>NC_060139.1:716747356-717947356 GCF_021461385.2 Schistocerca piceifrons | reverse complement strand
ACAGTGTAAAAATGGAAGACAAAGTAAAGTGAAAAATGCTAAAGTAAATGCAAAAGATTTTGGGAAAATCGTGGAGGAGAAGAATGGCAGTAACAATAGTTGATAGAATTTAAAAAAAATGAAATATAAGAATGGAAAAAAAGAATATACAAATAAGAAATGGAGTAAGGAAGGCTGTGATGAGAAAATAAGAATGAAGAGTGTAGTGTAAAGAAATACCACCAACAGGTGTCTTTGTTTGAGTAGTATGTGACTTATCTGCAGCAGGAATGGAGGACATGCTAATGTCAGATTTTACAATAGAGGCACTCATATGATTAAGAGCTTTGGGGTAAAATGATTCAGTTAGGAGTATTGTGGTCCAAACAAAGTTCTATGGATGGTGAAAGATGTGCTAAATTACCTGGAAATGGATTTTGGCATTTCAGAATATGTTTTAAGGGATGGGTTGGGGAAATTTGGAAAGAAGGAGCACATCACTTAGACTGCAGTTTGAGAGGGCAAACCTGCTATGAGGACAAAGGGAGACAAAAACAAAGGAGAAAGCTTTAGAAAGAGTAGGAGAGGAAAGACAGTACATTGGGAAACCTGTCCCTCTCATTGTCAAGACACTGCCATTACACCATCATTTCCTAATCCAGAATGAAGAGCTAACTTTGTACCCTTTAGCTCTTCTATAAATATTCTTTCTTTTTCTTGTTCCATTCTTTACCTTGGTAAAGTGAACAAAAATTTCTCAGTTATAGAGATTCAGCTGTAGTTTTTGATTTATTTGAAACTGCTTGATTCCTGTTAGTCTACATCTACATACATACTCCACAAGCCACCATAGGGTGTAAGGTGGAGGATACCATGTACCACTCCTAGTCATTTCATTTCCTGTTATACTCAGAAATAGAGCAAAGGAAAAATGATTGTGTATAAGCCTCTGTAGAGGCTCTAGTTTCTTTCACCTTAAATTTCATGGACCTTATGCAAAATGTATGTTGGTGACAGTAGAATGATCTGCAGCCAGCCTCAAATGCCAGTTCTCTAAATTTCCACAATAATACCTCATGAAAAGACCATTCTCTTCCCTCTAGGAATTCTCATTTGAGTTCACAAACCATCTCCATAGTATTTGCATCTTGATCGAACCTACTGGTAACAAATCTAGCAGCAAGCCTCTGAATTGCTTTGGTGTCTGAGCTGGTGGGGATCTCAAACATTTGCAACCTGGTGGTGTTCCCAAACACTCAAGCAGTATTCAATTATGGGTCACACAGGCATTTTATATGCTGTTTCCTTTGTAAATGAGCTACACTTTACTGAAATTTTCCCAATAAAATGAAGTCAAGCCTTCACTGTCCCTACTTCAATCTGATGTGCTCATTCCGTTTTGTACTGATTTGTAATATTACATCTAGATATTTGTTTGATTTGACTATTCAAGCAGCTCATTATTAATGCTATATTCAAATGTTACAAGACTGTTTTTCCTGCTCATCTGCATTAGCTTACATTTTTCTATACTTAGAGCAAACAGCCACTCATCACAACTAGAAATTAAACCTAAGTCACCTTGTATCCTTCTACAGTCACTCAACAATAACATCTTCCCATACACTGTATCATCAACAGCAAACAGCTGTAAATTGCAGTCTACCCTGTCCATCAAATCATTTACGTATAGAGAAAATAAGAGCAGCTCTGTCACATTTACCTGGGGAAATCCTGATGATATCCTTGTCTCTGATGAACACTCACCATCAAGGAGAATTTAATGGCTTCTATTACTTAAAAGGTCCTCAACCCACTCAAATATCTGAGAGCTAAATTCATATGCTTGGACCTTCATCAACAATGTACACTGAGGCATCATGTCAAATGCTTTCTGGAAACCTAGGGATATGAATCTGCTGTTGCTCTATCCATGGTTTGTAGGATATCACATGAGAAAAAGGCAAGCTGAGTGTCGGGCAAATGATGCTTTCTAAATCTGTGTTGACTTGTGGATAGAAGTTTTTCTATCACAAGGAAATTTATTATATTCAGACTCAGAATGTGTGCAAGAATTCAGCAGCAAACAGATGCTAAGGATATTGGTCTGTAATTATGCAAGTTCGTTTTTTCATCTTGCTTATATATAGGAGTCACCTCCACTTTTTTCCGGTGAGTTGGGACCTTACACTGGGTGAGAGATTCATAATAAATACAAGCTAAGGAAAGGGTTAATGCCGTAGAGTACTCTCCATAAAACTGAATTGGGATTCCATCTGGACCCGGCAACTTATTTGTTTTCATGTCTTTCAGCTGCTTTTCTATGCCAGGGACGCCTATTTCTATGTCTTCTGTGCGGGAATCCATGAAATAGTCAAATGAAGGTATGGACTGAGATGAAAGAAATTAAATATGGAAACCTGTATTAACAGGTCTGTTTTAACTGGAGTCTCGTATTTTATCATTGTGGAACAGTCACCAGAGTTACATGAGCTGAAGAAACAGTGCTTACTTTTTAAAATCTACTACTTCATTAAGTTGAACAGATATGCTAACTCCAAAATAAGATGTGATATGCATGTACTGGAAGGGAATTGTCACATTTTAGGAAGATATATAATTTTTCATTCCTACACTGTGGCAGTATTCTTTAATTGTGTCAGGCTATTTTTATTTCTATGGCATTTGATGTAATAGTGTTCAGATGTCACTACAATACACACTGAATGGAAATGAGCGTTTGGCATCATTGGCCGGGAGGCCCCTTACGGGGCAGGTCTGGCCGCCTTGCTGCAGGTCTTATTACATTCGACACCACATTGGGGAACCTGTGTGCCAGATGGGGATGAAGTGATAATGAAGACAACACTACACCCAGTCCCTGAGTGGAGAAAATCCTCGACCCAGCCAGGAATCGAACCAGGCCCCTTAGGACAGCAGTCCGTCACGCTGACCATTCAGTTATTGGTGTGGACACAATATACACTATTTCGCTACCATTAAATTACAATAGTCTGACTGCAATTCTGATAAATTTTACATCAATAATCCCAAATATTTTGTGCAGATAATGCTCCAAATCTTCCAAGTATTTGACGAAAGAAGATGTGACATCATTAATGCAATTAAATTTGTGAAGATAAGTACAAATTTACTTACAGCAATCCTTCTCATCTTCACTGAAGTAACAGTCCACATGCTGGTCACATATTTGAGTTTCATTAATACATTTTTCACTTCTTACACACATTGATTTACCCGTGCTGCACAGTTCTGGAACAGACACATGGTTAATGTTCAGACTTATTGTCTTATCTTACATGTCCTCTATCTGTGTTGTATTTCTAACATGATTCAAAACTACAATGACAAAATCAAAATATCTCTGAATTGTAAATTATATACAGAACCCAAATTCGAGTACAGATATATCAGAAACTATTTCTGCCTCTGGTAGCATTTATACATAAAGATTCAGTACTGCAGATAAATTTCATATTTCACAAATGAGCATCAGGCTATTCTTGAAATTAAGTTTTACATAACTTTAATGTAAGCAATGGAGACCACAGAACATCTGTATATGAGAATGATTTGATATGTACCTGTGTTCAAAGACAGATGTCACCATGAACACAAGTTAGTGTTATGCTCATTTTCTGCTTTAAGTGGGATGATGTTAAAGTAAAAATGATACTGATTCATCGATTACTTTGGGTTTGGCAGCCACTTCAGTGAACTGGGCTAGGTGGGTTTTACCAAAAAGTAGATGCTGTTTATGGTGATTGTACACCACCAGTGATAACAGATATTTGTTCAATGAATTTAAATGTGACTGAACATATGTTTCTGATGAAGTTCACCCTGGGCACCTGGAAATTGTGGTAACCAAAGAAATCATTGAAGAAGTCCAGGATATGATTCATCATATATGATCATCAAATGGAAGTGCATAAAGTAGCAGAAGCTGGAGATGTGCTGATAAGGAAGGTAATATTTTATGTAATAGTTGATGATGCAAAAAATGTTGACTCAGTGGGTCCCACAATTGCTGTTTGTGGGCAACAAGGAAGTTGAGAGCAAAGTGAGATTTTAAAGAGCTTTTTAGATGGTGAGACTTGGATCCATCGGGAACCAAGCAACACTATAAAAAAGACCCTGATGAAACTTCACTAAAGAAGGTGAAGATAAAAAAAATATTGTGACATTTACTTGGGATGCACAGAGGCTACTTAGAAAAAAAGAAAAATGGTCACTCAGCAATACTACAGTGAGGTACTGAACCACTGTGACACAAAATTGAAGGAAAACACTACCCCATTTGGTGAAAAAGGAAGTTATGTTTCACCATGACAACACATCAACACATTCATCAGTGTTGTCAACACAACAGTGCTTGAATTGCAGCCACACTCCCTCAGTATAACCTGACATGGCTTTCTGTGATTCCATTTTGTTCCCCAACGTGGGGAAATGGTTGAAGGAAAAATTCTGCTCAAATCAAGAGATCCTTAAGACAAGGTGTACTTTAGAGAGCATGATAATTCCTATGTTTTGAAGGGATTAAAAGTGGGCAGCATTAGAAAAAGAGTATATCTGTAAAGTGGGATTATGTTGAAATATAATTTGTTCTCAAGAAAATTATGTCTTTGTTCCTAACATGGGTACTTATTGAATCACTCTGCTACAGTAGAGACCTAGATTCAATTCTTGATTCTTCTGCCTAGTCATCCACTATTTAGATTACATGGTATATACATTATATATGAGGTGCATTAAAACAGAAATAAGCTGGAGGCTGTGAAATAAAAACTGCTTAAAAATTCATAATGCCATTGCCTGAAGAAGAAGTTGTGGTTCCTATAAGAACACTGAGGTCCCAAACTTGCCGTTAGAGGGACAAAGGCATTCACCCACATGATGGAAAAAATGAGCATGTTCACTCAGTCAGTCTGAAGACAATGAAATGGAGGCTTTAAAAGAAGAGCAGAGACATGTAGTGCATTTCTCAGCTGTGGACGGAGTGCGGGGAATGGAAATTTGTTGAAGAATGGCACTAGTGTGCGGAGAGCACTGCATGCCCATTGCTAGCATCAATGCATGGCACAAGAAATTCATGGAAGAACAGGTGTCCTTGACTGACAACACATGATCCGGAATGCCACACCACATTACCAATGACAGTGTCCAGCTGGTAAATGCCCGTATTATTCAAGACTTGTGAGTTGGTGTAGCAGCCATTGTGGCAGAGGTCGGAGTGAATGTTGGAAGTTTTCTTGCCATAATTAAGAACAGATAGAATTTTCACAAAATTGTGCACCCATTGGGTGCCTTATAGTCTTCAATTAGCACAGGAAGCATATCAGCTATGAATCTGTCCTGAATATCTGCAGGACTATGTCAAGAAAGGGAATGAGTTCATGTCATCAGTGGTCAATAGAGATGAGACATGATGTCATCACTTTGAACCCAAGTCAGAATAACAAAGTAGAAGCATTCATAGTCACCATCATACAAAAATCCAAAACCATCCACATAACTGCAGGAAATGGTTGAAGGAAAAATTCTGCTCAAATCAAGAGATCCTTAAGACAAGGTGTACTTTAGAGAGCATGATAATTCCTATGTTTTGAAGGGATTAAAAGTGGGCAGCATTAGAAAAAGAGTATATCTGTAAAGTGGGATTATGTTGAAATATAATTTGTTCTCAAGAAAATTATGTCTTTGTTCCTAACATGGGTACTTATTGAATCACTCTGCTACAGTAGAGACCTAGATTCAATTCTTGATTCTTCTGCCTAGTCATCCACTATTTAGATTACATGGTATATACATTATATATGAGGTGCATTAAAACAGAAATAAGCTGGAGGCTGTGAAATAAAAACTGCTTAAAAATTCATAATGCCATTGCCTGAAGAAGAAGTTGTGGTTCCTATAAGAACACTGAGGTCCCAAACTTGCCGTTAGAGGGACAAAGGCATTCACCCACATGATGGAAAAAATGAGCATGTTCACTCAGTCAGTCTGAAGACAATGAAATGGAGGCTTTAAAAGAAGAGCAGAGACATGTAGTGCATTTCTCAGCTGTGGACGGAGTGCGGGGAATGGAAATTTGTTGAAGAATGGCACTAGTGTGCGGAGAGCACTGCATGCCCATTGCTAGCATCAATGCATGGCACAAGAAATTCATGGAAGAACAGGTGTCCTTGACTGACAACACATGATCCGGAATGCCACACCACATTACCAATGACAGTGTCCAGCTGGTAAATGCCCGTATTATTCAAGACTTGTGAGTTGGTGTAGCAGCCATTGTGGCAGAGGTCGGAGTGAATGTTGGAAGTTTTCTTGCCATAATTAAGAACAGATAGAATTTTCACAAAATTGTGCACCCATTGGGTGCCTTATAGTCTTCAATTAGCACAGGAAGCATATCAGCTATGAATCTGTCCTGAATATCTGCAGGACTATGTCAAGAAAGGGAATGAGTTCATGTCATCAGTGGTCAATAGAGATGAGACATGATGTCATCACTTTGAACCCAAGTCAGAATAACAAAGTAGAAGCATTCATAGTCACCATCATACAAAAATCCAAAACCATCCACATAACTGCAGGAAAAGTTATGCTCACCTTCTTCTTTGACTGAAATGGCCCCCCTTCCTATCAACTTACTGCAGCATTAGATAATACTGAATGTGCACCAACCGTGATGACCCTGCACAAAATGATCAAATCAAAATGATTAGGGCAGTGCACACATGGGGTCATTTTGCTCCATGACAGTTCAAGGCCCCACACAGCAAACACAGTCAGATAGTTCTTACAGACATTCAAATGGGGTGTCCTCACTCTCCATACAGTCTAGACCTGTCTCCCTAAAATTATGCAGTATTTAGTGAGCTAAAGAAAATTCTGAGAGGCAGACAATTCACCTTAGGTAAGGTTGTCAAGCAGTATGATCAAAGCTGGTTCACAACACAGCCCCAGGAATTTTACAGGACAGCTATCCGGTATCTTGTGTCCCAATGAGACAACTGCTGGGTGATAGTTCTGAAATAGAAGTACAACTTTCTGCTTACAGGCCTGCAGCTATATGCTCCTGAAGATTTTATATTGATGTGATAATAAATAATAGATTATTTTATATTTGTCATGGATACTTATCACATTAATGCTAACAGATTCACTTTTGTTTCACTGCATTCCTTTAATGAAAGGACTGAACTTTTTATGCTTTGCGTCATAGCCACCAAGGAATTCATCAACATACAGTACAAGAGAGTCTTACAGAGTAATGAACTAAATTTGCTTTGAGATAAAAGATTAGAGCAGAAAAAGAATTACACTAGCAGATATGGATACAATGCTGTGGAATTTCCATGACTTCCAATTTAAAGATATCAATGGATGTAGATATACAGCAAGTAATTCAGCCATGATGTTCTTATCCAACAGGGCTGAAGCAATAGATAATGGTCATAGCTACAGAAAGAGAAAGATTTAATAAAGTGAAACAAGCTTAGCTAAATCAAGTGCTGCATAAGATAGATTATTCCTGGTGAAAATGATATTGGATGACACATAATAACAAAAAGCAAACTTCCTGATTCAGTTACACAGTTCCCATAGGATATTGAATGGCTCAAAGAATGCACTAATACAGAGAAGGCACTATTATAAATTTTCCTGCGGATTGCATTAACCAGTAAAATCGTTATAGTAGTGTGCAGGTAAAAAGGCAGGTGGTGAAGCTATATGTAGTGGCAAGGAGTAATATGTCACATGATGTTCTAGTCATTACCATCATACTGCCATGTCTGTCTGTAGCATGCACTTCTTGGTGTGCTTAGAACATTTAGTAGTGACTTTCATGTTAGTTTAGGTGTGGTGTGTGTACTTAACCAGTGTAAAGTTCATTATAAGTGCCACAAAGCGAACTTGATGAGTATTACGTTAAGAAGTGTCAGTGAAAGTTTTTTAAGCATGTAAATTTTTCTAGGAAAATCAGAAGCTGAAACACTGGTCTGATGTGGTGCTCATCCTAGCATTGCCAGTTACACACATAGACATCAACAGGAGTATGAGGGAAGAAATAAGGATGGAGAACATGCTGATGATGGCACAAAGTATGCTCCAGCCTATTCGGTGCAGAACAGATCATGCTCTGTGCAGAACAGATCATGCAGCCACTTTCACACTTGCACATTACTATAGTAACAATCTTGATGTGAATCAGGAAAGAAAGCTGTTACTTTACCCATTACAAAGCCCAATCTGTAAGTGGTAGTGAGTATCATTTCACAGTCCAGAACTGCCTACATATTAAACAAATGTCATGTTCAAAGAGACTTTTGCAATGGAAGACTCGTTTAGTTAATTTATTTTTAATTTTTAATTTTCAGATTGAATACATTGTGTTCAGATAGGGTCTGTTTAACATAAATTTATCATCAAATGAGAATTCAATTAAAATTCACTGTGACTGTTTATGTGCCTGACATTTTGTAGTTTCATAAGGTAATGATTTTCCTAATAATTAAGAAATTTTTCAGAATAGTTTTAAGTATATATAATGTGTGTGTGTGTGTGTGTGTGTGTGTGTGGTGATGCCTCCAAATTTTTTATGTGAAAACGCTTAAAGCTTTATAAATCAAACAAATTTTATTAATTTCTACATCATCTACTTCATATCTACATATTTATTTGTTAACATACAGTGGTGATAAACACATTTCTTCCAACAAGTGACCAGTTTGTTGATACCATCACTGTAGAATGGTTAGCTTTGTTGATGTAGCCACAATCTCACTTCTGGTTGCACCACTTCATCACTATCAAAGTGAAGTCTTCAAAGGCATTATTTACGTTTTGGAAACAGATGAGCATCAGATAGGGCCAAGTTGAGACTGTATGGAGGATAATCAATGAAAGTGAACCCAAGGCATCGGATTGCTGCAGACGTTGCAGTGCTCTTCTTTGCTCTGGCATTATTATGCTGAAGGAAAGGATGCTCTGTCTTATCTGATGATTTTTCTCTGATGAGTTCATTAACCTGGTTATGATCAGTCTCGTCAGTTGCCGTACACAGTCATCCATTCCAAGCCCTGTCACACACGTTGAGGTTAGCATGAATAACTCAATGTCACACATTACTAATGTACACAAATTTAATTCTTCTATGGATATCAACTGGAGACACATTTTCTATGGTTAGAAACTCAATTTCAGCATGCTGTTTCTCAAGTACTGACATTGCTGTGTTATACACTGCCATGTTACATGCTATAATTTGGAGCATTTTAAAAGCGGATGGATGAAACTTGCATCAATGAAGTGGGAAAGTTGACCAAGTAATTTGCTTGACATGTAATATCTCAACCAATATTGAGAACAGAATAAAAAATACAGTGGCATTACTTTTCAGCAGGCCCTTTCATTAGCGGTAGCAATTTTAGAAGTGTCAGCGCCAGCAGTTATTGTAGAGGCATTTGTATTTGAATTTGCTGTTGTTGTCATTACCATTGTTGTTTACTATTGTCATTGTTGTTGTTATTGTCATTTTTGTTGTTGTCTTCAGTTCAAAGGCTGATTTCACGCAGCCCTTCACACTAGTCTATCTAATGCCAGTAACTTCATCTCTGCATACGTACTGCAAACTATGTCATTTGAACATGCTTACTGTAATGAAACCTGGTTGCCCTCTACTGCTTGATGCATTGAACATAACATACAAATTCATTTATTTGAGTTGTGATTTTTTTTCTCCTTTATTCAATACTGCGTCATTAGTTATCCGATCAACCCACCTAATCTTCAGCATTCTAATGTGGTTGTTTTTATGAAGTAAAAAATAAAAGTTTTTATGTATACTTCATTACTACAGCTTACAAACTGGCAGCTCATGTACTTCACTACTAATCTTTTAGTTGCAGATGAGGTATTTTACTTTCTTTGATATGATCTATATTTTAGCAGATTTGAAGCAGAAGTGACTTGTGTAATATGGACACTATAATAAACTTAGCATTCAGACATCTTGAATGTGAGCAGTATGTGAATGTTTACATAACATAATACACATCATGATTAATTATTAACTTTTTTTCATACCACAGTCTTCCTCATCACTACCATCTTCACAGTCAACAAAGCCATCACAGAGAACCTTTGGATGATTGTGAAGAAGTCTCTCTTTGCAAGAACAATCTGTTTCATCACTGGCGTCTTCACACTGAGGCCATCCATCACATCGAGCTGATGCAGGCACCTTCTGTTGCAGCCTGAAATAATTAGAGTTAAATACAATTCTGTTAAGACAATGATTTTTCCATACAGAGATGCATGCAGCCACATCATGAAATATAGCTTCAGAATGACCATGTACAACAGGCTACATAAGCAGGATTTTGTTCTCACTGACATATTGATGTCATATGAATCCTAGTACCAATGTTCACAAATCACTCTATTTGTGTAGCAATCAGCCTTAGAGGAAGCCATTCTTTGCCGTTTTAAATGGTTTATGTGAGAATACACTAGTTTTTGTAGACTAAAGTAAAATGCTTGAAAATGGTGACAGTTGGAGTTCTCTTTATAATAGTCAGTGAATCAAGGAGTCTTTCCTGAAGGACTGAAATATGCAATACACCAGTATATAAAAGCAGAGATAAGTAACTGGCCTCTAATTATAGGCTGTTTCCATTTTTTTTTTTTTTTTTTTTTTTTTTTTTTTTTTTTTTTTTTTTTTTTTTTTTTTTTTTTGAGAGAATAGCTCACAACAGAACACTGAACAATCTTTCTGAGAATGATCTTTTAACAACAGCCCAGTCTGGCTTCTGTAAAGGCTTCTCTATTAAGAAAGCAAAAAATGAACTTGCAAACTAAGTTCTGACAGAACTAAACAGAAAAAATTACCATGTTGGCATTTTATGTGGTCTTGCTAGGAATATGTAAAGAACATACAATTCTGCTATGGAAACCAAAATGGTATGACATCAACAACCTTTCTCTTGCATGACTGGAGTCATATCTGGACAACAGAAAACAGAGGGTCACATTAGCAAATGATACAACATGAATACGATTAAATTCAGAGCAAGGAAATATTAAACACGGTGCACTGCAAGTTTCAATGTTTGGCCCAATCCTGTTCTTGGCCTACATAAATGGTTTACTGGGAACACTGGAGGACTTTTCAAAAACTATAAAGTTGGCTGATGACACAAGTATATTGATGAAAAGCCCAAACACATCCATCTACCAGACACAGCTAGGGTAATAATAGAATAGGCTTACACTTGGTTCACAGCCAACAGTTTCATATTATTACAAGGGAGACAGGGCAACCAAGAGTACAGGATGATGGCATTACCATCAAAGTGAATGGAAACTTGACAAACAACAAGCCAGAAGTTGAAAACATTTTGAATAATCATTTTTTAAATGTTGTAGAGAAAATAGGATCTAAATGTTCATTAGAAGAAGCAAGGCAGTTAATGGAAGAGGCCTTACCCACACCATTTGATACAATTGATATTCCACCCACCTCTCCTTCTGAAATTAGGAAGATAATAAACTCCCTCAAGAATAAAAGCTCACATGGAATTGATAGCATTTCCAGCAGGATAATAAAAGCTTGTTCCCAAGAAATAAGTGGGATTCTTAGCCACATATGTAACAGCTCTCTGAAGCAGGGTATTTTCCCAGATAGACTGAAGTATGCCATTGTTAAACCAGTGCATAAAAAAGGGGATATGTCTGATGTCAGCAATTACCACCCAATCTCTCTTCTGACTGCCTAATCCAAAATTTTTGAAAAAGTAATGTATTGTAGAGTAGCTTCACACCTTTGTAAAAATAAAGTTTTAACAAAATGTCAGTTTGGTTTCCAGAAGGGGTTTTCAGCGGAAAATGCTTTATATACCTTCACTAATGAAATATTAAGTGCTCTGAGTAACTAGAAGTCACCCGTTGGCATTTTTTGTGATATCTCGAAGGCTTTTGATTGTGTAAATCATGGAATACTTCTAGATAAGCTCAAGTACTGTGGTATGAATGGGACAGTGTTCAAATGGTTTAAATCATACCTAACTGGAAGAGTGCAGAAAGTTGAAATAAGCAGTTCATATTATATGCAAAAAACTGGTGATTTCTCAAACTGGGGAACAATCAAGAATGGGGTGCCACAAGGTTCGGTCTTGGGTCCACTGCTGTTCTTAATGTATATTAATGACTCGCGATTCTATATTCACGAAGATGCAAAGCTGGTACTTTTTGCCAATGATACAAGTATAGCTATCACACCTAACAGACAAGAATTGACTGGTGAAATTGTAAATGATGCTTGTCAGAAAATCATTAAGTGGTGCTCTGCAAATGGGCTCTCATTAAACTTTGACAAAACACAGTATATACAGTTCCACACAGTAAATGGAATGACACCATTAATAAATATAGACTTTGATCAGAAATTGGTAGCTAAGGTAGAATATTCAAAATTTCTAGGTGTATGCATTGATGGGGGGGTTGAACTGGAAAAAACGCACTGAGGATCTGCTGAAACGTTTGAGTTCAACTGCTTATGCTATTAGGATAATTGCAAATTTTGGCAATATACATCTCAGTAAATTAGCTTACCACTCCTATTTTCATTCTCTGCTTTTGTACGTTATCATATTCTGGGGTAACTCATCATTGAGTAAAAGAGTGTTCATTGCACAAAAGCGTGTAATCAGAATAATTGCTGGAGCTCATCCGAGATCATCCTGCAGATACTTATTTAAAGAGCTAGAGATCTTCACTGTAGCCCCAAAATATATATATTCACTTATGAAATTTGTTATTAACAATCTAAACAATTTCAAAAGTAATAGCAGTGTACATGGCTACAATACTAGGAGAAAGGATGGTCTTCACTACTCAAGGTTAAATCTAACTTTGTCCCAGAAGGGGGTAAATTATGCTGCCACAAAAGTCTTTGGTCACTTACCTAATAGCATCAAAAGTCTGACAGATAGCCATATAGCATTTAAAAGGAAATTAAAAGAATTTCTTAATGGCAACTCCTACTCATTAGATGAATTTTTGGATATAGTAAGTGGGTAATTTCCTCAAACCACACAAAAAAATAATAATAAAAATATTAAGTGTCATGTAATATTTTGTGTTATGTAATATCTTGTATAGACACCTTTTATTAACCTGACACGTTCCACATCATTACGAAGTGTTGTATTCATGATCTATGGAACAAGTACTAATCTAATCTAATACTTAATCTTGCAAAAACGTTTATTGTGCAATCCATAACATAAAAATGACATACAGGTATCTGAAGTAGAGATCAGTGGGCATACAGTGGATGAGGCTCCATATGTGAAGTTGGTGAGAATCCAGATGGATAATGAACTGAGGTGGCACCAACATATGGATAAGTTAACCAGAAAGCTCAGTTCCACCTCATTTGCACTAAGAAATCTCTCTGACTGTGTTGACCATCAGTGTAGCTTACTTTCACTCAGTTCTGTCCTGTGATATAGCATTCTGTTGCACTGTAGCTGAGGTGAAAAACATGTATACTTTACAGAAATGTGCAATATGAATATTGTGCAAAGTTGATAACTGAACATCTTGCAAAAGCCTCTTCTGGGACTTAGGGATTCTTAAATTTACATGCCAATACATATACTCCCTGGTGGTATTTGTTTTTGCTAACAAGGCTGAATCTAGAGTTAACTTGAAACTTCCTGGCAGATTAAAACTGTGTGCCCGACCGAGACTCGAACTCGAGACCTTTGCCTTTCGCGGGCAAGTGCTCCACCAACTGAGCCACCGAAGCACGACTCACGCCCGGTACTCACAGCTTTACTTCTGCCAGTACCTCGTCTCCTACCTTCCAAACTTTACAGAAGCTCTCCTGCGAACCTTGCAGAACTAGCACTCCTGAAAGAAAGGATATTGCGGAGACATGGCTTAGCCACAGCCTGGGGGATGTTTCCAGAATGAGATTTTCACTCTGCAGCGGAGTGTGCGCTGATATGAAACTTCCTGGCAGATTAAAACTGTGTGCCCGACCGAGACTCGAACTCGAGACCTTTGCCTTTCGCAGGCAAGTGCTCCACCAACTGAGCCACCGAAGCACGACTCACGCCCGGTACTCACAGCTTTACTTCTGCCAGTACCTCGTCTCCTACCTTCCAAACTTTACAGCAGGAGAGCTTCTGTAAAGTTTGGAAGGTAGGAGACGAGGTACTGGCAGAAGTAAAGCTGTGAGTACCGGGCGTGAGTCGTGCTTCGGTGGCTCAGTTGGTGGAGCACTTGCCCGCGAAAGGCAAAGGTCTCGAGTTCGAGTCTTGGTCGGGCACACAGTTTTAATCTGCCAGGAAGTTTCATATCAGCGCACACTCCGCTGCAGAGTGAAAATCTCATTCTAGAGTTAACTTATCAATTCACAGTCACAATACTAAAAGTAGAAATAATTTCAATATAGACTGTGAAATTCTCCCTAGGGCCCCAAAAAGAATTTTATATTTTGGTACCGAAGACTGTAACAGGTTGCTAATGGGCATCAGCAAGGAAATTGAAAATCTTGAAGTACTGAAACAAAAAGTAAAAGAATATCTCATCAGCCATACCTTCTACATGTATATATACTGCAGGGGTAGAGTTTCATTGAGAAAATCTGAGCTGAGTGCAATAACTTTGTTTTGTTTTTGTTTGATTGTGAGATCATGGCAAGTCAGTATATTTTGTCAGGGGTTGAGCTGTCCTTATAATTTCAGTATGTGGCAGGCGAATGCAGATAGCATTTTGAGAAAGAGTGGATATAAGTGTTAGACCTTGACCTGTAGTATTGATCTCACTACACATCGGGTTCTGGATTTTCTACATATTAGGTTTTGATCTTGGTTTACTCTCTGGACTTGTTGCTTTGCCATATCATTATATTGTTTGTCCTTCTCTGTTGTTGTCTTTCTGTTTACTTTTGGTGACTCATTGTCAATTCTCTGGGTAATTCTCCAGCATCTGGAGTTTCGTGAAATATTTCTGGTCTTATCAGACTCTGGACACTATAATGAGTCTATTTAGGACCTAGGTTTTGTGGAGTGGTAAGAGTGAGTTTCTGAGGCTGTGGCAAATGTAGTATGTCTGCAAGGCAGGGTTTTGCATCTACAAAGGCTGTGGGAGAGGTTTGATGGAGGCTGTTGTAGTGGTGGTGGATAGTAGTAGTTCAAGGTGGGAGCAGTAATAGTCCAAGGTGGGAGTATGAGGTGGTGATATGCATGCTGCTCTAATTGCTGGAAGGCAAGCGTTTTGCTTTGAGAGATGGGATGCAGGCATTCACTATTCTGTTAGTGTTTTTGAGACTATCTCATTGTCATGAAAGCTAACAGGTTGATGCAGGTAATATGGGTGTCACCAACAAGAGATGTGGCTCAATGTTTAGTGTAATCTATGAACCAAGGGTAATGATTCAGGAGGTGAAGCTAAGTTTAGTTATTATTTTAGTGTGTTGGAGTAGCAACGAGCAGCCACTTATGTGACAATAGTTAATTTATAGTAAGAAGTAATATAGTAGTGATATGGTTAAGTTTTCTTGTAATTTGATTTTGCTTTATGCAGAGCAAGGGATAGGGTTCAGTATTTAAGCATATAAAACAGCGAGAACTGTTGGAATAGTGGCATGTGTGGGTATTTCTTTTCACTTATGTTTGTGCAATTGATGAGTTAATCATGACATAGCCAGTAGCACAGGGAGCAGGATATTCAATACTGCAAGGGGCTACCACAGAGGAGATATCTGAGTTAGCGTGAGAACAGACAATACAAAGCTGTCTAAGAGATGGAAACCAATTCAGGGTGATGAGAAGAAAATAGATTGTAACAAATCTCCGGGGTACAGGGAGAAGATGTGGAGAGAGTATTGTGACTGGTTGATCAAAAACAGGCCTCAAGATGTGAGGAACATGTTGCTTATGCAGGGAAAGAAAGGAAACAGAGAGGAGAGAGAAAGAGAAAGACGAAAGGGAGAGGAGCAGGCTCGTAGATAGTTTACCTGTTGCTGCAGGATGTCCAACTTCCATTAATGTAGTTGAACCTGTCAATCCTGGGAAGATTAAATTCATTGTAGATATATCAGAATACAAGTTCTTGAGAATTTGAGGAAGGCATAGAATAATGAAGATGCTGAAGTTAAGGAGAGCAACCAGAAGTGCCATCTCAAATATCAAGTATTCCTGAGGTAGCAGGAATAAGTGTGCGCTGCACCCATGTGATTAAGTGTGGGGATAGCAACACAGATCATTGAAGTGCAATAGCATCAGCCCAACTGTGAGATAATGTATGTTGTGTTGAGACCAGAGTGCCTGTGCCAGACATGCAGGGAAGTGCTTGTACTAATGATTTTTGCACCATGATACTGCTGACAGTTTTGATGTTTTAGATGCTTCAGGGAATGCACACGAAGTTGTTGATAGTTATGTTACAGATGTTGTGGCAGGAATGGTGTAGGCGTGTATATTCCCTCAGAAGCATGGAGAAGTGCTTAATCAAGTTGACAGGTCTGAGTTATTTGAAGAGTGTATCCCAGAGGTTCAGAATGCAGCAAATACTGGGTCAAAGCCTTGGAGGGCAAGCCACAGATGTGCACAGTGAGCTGTTTACAGTAGAGCCACATTCTGATGTATACCACATATATGGAATAGGTAAAGGGTACAACACAAGCCTAAAAGTAAACATTCTGACTGAACATCATGCCAAAGTTAAACCTCAGTGGTTGAAAGCTATTTGCCACTGTAGAGCTGTCATGAATTGTATCTGTTGTACAAGGCAAACCAGCTAAACCATGGATAAACACACTGCAGCGTAATTCACGTGGTAAAGTGTCACCAGGCATGACATTGTTGTTTTGGGAAGAGGTGGGAGTGGGGAAGGTGTGAGTACTAGAAAATCAAGCTTTTCAAGGCGAATGGGGAATACAGCTTGAAATGAGTGTTACAGAGGGAAGGGGGGGGGGGGGGGGGGGGAATATGTGGGACTACTTGTTGGAATGTTGTGAATGGTGGTGGAATACTTGATTTTCTCATGAGGATAGTTTTGGGAATATGTTTACTGGAAGAGCATAGGGAGACCTGTTGTCACAAGGATAAAGTTCTGAAAGATGTTCCAAAACAAGAGGTTAAAAATCACAGGATAAATAGATGAGATGACAATAATAAGAGTTTAATAGAGCCAGATCCTGTTTTCTTGAAGCTGATCTGGTATAGATAATTTATTAAGAAGGACTGAGGGTTACTTTAGTTTGTAAGTGTCAAATGGAGAGTTAGAAGTTGTGTATACATAAGGATGGCAAGAGATCTAGTAGTGAAATATGTTTCATAGTATTTGGGATAATTAGCAGTGTAAGGAACTCTTGAGAGATGCTATGAGATTAAGTAATACAAGGTGAGGTTCTAAAGTGACGATTGCCATTTTAAGTGTATGAGGAATATTGTCATATAAATATCAGAGGAAAACAATTTGTAGAATGTGAGGAAGATGGAAAGCAACCATAAAGTTGAATGTAGAAAGTGTGTAGCATTTAAGAATTGCCAGTCTAGTAGTGAAACCTATTGAGACGGAGTTTACAGTTTACAGTAAGATGTTGTGAGAAAGCCACCATGAAGTATTGCAGTAGCAACTGTAGGCTGGTGAAATGTGGGTGAAAGTAACACTTTCACAAAAGAATTTCAGGATGGGCTAGCTGTACTCTGTGGAAACTTGCACCATACAGCAGTAGTAACCAAAGTGGGCAGGGCAATGTTACCACACCAGGACAAGACACTTGTTGTGAGGTACGAGACCAGGGGCAGGACAGTAAAGCAACAAAGGTGCCTCCGGGCCATATAAATTACTATGAATTTTGAGTCAGATTCATTCAGAGTCTAGCAGCACTACATTGATCCCAGGTCCATGGCAGATGGTGAGACAACATGGTGCCTTCAGTCACTGCAATGAGTTTGAGGGTGAGTTGCACCAGCTGCTGCATGCACTGAGTCTCCTTGTGGGACATGGTGCCGCAGCAATTCTGACATGCTGTCAGAGGGCAGTTGGTCTTGTCCCAAGAATGGAATGGCAGTGTTCACTGGCACCCGTGGTAGACGCGTGTGGCACTAGAGTCATCAACTATGCGAGCATCTCCTTTCCAGGGCAGAAGCAGTCATTGTGTCATGTTGGCCAGGGTTACCAGAATGAGGCATGTCTGCTTCACATTGCTAGTGATGTGATGAGTACGTTAAGTTGAATAAAGCATTTCTCTCAGTCATCATTGTGTCTCTGAGCCCACTGGCCTGTCACCAAGACCACACACCCTGCCGCATGCTGTCTGCACTCTAAATCTGATAGGCTGGCATGACAGGTGTGTCTCCATAGACAGCACTGCAATGGTGACAGCAGCACTCACTCATTATAGGAGTGCTGACTAGTGGCCATCTCATGCCTTCCTAGTGGACTTTCAAACATTCTGGACTGTGATACCACAACACAATCATGAACCTGTCAGTGTGAAGCCTCAGTCCCATAGAAGAATCAATCCTTTCCAATGGCCTTACCTACTGCCACACTCAAATTCAGTTATGCTTGACTTGTTAAAGACCTCTTCTTCTTCTCCATGTCCCTAAAGTGTAAACACTTTTTTGGTATTAACCCTACCAATCAGACACAATCCAAACCCAATGCTGAACTCTGCCTTACTAAATTGCTTGATTTTACTCAATTTACTCCTCTAAGTAATAGCGAGCTACTCCCACTGCCTCTCCCCTTTCCCAAACCATCCCCTGATAACTTCCTAGAATTTCCTAATCTTGAACTTTGCCTCACCATCGTTTCCAAAACCACTCAACATGGAAACCAACCTCACATCTGCAAAAAGAACCTCAGTCCACAACCTCAAAACTGTTCCCATCCTTATAATCCTACCTGCTGGCAGTGGCTTCACCATTACCTGGTGGAGGGATTCCAACAGCTGTCACATATGTCCATGTAGAAGCCCTGCTGCAGCGACCCAATTCCAGAAATCCAGCAGGTTCTCCTGCCCCTACTCAAATCCCTTGGTCCATCCCAGAATGTCTCCCCAAGTTTGACTACCTCCTCAGCCCCCCCCCCCCCCCCCCCCCAAAAAAAAAAAAACACTCTCCACAATCCTATGTTCTACATCCTTTGTAAAGTATGTTAACCCAACCTTTCAGGATATTCCATTGCAGCTAGTTACTGTGCCCCTGTGACAAGAATCTCTGCCCTTGTGGATCATCACCTTCAGCCTTTTACTGGTAACCTACCCTTCTATATAAAAGATCATAATCATTTCCTCTACTGACCCTCCACAGTTCATGTTCCTTTACCATCTGGCAGCCTGCTCATCACTGTTGATGGCACTTTCCTCTACTCTAACGTCCCAATGCCCATGGCCTTGCTGCTATTGGACACTACCTTTCCCAGCATCCAACTGACTCCAAACCTACAACCTCCTTCCTGGGCACCATGATCAACTACATCCTCACCTATAATTACCTCTAATTTGATGGCATCATGTACAAACAGTTCCATGGTACAGCAACAGGCATCCTCATGGCAACATCCTATGGCAATCTATTCATGGGCCATCTAGAGGAATTCTTCCTAACCATCCAGAATGCCAAACTTCTCACCTGATTCAGATTCAATGATGACATCTTGATGATCTGGATTGAGAGTGAGGACACTTTATTCCCATTCCTCCAGAATCTCAACACCTTGGTTGATTGATTGAGAGGGGTTATGGGACTAAACAGTGAGGTAATCAGTACCATCCTAAACACCCTCTCCACCATTTGTTTCACCTGGCCCCCCAGTCCAATAAGCCACCATCCTTTTTGTTGAACTACAACTCAAGAATCAGTGCCTCCACCACTTCAGTCCTACCAACCACCAACAATACCTCCATGTCAACAGCTGGCACCCATTCCACAGCAACAAGTCCCTTCCATACAACCTAGCCACCAGTGGTCATTACATCTGCAGTGATGAGCAGTTCCTGTCCATATATGCCAAGGATTTTACTGAGGTCCTCATATACTGTAATTATGTTTCCCACTTTGTCCAGAAACAGATCAGCCACATTTTCACTCCCCAGTGACCTGCTATTCCCCATATTCCCACTGTCCAGCCACAAAAGAGTGATCCCTTTGTGACTCAGTGCCACCCAGGATGGAGCACCTGAATCACATTCTCTGCCAGAATTCTAACTATCTCTTGCTGTGCCCTTAAATGAGAAATATCCTCTATCCTCCCCATTCTTCGCTCAGTGGTATTCCAATAACCCCCAACTTATGTAATATCCTTGTCTATGCTTGTTCCATGCCTACTTCCAGGCTATTGCCTTATATCTCATATCTCTGCAATAGACATAGATGCAAGACCTGTTCCGTACATCCTCCTACTACTACCTACTACAGTCCTGCCTCAGGCATCTCCTGCCACACCAAAGGAAGGGCCACTGGTGAAAGCATTCATGTGATATACCAAAATGGCTGTAACCACTGTGTTACATTTTCCATTGGAATGACCACTAAAAAGCTTTCTGTGCACATAAATGGCCGCTTCTAATCCATGGTTGAAAGACAGCTGGACCACCCAGTTGCGGAGCATGCTCCGCAACATGATGTGCTTGACTTCAACAGCTGTGCCATAGGCTGTAACATCTGAATTATTCCCAACAACATCAAATTTTATGAACTGTGGAGGTAGGAACTCTCTATGTAACGTATCGTTCATTTCCATAACCTCCCTTGCCTCAACATTCGCTAGTCCCTGTCATCTACCTGTCCGTCCCCTGTCCTACTCCCACTACAGCTGTACACACACATTCTGTATCACCAACACACCTGCATAAGTATTCCCTCTTCCCTACTTCTTTCCTGTTCCCTTTGTACTTCTTTCCACAACACCCCCCCTCTCCCCCAGCACAACCTTCTGATGCTGCACCTAGCAGCCCACTATCCTGTCCCCACCACAGTCTTGCATGCTCTCACAGGGAACACTAACATATCCCCCACCTCTGTACTTCCTAGCCTTCCTCTCTCCATCCCATGGCTCTTCTTTATCCCCACTTCAGCAAAGGTCACTACTCACTTCAGACACAGTCACAATTGGGGTTTTATATCCTGAGATTACAGTGGCCATGTGTGAGTGAGTTTTGCATATGTGAATGTGTGTGCATTTGGTTATGTCTGTTTTTTTTTCTTTTTTCATTGTGCATTTCTGAGTAACAATCTATCCTTTTTATATTGTCATTTTTTCATGTGATAGGGATTCTTGAAATGTTGTAAGTAGGCTTTCATAGAAAAATTAGTGTCTATTTTCAGGGGTACTAATTTAGGTTTTCAAAATGTATTTGATGCTCTCCCATCAGTCAAACAAGCTATGGACATTTATTCTGCCCTTGTTTGTATACTTTTTGTCAAGATATTGATCTTTTCTTCTGGGACACCCATTACATATGAAAGACGTATGCCTTAATATGAGTCACTGTGTAAGCTCTTTTTGCAGATGATGGAAGTGTTATTTTTAATACTCACTGAAACATACAAATGGAATAAACTATCAATATAATATTTTTACAAATAATTTTTAATGTCTTTCTTCAAATGGAGTCTCCCTAGCTTTGAAACAGCATAGTGTATTTGACATGCAACAAATGGAAAGACCTGACAATAAATGAAATGGATGGGCACATTAAGTGAATGGGACAAAATGTTACCCATTTTGCCTGTGTGCATTGATGAAAATATCAACTAGATTAAACATATTGTGTTCCCCATGATATGTAAGATCAGCAACTTTTGCTATCCATATCATTGATAATCTCATAAACAAACAAATCAATGTCTCAGCATATCTAGCCAATATCTTTCTATTATGAGGGTAATCCCAAAAGTAAGGTCCCCTATTTTTTTTATTAGTACAGAACTCTGTTTGTGTGGCAGTTTGTCACACTGTTATGAAGAGTACTTCATGAGCTGTGTGTAAACATGCTCATGCAGTGATGAGGCACTCAGTCTTGGCTTGGCAGCCATTGAGAATGGAGCTCCCATTGGATGTTACCAACAAGTGTGAATTGTGTGCAATTACTCAGTTTTTGAATGAAAAGGGCACTGCACCAATTGAAATCTATTGCCAGTTGATAGAAGTGTATGGTGAGTTGTGCATGGATGTCAAAAATGTTCATAAGTGGTGTAGAGGTTTTGCAGCTAGTCGGACCAAAATTCACGATGAAGAAAGGAGCGGGAGACCATCAATTTCTGAGGAGACAGGGCTGAAGGTTGAGCAAAGCATGTGTGAAGATCGGCGGATCACCCAGGATGATCTCTGCACGTTGGTTCCTGAGGTTTCCCAAAGCACTGCTCACAGAATTTTAATGGAAACATTGAACTACCAGAAAGTGTGTGCAAGATGGGTGCCTTGCATGCTGACTGAGGACCACATATGGCAACAAGTTGATGCTTCCCACACATTTCTTCACCGCCTTGCAGCCGAACAGGACAACTTTCTGGACTCAGTTGTCACGGGTGATGAAACCTGGGCATACCACTTTACACCTAACACCAAGCAACAATCATGCCAGTTGATAACTTTATGAACAGCATGGCAGCGAGCTGGTATGACATGGGCGTACAAAAACTGCCACAGTGTTCACAAAAATGCATTGACAGAAATGGTGATTATGTCGAAAAATAGCTAAATGTTCAAGCTGTAACTGATGTAAACCATTGTAGAAATAAACAGGTCTACGTACTTATAAAAAATAGGAGACCTTACTTTTGGGATTACCCTCGTAATATGTTGGGACATAATATTCTTGGATGACTCATCATTTAGAATGACATTTTTTTGTTGCACAAATATGAGCAATAAGAATAACAATATTGTGCCTTTCTGTGACTTAGCATCTCCACTATACAGTGAATAGCAACTATCCTTTTCATTATATTGCTACATTCCATCCTGGATTGTTTGAGAAATAAGAGTAATATGTGGTATTCACTTACAGCCATTCACAGTTGAATCTTCAAGAAGTTAAGCATTCAGATGCCATCTCCACAATCTATCACAGTCTGAAAAGAATGGCAATGTTCACTACTCCAACAAAAGAAGAAAAAATGTTCACTGATTGTCACTTAAAGCTGTTTGTGCCCCAGAAACGAACAGAAGTATATAAACACAAAAATAATACAACATGGTCTGGCAGCTAGTAATGTAAATTCAACATCTAAATTAATGTGCTTATTTCAGGACAACAGCTTTTCTTATTTCAAATGACTTTTTAATTAAATTTATGGGGATATTTTCTTCAACTTCTGATAAGACAGGAAGTTAAAGCAAATGTAATTGCAAGAAAGGGTTTATGTACATATGCTAAATCAATGTATGACTATCCTCCAATGTAAACATTATAGTAACTGGGAGACTATTGTAATGGTAGCAAATTTCCCATACCCTCTTCTTAGATGTCTGCCGCCCTTCTGTCACATTATGTAGTGACAGTGTCTTGCAGGTCTTCATCTGAGAACAAGTGAAAGTCACTTGGTGCCACATTACAGCTGTAGGAATGGTGAACCATTGCCTCCCATTTGAAATGTTAAAGTAGTCATTGAGTTGAAAAAGCAGTGTGTGTCTGATCATTACTGTGCAACAGAATGATATCTGACAGCAACATGGAACTTCATTTGTTTTGAATTGATGCGCAATATCTCACAACATGTAATCACACAGATTGTTGTTTCAGATAGTATGTAGTCAACAAGAGAAATGTCTTTCTTGTCCCAAAGTACTAGCCATAAACTTTTTGTTGATAAATGTTTCAAATTTTTTGGTTTATTGTGGCTGCTGTTTCATAAATCCACACTTTACCACCTATCACAATTTTGTTCAGTATGCCATCCCTTCTTTCTTGTAATGCAGGAAACATGTTAATGCTCAAATAATTGTTGTTATTGCCAGTCAACAACAAGCTGATTAAATGTCTTGTACCCATGAAATCAATAGATCCCAAGATGAATTTCACTGTAAAAGTTAAAGAGGATGGAGGATCTCCTTTTCTTGACCACATAACTGAAAGGAGAGGACATGATTTGCTGGGCTACAATGTGCATGAGAAAAGATACATATCATCTCCATTTTTAGCAGAGGAATGGAGTACCTGGAACACTAGTTCACGGGCCCCCATAAAGACTGTTTTACACAAGAATACCTAAAGTACCAGTATATATAAAGATATGAATATAATAGAGGGAAACATTCCACGTGGGAAAAATATATCTAAAAACAAAGATGATGTGACTTACCAAAAGAAAGCGCTGGCAGGTCGATAGACACACAAACAAACACAAGCATACACACAAAATTCAAGCTTTCACAACCAATGGTTGCTTCGCCAGGAAAGAGGGAAGGAGAGGGAAAGACCAAAGGATGTGGGTTTTAAGGGAGAGGGTAAGGAGTCACTCCAATCCCGGGAGCGGAAAGACTCACCTTAGGGGGAAAAAAGGACGGGTATACACTCGCACACACACACATATCCATCCACACATATACAGACACAAGCAGACATATTCAAAGGCAAAGAGTTTGCCTTTGAATACGTCTGCTTGTGTCTGTATATGTGTGGATGGATATGTGTGTGTGTGTGAGTGTATACCCGTCCTTTTTTCCCCCTAAGGTGAGTCTTTCTGCTCCCGGGATTGGAGTGACTCCTTACCCTCTCCCTTAAAACCCACATCCTTTGGTCTTTCCCTTTCCGTCCCTCTTTCCTGACGAAGCAACCGTTGGTTGTGAAAGATTGAATTTTGTGTGTATGTTTGTGTTTGTTTGTGTGTCTATCGACCTGCCAGTGCTTTCTTTTGGTAAGTCATATCATCTTTGTTTTTAAGTATATATAAAGAGTTATTCAGTGAATACTGTGTTGAACCCTGACAGAACAGCTGGAGAAACCAGAAAAGGAACCTGTGTTGCTTGCATATAATAGTCCACTGCCCAGAAAAATTGTCCATAATTCTAAAAAATCCTCAATTGAAATTGTTTTCTGCCCTTCAACTACTTCATGGTTAGGAGGACAACATCATACTATGCATATTTGGGGTGCATTAGATACCAAATGACATGGTATGTATAGGGCAGAGGCTGTGCATTGTCTCACAAAGGAAAGCCTGTGTTCAATTGCTTTGCTTGCCAGGGAGTCACACCTGAGACATGGAGGAGGCTCTATCAGCAATGATTAAATGTCTTAGGTGAACCTAGCTGCAAATCATAGCTCATGTTGGCATGGATGAGACCTGTTGCCTGGGTTCAGAGATCATCCTCAGTTCCTATGTAAAGCTAGCTACTTTTGTGAAGGCAGAAGGCAGCTAGCCCTGTGTGGGTTGGAAATAGGTCTAGTGTTTTGCTGCATCATCCCCAAAACTGATAAATATCTTCTGGCTTGGAGACAAATGAAAGGCTTTAACTAGAGCTTCAGACAATTGTGTTAGTCTTGGATACAGCTTTCTCAACCTCCACTATTGGATGGGGCATTGTAGGACTCCCCTTATAGGTCAGGTGTGCACTCCACACAGGAAGCAGCTACTATAGTCAGAGTCACAGACGAAGGTGGTCTAGTTTAGGCTTGTTCCATGCACCTGCCGTCACACATTCTCTGACACCTGACCAATTCTCTGACCAATGGGCTCTCAGTGGTGGTCTGTGCACTCTGCTATGTACATCATAGCCACTGTGAGCATTGAATGTGCCTGTAGTGTGTTATTTACCAAATTTTTTATTCCATTTGTTGTGATGGCTCAGTGCTGATGATGGTGCTAGCTGGCAAATTCTACATAGTCTTGTGAGAGAGATAATTTGCAGAATT
This sequence comes from Schistocerca piceifrons, assembly GCF_021461385.2. NCBI lineage: Eukaryota > Metazoa > Arthropoda > Insecta > Orthoptera > Acrididae > Schistocerca > Schistocerca piceifrons. The sequence goes on along the minus strand of NC_060139.1, from coordinate 717,921,462 downwards.
CACTCTTTCTTTCAAACACACAGCATCTCTATGCATGTACCACAAGTATTGTTTGGGACTAGCAATCCTGCAATCCCTGTCTTTGCATTAACCTGTGAGGACTGCTGTCATTCGTTAATTGGGCAATAGGGTAGTGGAGTATGTGCGGAATGCACATGAAAGTCTTTTAGGGGAGAGAAATCTCTCCACAGGCCTGATGAGATGCATTCTGATGTCAGACAGGAAAGAATACTGTTCTCATTATTTAAAGAGAGTAGCATTTGTCATGGGAGATCGGAGAAAGAGAATATTAATACTGTATTAGTTAACTGTGGGAGTGTTTATGGAAAGATCTCAGAACTGGTCTGAATTGTGCGTGGTGTAATGTAACAGACTGAGACTCTTTTATACTACTACTCAATGTATCTGATTTGTGAAGAACATAATACATTCTATTGGTTGTTTATATTATTATCTAACTACACTCCTGGAAATGGAAAAAAGAACACATTGACACTGGTGTGTCAGACCCACCATACTTCCTCCAGACACTGCGAGAGGGCTGTACAAGCAATGATCACACGCACGGCACAGCGGACACACCAGGAACTGTGGTGTTGGCCGTCGAATGGCGCTAGCTGCGCAGCATTTGTGCACCACCGCCGTCAGTGTCAGCCAGTTTGCCGTGGCATACGGAGCTCCATCGCAGTCTTTAACACTGGTAGCATGCCGCGACAGCATGGACGTGAACCGTATGTGCAGTTGACGGACTTTGAGCGAGGGCATATAGTGGGCATGCGGGAGGCCGGGTGGACGTACCGCCGAATTGCTCAACACGTGGGGCGTGAGGTCTCCACAGTACATCGATGTTGTCGCCAGTGGTCGGCGGAAGGTGCACATTCCCGTCGACCTGGGACCGGACCGCAGCGACGCACGGATGTACGCCAAGACCGTAGGATCCTACGCAGTGCCACTTCCCAGCAAATTAGGGACACTGTTGCTCCTGGGGTATCGGCGAGGACCATTCACAACCGTCTCCATGAAGCTGGGCTACGGTCCCGCACACCGTTAGGCCGTCTTCCGCTCACGCCCCAACATCGTGCAGCCCGCCTCCAGTGGTGTCGCGACAGGCGTGAATGGAGGGACGAATGGAGACGTGTCGTCTTCAGCGATGAGAGTCGCTTCTGCCTTGGTGCCAATGATGGTCATATGCGTGTTTGGCGCCGTGCAGGTGAGCGCCACAATCAGGACTGCATACGACCGAGGCACACAGGGCCAACACCCGGCATCATGGTGTGGGGAGCGATCTCCTACACTGGCCGTACACCACTGGTGATCGTCGAGGGGACACTGAATAGTGCACGGTATATCCAAACCGTCATCGAACCCATCGTTCTACCATTCCTAGACCGGCAAGGGAACTTGCTGTTCCAACAGGACAATGCACGTCCGCATGTATCCCGTGCCACCCAACGTGCTCTAGAAGGTGTAAGTCAACTACCCTAGCCAGCATGATCTCCGGATCTGTCCCCCATTGAGCATGTTTGGGACTGGATGAAGCGTCGTCTCACACGGTCTGCACGTCCAGCACGAACGCTGGTCCAACTGAGGCGCCAGGTGGAAATGGCATGGCAAGCCGTTCCACAGGACTAGATCCAGCATCTCTACGATCGTCTCCATGGGAGAATAGCAGCCTGCATTGCTGCGAAAGGTGGATATACACTGTACTAGTGCCGACATTGTGCATGCTCTGTTGCCTGTGTCTATGTGCCTGTGGTTCTGTCAGTGTGATCATGTGATGTATCTGACCCCAGGAATGTGTCAATAAAGTTTCCCCTTCCTGGGACAATGAATTCATGGTGTTCTTATTTCAATTTCCAGGAGTGTATATTTCACACTTATTTATTTTTTTATACTGTGTGGAAGGATTATGAATTGTGTGTCCACTGATGGTAAATAAAACTTCAGCATGAAAAAAAAAATTGTGATGGTATATTTATGAGTTTTTGATTGCCTGAAGCTACATTGTCAAAGATGGAGAACGTGCGTGTTGCAGTTGTTTTTGTGTAAAATTAACGGATAGAAAGTTTTACACAGAGTGAGGTGGTGTGGTGCTCAGCACACAGGACTTGCATCTGGTAGGATGACAGTTCAAACCTGCATCCGGCCATCCTGATTTAGGTTTTCCATGATTTCCCTAAATCGCTCTTGACAAATGCTAGAATGGTTCCTTTGAAAGGACATGGCCAACTTCCTTCCCCATCCTTCACTAATCTGATGGGACTGATGACCTCACTGTTTTGTCCCCTTCCCCAAATCAACCAACCAATGTTGAGTCTAATTACTGAAATTGTAAACAGTGCTGTTAATAATGATTTTTAATGTTGTTCATAAAATAATTAGATGCAGTGAATAATGTGACCACAGCACTGAAACCTCTGGAAATGGTACTAAATAAAAGTAATTAAGCAGGTTAGCTGTAATTTGCATATTTGTGTAGTAACTGTTAAAGTGCTTTATTTATAAAAATTTTTGATAGAAAATCAAATTTTAGTAAAATTTGGTTTATGTCAAATATTTTGTTCCATTTTGTGACACATGCTACCTAACTTGGTTATTTATGAATACGTAGTTTTTTTATTGTGAGACAACTAAAATAACTTGTTTAGTAACAGACTTGTAATATACGATAGCAGCTATGTGCACACATGACAGTTTGGGATAGTTCATTTCAGTTCAGTTTAGTTTGCTATTGGTTGTTTAATTTTGTAATTCATCACTGCTTGCTGAAGTCGTGGTCAGATAATGTATTACAAAATAATCCTGAAGATGAGAAGTAATCAATGATTGCAAAAATTTGTGAATATTTCTGCCATATCTGTGAAAAATAAATCAAGGGTTGCATGGAAAGATTGTCAAGTTATTATTTATGAAGAAGAACCCTGGATCTAATTATTCAACAATGAACTGAAACATTCACATTACCTTGTTCTAATTGAATAATTGCTCTTGGTGATACACATTATTTAATGTTACAACTAGATCACCTGCCGTGCAAAAACATTGTATTTTTTTTACAAAAGTCAGCTAGTAACTTTCTATTGGACAATCAGGTAGCAAATGTTAGAACAGCAACAATGCTGATAAAGTACTAGGGACATAAAGCTGACTGAAACCACAGATTAATAGCAGTGAAATTCCAAATTCCGACTGGATTGTATATCACAAACATAGATTGAATGCTAATGGTGGAGATGTGTTTATAGCTGTAAGAATCTGATAATATCTAATGAGGCTAGTACAGATTCTGAATGCAAAATAATTTGAGTGAAGGTAAGTGTTAAAGGAGGATTCAAACATGTTCATCAGATGCTTTTCTAGACATGCTGCCTCAAGGGCAGCAGTGGCAGAACATTTGATGGGAAACTTGGAGAACATTTCATCAAAATTTTGTAGCTGTGTATAAGGTGGAGATTTCCAACATACTCACTTGCATTTCTGAAAGAACAGGTACTGATGATGATACACAGCTGTACCATATACTTCAAAATTTATTTGCTGGCTGCTAGTTCCTGGACATCAGCAGCATTAGGTATGATATAAGGATGCAGACAGTGTGACATATGCAAATTAGGGTTGGTCCAGGGAGCATGCTTCGATAGCCAAAGCAGTTAAGGTGGCTGTTCACAATAAGTGGGGAATCCCTGTTTGAGTCCCAGTCCAACACAAATTTTAATGTCACTAATGGGTAGGATACAGCTGATGTCAAAGAATGTGCAGTCAATGAATAGATTTCAACTTATTCAACTTAGACAAGGAGACCCAACTGTTTAAGATGGGTGCTTGGGACAAGAAATGATGTGAAACTGTTCTAAATGCCCTATTTGAAAATTACCTTGAGCAGATAACCATAGGACTCACTCTTGGAGGCAACATATTAGATCTGGTCACCAACAGTTCTGCACTTTTCAGCTCTTTAGTGCATAACAGGGATCATGGGGCTGTTACAGCATCACTGAATACAGCTCTATACAAGAATTTAAAGAAAGGTAGGAAGATATTTCTGCTTGTGAAGAGAGACAAAAAACATATCTCAGATTGCCTGAATGCCCAATGTGAGACATTCATCTCCAGGACTGAAAATATTTAGCATCAACAGATAAAGCTCAAGAGTATTGTACAATACACCTTAGACAGATATGTGCTGAGCAAATCTGTGAAGAATGGGAAAGACCAACTGTGATTTTACAGCTGCTATTTGAACACACAGAGAACTTCATTGCAAATTTAAACAGAACCAGAACTTCACAGACAAATAAAAACTGAATGAAAGGAAATTAGCATGAGGAGAGCCACATGTGAAGCATTAAATGAATTCAAAAGTGATACCCTACCTACCGACTTGACAGAAAATGAGATGGAGGATGAAATGGAGAAGACCAAATTTGAGATGCCGTTTTCCAAAAATGTTTCTTTGAGATAGATTGTACTGTGGATCCTCCTTTAAACCATTGTATGATACTGAAATAAGTGACCATGGGATAGAAAAGCAACTAAAATCACACTACAGAGAAAAAGCCTCTGGACCTGAGGGGATAGCAGTATGGTACTACATAGCATATCAAAAATAACATGCTCCTCTTGTAGTAGCAGTATACCGTAGATCACTGGAAGACTGAAGCATTCTTAGTGACTGGAAGGAACTGCAGGTCATTTCCATTTTAAAGATGGGTTGTCAAACAGATAGACAGGTCTGATTCAGTAACATTTTTCTACACAAGTGACTTATCACTCAGCACCCCCACATTTCCCACTATTCACTCACACCCTTTCATCTGTGTCAGTTCTTGCTACTAACTGAATATGCATTGTATGTCAGTCTTCCACCTGGCCACCTCTCTTAGTTTGGCACCCTAAGTGGCCTCTACTAATGGTGATTCCTCTGGCACCCTTCTAGTTTGGCACCACAAGCACTGACTTGAGTTGCTAGGGCCTAAACCTGCTCTGCAAGCAGATGCACAAAACTATACATCTGTTGCACAATTTTGGAACACGTTTTATGTCAGTGTATTAAGAAATTTCTAGAGACTGAAAATCTCATCTGTAGGAATTGATATGGGTCCTTAATAACAGCTTCTGGTCATTTCACCATGGATATGGTTTGGAAGGTAATCTTATACCAGTCTTCCAGCAAAGGGAGTGGCTAACTAGGTAATGATGATGGAAGTGGATAGTGGTCATGCATCCTTCTCTCCAAAGGGAGACCACAAAGGCTCAATAATATTGAAATATGGCAACTGTGACAATCAGGGGAGATGTGACAAATCATTCTCCTTGTGACGAAGCAAGCTGGGATCTTTTTATTTCCTCTCTTGTTTTGCCATCTGCCTCCTTAAATTCATTTTATTTTCATTTGTGACTAATTACTATTAACATACATGGGTATAATCTGTATTTGCATAAAAGAGAAAGGTTGGCCGTCAGTCTTAAGAAATATAGCACCAGATCTAATTTTGTGCTTAGTTTTGTGTATGTAATTAATTTCCTAATTTATTTTGACTATTCCTATTTAATATCTTTTGTTACAGGGTGAAATCAGTAATCAGTTCATGACTTAAATGCTATTGTTGACTGATAAACAAACATAAATTGTGTACTAATTATAAACATTTGGGAGAAGAACTACTAGGATTCGAAAACATATTAGCAAAGCCAGCCCTTAATTAATTCCAAAATAACTACCAGGTTTGTCAAAAATATTGTTTGTATAGCTATATCTGATAATTTCATTATTTAAACAAATAATGTAGCCTAACATTTGTGGTAGAAGTAACTGTTTAAAAGGAAGAATGTTTTGATGTATTCAGTTAATTGAATGAGTTATGTTTTAATTGTAATTTCTGTAGATGAAACATCGAACAATGTGTAGTTGCAGTACCTATTATTATGAGAATATATAAAGGCCCAGTCCACGGCTGATTTTCAGACGGGAAATCTGTACCAGTTAGAGAAACAATAATGCAGTGGAATTAGTGTTATACCAGTAGGCCATGTGTTAAAAGAATGACAGTGTCTGTTCAATGGCGTATTATTCTGAAAGAACAGCATGGTTAGGTTTTTACTGCTCATAGATGATCAATGGTAAATTATTGTAGCAGTATGCTGACATTTGCCTGCAAATTATTAATGAGGCTTATCAAAAGTTAACCAGTAGTGAACTGGCCATACAACTATGTAATACTGGGGGTTGTGAACAGCAAAAGTAAAGAACTGTGAAACACAACTGTGCAGCTGATGGCTACATCATTTACAGTAGTCAGTACATTGACACTGAGGACAATCAAAGAAAAGAAGTAAAGCGGGTGAATGTCGCATATGGTGCTCTCCCAGGTGAGAACTGTTGCATTTGGGCACAATACACTAGGACTCGTGAACTTTGAACAGTGAACTCAAGAACAGTTTACAGTATAGTTATTTTAACGAAGGAGGTGCAACAGTCAATCAGTGCTTGGGTTTCATGGCTATAGTATGACAGTAGCCAATCAGTGAGTGGGTTCTATGGAAGCAGTCATTGAGTACAGGGGCAACCAATCAGTGCGCAGGTGGATGCAGCCAACCGGGATAAATAATACACATCACTGAGAAAATTACAACTTGCAGCAGCCATGCAGATGACGAGCCGAGATGACACCAGCAGCAGGAGACGAGTGAATAAAAATAAGGTAATTCATAGCAAAAGCTGTTTTATATTAAATGATACATAATGAGTGGCCTTAGTGAACAAGACAGTGTGATGGGGGAGAATGGACAACAGGGGAGTGGTGTGATTAATAACAAAGTTGTAGAGGTTAAGTTTTTAAATGAACAGAAAGACTTAATGGGGACTGATTTGGTAGACGATAGTAGTTATAAATCAGACTTGAATGTAACTTTGAATGATGGGGACAAAAGTCCTAATGTAGATGAAATGATAAAAGTGTCATCTACATTGTGTGGTGATGTGAGCGAAATGGACAAAAACAGTACTGGAGTGGATGAAATTGTTAAGGTTAAGGGGGAGGAATCTAGCAGTGCAAGTCAGCTAGGGCAAATGTTTATGGCAGATGGAAATTTGGAAGTGATGTTAAGGCAAATTATCAATAGCATGAGTATGAAAAAAGACATTTACAGCTTAAAGGATGAACTGAAGAAAGAAATTAAAAAGGAAATTAAGGTAGTCAGCTACAATCTTTCAGAATTAAATAAGAAGGTTGAGGCGGTAGTTAAAGATTGTGATGAAATGATAAAGAAAGTAGTACTGTAATTCTGTCAGAGACAGCAAAGGACTTGGAAGAGCGGTTGAATGGAATGGACAGTGTCTTGGAAGGAGGATATAAGATGATCATCAACAAAAGCAAAACGAGGATAATGGAATGCAGTCGAATTAAGGTGGGGGATGCTGAGGGAATTAGATTAGGAAATGAGATACTTAAAGTAGTAAAGGAGTTTTGCTATTTGGGGTGCAAAATAACTGATGATGGTCAAAGAAGAGAGGATATAAAATGTAGACTGGCAATGGCAAGGAAAGCATTTCCGAAGAAGAGAAATTTGTTAACATCGAGTATAGATTTAAATGTCAGGAAGTCATTTGTGAAAGTATTTATATGGAGTGTAGCCACGTATGGAAGTGAAACATGGCCTATAAATAGTTTGGAGAAGAAGAGAATAGAAGCTTTTGAAATGTGATGCTACAGAAGAATGCTGAAGATTAGATGGGTAGATCACATAACTAATGAGGAGGTATTGAACAGAATTGGAGAGAAGAGGTGTTTGTGGCACAACTTGGCTAGAAAAAGGGATCGGTTGGTAGGACATGTTCTGAGGCATCAAGGGATCACCAATTTAGTATTGGAGGGCAGCATGGAGGGTAAAAATCATAGAGGTCGATCAAGAGATGAATACACTAAGCAGATTCAGATGGATGTAGGTTGCAGTATGTACTGGGAGATGAAGAAGCTTGCACAGGATAGAGTAGCATGGAGAGCTGCATCAAATCAGTCTCTGGGCTGAAGACCACAACAACAACAATAACAACAGACATTGCCGTAAAATTGTCGTTTAGCATCTTCGTAAGTGCAATACAGGAACCACACTCTAAACAGGAAAAGCACTGCTCATAATTCTAATGAGAAATTAACACTAATGAGTACTAAATGTGTAGAAGAGAGAAAGAAGCTTTGTGATGACTATCATAAGAGGGTAGAGGCTTCCGAGAAATAGTGTAAAGATGAAGTCAAAGCAGCCAGGAAATTTTGTGCTGAAAATAGGGTTAATCTTGAGAACCAAATTGATCAGATTAAAAATGGTTTAGAAACAGAGGTAAAAACCAAGTGTGCAGTAGTGATAAAGGAAAAACTGGTAAAAGTAAATAAAGATGTAGACAAAATTGGCTGAAATGGAGAAAAAGATGGAAGAGGTACAAAATCTAAAGCATAGAGTATGTAGTCCTTCATATGTTAGCTGTAAGAAATTTAATAATTTTGATCCATATGGAGAAGTGCATTCATTGGATTTCATTAGGGAATTTAATGATTTGCTGAAACATGGAATGGCAAAGAGAAAATGTCATTTGTGAGAGGTTTTTTGAAAGGGGATGTTTACGAATGGGCAGCTCAGGTAGCTGATAGTTGTACTTAATGGCATAGCTTTAAGAAAGCATTTTTAGATGAATATTGGTTCAAAGAGAAGCAGCAAAGAATTTTGAGTGCTTTTTGGGGAGGAAATAGATTTGACTCTAGGAAGGATACTATGAAAGGTTTCTGTCAGCTTTGGATAAACAAACCGAAATATTTGGGAAAAGAGCTAGGCAGCAAATCAATAATATTGGATTAGAAACTAAGTTGCCTCAGAAAGTTAGAGAATTGCTTGTACCTGGCCCTAGGGGTAATATTAGCGATTTCCAAGAATTATGTTTGTAAAGTGGAGAGGGTGAAGCCCTCAGTGGAAGATCGTAGGAGGGATTTTGATGACAATAATCAATCAGGAAGAGAATTTAAGGTAAATACAGTGAACAGGACTAATTATAGTAGGAATTCAAGGAATGATTGGGTGGAGGATACCCAGAATGGGAAATGGTAAGATAAATTCAAGTAACAGAAATGGGGATGATTTTAATTCTGGATCAAACCATTTAAACTAGATAATGCTCCAGTTTTGGCTTGCACTAGAACAGTTTGTGATGAAGAGCCACATGTATATAAATGTGCTGTAATTACAGGTAAGGGTAATGTAAATGATAGTAGTAAGGCACATGTAAATTCTAATTCTAGTGAGATGTTGAATGATGATGCATTTAGCAATGTTTGACCTGTAAAAAGAGAGGAGGAAGATACTATAATAAAATTAAGTGAGGAAACAGTGTGTGCTGGTGTTGCTCAGGATGTCCAAAGTGTCAAAATGGATGGTAAATTTTTAAGAGAACATAAGGAATTCAGGTGTTTTGCTTTGTGGTCTAATACTGGAAACAAGGATCAACTAATTAGCCAAGTATTTGAGGACAGTGAAAGTGACAGTGGGTCTGCTTCTGACAACAGTTGTAATAAAGATAGCAGTGATGAATCCAGTAGTGATGAGGACGAGATATTTGAATTTATAATTGATAATGATGGCAATGTGTTAAGTAAAGAAAGAATAAAGGAGGGTAATATTAGACCTAATGAAGAGAGTTTGAGAGTGGTAATGAGGAAGAGGACCATGATATGTCATTTGACTGCACCTGATAATTGTTTTGGTAAGCAGGATGCTAGTTTTTCTAGGGAAAGGATTAATGAGGATTTGTTATATGAAGAAGATCACATGATAAGTAAAAAGGAAGTGTGGAACCCTGTAATAGCAAGTGTCCAAGGTATACATGTTAAGTGTTTACTAGACTGTGGTAGTGATTTGAATGGCATTTCACAGTCATTTGTGAGTCTATTAAGAACACAGAGGAAGCATGTCTCTGGAATAAAAATTATTGGTGCCACTGGTAAGCTATCAAAGAAGGTGAAACGAGAGGTGTTATTAACTGTGGAACTGGCAGGACAGCTGTTGGAGTGCAATTTCTTGGTGATTCAAAATGTCAGCATCGATGTAATATTTGGGTCTAATTTCTTGTACAAATAACAAGTAGGGGTTCAGCATTCTGTGTTGGAATCATTATGTGGCAATAATGCTTAACCCCAATGTCTGTCTCATTTTTCATGTTTCCTGAGGCAGTCATACTCTTCTCCTATCCTATCTGTAGTTTATAAGTGAATCAGAGACATTCTATCTTCAACTTTCATGTGATTTTACAAAGCAGGATACTTTAGTATAGGAATAATTTACAAAAGGTTTCTTCAGTGTTATCTACAGGGTGTTTCAAAAATGACCGGTATATTTGAAACGGCAATAAAAACTAAACGAGCAGTGATAGAAATACACCATTTGTTGCAATATGCTTGGGACAACAGTACATTTTCAGGCAGACAAACTTTCGAAATTACAGTAGTTACAATTTTCAACAACAGATGGCGCTGTGGTCTGGGAAACTCTATAGTACGATATTTTCCACATATCCACCATGCGTAGCAATAATATGGTGTAGTCTCTGAATGAAATTACCCGAAACCTTTGACAACGTGTCTGGCGGAATGGCTTCACATGCAGATGAGATGTACTGCTTCAGCTGTTCAATTGTTTCTGGATTCTGGCGGTACACCTGGTCTTTCAAGTGTCCCCACAGAAAGAAGTCACAGGGGTTCATGTCTGGCGAATAGGGAGGCCAACCCACGCCGCCTCCTGTATGTTTCGGATAGCCCAAAGCAATCACACGATCATCGAAATATTCATTCAGGAAATTAAAGATGTCAGCCGTGCGATGTGGCCGGGCACCATCTTGCATAAACCACGAGGTGTTCGCAGTGTCGTCTAAGGCAGTTTGTACCACCACAAATTCACGAAGAATGTCCAGATAGCGTGATGCAGTAATCGTTTCGGATCTGAAAAATGGGCCAATGATTCCTTTGGAAGAAATGGCGGCCCAGACCAGTACTTTTTGAGGATGCAGGGACGATGGGACTGCAACATGGGGTTTTTCGGTTCCCCATATGTGCCAGTTCTGTTTATTGACGAAGCCGTCCAGGTAAAAATAAGCTTCGTCAGTAAACCAAATGCTGCCCACATGCATATCGCCGTCATCAATCCTGTGCACTATATCGTTAGCGAATGTCTCTCATGCATCAATGGTAGCGGCGCTGAGGGGTTGCCGCATTTGAATTTTGTATGGATAGAGGTGTAAACTCTGGCACATGAGACGATACGTGGACGTTGGTGTCATTTGGACCGCAGCTGCAACACGGCGAACGGAAACCCGAGGCCGCTGTTGGATCACCTGCTGCACTAGCTGCGCGTTGCCCTCTGTGGTTGCCGTACACGCTCGCCCTACCTTTCCAGCACGTTCATCCGTCACGTTCCCAGTCCGTTGAAATTTTTCAAACAGATCCTTTATTGTATCGCTTTTCGGTCCTTTGGTTACATTAAACCTCCGTTGAAAACTTCGTCTTGTTGCAACAACACTGTGTTCTAGGCAGTGGAATTCCAACACCAGAAAAATCCTCTGTTCTATGGAATAAACCATGTTGTCTACAGCACACTCGCACGTTGTGAACAGCACACGCTTACAGCAGAAAGACGACGTACAGAATGGCGCACCCACAGACTGCGTTGTCTTCTATATCTTTCACATCACTTGCAGCGCCATCTGTTGTTGAAAATTGTAACTACTGTAATTTCGAAAGTTTGTCCGCCTGAAAATGTACTGTTGTCCCAAGCATATTGCAACAAATGGTGTAATTCTATCGCTGCTCGTTTAGTTTTTATTGCCGTTTCAAATATACCGGTCATTTTTGAAACACCCTGTATATATATTACGTTGTGTTAGTGATAATTAATGGGCTATTGAAAGGATGGAAGAAAAGGCAATATAAAAAGATAAACAGAGGTATTTGGTAAAAGTTTAAGAGATACTGTGTCTATTTGGGTTTTATGAAATCTGATGAAAGTAAATTGGTGTCACAGTTACAGAAGTTCTGTCAAACAAAGAGGTAAGGTAAACTGAAAATGAAAGGTATCAGCATATGTTGAGGAGAAGGTGCAGATTATGTGAAAACTATAACATCTGAAGTAATCAGCTCATATGTAAAATTAGCATAATTTGGTGCAGCAACAGAGGCAATATGCAGTAAAAACCATATTGAATACTAGGTTCTTAATATTAATTGTGGTATAATAGAAGAGTTTGTGTTCAGTGTAATTAGTGTATGGAGATAACTATCTACCTATAGAAGTATGTCATGGTACAGCATCTTTTAAAATTAAGGGAAAAAACTTTTAACATGGTTGCCTGGACTAAAGTGTGTGGAAATAATAAGCAAGATTTGTATTTATATCACCCTTCAGGCTAGCATCTCAAGGAATTTGGTGGAATACAGAGAAACAATAGTTTTTCTAAGTAATAGCTTTGTCTGATCAGTAATGAGAGTTAAGTTAGCCATAGGATAAGGATATGTTAATGTGGAGTGTTTTTCAGTAGAATCAGTTTTACATTGGATGAGCAGATCAGGTGTCTATGTATTAAATAATGAAGCAATAATGAAATAATAAAATAATGAATAATTTTAGGGTCTTAATGGTTAGGGAGCCTGTCTCTGCCATAGGAATATGTTCTGAAAATGCACTCCACTAGTTAATGAGGTAAGAAATGTAAGTAAAATAATGGAGCTGACACACATGATTAATGAAAAAGATAACTGTATACAAACAAATGTGGTGTAACTATATTGAGGATCTATTTTTGAACTAGGCAACATTGGGTACTGTGTATATTGTGCAATTCATGGCACTGCAGCTGGGAATTAGAGCTTAACAGAAAGAGCAATATTTTAGTGAGGTAAACATATTAGCAAAGCTAGCCAGCCCTTCATTAATTTCAAAATAATTACCAGATTTGTCAAAAGTATTGTTTGTATAAATATATCTGTTAATTTCATTATTTAAACAAATAATTCAGCCTAACCTTTGTGGTAGAAGTAACTGTTTAAAAGGAGGAATGTTTTGATGTATTCAGTTAATTGAATGAGTTATGTTTTAATTGTAATTTCTGTAGATGAAACATCGAACAATGTGTAGTTGCAGTACCTATTATTATGAGAATATATAAAGGCCCAATTTTTGGTCCCAAGACAGTCAGTCCACAGTCAATTTTCAGACGGAAAATCTGTACCAGTTAAAAGTAACAATAATGCAGTGTAATTAGTGTAACACTAATAGGTCATGTTTTAAAAGAATGACAGTGTCTGCTCAATGGTGTTATATGAACTGTATTATTCTGCAAGAACTGTGAGATTAGGTTTTTACTGCTCATAGATCAACGTTAAATTATTGTAGCAGTATGCTGGCGTTTGCCTGCAAGCTATTAATGAGGCTTATCAAAAGTTAACCAGTAGTGAACTAGCTATATGACTGTGTAATATTGCAGGGTTGTGAACAGCGAAAGTAAAGAACTGTGAAACACTGCTTTGCTACTGTCGGCTACATCATTTAAAGTAGTCAGTGTTGAACTTTCAGCCAGTATAATAATGCAGTACATCAATACTGAGGACTGCCAATGAAGAAGTAAAGCAGGCAAACATCACATCCTGCTCACAAAAACAGTCCTGGATGATGTGAGCTATCTGAACAGGGAACTTGGCATCTTGTAACACAATATCACCACTGGGGAACTAGAACTGTACCATGGGATGGACCTGATAATTCAAAATGCTCACATGTTCATTTCCCGTAGTGTGATCTTGCAGAGTAACAATGAGATCTATGAAACACCATGATATGCTGTCCAAATTATCTCTGAACGCCCATCGTGTTTCACTCTTGTAATGTAAAACTTGGCCAGAAGTTGGAAACAGTGTGAAACAAGGGTCATCAAACCAAATGACTTTCTTCCATTGCTCGCATCCTTCACACCAAGAAAAAAAATTTTTTTTCTCATGAAAAAGTGTTTTCAAACATCTGCATCCATATTTATACTCCAGAAGCCACCATGTAGTGTGTAAAATTTATTCAACTGTAAAAATAAAGCTATTAATTCATAATGAAGGAGAATTTGCATGGATTTTGAAAGAGTCTAGATTTTCATTGACCTGTGTGTTAACTCCCTTTTAATTCCATCTAGTTGAACACCGAGGAATGTTATGCACAGTTTTCTTCCATAATATTTAGAAAGGCTGATAAGTGTTGAAAAGAAAGGAGAAAATTGACATGGCTTTTAATGTAATGTGTATATATTTATATGCATCATAATCTTTGTGTGTATTAGTATGTATTATTTTTATTTTTGTATGTTAACATATGCACTGGTTGTTTTGTCATTTAAATATTTCATAGCCATTTTCGTTTCTGACACAATATGAGGGCAGAATTTTTACATTATTTTTGTATAACAGATGGTTAAGGTAAACAGTATGTTTATTATTACAAGTGTGCTATCTTTTTTAAATTTTTTTACTGTGTATTTAACATTTTGTTGTTGTCAGCTTTATATCTTTGTGGAAATACAATATAATGCTTCTATGTTTCAATAAATGTATTTTATGAATCTCAAATATTTGCAGACATAATGTGGACAAGACGGGAAATTACCAGCATTAATAATTTCTTTCAAGATCTTATAATTGCCAAAAGTTGAATTACTACTGGTTTATTACACAAAATAGGAAACTCAGTTGAGAAAATAGTTAAAATTGCAAAGAAGCAGAAAAATTGGAGAATCTTTTATTGTCTTTGTATTCATAAATACGTAAAATGAAAACTTTCACAGCCAGAAACATAACACTTACTATAATATTCCAGACTCATAAGCCATGCCTGAATTTGTTGAAGAAATCCAATGTCTCATGCTCATCTTCAAGAATATGTCTTCTGTAGATAGGGATGAAACATTGGATTTCTCTGAGATATTTATCTGACCAGTAGCCTGTTATTTTTTAATAAGTGTGAATTTCAATTGTTGTTTACACCGTATGACTTACCGCTTACAGTGAAAGATCTGTCCCTTTGCCATTTCTAGTTCTGTGTTGATTGTTGTAATGTCTGGAGGCAGCTCCAGTCCAAACATCTGAAACATAAATTTGCATACTGCAGTACTGTTGATTTATTAAGAAAAATGAATCATTAATCTGTTGTTTAAGCAATAATTAGAGCATGCAGTTTCTGCATAGAAGAGACAAAAATCGAGTTTTTTTACTCTTCTCAGGCGCAAAGCACATACAACTTACCAAAAATACTGCAACTGCACCTGAGCTAATCAGAATGTAAAACAAGTAGTGATTCTATATTGAAGAGTTCTATATTAGTGAGTGTTTCCTTCTGTGGGTGCTAAATCTGAAGAGCAAAAGTACTGAAAGATCCAAGAGGTAGCTGTGAGAAGAAACCCAATGGGAAACACAAGCTAAGAAGAGGTTGCAAACAACAACAATAAGGTAAAAAAATGTTTAAGTAGAAAGAGAAAATAGCAGCTGATATTTATATTTGAAAATATTCAGTCCAGGTAAATGAATGGCCATGGCTGTGACTGTGAGCAAGAATAAATATGAATGGATAAAAACATTCAGGCAAAGAATGTAAAAGAAAAAGAAAGAAAGAGTCATATGGCACTGTCAACTGAGGTGTTGCTCAGCTGTCTAATTGGGGAGGGTTTTCTTCCTCGACACACAGTGGCCCATTCCACATACTCTGTGAGAGTTGTTTCATAAATGTATCTGTTGAGTGTAGATGATTATAATGTGTCTGTGTGTGTGTGTGTGTGTGTGTGTGTGTGTGTGTGTGTGTGTGTGTGTGTGTGTGTTGTGTCACATTTGAATGTGGGGTATATCAGTCCCTCGTCAGTGCAGTTCTTATAAGAAACAATGCGAAACATTGACACTGCCAGAAATGGCATCTGCTGGCAGACAATGTGGTCACACTTATATACCAGGATCTTTAAGAAATAATGATAAAAATGTAGGTGTTTCTTGCACAAACTGTTTCAAAAATGTAATGTAAAAAATGGTCCATGTAGTTAGCTGATGTTGGGTAATGTACCATCAACAAGGATAAGAAAATATAAAAATGTAAGTATAAAATTTGTGTTGCATGATAATGAAAAAGGGAGAAAGTGATAACTCATGCTGGCATATAGCCTGCTTCTCTTGAATAGAATCAAGGGAACTTCCAAGATTAACATTCCCATCCAAGGAATGGATCACAATCAACAGCATCATATGCACACTTCGCCAGAGACATTTCAAAGAGTAACAGTTACTGAAATTCATGGAATAAATACAAAAGGAGATAAACGGGTAGCTTTGAGAAATGAAATAGTGTAAATAGCAGAGAAACAACTAGGCACAAAGACAGGATGTAGCAGAAATTCTTGGATAACATACAAGATATAAAATTTAACCAGTGGAGAATCCAGGATGGAGTAATGATAATATTATGGAAAGGATACATTGCTACTCACCATATAGTGGAGATGTTTAGTCACAGATAGGCCTTCATCCAAATTAGACAACATAAACACACATTCATAAAAATGCAACTCACACACATATGACAACAGTCTCTGGCTGCCGAGGCCAGACTACAAGCAGCAGCACATGATGGGAGAAGCAGTCTGGTTGGTGAAGGTAGGGAGGAGACCGCTGCAAGGAGGGGGAGGAATAGCAGCGTACGGATGATGGTGGTACAGTGTTACTTATGGGAGCATAAAGGGATGAAGTGGACAGGGTAGAGCAGCTAGGTGCAATTTGGGAGGGCAGGATTGAAGGAGGGAGGCAGGGGCAATGGAAAAGGAGAGAAGTAAAAAGATTGTCGGTGCCTAGGCAGAATAGAAGGCTGTGTAGTGTTGGAGTGGGAACAGGGAAGGGGATATATGGGTGTAGGACAATGACTAACAATGGCCAAGGCCAGGAGGGTTATGGGAATGTAGGATATATCGCAGGGAGAGTTCCCACCTAAGCAATTCAGGAAAGCTGATGTTGGTGAAAGGATCTGGATGGTACAGGCTGTGAAACAGTCATGAAAATGAAGCACATTGTACTGGGCAGTGTGCTCTTCAACTGGGTGTTCCAGCTGTTTCTTGGCCACAGTTTGTCAGTGATCATTCATGTGGACAGACAGCTTACTGGTTGTCATGCCCACATAGAATGCAGCACAGTGGTTGCAGCTTACCCTGTAGATCATCTGAGCAGTTTCACAGGTAGCCCTGCCTTTGATGGGATAGGTGATGCTTGTGACCAGACTGGAGTAGGTGGTGGTGGGAGGATGTATGGGACATGTCTTGGTTCTACGTCTATTACCAGGATATGAGCCATGAGGCAAGGGGTTGTGAGCAGGGTTTGTGTGGGGACAGACAGGAATATTGTGCATCTTCGGTGGATGGAAAATTCCACTGTGGGAGGAGTGCGAAGGATAGTTGGTAGGACATTCCACATTTCAGGACATGACGAGAGGTAGTTAAAACCCTGGTGGAGTGTGTGATTCCATTGCTCCAATTGCTAGGTGGTTCTGAGTCACAAGGGAAATGCCCAATGCCCCTCCATGGCCACACAGTGGGACTTTGGGATGTGGAGAATGACTGGAGAGATAAGGCACAGGAGATCTGTTTCTGTATAAGTTTGGGGGATAATTACAGTCTGTGAAGGCACCAAAGAGACGCCTGGAATATCTTGAGAGGGACTGCTCTTCACCACAGGTGTGACAGTGATTGATGACTAGGCTCTATGGAATGGACTCCTTGGTATGGAATGTGTGGCAGCTGTTAAAGTGGAGATATTGCTGGTGGTTGATAGATCTGATATGAATAGAGTTACTGATATAGCCATCTTTGAGGTGGAGGTAAACATTGAGGGAGATACATTGTTGGATTGTGGAGGACCAGGTGAAGCCAATGGGGACAAGGTGTTGAGGTTCTGGAGGAATGTTGATAGGAGGGTCGTCACCATTGATCAGGATGTGTGCGTGTGCGTGTGTGTGTGTGTGTGTGTGTGTGTGTGTGTGTGTGTGTGTGTGTCCTCTTTACTGATGAAGGCTGGGGCCAAAAGGTATATTATATGAGTGTCTTTTAATCGTGCCTGTCTTCATCTTTACGGTAAGGAGCAATCTATTTTTTCCTGTTGATATTCCTACCTGGAGTTGTCATTGTTTGATGTCTACATGAAATATAGATTTTGCATGCATGAAAATTAAAGAAACACTTGGTAAAGATAGAAGCAGCTGTATGAACATCAAGGGAGCAAATGAGAATACAGTGCTAATTGTAAGTAAACAAAGAAAGGTTGCAAGGTGGAAGGAATGCATAGTATGACCATCCAAAGTAAAGAATTTGAAGACATGAAAGACAGGAAGAGGAAGTGGTTGAAAATGAGGGGCAGAGAGGTATGTGATACTGTTTAGCATAAATGTCACGAAAAAATGTAACAGTGCAACATTATGTGCCTCAGTGTTTATGTGTTTGAGCATTACAATTCAGAGCTACAGAAACTATAAAAATGTATTTGTGTTCATTTGCTAGATATAATCATAAGGAATCATGAAGGTCATAACTATGGGTGGATATTACTGAAACTAAAAGGGGAGTTTGTTCACTAGATAACAGGAGTCAGTGATAAACTGCATAAAATATATTAAGGATGCACCAGTGCAGTTTCTGGCCACATAATTAATGGGAGTGTACCCAACTTAAGTACTTATCAGATTGATCATCTCAAAGGAAATTGTGGAAAGGAATGAGCAGTGGAGGAACAAAATCCCAGCTGCAAAGGAGAAACTGCATTATTAATGGAAATGATGTAGGTTTACAGCAGCTAAGGCACTGGTGCAAGTATGTAAAGAACAAGGTGCAGATGGACTTCAGTCGGTCGAGTAACATGAAAACAGCTACAACAGAACAGCCATAATGAATTTATTTATATCTGGTTTTGGAGGGAATAAAATCATTAGAGGAGAGGTAAATAGATCCATATGCAAGGTCATGAAAGGATTTAAGGTATTTAGATATTTTTGGGACTAAATCTAATAAGACGTGCCAGTGTTGCGTGAAAAATTTCATGGACCATGTCACTACAGATTGTTGTTGGCTTTTTGTTCTGTTCATTATAGGAAAATACTGAAATTATGAGCTCTCATCATGTAGAATAATGACTGAGAGTGTCTGTGTCTAATGTACAAATCTCATATGATTTGGAGAGTTAATGTTGTTAAAATAATATACACCTGAAATTATGAGCTCTCATGGTGTAGAATAATGACCAAGAGTGCCTGCGTCTAATGTGCAAATCACATATGATTAGGAGAGTTAATGTTGCTGAAGTAATATACACACAGAGAGGAAACAAATAAACAGTAAATCATGAGTAAAGTCAGAAGGTATAGAAATATGATAACTCAATCATTCTGATCAGAGAGTGTCTTGATACTTGTAATACACTTTGATATATTCGCTGATATAATGTGATTTATGCTGCCTTTCTACAGGTTCTCTTCTGTATTCTTTCTTCATTAGGCCTTCAGGAAGGAATATGTATATTGTTAAAAATTATAGATTTTATTACAGTATTTGTTCTGCATTTGTGTTGGGCTTATTATAGAGGACACACTTTTAACACTTTAATTGAGCAGATGTTTCTCTCAATCTCAATATGACAGGTAATAATTGTGTACAAACATTTTCAGGTGACTAACCTCATGTGGAAGTGTTTGTCCTAATAGGTAAGGAGGCATTGTCGTGTGAGAAGTCCCCACATTTGTTTCAGACGTAGAAAACATCTTTTGTGGCATACCATGATCTATAATTTCCACAGACTCTGACTGAGTACTTTCCACAGGGATGTGTGTGGTACCGACTGGGAACATTTCAGTACTACTTTCTGATAGTATCAACATTTTGGTGGTCATGTTTGACAATACACTCTCTGAAGATGATTCATGTTCTCTTTTAACTGTAGAGACATATGGGTCATCAGTGCCATAAGAAACATCTGTGGTAGACAAAAGAGGAGCTACAGCACTTGAGTCATACCATATGTCTGAGGCAGTCTCTTGACCTGATGGTGTTGATATGGTGACTGGTATACTTTGATGTAAGTTCATTTCAGTTTCACTGATGTTCAGTGCACTATTAGATACAGCTTCAGCAGTTATTTTTCTGTCTTCCATTGGAACAGCAGATGTGAATAAAGCAGAATCAGGAAAGGTGGTTGGGATACTGAAAGTACTTGACATTATCCAGTCACTGTGCTCTGGCAAGAGTTGCTGAGAGTCTGGTCGAATGCCTGCAGCAGATACGTTGTGAAACTGCTGTTCGTGTTCAGTTTCTTGAATTATTTCACCAATGTGTTTGCTGTGAAACGATATTGTTGTGATAGTGCTTGGAAACTCTGAAGTTGTACTGTAACTGCTCACATCAGATGTAGTCATCCAAGTATTTTTTGAACTGTCTGTGGAAGTAAAGCCAGAAATATGCAACATCTCATTATCTAATGTAGATGTTTCTTGAAACATTTCAGAGGTTACTGTTGATTCATTAACAACAACATTGTAAGCCGTCATATTTAAAAACAATTCAGTTGTTACTTCTGTTTCTCCAGATTTGTATTCTGTCATTGATTCTGATGTCTCTAGAATACTAATTTCTGAATATTGGTTGTCAGATGTGCTTGACACATTATAAGAATCTTCATTTGTTGTGCTAAAATTTGTAATATTGTAATTTTCAAATAATGTCTCTGAGGATATAGGTTTTATGCTAGGCATTGGACTTGACTTAGTTCCTGTGTCACTACCTTCAGTACTGGACAAGAGATCCTCTGATGAAGTGTGGTCAGATGATACAGCCTTTTCAGTGTCTGTTATTGTAGACTGGAGGTCAGTTGTGCTTACTGCTGTGCTTTCTGTATTGCTTTCAGAAGATGAAATCGTCATTTTTGAAACGAAATCTTGAGAATCTGTCATCCATTGGTATGTGTAGTCTGTAGAACTGTCATGTGTGTGTGCGCTAGTGACAGGTAGTTCGCTTGAAGTAGTCTCATATGTTTCAGGAGTCTCAGTTATTGCACTTTCTGGATATGGGACAGAGCCAGAAACATCTACGAATGGTGTACTTGATTCAGTTGTAGAGAAATCAGACACAATTGGGCCTAAAGTAGTATGGTCAAAGCTCAGTGTTGCTCCTGTGTTCACAGAGGAAATTAATTCTATGCTATCAGTTATTGAAAGCAGAACAGTTGCTTCTAGTTGCCTGTCAGTTGTTGAACGTGGCACAGTTTCTTTTAATTGGCTGCCAGGTGTTGAAAGCAGACCAGTTTCTTCTAATTGGCTATCTGAAAGTATATGAGATGTTGCAGAATGTCCAGTTTCGTTTTCTGTGTACGACAGGCTTATTCCTGATTCAGTTACACTTCCATTCATTGAGTAAGATGACTCGTGCAAAGTTACATCATTGGAAGCTGACTGTAGTAGCATGTCAGGCGTTGTTTCTGTTGTAGCAGTAACATCAGTCGTGGAATCTAAATTTCCTTCCTCATTTGCTTCGATAGTTCTGTTTATCTCTGATTGATCCCCTTCTGTATATGCAAACACATCTGCTGTAGTTGTTGAAGGCTGACCCTCACTAGTCTGTTGGTCTCTTACTGTTGACAAGGAAGACAGTTCTCCACTCTCGGAATATTGTAGTACTTTTGCTGTAGTTACTTCCAATGCTGAAACACTAGCTGCTGACTCATCAGTCCCAAGTGTTTGACTTGGCTCTATTGTACTTTGAGCCATATTGTTTACTGTAATAGAGCTTGATGTTCTTATTGTGGAATGATGCCCAACAGTTGTGATCCCTTCTTTCTGTGAAGCAGTATAAGAGAAAACCTTTTCTGGAGTGTGGTCAAACTGGAATTTTTCACCTAGTCCTTTCATCATAGCCTGTACTTTCGGGGCATCCATCACAGATGTAGTCTCAGTGAGACTGCCAGTCAGATATGTAGATTCATCTGTAACATCTGTGGAATAACTAGTGATGGAAGGAGAGACTGTGGAAACGAAAGATATCCGAGACTGCGAAACAACATCAGTATCCATTTTTTCTACTTGTGAGACTTCTCTTGACTGGTCGGTTTTTGATGGAACAGTAGTGGCAACACTGTGGTTAATGCAGTCGTATTCGCTGATCAAAGATGGTGTTGTTCCGTGGGAGGCAGCACGAGCTGCCGAGTGCGTGTGGTTGGCTCGGGCACGCGCCGCCTTGAGCTGGCGGAGGTCTGTGATGTCAAGATCTGCACGCGCCAGTTCCACGGCCTGCTGGTAGACTGCCGAGCAGCCCAGTTCGTCCTCGGCGGCCAGGCAGTCGACGACGCGATCGCAGCGCTGGTGCATCGGCAGGCAGGTGCCCGAGCCCAGCTGGCACGTCATCCCGGGGCACTGCTGCAGCGGCCGTGTGGCCGGCAGCCGCCAGTCCTCTGCGGCAAAAAGGAACAGGGGACCACTCGGTTGATATGCATCATGACTTTCTGATACGAAAATATCTTACAACTGTTCCAGCAAAATCCTCACGGAGATAGTTCAAGAAACAGTAGTGTAGTATCATAGTGAGTAACTTGAAACTTTTTAATATATCCAATACCTTCTGTACTGCATTATATTTAAATTTACTTTCAAATGCACAAGTACTGCGGTAGCAATATCTTCATGTGAGTGACTGCCATCCAAAGAAATTGTATGCATTGATCAGCCAGAACATTATGACCACTGATGTATTATCGATATAAATCCATCCAGGTTATAGCTGCGTCCCCTGGCGAGGAATGACTGCTAGTCAGACACACACGGTACATGCAGTGTCAGTGAGCGTGCTGTTTGTTTGTAGAATGGGGAAGGCACATGATCCGTCTGAGTGTGATCGAGGGCAGGTTGTGAAGGCCTGGATGCTCGGCACGAACATTTAGAAAACTGCACGCTTTGCTGGGTATTCAACGAGTGCTCTGAGGAGTGTCTTCAACACATGGCGAAACCAAAGTGAAACCACATCCAGACTTTGTCGGGTTGGGCAGCCACCCCTAATTAAAGATGTTGGACATCGTAGGCTGGGCAGACTGGGAAAACAGGACAAGCGGCGAACTTTGCCGGAACTAACATTGGACTTTAATGCTAGGCAGAGTAAAGTGTATCTGAGCACAAAGTGCACTGAACACTCCTACCGATGGGCCCCTGCAGCCAACAATCCGTGCATGAGCCAATAGTAACACTACAAGATCAGAAACTACGATTGTAATGGACACGCGGCCACCAGAGCTGGATACTGACACAGTGGCAATGTGTTGCATGGTCTAATGAATCTCGATACCTACTTGGACACGCCAATGGGAGGCTGCGAATCCGTCGTCTCCCAGGTTCAAATGGCTCTGAGCACTATGGGACTTAACTTCTGAGGTCATCAGTCCCCTAGACTTAGAACTACTTAAACCTAACTAACCTAAGGACATCACACACATCCGTGCCCGAGGCAGGATTCGAACCTGCGACCGTAGCGGTCGCGCGGTTCCGAACTGTAGCACCTAGAACCACTCGGCCACTCCGGCCGGCCGTCTCCCAGGGAACAGTTCCTCGACTCCTGTACTGTGGGACAGAGACAAGCTGGCAGCGGCTCCGTTATGCACTGGGGAACATTCACGTGGGCATCCATGGGTAGAGTGGAGCTCGTGCAAGGCACCGTGATGGCCAAGAAGTATCATATGGTGGCTGCAGACCACATATACCCCTTCATGACAATCATGTTTTCTGCTGGCATTGGCACATTTCAGCAAGATAAAGTGCCATGGTACAAGGCCAAGATTGTAATGGAGTGGCGAGTTCCAATTGATGTGCTGCCCCCAAACTCGCCAGATCTGAACCTGATCAAATACATTTGTGATGTGATTGAACGTGGCGACAGAGCTCATCGCCTCCCTTCTCGGAATTTACGGGATTTAGGTGACCTGGGTGTGCAGGTTTGGTGCCAGCTCCCTCCAGCGATCTACCACGGGTCACCACTGTTATCTGTGCAAAGGCGGACATACCGGCTATTAGGTAGATGGTCATAGCATTCTAGCTGATCGGTGTATAATGACAATGATAAGTTTCATGCTGCTAATAGCGCGGACTCGCTGGTTCTTTACGTGTTATGAAATAACACCTATCAGGACGTGTGACCCCACTTCTCTTTCACGTCTTGTTGTAATCAGTTTTGTACTCACTTCTGAAAGAATACGATTGTGATTTTTCAGGTATGATATTTGAAATTATAGTAAAAAGTGTTGTCTCGTGTGCGTGTTCTTAGTAGAAAATGATATATCAACTTTAAATCATATTCTAAAAACTGAGCTGCAATATCATCTTCTGTAACAGATTAAAAATCTCCAGCTATCGGAATATAAATGAAGTAATGAACCTACAGCTCTATTTACAATTTCTTTTGTAGTATGCTTTGTTTCATACTTTTATCTGGTGCGCGTAATTGATAACTAAAGTCAGTTATCTGGGTGGTTTTTCCGACCCTGAATTGTTTGTTACGAAGTACGATTGTCAGACTTTAATTAATAATATTACAGCGAAGTGGAGCGACACTGTCACTTTCAGCTCAGGACGGGAGCAAGTACAGGAACTATGTGGCTCAAGCTTAAAAGAATAGTTTACCATGCACTGGATAGATATGTACCCAGTAGAACAGCTTGGCCGGCCGGTGTGGCCGAGCGGTTCTAGGCGCTTCAGTCTGGAACCGCGTGACCGCTACGGTCGCAGGTTCGAATCCTGCCTCGGGCGGCATGGGTGTGTGTGATGTCCTTAGGTTAGTTAGGTTTATGTAGTTCTAAGTTCAAGTCACTCTAAAGAAACTCCCAAAGGAACAGGCTACTGCACAACAGTTGTTGAAAAATGGTTCAAATGGCTCTGAGCACTATGGGACTTAACTTCTGAGGTCATCAGTCCCCTAGAACTTAGAACTACTTAAACCTTACTAACCTAAGGACATGACACACATCCATGCTCGAGGCAGGATTCGAACCTGCGACCATAGCGGGTGCGCGGTTCCAGACTGTAGCGCCTAGAACCGCATGGCCACCGCGGCCGGCGCAACAGTTGTAAAACAAAGCAGAGGGCCCTATCTATAGACCCGCTGAATGAAATGTTTGCCTGTTAATGGCAATGCCTACTGCTTCAATGCCTACTACCGTAGTAAAATATAGCTGAAAGGTCTTTCACAAACCCAAGAAAGTTCTGGTGGTACGTAAAGGCTGTTAGCGGCAACAAAGTTAGTGTCCAGGCACTCGCAGACGGGGAAGAAACTGAAACTGGAGGTAGCTAAGGAAAAGCAGAAATGCTTAACTCAGTTTCCAAATATACCTTTACAAAGACCTTTACACGAGACTAATGTCCCAGATTAATTCTCGTACCACTGAAAAGATGAGTGAAATAAATATTAGTGTGACGCTGAGAAACAATTGGAATCGTTAAATTGAACGAAGCTCAATGGCCCAATTGAATTGCTGTCAGATTCTATACCCAATTTTTGGCCGAGTTAGTCTCTCTTCTAACAATAATCTACCGTAGATCACCTGAAAAACAGAAGAAAACGTGCCCAATTGTTGAAAGACACCAAAGGTCACACCAGTCTACAAGGAGGATGGCTGAAGAGATCCACAGAACTACTGTCCAGTATCCTTGATACCCCATTTGTAGTAGAATCTTAGAGCCTATTCTGAGTTCAAACGCAATGAACAACTTTCTTCGTGCCAACCAGCATGGATTCCGAAAACATCGATCATGTAAAACGCAACTTGCATGGCGTCTTGAAAACCATGGATCATGGCAGTGAGGTAGATGCAATGTTACCCCATTTTCGGAAAAGTTCAAAAAAATGGCTCTGAGTACTATAGGACTTAACATCTGAGGTCGTCAGTCCCCTAGAACTTAGAACTACTTAAACCTAACTAACCTAAGGACATCACACACATCCATGCCTGAGGCAGGATTCGAACGTGTGACCAGAGTGGTCGAGCGGTTCCAGACCTAAGCGCCTAGAGCCGCTTGGCCACACCGGCCGGCTTTTCCGAAAAGCGTTAGACTGAGTACCACATCTACGCTTATTAACAAAATACGATCGTAAGGGGCAACAAGCGAAATTTGTGACTGGATTGAGGATCTAGCCGAGCGGTCTAAGGCGCTGCAGTGATGGACTGTGCGGCTGGTCCCGGCGGAGGTTCGAGTCCTCCCTCGGGCATGGGTGTGTGTGTTTGTCCTTAGGATAATTTAGGTTAAGTAGTGTGTAAGCTTAGGGACTGATGACCTTAGCAGTTAAGTTCCGTAAGATTTCACACACATTTGAACATTTTTGATTGAGGATCTTTTGCTCGGGAGGATGCAGCAAGTTATCTTGGATGGAGTGGCACCAAGAGAGGTGGAATTTCGGGTGTGCCCCAGGGAAGTGTATTAGGACCCTGTCTGTTCATGTTATATACTAATGAACTTTTGGCTAACATTAATAGTAGCCTCAAACTTTTTGCAGACGGCGCAGTTATCTACGATGACTCCCTTCTTTTCCCTGCTATAGCACGACATGCCACTCATATGAGAAGAACTTTACGGCTCAGTAAAATTTTGATTGTTTACTTATGTGAAGTTGATATTAGGCAAAACTAATTTTACATATCATACTGGACTGAAGGTGCACAAAAATTTTGCATTCGATTCAGTAGTGCAAAAAAGGAGTTCTCAGAATTCTTTTCATGATAACAGAGATACTTTACAGTATATTTCTCCGTGCTACGTCACTCCATTAAGAACGTTTTCGCTTCACGCTAGATTTCACGTGCGTATTTTACGTGTATAAATAGAATAACTTTGAACATCTGTATCTCGGAGGCGGATAAAGATATAAACAAAATTTTAAAGGTCCGACATCCGGATCTTAGGAATACTCATACATCGCAAAAATTTCAGCTATTTGCTGTGCATAGCCATCTTGGAATCCACTGCTCGGTTTTGATACCCAAAAACCATGTTTTTGCGATGTTTCTCGCTAAGTGCTAAAGATTTTTGAGAACAGGAAGATGGTACTTCTATGCCTAGAGAATATACCCTTAAAATTTGTGCAATTTTGTGCGGTTAGTTATTTAGATATCCGCTGCTGACGGCGAAAAAAATGGTGGATAACGCTTTTTTCGGATTTTCTCAGGAACTGCCCAAGGACTAAACAGTGCCTCCATAAACCACTTAAGACACACCGTCGATCACATCTAATGCAAAAAGAACCAACCGATTTGCTCCATTTCCCTAAGCTAGAAGAAGTATGTAATATTTAAACTTTGACCCTGCACCGTAGTGTAGTTACAGTAAGACGAACCTTCTATTGGGTATAAAACAGTCCCCAGCCCAAGGGCTACACAAAACACTTGACCCTATCTTTCTGTCACCAACAGAATTCCAAGTATGACTCCCGGAAAATTCCCGTTTTTCTGCGCGGCGTTTTGGAACGTATTGGTAGAGGATGCTGTCGTTTGCGTACCGATAGTTACTTATGGTTCACAGCTCGTTGGAAGTAATAACGTACGTGCTTGGCTACTTAAACTCATTATATTTCCTATAAGTCTATCTTTTATTTATCTTGACTCTATTTTCAGGCAGTTTCCATTGGGACGCTTGGGCCTTGGGCCTTGGTTTCGACGTCATTCCCGTATACTCATGTTTCCAATCAGCTATTATAACTTTCTTTAGAAGTCCTATATCGTTTTTGACTTCATTCAGCAATTCCTGACCAATGTCTATGCGACATCGTTTTTGGTCGAAATTCAGCAGTTTTGGGACAAACTTCGCTGCTAAATATTTCAAGCCGAAAACATTGCTTGGCATGAGCCAAAGGATATGTAGATATCATCAGTAGCCCCTTTGATAGGATTTGGCGATTTCCCAGAACTATTTTCTTCATTCCTTCCACATTGTCATCAGTGATTGATGTCCAGGGCGTCCAGGGCGGTTGTCAGCTTCAATGTCCTCTCGACCTTCTTTGAAACGCTTATACCACTCGTAAACTCTTGTCTTACTCATAGTAGGTTTGCCAAAAGCCGCAGTCAACAAATCGAATGCTGTGCTGCACTTTATGCCACTTCTCAAGCAGAATTAAATGCAACTTTTTGGATCCATCTTTTTCGAAAGTAAAAATGCGCCGAGCACTCGAAAAGACATACAGAACAATCTTTTCGACTGTTAACAACAAACTAAACATTCAAAACAGCTGAAATTGCAAATGTAAACCAGGAAAATGTGTGACAACGAGACGAAAAAAGTTGAAAATCGAGTGTATAAAGCCTCCGAAATTAAAAAATTCCCGTTATTCTTTGATCACATCTCATATTATAAAAATGTGTGTATGAATGTATGTCACACATCTCCTCCTAAACCACTGGACCGATTTCGTTCAAACTTGGT
Organism: Schistocerca piceifrons; assembly: GCF_021461385.2. NCBI lineage: Eukaryota > Metazoa > Arthropoda > Insecta > Orthoptera > Acrididae > Schistocerca > Schistocerca piceifrons. The sequence goes on along the minus strand of NC_060139.1, from coordinate 717,892,944 downwards.
ACACATATCACTCACTGTCTGGAAATCACTGCTGAGGGGATAAGAACCACCTACCTATCAAAGAGGCGGGGATGAAAAAGCAGTGAGCCCACGATGCCCAAATACCCATACTTTGGTCATCTAGTGTTGGTGAATGTGAGCACATACAACTTGCAAAAACTTTTGCACTTAATCGCATACCTCTACGACACATTTTCTCGCTGACGGCTCCCACAAAATGACGAAAGGATAAAAGTTTTCGATAACTGCATTTTCACTGTTCACGCAGGAAAACTTGTGTATTACTAACAGTATTCGCGCCAGATTTGGTAGACAATATTCATATATACTATTGAACATACCGGAAAAATTATACCATTGTACGGCACACAGTTCAAAAGATATGACGTCATAAACACGGCAACGCGTGAAAAGCTGCCGCATCACGCAAGACGTTTAAATTTATTACTTCTTTACTACTAACTCTGTTCACAAAACATTTCGCAAACAGGAGTTACGTAGACCACTGGAGTACTGTATCATCGTACAGTACGTAGTTCAGGAGAAACGACGTCATAAAAATTGAGCCGTGTGAAAATGAAACTGCAGGGCGAAATTCTCTAGAGACACAGGTGAACTATGTGTACAAATACATGTGATATATGATTAATATAAGTGAAATATAACTGCCATTATGCGTACGTGGTCAAGGCCACGGGTGAAAAGCTCATCCTAAACACCTGGAACGATTTCACCAAATTTGGTACACATATTAGTAACAATCTGGAAAGGAATAGTATGGGGGGAGGGGAGTTATGTAGTCTTTTTCGAAGGGCTGGTGTCTACAATTCCTTCAAATCTGTTGTCATGACACCATGTCGTCAGTAGTCGTTGCACTACTATCAACTACACTGAAGAAGCCAAGAAACTGGTGCTTCTTCCTAATATCGTGTAGGGTCCCCACGAGCATGCAGAAGTGCCGCAAAATGACGTGGCATGGACTCGACTAATGTATGTAGTACTGCGGAGGGTACTGACACCATGAATCCTGCAGGGCTGTCCATAAATCCATAAGAGCACGGGGGGGGGGGGGGGGGTGGAGATCTCTTCTCGACAGCACGTTGCAAGGCATATGCTCAATAATGTTCATGTCGGGGGAGTCTGGTGGCCAGCGGAAGTGTTTAAACTCAGAAGAGTTCCTGGAGCCACTCTATAGCAATTCTAGACCTGTGGGGTGTCGCATCGTACTGCTGGAATTACCCAAGTCTATCGGAATGCACAATGGACATGAATGGATGGAGGTGATCTGACAGGATGCTTACGTACGTGTCACCTATCAGAGTCGTATCTAGACTTATCAGAGGTCCCATATCATTCCAACTGCAGACGCCCCACACTATTACAGAGCCTCCAGCACCCTTAACAGTCCCCTGCTGACATGCAGGGTCCATGGATTCATGAGGTCGTCTCCATACTCGCACACGTCCAACCGCTCGATACAATTTGAAACGAGACTCGTCCGACCCCCAGGCAACAGGTTTCCAGTCATCGACAGTCGAATGCCGGTGTTGACGGCCCAGGCGAGGCGTAAAGCTTTGTGTCGTGCAGTCATCGAGGGTACACGACTGGACCTTCGGCTCCGAAAGCCAATATCGATTATGTTTCGTTGAACGGTTCGCATGCTGACACTTGTTGATGGCCCTGCATTGAAATCTACGGCAATTTGCGGAAGGGCTTCTGTCACGTTGAACGATTCTGTTCAGTCGTCGTTTGTCCCGTTCTTGCAAGATCTTTTTCCAGCAGCAGTGATGTCGAAAATTTGATGTTTTACCGGATTCCTGATATTCACGATACACTCGTGAAATGGTCTCACGGGAAAATCTCCACTTCATCGCTACTTCGAAGATGCTGTGTCCCATCGCTCTTGCGCCGACTATAGCACCACGTTCAAACTCACTTAAATCTTGATAACCTGCCATTGTAGCAGCAGTAACCGATCTAACACTGCGCCAGACTCTTGTCGTCTCATATGGGCGTTGCAGACCGCAGCGCCCTGCTTTTTTACATATCTCTGTATTTGAGTATGCATGCCTATACCAGTTTCTTTGGCGCTCAGTGTATCTGTGCGATCGATCAGTATGATGTCAATGATGCGAATCAACCGACCTTTCTCAAGAGTTTGAAAGATAATCTGTTCTCGGACACTATCTGGGCCTGTTGTGTATAATCTCTACCTTAAAACTTCCACTTATGTTAGACGCATGTAAAAGCCATCGTGGTTTTACCCATTATTCATGTGTAAGAACAGCTTTTTTGCATACTTCAAATAAGTTCCAGTAAGGATGAAAGTTTAAAAAATGTGTGCCACGGCCAAGGAAATACTGGAGTATCGGTTTGGTAATGTTTGGCCACAGGGAGCGAATATTTTCCATTCAAGGCCATATACTACTGACTGTATTTTCCTGGCAGAGACAGCGGGCCAGAATAAAAAAATCCTAAAAATACAATGTAATACTAATGATTGAGAGAATTTCACACTTTGTGAGTCCAATGTTCAGCAGCCAGAACGGTATGGTCCTTTGTTACAAACAAGCCAAAGAGTTCGCTCTGATTACTGAAAACGGAGAAGTGTTCATAGTCCTGCGTTGCTCCACACTCTAGAATCATCGTCACTGACATCCCACTTCTTCAAATTAGTCTTGAAACCTGTCGCTATTTCTGTTCTCAACTTGTTGAGGGTCTTCCCAAGTCTCGTATTTTACATGGCAACCTGGTGGTCAATAATCCTCCAGGAGACTTCGTTACCCACAGCTCAGTTCGGCGAGCCTTTGCTGCAGTCGAAATTTGTGCGGTTGTGAGGAGGAATCTTTTTTTGGATTTCAGTCGTGATGGACAAGCATGATTACCAAACAATGGATGCTTTGGATCTGTTTCTTGATTCTTCTATTCAATCTCTGCTGCTGCCTGTCTTCTTAGATCTGGAGGTGCTACTCGCATGGGTGGAAAGATCTTATTGACTAGAGTTGGTCTCAGGCACCCTGTGACTACGCAGCCTATCTCATGAAGAGCCACATCAACATGATTAGCATGTGCAGACTGGAGTGGCGTATTCCGCAGCAAACAAACATACAGCAAGGGAGGATACATGGAGGGCGCTGGGTGGAGCTCCTCGCGTGGTGGTGGTTGTTGGGATGTTTACGGGGGACTAAACAGCTAAGGTCATCAGTCCCCTCCTCACGTGGTGTTTGTCAATATGCAGCTGAGGTCGTTCCTGGTGCATACCTTCTGTCATGCGTCCGTAGTGTTATTTTTAAGTTAAGGTACAATCCAGTTTGAACCTGAGGTGTGTGTGATGGACACAGCGATTTAAATTGCGCCCTTTCTAGGTGATGTTCAGCTTTCTTTTTTCCTCCTTATTGCGTACCTGAAATGCACACCCTTGAGATCTGCCCCCCTCCCGCCGGAGGTTCGAGTCCTCCCTCGGGCGTGGGTGTATATGTTATATGTTGTTCTTAGCATAAGTTAGTTAAGTTAGTTTAAGTAGTGCGTAAGTCTAGGGACCGATTACCTAAGCAGTTTGGTCCCTTAGGAATTCAAACACATTTGAACATTTATGAGATCTGCCCATACTGGATTTCAAATGGTTGTCGTCATAGTAGATACTAAGTAGATGTTAGCTTGGAATCTAATTCTTGTAATGTCGCTCCTCAAGCAGCGGCATCTGTGTCACCTGCGTAGATGAGGGCCAGGTTCCAGTGATGATTGGCTGACCAGCGGTATATACTGGTGTATGTGGTAGTGGTACATATGTTGCATAATGCGAGTGACTGACCTGTGTTCTCGGTGATCCAGGAGAGGTAGGAGGCGACCCTGGTGTAGGCGCCCGGCTCTCCGGGCCTGGCGCAGCCCTCGCCGTGGCTCACGACGCCGCCCACGTACCAGCGGCGAGGGTCCTCCGGGCTCCTGTGGGCGAAGGCAAGCTTACTAACCAGTGATACGTGCTCACTGCTCAAACACTACTTGGCGCCAAAAATTTACACTTTAAATATACTCTCGGAAAAAAAACACTAATAGAAAAACAACTTTGTGTCACTCGTAAAGATATGAATGCAATTACGGTCATACATTAATTGGGTCCCAGAGCTGAGAGTGGGACAAGCAAATTCCCTGTTGTAATTGTTTGAGAGAAGCTTTCCAGTTCAAACGTCTTACAGCCAAGACAAACAGTTCGGAAACTGGTTGACGTTGGAACGGGAGGCGGATAGAGTTAATTTTAACCAGCGGAAGAAAAGGTGATATGCTCCTCTCCTCCCGTGTCACTGCAGTACCACGTTGGGCATATTTCTATAGGCGTGGGTGGTCATTATACAGAGAGAGTGCGTCATAAAGTTATATTAGTGAAAAAATACAGACTGAAAACATAGTTTGGTGACTTCAGAGCCCTTGCGATGACCCTACAGCCCTTGTCATGTGTTCACCACGTTAGTTAAAACTACACTACTGGCAATTAAAATTGCTACACCAGGAAGAAACGCAGATGATAAACGGGTATTCATTGGACAAATATATTATACTAGAACTGACATGTGATTACATTTTCACGCAGTTTGGGTGCAGAGATCCTGAGAAATCAGTACCCACAACAACCACCTCTGGCCGTAATAACGGCCTTGATACGCCTGGGCATTGAGTCCAACAGAACTTGCATGGCGTGTACAGGTACAGCTGCCCATGCAGCTTCAACACGATACAACAGTTCATCAAGAGTAGTGACTGGCATATTGTGACGAGCCAGTTGCTCGGCCACCATTGACCAGACGTTTCCAATTGGTCAGAAATCTGGAGAATGTGCTGGCCAGGGCAGCAGTCGAACATTTTCTGTATCCAGAAAGGCCCGTACAGGACCTGCAACATTCGGTCGTGCATTACCCTGCTGAAATGTAGGGTTTCACAGGGATCGAATGAAGGGTAGACCCACGGGTGGTAACACATCTGAAATGTAACGTCCTCTGTTCAAAGTGCCGTCAATGCGAACAAGAGGTGGCCGAGACGTGTAACCAATGTCACGCCATACCATCACGGCGGGTGATACGCCAGTATGGCTATGACGAATACACGCTTCCAATGTGCGTTCACCGCGATGTCGTCAAACACGGATGCGACCATCATGATGCTGTAAACAGAACTGGGATTCATCCGAAAAAATGACCTTTTTGCCATTCGAGCACACAGGTTTGTCGTTGAGTACACCATCGCAGGCGCTCCTGTCTGTGATGCAGCGTCAAGGGTAACCGCAGCCATGGTCTCCGAGCTGATAGTCCATGCTGCTGCAAACGTCGTCGAACTGTTCGTGCAGATGGATATGGTCTTGCAAACGTCCCCATCTGTTGACTGAGGGATCGAGACGTGCCTGCACGATCCGTACAGCCATGCTGATAAGATACGAGGCCGTTGGGATCCAGCACGGCGTTCCGTATTACCCTCCTGAACCCACCGATTCCATATTCTGCTAACAGTCATTGGATCTCGACCAACGCGAGCAGCAATGTCGCGATACGATAAACCGCAGTCGCGATAGGCTACAGCCCTACCTTTATCAACGTCGGAAACGTGATGATGCGCATTTCTCCTCCTTACACGAGGCATCACAACAGCGTTTCACCAGGCAACGCCGGTCAACTGCTGTTTGTGTATGAGAAATCGGTTGGAAACTTTCCTCATGTCAGCACGTTGTGGGTGTCACCACCGGCGCCAACCTTGTCGGTTAAATTTCGCGTCTGTGGCACGTCATCTTCGTGGTGTAGCAATTTTAATGGCCAGTAGTGGAAATTACGCCTCAGACCGGATATTACACGTATATTTTACGTGCGTTAGTATGGTTACTTTGAACCTCTGGGTCTCGGTAATGGGCAACGATACGATGCCGTCGAATATCGAGCCAAGAGTGGTGTACCGACCACCGCAGAACACTGCAGAGCAAAGCCATGACACGAAGCGTCAGCGAGATGCTAGGAAGAAGCCGTGCCTCCTGTAGTTCCGAGGCGCCACCGCCGCGCCTCTGCCGTGCAGCAGCGTCGCCAGACGCCAGAGAGCAGTTCTGTTCAGTATCGGATCCTGTCCACTTCCAGGAAGTTCCTGTCTGAGTAACGTCGTTGTGCTGCCTAGTCGCCGTGATGGAGCCCGTAACAATCGTCAGAAGGTGCGTTTGCACTTGTGCACCGTGCGACTATACTTACCCCACACCCGTGTGGGTTGCTTGCCTCTTCCTGAACACGTGCGTGCGTGTGATTCGATTCACACCTCTGTTCACGCCTGACGCCCTCGATTGAACTGTGACTATGCGCCAACACTATCAGAGCTGTGTCAAGTTTCCTCGTAACTGCAGTGAAGCCACAGTACGGCTATTCTGAATCTTTATCAATTCGCCACTCAGTGATCGTGGCTCATTTAGTGTGTTCTGAACTCTAAGTCCACATGTGCAGTTTCTTAGTTACAGCCGAGCTTAACGAGCAAAGATAAGTTTTGTTATAATTAATAAAGTATTACTTATTCATAGTGTTCTAATTGACTGAATTATTGCTAGCCACCTCAGTGTCCAAGAAGTCAGCCACAACAAGTGAAGTAACGCCGAGAATGCAGCTCACGATTTTCTCACTGTGGCATATTGTGCAACTAACCCTCTCTTGCAGCAGGGTTACTTTTCTGTTTGTGTTTGCTGTTATATTGACTGTTCACGAAGTCTCTTCCGGATGTGTCTCTAACGCAGGCTATACAGTTGCAGGAACAAAGGATTGAACAATTATGTTTGTTTACATTGTGCGATTGTATTGCGACGGTCCTGCCATATATTTCATGAGAGAAGACGAGAAGTTAGAAATTAATACTAAAAACAAAAATACGACTTGAATAACGCAGTGTGGAGATGGAAGGTGTAAATATAATAAGACTCTTGATTAGTGTATGGATTCCGCTGACGTAATAACCTCAAAACTGAACTTGTTAATTTTATAACACTTATTAATGAAAGAATATTTTAATATTTGTGATGAATAATTTTAATGAATATGATATAAACGTTAAATATAAATTACTATTTGTGACCAAATGTTGTTGGTCATAAACGGACTTTGACTAAGGTAGTTGGTCACGTGACTCGCTGAGCTGAGAGCATGCAGAGGTGTCGTCGGGGTCTTTTGCTGGAGGATGCCGATCTAGTAAGGTCATTCAGGCGGCGAAGCACCGCTCGGATATGTGACCTAAGTAAGGCATTTTGGGAGTCTGTTTTAACATTAGAACTGAAATACGTTTCAGTGCTTCTGAAATACCAGTAGTCAGCTATCTTTTGAGTAATACGTAAGGTTTTTTCGTACATAATTTGCCTGCAAGCTGCTTTTCATGCTCTGGTAGACACGTGGCCAATGCAACTTGTTCTTCAAATAATATCGTGTTGAATCTCCTGTTGACTCACCGCTCGATTGTGAAGTGCTGTCATTGTATCAAGTGTTTCAAAAGCGTTAACATGTTTGTCTTCATAATTCACTGACTGTGATTCATTGGCCACTTCATAAACTAAAACGTGCACGTAAGGGCGTAAATACAACGGTGCACAAGCGTTCCCCGTGGTAGCCGAACCATCTGCTAATTTTAGATTGCTCACTTGCCCATTCGGTGGGAAAGTAGTTTTGGTTCCTGTTATTGTAGTGTGACAGGTTCGACACGTGTTTATTAATGTACGATATTTCCCTTGTATGTTGCACTTCCATGTCCAAACTATACGGTGTTCAAGTGTCAGGTGCTTCACCCTCTATACGCAAATGTCAGCATTTGAGAGAAGACGTATTGTTGGGCTCAGAGAAGCGGTTGGAGTAATTGTGGATCGCTCGCCATTTGAATAAGAGCGATGCCGCTATTCGACTATGTCGGCAGGAATGGGTGAACCGTGGCCGAACATAGCATCAAGAAGGAAGTGGTCGACCGAGATAGACGACAGAAACTGAGGACCGTGCAGTCGTCAGAGAGACACTCAGAGCCCCAGATTCATCATTATCATCGATCCGACGTGCAACTGGTGCTTCACTGGCCACAAGGACCATAAACAGACGGCTCACACAAAGGCGACTGACCTCACGTCGCTTCTTGCGCCGACCTCCATTGGCCTCTGTACGCCATCATGCCCGTTTGTTGTGGTTTCGGGCACATTCGGGCTGGAATCTCATTGACTGTAGTAGAATTGTCTCCAGTGATAAGTCTCGCTTCGAATTGACCCCTGATAACCAGCGAAGACGTGTCTGGAGATGCCCCGAACAGCAGTGGGGTACTAAGCTGCCTTTCCCCCGCCATACGGCCCGACAACCAGAAATGATGCCACTTAATTTGATAGCAAGACCCCTTTGGTTGTCATCCGCTGCACCCTTACAGTACAGCGGTACTTCGGCGATATTTTACACTCGTTTTGTTGCCCTTCATGACAAGCCATCCTTGGCTTGCATTTCAGAATGATAATTCCCGACAGCACGTGGCGAGATTTTCTACTGATTCTCTTCGTGTTTGCCAACCCCTACCTTGGCCAACAAGGTCGTCGGATCTCTCCCCAAGTAAGAGCATATGAAGTTGTGAACAGGGCCCTCCAACCAGATCGGGATTTTGCTGATTAACGAGCCAATTGGACAGAATTTGGCACACTATCGCTCAATAGGGCATCTAACAGCTCTATCAATCAATGCCAAGCCGAATAACTGCTTGCATAAGGGCTAGAAGTTAACAAATGCGTTACTGAGTTGCTCAATTTGTGAAGCTATTTTTCTAAAATTGTAATCATTTGTTTGCCTGTACATGTACATCACGTCTACCAATTTCCGTTCCATTCTGATTTTTTTTTGTGTACTAGAGTAAAATGAACAAGCGGAATTTTACAATCTATTCACTGTGTAGGTGCATGTGGTTGTCAACAATGAGTAAAAGGCATAAATCTAGTTATTTCTGGGCCATTTTTCGGCAAGAGACGAAAGTAAAAAAATTGCACAGTGCGCTGTTTGTGGTCAATCATTATGTTTTACCTCACAGTTTAAGCACGGAAAGCGATCGAAGGAATTGGCGTTGAGAGCAGACACACCGGAGAAAGAAGTGACAGTGCTGACATAAAAGATGACTGATCGTGGAAGCAAAATTTTAAAGTTGAATAAACCAGCGGTGTGCAAATTATGCAACACAACTTCCAAAGGCGAAAACCGAATGTCGTAAACGAGTTAAAGCCTTAATCAATTTTGCAAATCCGGTCAGATATTGGTTTTCCGATCGTCAGTTGTTATATATGTGAAATCAGCTATTTTAATTTTCGATTTATTCACCACGATGGATGTTTCTGTTCAGCTAAATAGAGAAGGTAGATAACTTCTGGCCCAGTCTAATATTTCTTTCTCTTCTTCGCTGCACAAAAAGTCGCTCCGACCATTTGAAAACAAGACGGAATCTAAAAACTCTAGCACGTTTGAAAATATATAGGTCTTACATAAGAACGAACACGGATTGTTGAAGAGGAAATCCGGCAGCCACAACTGCATTCCCAGAATTGTTATTGATGTGTTTACTTGATCAAACTGAAGTAGTATTGGGAAATCGTTCAAGGTAACCAAATTTGGGGGTCGCCTTGCAAAAATAGTTCAAATGGCTCTGAGCACTATGGGACTTAACATCTGGGGTCATCAGTCCCCTAGAACTTAGAACTACTTAAACCTAACTAACCTAAGGACATCACACACATCCATGCCCGAGGCAGGATTCGAACCTGCGACCGTAGCGGTCGCGCGGTACCAGACTGATGCGCCTAGAACCGCTCGGCCACACCGGCCGGCTGCAAAAATAGTACCGAGCAGAATGAGATTCAAGTATCTACTTTTTTTTCTTCTTTGGGCTGAAGTGCTCACAAGAAGTGTCCCATTGACAGCATGGACAAATGGGTTATTAGCCAGTAATTTATGCAATAATATGATCAATTCAAAGAAATAGCATCTTTGCGAAAACTTCAGAGATCTTTGCCTTACAAACATGAACTTCAAGGCTAGCAAAGAAATGCTGAGAAAAATTGTTGTATCAGTAGGGTTCAGTTTTAAAAGGTGATAGTAAACGAATCGTCGTAACCTGCTAATCCAAAAAATTTCGAGGCTGAATGCACAGAACGTTCACACAATCATCTCATAGGTTATGTCCTTAAAGGATGACTCGTCATGTGGAATTCTGCACTTTATTGTTTTGTGGCAGGTTCGCATTGATAATCATCAAGTCTCGTCAACCGTGATGATTTTTTAGGGAAGAATTGTCCGCGCCTTGCATTTCAATCAAGTCGCGTAGGCGTCCACACATCTCCTGTTTGGGAGTCGGGGTGTGCGGGACAAACTTTGCAGACACTTTTATCCTCTTCAAAACATTCTGGAGATCGTCTTGAAGAGTTGATTTAGAGATGCTAGATGCTGCTCTATTGCGCTTTGTGACACAGAAACGCTGACAAACTACGTTCGCACGTCTACTACTTAACACTACCTGCTCGCAATTGGCTAGTTGAATAATCTATTGTTTACAATTGCTAGTTCAAGCTGCCACTGAAACGTCTGGGCTGACGTCGCTTGTACATCAGGAATAAAATTAGTCGCGGAACTTTTTGGACAGACTGTTTATGTAGACCGAGGACATAATTTCGTAAAAAGGTATATTACGTTATATTTCTTATGAAAAAATGGAATCTCAGAACTGAAGCGGCAGTTACTTTATTCAAACAGATTGCACTGTGAACAAACGTTGTTACAGTGGTAGTGCGAAGAATAAAAGAAAAGTGCCTGTCGATGTTTAATCGTTGTGCTATGCAGGTCATTGATGTGTAGACGTGTAAACGTGTAGCGAGAAGCAGAGGTCTCCTTGTAAGAATACAGGAGTGTAGGGCGTTACTGCATCCTCTAAATGTTTATAGGGCATAGGCACGACAGTGCTACCACCCTTCTTAGGTTCAAAATGGCTCTGAGCACTATGGGACTAAACTTCTGAGGTCATCAGTCCCCTAGAACTTAGAACTACTTAAACCTAACTAACCTTAGGACATCACACACATCCATGCCCGAGGCAGGATTCGAACCTGCGACCGTAGCGGCCGCACGGTTCCAGACTGAAGCGCCTAGAACCGCTCGGCCGCACCGGCCGGCACTCTGATTAGGTCTTCAGTTCGCAATATCGGATGATAACTAACATTATTTATAGGCGTCTCTGTACCTGTGATCAGGCAGATGCTTTCAACTGTAATAAAGAGTCCTTTTAAGCATTCATCCACTTTTCGTGTTTCGTAAATGTCAAGGTGATACATGATTCACGTTCACGGCATACGTGAAACCTACTAGATGAGGGGAAAAAAAAACAAACAGTGAAGCACCCAGAAGGGGATTGGAAACGAAATGAAACTTCAGGGGCTGAGAGGCGTGTGATATTATTCCAGTGTTACAAAATCGAGTTAAGTTTCTAAATTGTCAATATAACGTTGCATACCCCCTCTGGCTTGTATGCATGCACTGATTTAGTTTGAAGGGGAGTCATGAGACCGTTGTATTTTCTTCTTAAACAAGCTAGCCTACAACTGCTGCTAATGGTGATTGATATCCTGGTTATTGACGGTAGAATGAAGTTGACGGTTGAGCTGGTCCCACACGTTCTGTCAGGACAGATGTGGGGATCTTGCCGGCCACGACAGTACCCCAACGTCATGCAGACAATTTGTAGACACACGAGCAACGTCCTGTCGAAAAAATTCACGATAATGAAGCCACATGAGAGTAACACATGAGTGCGCAATATGTCAGTGATGTGCTTGTGTGATGTCAGAGTTCCTTCAATACCAGCGATGACCTGCAATCATACCCCATGGTTCCCCCAAGCCATTGCACCAGAAGCGAAATCACTTTGACTCTCCAAAACAGTCGAAGAATGGAACCTATTCCTATATCGCCACCACACTCGCTGACAATGGTCATCCAGGGTAGTGCAGAACCGCGGTTCATCGCTTAACACCATGTGACGCCAATGATCAACAGCTAGTGCTTCCCGGACACAGTACCGCTTTAAAACGCAAGCTTTATGTGTTGTGGTATTAACGGTAGCCTATGCGTGGCAACAGTAATTCCCTAGTCCGGCTACTGCTGAAGTCCTACCAATGGTGCGGGATGACAGAAAGTGTTTCAAAGAGTCCATTACTTGTTCGAGGATGGCAGGCGCACATATGAAGGGGCACAATGTGCTTGGTACACAACATGGCAATCATTGTGGTGATCAGATGTGGTCTAACGGAATCTCGCGTACCTGCCCTCACGTTCCGACGCAGTCAAACATCGGTCTACTATCACATCTGAATGCCCTAAATATCTGGATATTCCACGATTCCACCAGACGACGAAACGGAGATACAGAATGAGTTTCAAACCCTGTCAGATGCCAGTAAAGCTTCCTCTCCCGAGTACACGGCACAGCCGCGTCCTTCACAGTGATCGCTATACGCCCGACGCTGTTCATACCTAATGTGTAGGCTATTAGGCCTGGCAACAAAAGTAATCTCGAACAACACTAATGCACATCCGTGTCGCCGGCCGGAGTGACCGAGCGGTTCTAGGCGCTACAGTCTGGAACCGCGCGACGCTACGGTCGCAGGTTTGAATCCTGCCTCGGGCATGGATGTGTGTGATGTCGTTAGGTTAGTTAGGTTTAAGTAGTTCTAAGTTCTAGGGGACTGATGACCTCAGAAGTTAAGTCCCATACTGCTCAGAGCGATTTGAACCATTTTTGAACTCCCGTGGCAGAAAGTTGCAACTCTAATCGTTTATAAAACTCGCCGATGGTGTGTACATGTACGAAGTTTCATTGGGATTCGATCTTGTCTTCTGGCTGTTTCTCTCTTTTTGTCAGGTACCGTAATTAACAGTTGTCTGGAAGTTACGGGGGGAACTCAGTAGATAATGCAACACATTTTTTTTCCTCGACCAATTTTAGTTGACAAAATGTGGAATTTGTTGAGGGACACCGCCGAATAATACCGCATCAGCCCCATCATCTCATGAAGTTCCGATAGGTGGAGGCGCTATACGTAGTCTTCAAAATGTCGTCTGTAACGGAGGTGCGTTCCAAGCGGAGAGCAGTGGTTGAGTTTCTTTTGGCTGAAAACCAGATCATCGCAGATATTCATAGGTGCTTGCAGAATGTCTATGGAGGTCTGGCAGTGAACAACAGTACGTTGTCGTTGGGCGACGCGTCTGTCATCACAACGTCGCTACAGCTGTCCGATCTCCCTCGTGCTGGCTGGCTGCACACAGCTGTGACTCCTCGTTGCCAAAAAAGTGTAAACGAACTTCTTCTTCTCCATCCCAAAGCAAGACCTCACGCAAGTCTGCGCACTTGAGAGGAACTCACGAAACTTCACTGAACTGTTCTTCGGCATCCACCCTATAGCCCGCATGTCGCATCTTCCGACTTCCATCTCTTTGGTCCAATGAAGGATGCATTCAGCGGGAAACAGTACGTGGATGATGGGGAGGTTACTGATGCAGCAAGTCGTCGGCTCCGACGTCGACCAGTAGAGCGGTACCATGCGGGCATACAGGGCCTCACAGTAGGATGGTGTAAGGCCGCCCCATCACATTGATTGGAGATTATGTTAACAACTACAGTTTTGTAGCCAGAAGAGTTGGGAATAGTGTGGTGTATTACACTGAAGCGCCAAAGAAACTGGTACAGCCATGCTTATTCAAATACAGAGATATGTAAACAGGCAGAACAAGTGCCTTGTACAGTTGTTAGATCGGTTATGCTGCTACAATGACAGGTTATCAAGATTTATGTGAGTTCGAACGTGATGTTTTAGTTGGCGCACGAGCGATGGGACACAGGATCTCCTAGGTAGCGATGAAGTGGGGATTTTCCCTTACGACCATTTCATGAGTGTACCGTGAATATGAGGAATCCGGTGAAACATCAAAACTCCGACATCACTGCGGCCGGAAAAAGATGCTGCAAGAAGGGGACCAACGACGACTGAAGAGAATCGTTCAACATGACAGAAGTGCGACTCTTCCACAAATGGGTGCAGATTTCAATGCTGGGCCATCAACAAGTGTCAGCGTGCGTACCATTCAACGAAACATCATCGATATGGACTTTCGGAGACGAAGGTCTGCTCGTGTACCCTTGATGACTGCATGGCACAAGGTTTTACGCCTCTACTGGACCCGTCAACACCGACATTGGACTGTTGACGTCTGGATACATGTTGCCTAGACGGACGAGTCTCGTTTCAAATTGTATCGAGCGGATGGACGTGTACGTGTATGGAGACAACCTTATGAATCTATGGACCCTGCATGTCAGCAAGGGAGTGTTCAAGCTGGTGGAGGCTCTGTAATGGCTTGCAGCTTGTGCAGTTGGAGTGATGTGGGAAACCTGATACATCTAGATACGACTGTGACAGGTGACACGTACATAAGCATCATGTCTGACCACCTGCATCCATTCATGTCCATTGAGCATTCCGAAGGGACCTGGGCAATTCCAACAGGACAATGGGTCACCCCACAGGCCCAGAATTGCTACAGAGTGGCTCCAGGAACACTCTCCTGAGTTTAAAAACTTACGCTGGCCACCAAACTCCCCAGACATGAACATTATTCAGCATATCTGGTGCCTTGCGACGTGCTGTTCAGAAGAGATCTCCATCACGGCGTACTCTTACGGATTTATGGACAGTCCTGCAGGATTTATGGTATCAGGTCCCTCCATCACTACTTCAGACACTAGTTGAGTTCATGACATGTCGTGTTGTGGCACTTTTGCGTGCTCGCGAGGCCCCTAAACGATATTAGGCAGGCGTACCAGTTTCTTTGGCACTTTAGGGTACAATCGTGAATAAAACCATCATGTTGTTGTTGTGATCTTCAGTCCTGAGACTGGTTTGATGCAGCTCTCCATGCTACTCTATCCTGTGCAAGCTTCTTCATCTCCCAGTACTTACTGCAATCTACATCCTTCTGAATCTGCTTAGTGTATTCATCTCTTGGTCCCCCTCTACGATTTTTACCGTCCACGCTGCCCTCCAATGCTAAATTTGTGATCCCTTGATGCCTCAGAACATGTCCTACCAACCGGTCGTTTCTTCTTGTCAACTTGTGCCACAAACTCCTCTTCTCCCCAATTCTATTCAATACCTCCTCATTAGTTGTGTGATCTACTCATCTAATCTTCAAAATTCTTCTGTAGCACCACATTTCGAAAGCTTCTATTCTCTTCTTCTCTAAACTATTTATCGTCTATGTTTCACTTCCATACATGGCTAAACTGCATACAAATACTTTCAGAAACGAATTCCTGACACTAAAATCTATAGTCGATACTAACGAATTTCTGTTCTTCAGAAACGCTTTCCTTGCCATTGCCAGTCTACATTTTATATGCTCTGTACTTCGACCATCATCAGTTATTTTGCTCCCCAAATAGCAATAGTCATTTACTACTTTAAGTGTCTCATTTCCTAATCTAATTCCCTCAGCATCATCCGACTTAATTCGATTAAATTCCATTATTCTTGTTTTGCATTTGTTGATGTTCATCTTATATCCTCCTTTCAAGACACTGTCCATTCCGTTCAACTGTTCATCCAAGTCCTTTGCTGTCTCTGACAGAATTACTATGTCATCGGCGAATCTCAAAGTTTTTATTTCTTCTCCATGGATTTTAATTCTTATTCCGAATTTTTCTTTTGTTTCCTTTACTGCTTGCTCAATATACAGATTGAATAACATCGGGGAGAGGTTACTACCCTGTCTCACTCCCTTCCCAACCACTGCTTCCCTTTCGTGCCCCTCGACTCTTATAACTGCCATCTGGTTTCTGTACAAATTGTAAATAGCCTTTCGCTCCCTGTATTTTACCCCTGCCACCTTTAGAATTTCAAAGAGAGTATTCTAGTGAACATATTCAAAAGCCTTCTCTAAGTCTACAAATGCTAGAAACGTAGGTTTGCCTTTCCTTAATCTTTCTTCTAAGATAAGTCGTAGGGTCAGTATTGCCTCACGTGTTCCATTATTTCTACGGAATCAAAAACTGATCTTCCCCGAGGTCGGCTTCTACCAGTTTTTCCATTCGTCTGTAAAGAATTCGCGTTAGTATTTTGCAGCTGTGACTTATTAAACTGATAGTTCGGTAATTTTCACATCTGTCAATATCTGCTTTCTCTGGGATTGGAATTATTATATTCTTCTTGAAGTCTGAGGGTATTTCGCCTGTCTCATACATCTTGCTCACCAGATGGTAGAATTTTGTCAGGACTGGCTCTCCTAAGGCCGTCAGTAGTTCTAATGGAATGTTGTCCACTCCCGGGCCCTGTTTCGACTCAGGTCTTTCAGTGCCCTGCTTTCAGAAAAAAATTGTGTAGCATTATTTATTGAAGCTCCCTTGTATAACCTTGTTGGAAGTGGAGCGCTGTAAGCCGTTGCTGTTGGCTAATAGTGTTTTGCAATTATCTGTACTATGCCTGTTAAAAAAACATATCGATACATCGACGCATTTCCCATCGATATATCGATATACAAACAAGTTCTCCGATGTTTTCCAGAGTCAATAAGGATATGTTTTTGAATATCTACATATCGGACCCCCGACATCGACAGTGCCGGTGTGCGTGTACCTGCAGAGCAGCGGCCCCCCGCTGTCGCCCTGGCAGGCGTCGCGGCCGCCCTGGCGCAGCCCCGCGCACAGCTCCCCGCCGCGCTCGTCCTCCGCGTGTGTGCAGCGCTCCAGCACCGGCACCCTCACCTCGCGCAGGTGGTCCGCTGTAACACAACACCACACTCACACACACACACACACACGTCTCTTACACAACTGGCATCGTCGCGGCACAAGCAGTAGCAGCTGGCAGGCATGGCGCTACACCCAAAACTGACGTCGTTTGCCCACTTACCACACGTAGCTTGGACTCGGCCACTTACACTACTGGCCATTAAAATTGCTACACCAAGAAGAAATGCAGATGATAAACGGGTATTCGTCGGACAATTATATTATACTGGAACTGAAATGTGATTACATTTTCACGCAATTTGGGTGCACAGATACTGAGAAACCAGTACCCACAACAACCACCTCTGGCCCTAATAACGGCCTTGATAAACCTGGGCATTGAGTCAAACAGAGCTTGGATGGCATGTACAGGTACAGCTGCCCATGCAACTTCAACACGATACCACAGTTCATCAAGAGTAGTGACTGGCGTATTGTGACGAGCCAGTTGCTCGGCCACCATTGACCAGACGTTTTCAATTGCTGAGAGATCTGGAGAATGTGCTGGCCAGGGCAGCAGTCGAACATTTTCCGTATCCAGAAAGGCCCGTACAGGACCTGCAACATGCGGTCGTGCATTATCCTGCTGAAATGTAGGGTTTCGCAGGGATCGTGTGAAGGGTAGAGCCACGGGTCGTAACACATCTGAAATGTAACGTCCACTGTTCACAGTGCTGTCAGTGCGAACAAGAGGTGACCGAGACGTGTAACCGATGGCACCCCATAAATCACGCCGGGCGATGACGAATACACGCTTCCAACGTGCGTTTACCGCGATGTCGCCAAACACTTAAGCGACCATCATAATGCTGTAAACAGAACTTGGATTCATCCGAAAAAACGACGTTTTGCCATTCGTGCACTCAGGTTCGTCGTTGAGTACACCATCGCAGGCGCTCCTGACTGTGATGCAGCGTCAGGGGTAACCGCAGCCATGGTCTCCGAGCTGATAGTTTATGCTGCTGCAAACGTCGTCGAATTGTTCGTGCAGATGGTTGTTGTCTTGCAAACGTCCCCATCTGTTGACTCAGGGATCGAGACGTGGCTGCACGATCCGTTACAGCCATGCGGATAAGATGCCTGCCATCTCGAATGCTAGTGATACGAGGCCGTTGGGATCCAGCACGGCGATCCGTATTACCCTCCTGAATCCACCGATTTCATGTTCTGCAAACAGTAATTGGATCTCGACCAACGCGAGCAGCAGTGTCGCGATACGATAAACCGCAATCGCGATAGGCTACAATCCGACCTTTATCAAAGTCGGAAACGTGATGGTACGCATTTCTCCTTCTTACAAGAGGCATCACAACAACGTTTTACCAGGCAACGTCGGTCAACTGCTGTTTGCGTATGAGAAATCGGTTGGAAACTTTCCTCATGTCAGCACGTTGTAGGTATCGCCACCGGCGCCAACCTTGTGTGAATGCTCCGAAAAGCTAATCACTTGTATATCACAGCATCTTCTTCCTGTCGGTTACATTTCGCGTCTGTAGCAGGTCATCTTCGTGGTGTAGCAATTTTAATGGCCAGTAGTGTATATTGTGCATTTCCTAGTGCTAAAATTAAATAGCAGCACTGTCCTTGTTTTCCGCTTGAGAAACACCAGGTAAGGTATAATGTATGTTTTAAATATGTAAACTTATTTCTGTGATTTTTGTAGTGAAATGTTGGTATTTTCGGTTTGCTTCATGTTGCACGGAGGAGATCCTGACAAGTGATACGTCGGTGTTCCAACGGCGCAAGCAAGTCGGCAGTGCTTGTCACTATCCCGTGAGAGCCGACGGTCCGCGGTCTGCGTGAACATTGGGGCACCATTGTCAGCATCATCTCTGCGCTTTGTTAAAAATTGATTTTGAAATGAGTATACAAAAATGTATGTTATACATAAGGTCTTGAACTTGCATGACTGCTGTATGTTTTCAGCAATCGTAAAATAAGCTGAATGTAAACTTAATGTGTGTCAACTACGTCTACTGAAAATATACTGAAGTTAGTGAAGTTCGATTTCTTACAAGAAAATTCTAGAAGGCCTCAGACTGATGTTTCTTCGAAGGTTATCTCTTCTGTTTCAATCCGATAGTGACTGATGAAACCAATTTTGAAGTTGTTGATGGATAAGGTAATTTCGATAAAATACCGCTCGACGTGATATGGACCCTCCACGGTAGCCGAGAGCGCTAACGCGCTGCTTCCTGGACTAGGGTATGCGCGCGGGCCCCGGATCGAATCCGCCCGGCGGATTGACGACGAGGGCCGGTATGCCGGCCAGCCTGGATGTCGTTTTAGGTGGTTTTCCACATGCCACTAGGTGAATACCGGGCTGGTCACCCAGTTCCGCCTCAGTTACACGACTCACAGACATTTGAAAAACGTTCGCACTATTTCAT
The DNA here is from genome assembly GCF_021461385.2 of Schistocerca piceifrons. Classification (NCBI taxonomy): domain Eukaryota; kingdom Metazoa; phylum Arthropoda; class Insecta; order Orthoptera; family Acrididae; genus Schistocerca; species Schistocerca piceifrons. The sequence continues at coordinate 717,873,721 of NC_060139.1, read as the reverse complement.
GACTTACACTAGATGCAGACAGCTGGGGTACTCTATTTCCGTCCCGGGGGATTCGGGGTGGCGGCGGGAAGGTCATCCGGCCACCCTGTGCAACTAACACGGCCAAATCCGTCATAGCAAAGGAGACCCCGCGTTCGAGCGGGACAAAGGCCCGAGAAAGAAGGAAAGAAAGAAACTGCTCGACGGGATATAGGCAACAGTGAAGGGTTTCCTCATTGTGGAAAGTGCCCGACTTAAGTTTAGAAAGCGTTATATCACCGAAAACAGCTGCCTGCGTCTAGTGTAAGCCATGAAATAGTGCGAACGTTTTTCAAATGTCTGTGAGTCGTGTAACTGAGGCGGAACTGGGGTACCAGCCCGGTATCTGATCTCGGTGGTCATTTAAGTAATCGATATCGTTATGCAATGTTTACCTTCGTCTTAAAATCTGTGAGGCTTACTGACCAAAATTTTGGATTAAAGAGATATCTGACTGATAAGTGAACATAGGAACTTACACGAATAATAATTATTACTGTTTCCCGTCAGTTAATGAACAGTATTTAAGAAGAAAGTAATCGGAAGTGATATATTTTGACGTTAAGCATGAGAACTGTTAAATAATATCCCTAGTCAATCAGATTTTATCTAGTGGATGTGTCATTGTTTTAGCGCAGCGAAAGGCTATTCTTACACGACGAAGACAGTTTATTAAAAATCTGAAAAAATAGTCACTTCTCATCTGAGGAGATAAAACGAGCCTGATATCCATGGATTTAACGGGAAGTGGAATATATTTACGACAAAGGAAGATATAAAATCATTTATGAAGTCATTTTCTAATGTGGTGTAGTTCCGCCTATAAAGGTCATCTACAGCGTGGGGCAAATAAAAGTGGCACGGAGAACACAGCAGAGAGAAGGAAATAAAGTAGTAATCTGACAACAGCAGCTGTTGAAAGTGACCACCACTCCGCTCTCGAGTTATAAGACGATTTATGAAAAAGTCTCTCCGAAGACCATTCACAGCGGGAAAAAAAGTAATCGACACTGCCGCCAATTTGGTAGCATTTAACTTCAACGACTGCCTAAAAGGCATTATAGAAGTTACAAACGCTCTCGAACTAGAGATCGGTTAGCCTGTTACAATTTCTGCACAAAAGCTGACGAAAAGTATACCCAGCGAGCAGAGTAGCAGATGACAGAAACTGCCAAACAGGCCCACAGGACCACCATGGCAACGAAGAAGATGGAGGACCTTCTTTTGGATCTGGAAGGTTTATTGCATGCTCCAGGGATCGATGACTAGACGCATGTGTAACTTAGCTACAAAAAAAAAGTAACCCAAAATTTTAAAACTTTTTTCCCGAAGCTGTATTTTTCAAATTGGCTGGAAATGAAACTTGAGAGCGGTGCATACAATTTATTCGGAAATTAATGCCGGAAGCTAAACTCCATTCTCTTATCAGTGTACGTAGCCGTTTTGCGCTACCTTTAAAAGTCGACATTTTCAAAAGTTGACATTTTAGGTGCAAGCTTTTCTCTACATTTTATGGGCGAAGAAAATGACATTTTTTTGTTTTTGACAAATGACCTTCTTCTTATAACTTATTATTTTCAATTTCCATCTGACTGCTGACAGAAAATACATTGAAAATATCTTATACCAAATATTTTTGTTAAACGTCCAGTAGGAGTGCATCGGGAATTTCCGCCGATAACTAATGTTTAGGCTGCAAAGGTAAAAGATTTCATAAAGACAAAACTGTGCGGAATATAACTTTATAATCAGATTTAGCGTTTATTTTATATTTCACTTGAAAAAAACTCACGAAAATCACCTATTTTTCTTGGGTTAAAAGAAGGCTACCCTCACAAACGTGGTTTACACACAGGCGAACTTGCGTCAACGAACGAGAATTACCTCTTGTGTAAACGGTAGGCGAGTGCGAGCGAACTGAATTTGATTGTGTTCGGTTCGCATTCACTCGTGATTCACTGGCTGTCGGCCTGTTAGCGAAACATCAAAAGATGTTCTTGTCCTCTCCGCTTCGGCTCTAACTGTACAGAAAACTTCTGCCTGGTACCTTGCTACTTCTGTTGACGTGGGTTGCGTGAGCAATGCAGTGTTATGAAGAGAATGCAATCTTGCTGACAGAAAAATATAGATATCATAGGTACTATGGGAGGAGTCATAAGCACTATATTTCAGATTTCATTACTCGTACTTGATTGACAGTATTTTGCTTTTAGGTACTCAAACAAAATTCTTGAAGTGCTTTGCATATGTCACTGCAGACATCAGAAACTATACGTGATATAGCTGCTAGTGAAATGTGAAACCATCACTAACGTAAATGACTCCAGTTGCTAAAAACCACAGTGTAAACGTTAGCCTTTCTTCAAGTTATGTTGATCATAAAAAATTAACGTTCTACTTTTAAATATCCTCCTCAATTGCGACGGGAAGCTAGCGAAAAGCGCCCATTGACATATGCTCAGACTTTAGAATCAAGGAAACCAGGAGCTGCAATTCAGTGTTAAATGCATACCGTCCACGCATTTCACGCTTACTTACAAAGTCAGACACTTTATTCTTTCTTTTCCTGTTCCTCTTTGCTTATTCCCTCAATATCAGTGCGTTCGCCACGCAAAATAATCCTTTGTCAGTATCAAAGTTTTGCATTATCTCTCAATCTATAATATAATCCTGTGCGACGATTATTAGCGAGAAAAAACATTAATGAAGAGTTCATAGGCTATGCTTCGATCGTGTTGTCCGTTCTTTCTTCACAGATACAAGCGAATGGTAGTTAATACAAGCGAGTTGTTTCCGAATCCTCATTCGCTTCTGTTCGCTTCCATTCACTTCGGTGTAAACCAGGCATAAGCACGCCCCTTATCCCTTTGAGAGCCTCCACACAGGACAGACTGGTCGCAGCAATCCATCATCACGACACGTGCTCTATCCGCGAATCGCATATCGCAACGGTCGATCGCTGATTGCTCCTAATTCCCAAGCAATCTAATCAATCGCATACGATGTGTGGTAACATGTCTCCATGGCTAATACACGTTTGTCTACCTAATAAGTGAGATTTTGTCTTGTTTCGTTTCGTTATGCCCTCCTGGAGTACGAACTTATGTTGAAATTTATTGTTATTTAGGGAGCCCGAACCAGTCTTAGTCACGAAGCAGTTACCACTTAAGAAGGAAAACAAATGTTAATGCTGTTAGAATTTCCAGTTCTTAGCATATTCAAGCTTGTGCAGTAGAAGTAGCAAGTCACTGGAAGTTCATAGTACATACTGGACGCCAGATGACGATTTTGAATTATTTGTGAAACAATAGACGGATTATAAACGTTCTAAACTCCGAAACAGAACGAGGTAATGTTAAACCGACTCCCGCCCGGCTAGCCGCGCTGTCTAACGCGCTGATTCCCGAGCGGGAAGGAGCGCCTGGTCACCGGCACGAATCCGCCCGGCGGATTAGTGTCGAGGTCCGATGTGCCGGCCAGCCTGTGGATGGTTTTTAAGACGGTTTTCCATCTAGCTCGGAGAATGCGGGCTGGTTCCCCTTATTCCGCCTCAGTTACACTATGTCGGCGATTGCTGCGCGAACACTGTCTCCACGTACGCGTACGCCATAATTACTCTACCATGCAAACATTTGGGGTTACACTCGTCTGGTATGAGACGTCCCGGGGGAGGAGGGGGAGGGGAGAGGGGGTTCACTGGGGGCCGAACCCCACAATAACTTTGGGTTCAGTGTGGGGTGGCGGTGGGGTGGGTGGACTGCGGTGGCCTGTCTTCGGGTTGGGAACCACTGAGGGCTATGGCGGGACGACATTTTAATATAAATGTTTAGGACATACCTATTCTACGCCTACTTAAGTGACTCTTATTTCATATAATCTAATTCTCCCTCCTACAGTTTGCAACAAGAGTCACAGAAACCAGTAGTGCTGTTATCATTAAAATTTCTATACAAACAACGATATTGCAGTTCCATTTTACAGCTTATTATTTAAAATTAATTGAGATTTCCTCATTACAGGGTTTTTCCTTCAACATAAACATAAGCTTGTAAGTTTTAACATCTTAATACAAGTATTCAACAGTCTTCCTTAAAAATATTCTCACACAATTAACGGGTCACTTTTTGAAACAATGTAATTGTGTCCCATTGCGACGCAAAAGATTGAAATTTGGGTCAAAGGTGCCTATAACCTATCTCTGTAATGGGACAAAAGCGTGGCGTTCTGCAATGTTACTCTCGGACACGGCGACGCTTCAAACAGAAAGCTGACAACACACGCGAAGAAAAGGCCAGAGCTGAAAAGTTTATCTGGGGTGTAAGGTGGGTTAACGATGTCACACTGGCACCAAACTTCACCACAACTCTGTCCAACTGCACAGGGGACGTGTCACACGATGCGAAGACAGTCACCCCCGCTGTTGCCCACATTTCACCTCATCTTTTGACTCCTCTGTGATGGAGGTCAGAACTGCGACGCCCACGTTAAAATCACCCAGTTTTCTTATGGGTGGCCGACGGAAATATTTCACACACACTGCCGCTGAGAATCGACACGGAAAGGCCTCAGAAGGTGGCATAAAAAGCGTCAATGAAACAACCCCTTCGCTTGGAGCGTTGATTTGCACACATTCCGTGCTCGAAAACGAGTTTTCAGTGTCGCGAGCAACAGGACGACGTTCTCGACAACGTTTCGCACTGCTGGCACCACTTCCTCGCGAGGGTGTCTATCTTATACTTTCGGCGTCGTTTAAGAAGGGATTTTTCGAAAGTTCATCTCGGAGAGGGTGAAATATGGACTGAAAGGTTTTTTGAAAACATGTCGCTAGTAAGGCAATTTTGAAGCTAAACTACGAAAATCGGTATCTGGTTTCTCGGTCAGAAAAAAAGAAATGCTTGTTTCAGCATTTTTTGAAATTTAACCCCTGTGGAGAGACAACAGTGGTTGAAAGATTTTTTGAAAATAATTCATTACTAAAGAACTACTAATGTATTTCTAAAGCTGGATGGTATTTGAGTTCTCTGTAAGAAATAAAAAAAAGTGTAATAGTGTTTTTGGAAATTCAACCCCTACAGACAAGTTTTATGAAATATTTGATTAAGAACGTATTTTTAAAGCTACATCTATGAAAATTTGAATTTGGCGTATTGGTTGAAATGAAAAATACGTGTTTCACTTGTTTTAGAAATTGAACCCGTATGAGGGAATGGGGGTGAAAGAGAGGATGAAAGTTTTACAGTTTTAATGGAAGAATTTCATTATGGAAGCATTTTTGAAGCTACAGATGTGAAAATTTTTATTTGGCTTCTCTGTTAGAAATAAAAAAAATACGCTTTTCATTGTTTTTGGATACTCAACCCCTTAGGTGGTGAAATATGTTGTTGTTGTTGTTGTGGTCTTCAGTCCTGAGACTGGTTTGATGCAGCTCTCCATGCTACTCTATCCTGTGCAAGCTTTTTCATCTCCCCGTACCTACTGCAACCTACATCCATCTGAATCTGCTTAGTGTATTCATCTCTTGGTCTCCCTCTACGATTTTTACCCTCCACGCTGCCCTCCAATACTAAATTGGTGATCCCTTGATGCCTCAGAACATGTCCTACCAACCGATCCCTTCTTCTGGTCAAGTTGTGCCACAAACTTCTCTTCTCCCCAATCCTATTCAATACTTCCTCATTAGTTATGTGATCTACCCATCTAATCTTCAGCATTCTTCTGTAGCACCACATTTCGAAAGCTTCTGTTCTCTTCTTGTCCAAACTATTTATCGTCCATGTTTCACTTCCATACATGGCTACACTCCATACGAATACTTTCAGAAATGATTTCCTGACACTTAAATCAATACTGGATGTTAACAAATTTCTCTTCTTCAGAAACGCTTTCCTTGCCATTGCCAGCCTACATTTTATATCCTCTCTACTTCGACCATCATCAGTTATTTTGCTCCCCAAATAGCAAAACTCCTGTACTACTTTAAGTGCCTCATTTCCTAACCTAATTCCCTCAGCATCACCCGACTTAATTAGACTACATTCCATTATCCTTGTTTTGCTTTTGTTGATGTTCATCTTATATCCTCCTTTCAAGACACTGTCCATTCCATTCAACTGCTCTTCCAAGTCCTTTGCTGTCTCTGACAGAATTACAATGTCATCGGCGAACCTCAATGTTTTTATTTCTTCTCCATGAATTTTAATACCTACTCCGAATTTTTCTTTTGTTTCATTTACTGCTTGCTCAATATACAGATTGAACAACATCGGGGAGAGGCTACAACCCTGTCTTACTCCCTTCCCAACCACTGCTTCCCTTTCATGTCCCTCGACTCTTATAACTGCCATCTGGTTTCTGTACAAATTGTAAATAGCCTTTCGCTCCCTGTATTTTACCCCTGCCACCTTTAGAATTTGAAAGAGAGTATTCCAGTCAACATTGTCAAAAGCTTTCTCTAAGTCTACAAATGCTAGAAACGTAGGTTTGCCTTTCCTTAATCTTTCTTCTAAGATAAGTCGTAAGGTCAGTATTGCCTCACGTGTTCCAGTGTTTCCACGGAATCCAAACTGATCTTCCCCAAGGTTGGCTTCTACTAGTTTTTCCATTCGTCTGTAAAGAATTCGTGTTAGTATTTTGCAGCTGTGACTTATTAAGCTGATAGTTCGGTAATTTTCACATCTGTCAACACCTGCTTTCTTTGGGATTGGAATTATTATATTCTTCTTGAAGTCTGAGGGTATTTCGCCTGTTTCATACATCTTGCTCACCAGATGGTAGAGTTTTGTCAGGACTGGCTCTCCCACGGCCGTCAGTAGTTCCAATGGAATATTGTCTACTCCGGGGGCCTTGTTTCGACTCAGGTCTTTCAGTGCTCTGTCAAACTCTTCACGCAGTATCATATCTCCCATTTCATCTTCATCTACATCCTCTTCCATTTCCATAATATTGTCCTCAAGTACATCGCCCTTGTATAGACCCTCTATATACTCCTTCCACCTTTCTGCTTTCCCTTCTTTGCTTAGAACTGGGTTTCCATTTGAGCTCTAGATATTCATACAAGTCGTTCTCTTATCTCCAAAGGTCTCGTTAATTTTCCTGTAGGCGGTATCTATCTTACCCCTAGTGAGATAGGCCTCTACATCCTTACATTTGTCCTCTAGCCATCCCTGCTTAGCCATTTTGCACTTCCTGTCGATCTCATTTTTGAGACGTTTGTATTCCTTTTTGCCTGTTTCACTTACTGCATTTTTATATTTTCTCCTTTCATCAATTAAATTCAATATTTCTTCTGTTACCCAAGGATTTCTACTAGCCCTCGTCTTTTTACCTACTTGGTCCTCTGCTGCCTTCACTATTTCATTCCTCAAAGCTACCCATTCTTCTTCTACTGTATTTATTTCCCCCATTCCTGTCAATTGCTCCCTTATGCTCTCCCTGAATCTCTGTACAACCTCTGGTTCTTTTAGTTTATCCAGGTCCCATCTCCTTAAATTCCCACCTTTTTGCAGTTTCTTCAGTTTTAATCTACAGGTCATAACCAATAGATTGTGGTCAGAGTCCACATCTGCCCCTGGAAATGTCTTACAATTTAAAACCTGGTTCCTAAATCTCTGTCTTACCATTATATAATCTATCTGATACCTTTTAGTATCTCCAGGGTTCTTCCATGTATACAACCTTCTTTCATGATTCTTAAACCAAGTGTTAGTTATGATTATGTTGTGCTCTGTGCAAAATTCTACCAGGCGGCTTCCTCTTTCATTTCTGTCCCCCAATCCATTTTCACCTACTATGTTTCCTTCTCTCCCTTTTCCTACACTCGAATTCCAGTCACCCATGACTATCAAATTTTCGTCTCCCTTCACAATCTGAATAATTTCTTTTATTTCATCATACATTTCTTCAATTTCTTCGTCATCTGCAGAGCTAGTTGGCATATAAACTTGTACTACTGTAGTAGGTGTGGGCTTCGTATCTATCTTGGCCACAATAATGCGTTCACTATGCTGTTTGTAGTAGCTTACCCGCATTCCTATTTTCCAATTCAATATTAAACCTACTCCTGCATTACCCCTATTTGATTTTGTGTTTATAACCCTGTAGTCACCTGACCAGAAGTCTTGTTCCTCCTGCCACCGAACTTTACTAATAATGAAATAGAGGGTGGTGAAATGTTTTATGAAAATATTTCATTGTGAAAGCATTTTTAAAGCTATATCTATATATGACAACTGATATTTCGTTTCTCAGTTAGAAATGAAACAATACGTGTTTCAATGTCTTTGGAAATTCAGCCCCTAACGGGGTGGAATAGGGCCAGACTGAGGCCAGACTGATTCACTGACCCATCAGCGCCCAGCCCAAGCCCCTAAGAACAGAAACTTTAAATCTGCCGAAATACTGTAAGCATCTTTCAATAAGGGATTTTTCAAAATTATATTTCTTGCCCGATGAAATTGGAAATGATAGGCTTTTTGAAAATTTGTCGCTATTAAGGCAATTTTGAAACTAGAACTACGCTAATTGCTATTTGGTTTCTCAATCAGAAATAAAAAAATCCTTTTAAAGAAACCGGTATTTCACTTCTCGATTAGACACAAAGAACTATGTCTCAGAGGTGAAGTTTCTATGGGAACACCACCACAAGAACGCAGAAGGCGCGAATGATTAATAAAAACCTTGGACTCCAGCTGTCAGACGCGCTTCTTGGTCAGAATTACATTCGGCAAAAACCACACTTCTATGACCTTATTTAACGTGAAAAGTTTAGAAGATGTTGCAATTTGTGAAGGGCTTAAAAAATCGACGAACGAAAAAAAAGGTTGTGCAGACCATACAGTCTACGCGAGAGAAGCAGTGGGCGCTAAGCTTATATATATGTAATATTAAATAATGTTGGTGAAAGGACAGCGTTGTAACAGATCCTGGCTTATTGTAAATTTCTGCGAAAATATGCATCGATTTTAATTTGGCATGTGTCATCTTTATATTTTTCTTATATTATTTTAATCAAGAGGCCGTCTATATTTGCCACATATAATGCTTTCCAATCTAGATTCCTTGGAACAGTGTCACGTGCTTTTTTTTTTTTTTTTTTAAATGAAAGACCATCCACCTGAGGCCGAACAAATCTACGTTTCACCGGCTGTTGGGAAATGGCTGACTATGACACCCGGGCAGCTTGGAAACTTCGAAGGCATCAAATAATACGTGCAACTTCCTGTACGCCTCTTTATTATGGAGATTACCTCTGTTTTGTTAGTGTTTGGCTAATGTCTCCGTTTCCAAAAGTTCTCATTCAATAACGTGAAGTCACACACAGTCCTTGCTATCTTTGTTCTGTCACATTAATGCCAGGTTTCCTGTATAGGAGATTTTCTTTGAGCTAGTGGGCGGCATGTCACCCATACAGAAATTTAACAGAATGGGAACCAGGAGTGATCCTTGAGGCAGGGTATTGTTCAAGGTTCTCCGCATGTCCTTAATCCGTTTAGAAGCGACAAAACTGTTGTCAAAACTTGAGTAACAAATTCCACTTAGCCGTACCTGGGGGACATTTTTCTGTCGTTGTTAACACATCACCTATCGATGCTAAAGCATTTCTTCTTGCGCTAGTTGTTGAGGCATTTGATAGTACGCAGAATCCTAGGTATATTCGAATGTGTACAGAAATCCTTGTGATAGCGAGCAGAAGACTGCCCTCAGGCGGAAGGCCGCTACTTTCAGTAAAGCTTTGTAAACTATTCGTAAAATGTGGCAGAAGGTAAGCGCAATAAATATTTACTTCAGCTCACTACTGTGGATGATAGTCTCATAACAAGAAAAACAAGTGTTTTCGGCACCACGGTCATACTACTGCTTCTCTTGTCTGAGTAAAAGCGGGTAGCAGGAGTGGATGTATGTAACAACCGTCGCACAGTCCGTCTAGTATCACATCCATGAAAAATACAGGAATACGTTATCGGGAACTGGAAGGGAAAACGGAAATTCCATCTTTATATAGCACCTGTAAGTGCTTAAAATAGAAAAAAAGTATTATGCTTTACCTTAAAATCTTGTATGTTAGTAGAATAATACATTTAACAAAATATAAGAAGTGAATAGGGGCTCCGCAGTTCATGCGTTCTAAGGGCTTTGTGAGACGTCAAACCGGTTCTGCGGCGAGACGCTTTTGTACACTACCAAAACATATCTTCTTTAAGACAAAAGCAAAAACCACTATGAACACCTATAAAACACATGAGAGTGCAGGAAACGTAGGAAATGGTCATTGTTAAATGACCTTTTCGTGAAATACAGACCAGTGACCACTCTGAATAAAATGTTTTCGAACTTCCAGCCTCGTCAGGTGGTTAAAATACCACGAGCTTTCGACCAAGCTCTCCTTCGCCATTGTCAAGTGGAATGACTGCCGATTCTGGTACGGATAGACGACGATACAGCGCGAAGCCCTTTAGTTCCAGCTGTTGCAGACCTCTTTATGGACAGTTTTGAAGTATTACCTTACACGCGGCCCCATTAAAACCAGTTTGTTTCTTCCGACTGGTTGCCGAAAACTTCTCGAATTCTGAGAACATCTCAGCAGCATTAACAGTAACATCCAACACTCTACGAAAGTAGAGAAAGACAATGCACTGCCCTTCCTTGACGTCCTTGTCCGCCAGAAACGCAACAGATACCTTGGCCATAGCGCCTACAGATCGATCCCTGCACGCCAGCAACCATTATGACCCAGCATAGAAGCGCGTAACGTTACAAATATTGGTAATGATGCAAAAACGGTTGGTTGGTTAGTTGGTTGGTTGGTTTGGAGGAAGGAACCAAACAGCGAAGTCATCTGTCCCAACGGATTAGGAAAGGATGAGGAAGTAAGTTGGCCGTGCCTTTTAAAAGGAACCATCCCGGCAATTGCCTAAGCGATTTAGGGAAATCCCGGAAAACCTAAGTCAGGCGGGCCGGACACGGGTTTGATCCGTCGTCCTCCCGAATAAGAGTCCAGTATGCTAACCACTGCGCCACCTTGCTCGGTATGCAAGAACGATATCAGATGCCAACAGCTTACCCCATGAGCTGAATCACCTACGCAAGGTCTTCAGGAACAACGCCTACAATTTTCGCCGAATAAATGAAGTGATCTCAATCAAGAATCGCAGTAAGTGGGGCAGGAAAAGGAACCCCTTTTTTACCGTTCTGTAGTTTCGTGTCGGTCAGTATAAGCCACCTGTAGAAAAGAGACAAAATCAACCCTATATCTAGGCCCACATCAAAAATTTGGCAATTACTGGGATCATTTGAAGATGCGGCAGGTCTCAGAATACCTAGTGTCTACAAGATATCATATGAGTATGGCCAATCTCACGTCGGACAAACACTGCGCACTGTAGAACAATGTAGGGAAGAGAGTGCGAGATTTTATCGTATATGCTATCCCGAAAATCCGCTGTAGTTGAGCGTGGTCTAGAATACGTCGCCGAATCAAACTTGACGAAAACTCTGTCGTGGCTCGCAGTAGCGGCTTCTGCGTTTCTGGGTCTGTGTAAATAAAGAAGGCATAGAAATAAAAATCACTGACAACACCATTACAAGACACGGCGGATTGCAGCTCAGTGCAGTGTTTATCGACGGATGACGTGTTTGAAGCGGGCAAGTAGAGTGCAGAGTCAACGTATGCGCATACATGGCGACTCCGTGAGCATAGCCGGCAGCTAGAGTATGTAAGGGCAGCCCATCAGCGGTCATTCCACTTGACATTTTTTTTATTTTATTTGCTGCCACTTACAAATGACCTGCCACCTTGTTACTAAGACATCGTATTTTCACGATATGAAATTTTACATGCATTCTGTGTGTCGTATGTGATATTTATTATTTTTAATAAGGTTTCATAATGTTGTAGCTTTAAATACTTGCAGACTTGAAAGAAATTAAAAAAACAGAAAACGTTGAAATTGATGATTTATGTATAAAAGATAGGAATTTAATAAGAGTTTAGAAAGATAGAAAAGATGTTATCAAATTGTAACTTTATTACATATTATAAATTCGGAGAAATTTTCTAAAATACCAAGATTCTTGTATTTAAGAAGTCTGAATAAAAATAGTAAGAAAGTGCCTATATTTGTGCTATATATCCCACCACATATCTGCCTCGGATCTGAGGGCTCGGCAAAGCATGAAGCCTGTCACATTCGAGGTAGCGTACAAAATACATCTTTAATACTCATTTGAGACATTTATGTGTACAGATGTGCATTTTATTACTCTTATATTACATTTGTTACAGGTCGTATGTGCTTTTTGCAAGGCACAATCGGTACGTTATTTACGCTTTTTCGGCTTCCTTATTTCTACTCATTGCGTGCATTGTGTTTGTGTTCACTGTAAGGCAAAACTTTATCTAAGATTAATAACCATTTATGTCATTTGCACTACAGGTATTACTCTACCTAAGCTTAATAAACAATATCATCACTTACATCTATATACTAATCACACTGTCTGTATCTGTTTCAGGATCTGAGTCTGTTTCTGTGTTTGTGTCGGTGTCATTCCAAGAATGCTTTCCAGTGCTTGTGTGTTTGTCCTTATTTGTTTATATGATTGTTCTTGTTTATATATTTAATGTAAAGTTATGCCATTCAGTAGGTACCAATCGTCTGGCTGTCATAGAATTTGTCCTGTGTTGTGACACTCAGTTCGGGTTGTATGTGTGTGAGTCTGTCAGTGTAAAGTAATGTTTTCAAGAGTTCCTAATTCTCCACAAGAGCACCCGGCTGTTCGGCTGAAACCAAACTGATGAAGATGTTCTGGGTATGGACAGTGCTGTGTGCAGGATCTATATGTTTTAGCCTCATTGGTTTCTTCATGATTGGAAAAAAGGTATAGATGCAAGGTTCCTTTTCTGTCGAAACTCTCTCGGGCAGGTATCATTTCCCTAGTGTTGAGACCTTTCTGTGACAAATGCCAAGGAGTGCTTGGTTGAAAGGTGGTGGCATTTTAAACACTTGACGCAGCTAGAAGCCTGAGAACGCTTTTTGCAGTGTTACTACCGAGAGACAAGGAAATTTCCTTGGCTGTTCTGTAGTGTTCCCTGATCATGTTACCCGGATTCGTCTCCCTGATGAATATACCGTTTTCGCAGCGGAGCTCCACGCGATCCTGAAGGCACTGGAGCAGATGAATCGTGTTCGGGGCAATCGATTTCTCCTCTGCTTCGAATCTCTTAGTGTCTTACAATCATTGCAGAATCTGTGCCCAACTGAGGAGATGGTCTAGCTGATATATGACCAACTGTACTTGCTCCAACGGAGGGGTAAGGAGGTGTCCTTCTGCTGGGTACCTGGTCATGTAGGAATATGGGGCAATGAACAGGCCGACTGGGCTGCCAAGGACTCCTGCAGAGAGCAAGATGTGGTCCAGTGTCCTATTCCCTTGCAGTCTGTCATTTCTGCACTCCACAAGAAGTGCATGGAGTTGTGGGAGGAAGAATGGCTGGCGGTGCCAGACATTTTAACAGGCTGCATTTCATACCACGATGCAAGGGCAGAAGCACACGTTGATGGGGATCTGCCCTGTGTTTTAGCTAATGATGAGATGTGTGTATCAAAGGTTTTAAAGTTTTGTGGTGTGTCTGGACTCTGGCCTAAACTTTTAGGCTGGAGGTTTTAGTGTATTGGAGAGTGGCTGGCTCCTCCCTTTTTTTCCTTGCGGTCAGCCAGCCACTTCCATCTGCTAAATTGTTTTACCTCCCTCTGCCACTTTCTTCCTGTGTTGTCCATGTTTTACTGCTGACGGCATGCTTCGTCACACGCTTCGGTGTGGGTAGGCACATATTTTTCCAAGCTTGTTACCTGTGTTTTAGTTCTGTTTTATCTTACTGTTCTGAGTATTTTCTTGACACCCGTCTCAATCTGTACTGAGCGGGCGCTGGAGACCTTGCCGTCGTGCGCCCATACAACCCTTTCAATCTCTCTCCATCACTACCGAGAGTCTGCATTCTTACAGTGGCACTTCTGTTCGTTAGTTCTGAAACTCGGTATGTTGTTCTTTGTTGTTGTTGTGGTTTTCAGTCCTGAGACCGGTTTGCTGCAGCTCTCCATACTACTCTATCCTGTGTAAGCTTCTTCATCTCCCAGTACTTACTGCAACCTACATCCTTCTGAATCTGCTTAGTGTATTCATCTCTTGGTCTCCCTCTATGATTTTTACTCTCAAACCCCTCCTCCAGTACTAAATTGGTGATCCCTTGATGCCTCGGAACATGTCCTACCAACCGATCCCGTCTTCTAGTCAAGTTGTGCCACAAACTCCTCTTCTCCCCAATTCTATTCAGTACCTCCTCATTAGTTATGTGAACTACCCATCTAATCTTCAGCATTCTTCTGTAGCACCACATTTCGAAAGCTTCTATTCTCTTCTTGTCCAAACTATTAATCGTCCATGTTTCACTTCCATACATGGCTACACTCCATACAAATACTTTCAGAAACGACTTCATGGCACTTAAATCAATACTCGATGTTAACAAATTTCTCCTCTTCAGAAACACTTTCCTTGACATTGCCAATCTACATTTTATATCCTCTCTACTTAGACCATCATCAGTTATTTTGCTCGCCAAATAGCAAAACTCCTTTACTACTTTAAGTGTCTCATTTCCTAATGTAATTCCCTCATCATCACCCGACGTAATTCGACTACATTCCATTATCCTCGTTTTGCTTTTGTTGATGTTCATCTTATACCCTCCTTTCAAGACACTGTCCATTCTGTTCAACTGCTCTTCCAAGTCCTTTGCTATATCTGATAGAATTACAATGTCATATGCGAACCTCAAAGTTTTTATTTCTTCTCCATGGATTTTAATACCTACTCCGAACTTTTCTTTTCTTTCCTTTACTGCTTGCTCAATATACAGATTGAATAGCATCGGGGAGAGACTACAGCCCTGTCTCACTACCTTCCCAACCACTGCTTCCCTTTGATGCCCCTCGACTCTTATAACTGCCATCTGGTTTCTGTACAAATTGTAAATAACTTTTCGCTCCCTGTATTTTACCCCTGCCACCTTCAGAATTTGAAAGAAAGTATTCCAGTCAACATTGTCAAAAGCTTTCTCTAAGTCTACAAATGCTAGAAACGTAGGTTTGCCTTTCCTTAATCTAGCTTCTAAGATACGTCGTAGGGTCAGTATTGCCTCACGTGTTGCAATATTTCTACGGAATCCAAACTGATCTTCCCTGAGGTTGCCTTCTACCAATTTTTCCATTTGTCTGTAAAGAATTCGCGTTAGTATTTTGCAGCTGTGACTTATTAAACTGATAGTTCGGAGATTTTAAGATCTGTCAACACCTGCTTTCTTTGGGATTGGAATTATTATATTTTTCTTGAAGTCTGAGGGTATTTCGCCTATCTCGTACATCTTGCTCACCAGATGGTAGAGTTTTGTCAGGACTGGCTCTCCCAAGGCTGTCAGTAGTTCTAACGGAATATTGTCTACTCCCGGGGCCTTGTTGCGACTCAGGTCTTTCAGTGCTCTGTCAAACTCTTCACGCGGTATCGTATATCCCATTTCATCTTCATCTACATTATTTTCCATTTCCATAATATTGTCCTCAAGTACATCACCCTTGTATAGACCCTCTATATACTCCTTCCACCTTTCTGCTTTCCCTTTTTTGCTTAGAACTGCGTTTCCATCTGAACTCTTAATATTCATACAAGTGGTTCTCTTTTCTCCAAAGGTCTCTTAAATTTTCCTGTAGGCAATATCTATCTTACCCCTAGTGAGATAAGCCTCTACATCCTTACATTTGTCCTCTAGCCATCTCTGCTTAGCCATTTTGCACTTCCTGTCGATCTAATTTTTGAGACGTTTGTATTCCTTTTTGCCTGCTCCATTTACTGCATTTTTGTGTTGTCTCTTTCCATCAGTTAAATTCAGCATCTCTTCTGTTACGCATGGATTTCTACTAGCCCTCGTCTTTTTACTTACTTGATCCTCTGCTGCCATCACTATTTCATCCCTCAAAGCTACCCATTCTTCTTCTAGTGTATCTCTTTCCCCCATTCCTGTCAATTGTTCCATTGTGCTCTCCCTGAAACTCTGTACAACCTCTGGTTCTTTCAGTTTATCCAGGTCCCATCTTAAATTCCCACCTTTCTGCAGTTTCTCGGTAGACCGCCAAAAATACTTATTTTCAAAAAATTTCTGTCTCAGTATAGGTTACCTATCGCATCGGGAAAACCTGTGCAGGAGCTGCGTAAGAAATGAACATAGGGTGTAAGAGGGGAGAGGGCTGTGCTACTCACGGTCGGGCCCGTGCTCGCGCGTGGCGCCCCAGCCGACGACGGTGCAGGAGGTGCCGGGCAGGGGCCAGCCGGCGGCGTGGGCGTGGGCGTGGCCAAGGGCGGGGGCGGGCGCGGGCGCGGGCGGCCGCGGCAGGCAGGCGGGCCGCACCCAGCGGCTGAGGCGCAGCGCGGGCTCGAGCCGCAGCAGCGACAGGTCGCTGGTCATGGTGCGGCGCGCGTACCGCGGGTGCACCACCACCGCCGACACGCGCGCCGTCTGCTCGTGCGGCGAGAACGAGAAGCGCCGCAGCATGCCCGCCTGCACCTCGTAGAAGTGCCGCTCGTAGCTGCAACGATCCGTAACACTTCAGCACCAGTCCTATTCTCTATAGGAATGTACAATGAGTACAAAATAGCCTGGCCAGCAGCTTCGCAGTTGGCGTGGCAGAGATCGTGGGGCGAGGGGCAATTACAGTGGTCGGGGTTCCATTGTGAACGAACATTGGGAGGCTGGTGTGGGGCGTTTAGATGGCTGAAGCCTATGCACAAAGTTATACACTGAAGAGCCAAAGAAACTGGTACACCTGCCTAATATCGCGTAGGGCTCCCGCGAACACGCAGAAGTGCCGCAACACGACGTGGCATGGACTCGACTAATGTCTGAAGTAGTGCTTGTAATGGTACTTGAATGTAAGCATTATGGCACCTCACCTTAACCTCTCGATACCAGCAATATTCTACTGTGTTTCTGTAAAATAGTTAACATATTTCTGTGACAACACTCAAGATTTGATTTCATTAATGTAGAGTACCGAGCGAGGTGGCGCAGTGGTTAGCACACTGGACTCGCATTCGGGAGGACGACGGTTCAATCCCGTCTCCGGCCATCCTGATTTAGGTTTTCCGTGATTTCCCTAAATCGCTTCAGGGAAATGCCGGGATGGTTCCTTTGAAAGGGCACGGCCGATTTCCTTCCCCATCCTTCCCTCACCCGAGCTTGCGCTCCGTCTCTAATGACCTCGTTGTCGACGGGACGTTAAACACTAATCTCCTCCTCCTCCTCATTAATGTAGAGGTACTTCGATACATCGATATGTTTATATTACAATGATATTATTCTTATGTGTATTCTTTCTTTTGTCACTATGATCTTTGACGTACTTGTAACTCAGATTTTAGGGCGCGTAAGCGGTTATTAGAGAGTCAAGCATTGGTCGTCATGTTAAAAAGACGCAAATTGTAGTCAGTTTATGAAATGTGAACTTTAACAGTGAGGAAGATATTTTCAAGTATGTTTTATATTGTGAAGTGGTGTTTTGCAACGAGTTACGTGATATTGCAACAAAAGCAATAAAAAAAAAGAAGTGTAACTTAAATTCGGAGTGCTGATTACTTTGTTAGATCACCATTGTCCTAACTTGCAAAAGTTTCATCTTCAAGAATGATTTATGAAACACATCTATAACACTTTTGAATATCGCAGAATAACACCTAGACCTCTTTGCATCCGAGCTTGGAATCATCAATACCTAGATTTTCGACGATTGAGCCATGAGTTCACAACGAGACCAGTGTGGGAAACACGAAAAGATGAGTGACTAGTTTATCCATTATTTCAAGAAATGACTTTATTAACTGTGCTCTAATGACACCTGCCACATAATATAACATTGTTGTTGCCCGAAAATGCAATATTTAGCAGCGTGAGCAACACTACAATCATAATTAATTCTTGACCTTTGTTGTGGTAGGGTTGTTAGATGCCGGAGGGAATTGATGCCATGAATCCTACAGGGCTGTCCATAAATGCGTAAGAGCACGAGATCTTTTCTGAACAGTACGTTGCAAGCCATACCAGATATGTTCGATAATGTTCGTGTCTGGGGAGTTTGGTGGACAGCGGAAGTGTTTAAACTCAGAAAAGTGTTCCTGGAGCCACTCTGTAGCAATTCTGGACCTGTGGGGTGTCCTGCTTGAGTTGCCCTTGGAATGCACAATGGACATGAATGGATGCACGTGATCAGACAGGATACTTACTTACGTACTACCTGTCAGTCGTATCTAGACGTACCAGGGGTCCCATATCACTCCAACTGCACTCGCCTTACGCCATTACAGAGCCTCCACCAGCTTCAACAGTACCTTACTGAAATGCAGGACTCATGGACTCAGGGGGTTGTCTCCATACCCATACATGTTCATCCGCTCGATACAGTTTGAAACAAGACTCGTCCGACCAGGCAACATGTTTCCAGTCATCAACAATCCAATGTCGGTATTGATGGGCCCAGGCGAGGCGTAAAGCTTTGTGTCGTGCAGTCATCAAGGGTACATGAGTGAGCCCATATCAATGATGTTTCGTTGAATGTTTCGCATGCTGACACTTTTTGCTTGCCCAGCACTGAAATCTGCACCAATTTGCACAACGGTTGCACTTCTGTCACGTTGAACGATTCTCTTCAGTCGTCGTTGGTCCCGTTCTTGCAGGATATTTTTCCGGCCGCAGTGATGTCGGAGATTTGATGTTTTACCGGATTCCTGATATTCACGGTAGACCCGTGAAATACTCGTACGGGAAAATCCCCACTTCATCGCTACCTCGAAGATCCTGTGTTCCATCGCTCATGCGCCGACTATAACACCACGTTCAAACTCACTTAAATCTTGATAAACTGGCATTGTAACAGCAGTAACTGATCTAACAACAGCGCGAGACACTTGTTGACTTATATAGGCGCTGCCGACCTCAGCGCCGTATTCTGCCTGTTTACATATCTCTGTATTTGAATACGCATGCCTATACCAGTTTCTTTGGCGCTTCAGTGTACCTTACATGTACGCTACATCTAGTGAGTTTGCAAACGATCCTATTAGCAGGTTACGTCAGTATCTATCTTCTATTTGTACATAAATTAAAATTGCTCGCTGCATTTTCTGTCTGTATGTTCAAGCTAATATCAAGATTTACTGTACGGATTTTCTAATATATTCAGTCTCTCATGAAGAGGGTTTCTAGGCGGAGTGGGTAGCTGTAACGCCTGCAGGCTACACAGCCAGTTTGGTGCGAGCTAACGCTACTGGGAGTCTAGTGAGAGCCGCCACCAACTTCCTAAGCGACCTATGACAAAGGACGTATCAGGTTTTGAGCTTACAGAACAGATTTTTTCATATACGGTAAATGTTTAAGCGGACTGAAGGGAAATGGTTGAGAAGTTCAGACCTAAAATGCAGCTCGCGCCGGAATGACGCTGGAGTTGGGCTGTTAGGTGGTGGCCATAGCTTCTGCCAAACTGGCAATGCAGTCAGGTGGACCAGAGGGCCCATTAGCGCAACTCCTGTCATTTCTAACAAATGTAACGCCAAACACCAGTTAAATATGGAAAAAATAATATTCGTGCTTCCTGAGCGCTTTCCTGCCATTTGTTGCTTACATCTTTTAAGTTATATGAGAATGATTACATTCAGTTACCTAAAATTGTACTCGAAATTTTAATCTTAACTTTACGCTGTGGCCCCTAAATAAAATTATTGCTATGCCTGTCAAAGCCTCTGGTCGTAAATACTTAACGCTCCAAGTGCAAAGCCAGGGTTGCTTGCCAATTTACGCTAAAGGTAAGAAGATCAATGTATTCATCTCTTGTCACTTTGCCGCTTTACCCATTTACGTATTTACTTACTTATTTATTCTTCATAATTACAGCCTATTACCTGAAAAGCTAATATAGGCTGTACAAATCACATTCCCTTAGATAGTAATAAATTATGTATTAATTATTTATTTCTGCTTCTAATAATTATATATATATGTATATATATATGGGGTGGTCCATTGATAGTGACCGGGCCAAATATCTCACGAAATAAGCGTCAAACAAAAAAACTACAAAAAACGAATCTCGTCTAGCTTGAAGGGGGAAACCAGATGGCGCTATGGTTGGCCCGCTAGATGGCGCTGCCATAGGTCAAACGGATATCAACTGAGTTTTTTTTAAATAGGACCCCCATTTTTTATTACATATTCGTGTAGTACGTAAAGAAATATGAATGTTTTAGTTGGACCACTATTTTCGCTTTGTGATGGATGGCACTGTAATAGTCACAAACATATGGCTCACAATTTTAGACGAACAGTTGGTAACAGGAAGGTTTTAATTAACGTAGGTACGTTTGAACATTTTATTTCGGTTGTTACAATGTGATACATGTACCTGTGTGAACTTATCATTTCTGAGAACGCATGGTGTTACAGCGTGATTACCTGCAAATACCACATTAATGCAATAAATGCTCAAAATGATGTCCGTCAACCTCAATGCATTTGACAATACGTGTAACGACATTCCTCTCAACAGCGAGTGGTTCACCTTCCGTAATGTTCGCACATGCATTGACAATGCGCTGACGCATGTTGTCAGGCGTTGTCGGTGGTTCACGATAGCAAATATCCTTCAACTTTCCCCACAGAAGTCCGGGGGCGTCAGATCCGGTGAATGTGCGGGCCATGGTATGGTGCTTCGACGACGAAGCCACCTGTCATGAAACACGCTATTCAATACCGCTTCAACCGCACGCGAGCTATGTGCCGGACATCCATCATGTTGGAAGTACATCGCCATTCTGTCATGCAGTGAAACATCTTGTAGTAACATCGGTAGAACATTACGTAGGAAATCAGCATATACTGCACCATTTAGATTGCCATCGATAAAATGGGGGCCAATTATCCTTCCTCCCATAATGCCGCACCTTACATTAACCCGCCAAGGTCGCTGATGTTCCACTTGTCGCAGCCAACGTGGATTTTCCGTTGCCCAATAGTGCATATTCTGCCCGTTTACGTTACCGCTGTTGGTGAATGACGCTTCGTCGCTAAATAGAACGCGTGCAAAAAATCTGTCATCGTCCCGTAATTTCTCTTGTGCCCAGTGGCAGAACTGTACACGACGTTCAAAATCGGCACCATACAATTCCTGGTGCAGAGAAATATGGTACGGGTGCAATCGATGTTGATGTAGCATTCTCAACACCGACGTTTATGAGATTCCCGATTCTCGCGCAATTTGGTTGCTACTGATGTGCGGATTAGCCGCGACAGCAGCTAAAACACCTACTTGGGCATCATCATTTGTTGCAGGTCGTGGTTGACGTTTCACATGTGGCTGAACACTTCCTGTTTCCTTAAATAACGTAAGTAGCCGGCGAACGGTCCGGACACTTGGATGATGTCGTCCAGGATACCGACCAGCATACAAAGCACACGGTCGTTGGGCATTTTGATCACAAAAGCCATACATCAACACGATATCGACGTTTTCCGCAATAGTAAACGGTCCATTTTAACAAGGGTAATGTATCACGAAGCAAATACCGTCCGCACTGGCGGAATGTTAAGTGATACCACGTACTTAAACGTTTGTGACTATTACAGCGGCATCTATCACAAAGGGAAAAAAATGGTCCAACTAAAACATTCATATTTCTGTACGTACTACACGAATATGTAATAAAAAATTGGGGTTTCTATTTTAAAAAACGCAGTTGATATCCGTTTGACCTATGGCAGCGCCATCTATTGAGCCAACCATAGCGCCATCTGGTTTCCCCCTTCAAGCTAGACGAGTTTCGTTTCTTTGTAGTTTTTACGTTTGATTCTCATTTCGTGAGATGTTTGGCCCGGTCACTATCAATGGACCACGGTGTATATATACTTTAACTACTACAAAACTACGTTAAACATTTAACCAATTACCAGCTACTATCTACTACAAATAATAAAGAATTTGTTATCTTTTTGTTCATGTATATTGGTGCATTTCACTTGGATGTGGTTGTCTCTGCTACTGGATCCGCCATCACACTATCCCGGTCAACAGCCATAGTCTGCTGGATTCCTCGGGCGTCGGGCAGTACCTCAGCAGCGTTTCCACAATTGCAAGTAGTTCACCCATCACTGTTACTTCCTAAGGCCCACGTTTCCATGATCTCTTGCACCAATGCAATGTAGATTCTTCTGACAATATTTAACTCGGTGGTTGCCGATATCAGTTATGTTCTCTCCATCTACAGAGTTCGGTGTCTAGCCTGGACGGTAGCATGATGACTTATGGTCTAATGCCTCGTGAAGTCTTCCTTGACCTTCCTGGATACTGCGGCTGCAATATCGTCCGAGATGCGCCAGGTCCACTCACTCCATAGTGCTGCTTTGGGATCCGATATCCGTAATGCCTCACGTCTATTACCCGCTGCATCTTCATAGAGCGTGAAATCCCACAATGTGTGCTCTGGTGTGCCATAGTGCCGCAGGCGCAGCTGTCATTCATCTGTTTTCTGATTTTGTACAGACACGTGGCATAAGGGCCATGACCAGTCGGGTAATGCGTCAGTCCATTGGATGAGTTAAGGAATCTCGTTTTTAATCTCTCATTGATGTTAAGGAGAAATTCGTATGTTCTCCTGTTTGTGACTGAAGTGTCCCATTCATTTTGCCACAGTTGCAATATGCGATCTTTTATTGCCTTTTTGGAATTTGGCTCAGTTCCAAGCGCCCTTCGTACTTCCATTTGATTACCTTTCTTTAACCAGTAGAAGGCTCCCAATTTCCAAGTCCAGTGGGCATATTCCTAGAGTTACTAACAAAGCATCATCCGGGGTAGTGCAGAAGGCACCCGTTAAGATCAGTAGCACGCCTCGTTGAACTCTTCTCACTACTAGGTTGGCTTCATCAATTGCAATCCATGAGCCCAAACGCTCGCACCATGTCCTACGACTGATGCCGATATAGATTGGTGGTATACTCTGTGTTCAAAGGAAGCCGAAATTGCCTTTTTGCAATGGTTATAATTTTATTCAACAGGTTTGCACCTTTCCTACTTGCTACCTCCATATGATGTGGAAAGTTACGACGTTCGTCCAGAGATACCGTTAGATATCTCGTTACTACATTTCTCCCTAACGTTACAACATTTATTTTAATGTTTCCTATTAGATTCCCTTTCAAAAGGAGGTGCGCTGTTTTGTGAGCAGCCGCCACTGTTAACACTAGGCTTCTGGGATTTGGTCAGGTGTACTGGGCTTGGAACAAATCCACTTGGCGGGTTACTGTTGATGACCAGTGTGCCATTCAGCCTGGATATGGCTTTCAGGCAGTGTCAGCACATCTCACAAGGTGAATGCTAGATTGGTACCCGTGGCCCACATCAGGTACAGGATTTGCAAACATTTAGAGAACGTTTGCATTTTTTCAAATGGACAACACTGCACCACACAGACACTTAGTTTACACATATTCCCTATCGTGAAGGGAGGGTGGAGTTGTGGTGTGGTGACAGGGTGGCTATGGATGCGAGACATAGGTAAAAGAAAAGGAAGAAATCGGTTTGCCGCTTTCTGTGCTTTGACTTTTGTCTCCTTAGTCAACATTACGTAACTTGCCTTTTATATTTAAAAGTGAAACTGAGTGCGTAAGTTGAAGCTGAACGTGATCACCTTAAGTCGGGGATTAGCCAGAAACCCGACAAGTTTTAAATAAATTGCCTTCAGCTGAAATTGGTAGTAGGTTTTTTTCAAGATTCCCCTTTAATGCAGGCCTGACCAACAATTGCGCACCCAGAGCGTGCTGGTGCTCCGCGAGCGCAGTAGTCTGCCGAGTGCTGCAGCTTCACCACCACTGCACTACTCCGAGCAGTGTTTGAAACACAGTGCAGCTACTTTTAAGAGGCAAATACTACAGCACAACTTTATAAGAAAGAGTTTGTCACATGCGTCTGTTTTCAACTTTGCCTTTTTCTGCCAAAACGATAATTTGTATTGCTGATTGAATAAATACGTTAAATATGCTAATACAGTGAGCAGGACTACAAAAGGCATTACATACAGGCATTTAACATTATATTTTGATGTTTATAAACTTATACACATTTAGGTATTAGAATTTTTAATGTATCTGAACTATGGCTTGTGATGTAATCAAACACATATTGCTTGCGGAATAAAATTTTTTAAAAGTCTTGCAAATTCCTGGACTGGAAAAACAGATCGTGGAGATGGGTGCTCCATCGTACGTTCATCACCTCTTGTCGGATGTAATGAGGTACATTAGCAGTGAAAAGCCAAAGGGGCCTTACAAATACATCGAAATCCGTCTTCAGTCATATTATGTCTTGGAATCTCTTTGAGAACTCGTAATGAAATATCTCAACCACTGAAACGTATTCATTCATGTCTGATCCACAAATAAGTGCCTTGAATTATGGGAAATGTTTCACATTACGAACGTGAAAATGATTTTTTTTCAGGATTAATTTTTGTTTTATAGCATCAGTCTTGTCCACCACATATGTTACCAAATGATCCTTCCCTTGCGTTAAGACACTTAATGCAATGAAATAATTTGAGATGCCAGTAACTAAAGATTTTGCCGCCACTCTGCTTGCTCTGAACTCAATTTTATTCCGCAGTGGTCGCCTTCAATTCAGCCAGCATTCACCATCGTTCGCCAGAAAAAAAGCGCATCATATCAGCTTTCTTGCTGGTGTTGCAATGACGTTCCAATAAATGTTATTCCAGCTTATAATAGTGTGATAGTGCATTAAGTCCTTTTCTCAGCCTCTAAACGATGTGAAAAGTAAGACAATTACCATTTGGCATTGAGTGATTGGCTTCTCCATTTTTCCTTCTTAGAACAAGTTCGTAGACGCCATGGTTCTCCTAATACAGAACGTAAGTTTAATTTAAAGCAAGTAGTACTGTCAGCAGACTGCTTGGCGTCTGACAAGTCGACTGTCCAGCTGTTGCGGCGTCTGCCTGCAGCAGCGTAAATCGGACTCTTCCTCCTCCCCCTTCCCCTCCCGCCCACTCCTCCGCAGTAGCGCTCAGAGCGCTAGGCAGGAGCGCGGGTGGAACCCTTGTACTCGCGGAACGCTATTTGGCCAGGCCTGCTTTAAAACAATAGTAGATTTCATAATGGAGAGCAGTGTTTGGTGCAAAAATTCTAGAGGGAGGTAATAATGTCTGTGCACTAGGAACGTTCAGACACAAACTGCAGGGATGGATTCCTGGCTGGAAATGGAGGAAAGAAGATCCTATGAACATTTGTCCAGAAGTGCATCGTTGCCACAGTAGATGGTGCTAATGAACGAAAGTTCCTCTGACCAGATACCGTACTGTAAGCAGCAGAACAGTCCAGTATTCATGTCGGGAACAAGCCGAGATGGTGTCTGTGTACGGTCAAGCAGATGGAAACGGTCGAGAGTCAGCATGGCTATAGAAAAACAAGTACCCTCACAGATATCGACCACATCACACAACATTTGGAGCCTTTTTGGGAGTTTGTGTGATCATGGTTCCTTTCAGATAGACGAACATACAGGGAGACGGTGGACTGTGCGTTCACCAGATCTGGAGGACCTGGTTCTACAGGAAACTGAGAGGAACACTAGTACGAACTCTAGCAAGTGGCCCGACAACATGGCGTAAGTCAAAGTACAATTATATGTATCCTGCATGACAACTACTACGATCCCTATCACCTGCAACAAGAGCAAGGATTATCAACAGCGGGTTTCCCCCTACAGGAAGGATTTTGTCAATAGTTTTTGCACCAGACCATCGCAATTAAGGGATTTGTGTCACCAGTCCTGTTTACCGACGAAGCAACCTTTAACAGAACTGGCATCATAAATCTGCATTATCGTCATCTGTGGGCTACAGACAGTCCTCGGGGAACGGTTGCCGCATCTCATTAACATGAGTTAGCATCAGCGGGTGGGCAGGGATTCACGGTGACCATACGCTTGGACCGGTTATTATTCTGCAACTCCTCGACAGAGGAACGTACCTGGTCTTCCTGCAGAATATTCTGCCTGGGCTGCTTGAGAAGGTGCCTTTGGCAACACGAAAGATTGAGTGGTTTCTGCACGACTGAGCACCAGCCCGCTTTCACAGTACAGTACACCTAGACAACATCTTCCCCGGATGTTAGACAGGATGCAGTTGCCCTGAGGCATGGTCTGCTGGATCACTGGGCTTAAACCCCCTTGATGCTTACCTCTTGGGGCATTTGAAAAATACTGTGTATGCTGAACCAGATCATGATGTGCAGACCCTTCAATAGCTCACGACACCTGCCACGCTATTCGCAGAGAGGCTGGAACGTACGAAAGAGTGCTGCAATCCATGATGCAATATGCGAACGTGTGCACTGCTTCCCACGAAGGCCCCGTTGAACGTCTGTTGTGACGTGGATGTCATGCAGCTCTGTACTGTGTTCTGGGACGATTTGTTGTCGTCGCACGCACACTCTCTATTTCTCGACATGTGTTCCAGTCAGCAATCCGACCCCTACAACCTGTCGGTTTTATTAACGTTCATCCTGTATGTGTAGATTATAATAGCTATGCAGGAATCGAAATACTTGTGCTCTGATACGCTAGTGTGGAGAGATGCATGTAACCAGCCTTTGCACTAAGACTGCATAGTGAGCGGGCGACAGTAGTTGCTGTGGCTTTGCAATGGTGAGGAGAGCAGCTGCAACTGACCTGTCGACGCAGTGTGCGGCGGAAAGCGCCCAGGCGGGGTGTATGAGCGTGGCGCCGCAGTGGAAACTGCCGTCGCGGTACACGGCCAGCGCCCAGGGCCAAGCGCGCGGCCGACTAGGCGTGCCGCCCACCACGCGAGCCTCCTCCTCCTCCTCCCCCTCCCCCTCCAGGTAGGCGCTCTCGTCCTCCGGACCCTCCTTATCCCTCTCCACACCGTCGCCGTCAAGCCGGCGTGAGCCGCAGGCGGGCGGCGGGCACGTGACGTAGGTGGCCACGGAGTGGACGCCCATACACAGATGGCGCACCACTGCGCCCGACGGCGACGTCGACGACGGCACCAGGAACGGTGGACGCCGCTCGCCGCCCTCTCTCGCACCCTCCGGCAGGTTCAGTAGCAGCACGTCAGGATTGCTGTTCGTGGCAAAGAACAGCACTGCGTTTCATGTCCGACATCGTGGAGACGTGACAGAGCACAGCATTGCCTTTGCTGTCAGACTTCATTAATGTTAAATACACTGAAGCACCGAGGAATGTGATACAGGCGTGCGTATTCAAATACAGAGATATGTAAACAGGCAGAATACGGCGCTGCGGTCGGCGACGCCTATACAGGGTGTTACAAAAAGGTAAGGCCAAACTTTCAGGAAACATTCCTCACACACGAAGAAAGAAAATATGTTATGTGGACATGTGTCCGGAAACGCTTACTTTCCATGTTAGAGCTCATTTAATTACTTCTCTTCAAATCACATTAATCACGGAATGGAAAAACACAGCAACAGGAAATGTTCAAAATGTCCTCCGATAGCGAGGATACATGCATCCACCCTCCGTCGCATGGAATCCCTGATGCAGCCCTGGAGAATGGCGTATTGTATCACAGCCGTCCACAATACGAGCACGAAAATTGGTTGGTTGTTTTGGGGAAGAAGACCAGACAGCTAGGTCATCGGTCTCATCGGATTAGGGAAGGATGGGGAAGGAAGTCGGCCGTGCCCTTTGAAAGGAACCATCCCGGCATTTGCCTGGAGCGATTTAGGGAAATCACGGAAAACCTAAATCAGGATGGCCGGACGCGGGATTGAACCGTCGTCCTCCCGCGAGCACGAAGAGTCTCTAAATTTGGCACAGGGGTTGCGTAGACAAAAGCTTTCAAATGACCCCATAAATGAAAGTCAAGAGGGTTGAGGTCAGAAGAGCGTGGAGGCCATGGAATTGGTCCGCCTCTACCAATCCATTGGTCACCGAATCTGTTGTTGAGAAGCGTACGAACACTTCGACTGAAATGTGCAGGAGCTCCATCGTGCATCAACCACATGTTGTGTCGTACTTGTAAAGGCACATGTTCTAGCAGCACAGGTAGAGTATCCCGTATGAAATCCTGATAACGTGCTCCATTGAGCGTAGGTGGAAGAACATGGGGCCCAATCAAGACATCACCAACAATGCCTGCCCAAACGTTCTCAGAAAATCTGTGTTGATGACGTGATTGCACAACTGCATGCGGATTCTCGTCGGCCCACACATGTTGATTGTGAAAATTCACAATTTGATCACGTTGGAATGAAGCCATACTGACGAAACTAAAATGAGCTCTAACATGGAAATCAAGCGTTTCCGGACGCATGTCCACATAACATATTTTCTTTATTTGTGTGTGAGGAATGTTTCCTGAAAGTTTGGCCTTACCTTTTTGTAACACCCTGTATAAGGCAACAAGTGTCTGGCGCACGTGTTGGATCGGTTACTGCTGAGTGAGTTTGAACGTGGTGTTACAGTCGGCGCACAAGCGATGGGACACAGGATCTCCGAGGTAGCAAATGCTCAAATGTGTGTGAAATCTTATGGGACTTAACTGCTAAGGTCATCAGTCCCTAAGCGTACACACTACTTAACCTAAATTATCCTAAGGACAAACACACACACCCATGCCCGAGGGAGGACTCCATCCTCCGCCGGGACCAGCCGCACACTCCGAGGTAGCGATGCAGTGGAGATTTTCCCATACGACCACCATTTCACAAATGCACCGTGAACATCAAGAATCCGGTAAAACATCAAATCTCTGACATTTCTGCGGCTGGAAAAAGATTCTGCAAGAAGGGGACCATCGACGACTGAAGAGAATCGTTCAACATGACAGAAGTGCGACCCTTCCGCAAATTGCTGCAGATTTCAATGCTGATCCATCAACAAGTGTCATCGTGCGAACCGTTCAACGAAACTTCATCGATATGGGCTTTTGGAGCCGAAGGCCCACTCGTGTAACCTTGATGACTGCTCGAGGCATAGCTTTACGCCTCGCCTGAGCCCATCAACACCGACATTGGCCTGTTGATGACTGGAAACATGTTGCCTGGTCGAACGAGTCTCGTTTCAAACTGATCGAGCGGATGGAAGTGTACGAGTATTGAGATAACCTCATGAATCCATGGATTCTGTCTGTCAGCAGGGGACTGTTCAAGCTGGTGGAGGCTCTGTGATGGTGTGGGGCGTGTGCAGTTGGAGCGATATGGGACCCCTGACACGTCTAGATACGACTCTGATAGGTGACACTTACGTAAGCATCCTGTCTGATCACCTGCATCTACTCATGTCCATTGTGAATTCCGACGGACTTGGTCAATTCCAGCAGGACGATGCTACACCCCACACTTCTAGAATAGCTACAGAGTGAGTCCAGGAACACACTTCCACTGGCCACCAAACTCCCCAAACATGAACATTACTGAGCATATCTGGGATGCCTTGCAACGTGCTGTTCAGAAGAGATCTCCATCCCCTTGTATTCTTACGGATTTGTGGACAGCCCTGCAAGATTCATGGTGTCAGTTCCCTCCAGCACTACATGTCGTGCTGCGGCACTACCGCGTGTTCGCGGGAGCCCTACACGATATTAGGCAGGTGTACCGGATTCTTTGGATCATCCGTGTGTAAATTAACGCACATTACTTACCTCAGTTAGGTGCATTACCGAGGTGTAAGACCATCTGATGAAAAATATCTGGACGTCTATCAGCGGACATTCATATGGGGCGTATCAACGTTTCTACTTTATAATGGTTCGAGTTGTGCTGGGAACACTTTCAACGAGGTGTCTGAATGTCTGTCGAGGACTGGCAGCCCATTCTTCCTCTAGAGCCAACCAGAGAAACTAGTAATGTTGACGCAAGGTTCTGGAGAGAAGTCTATGTTCTAACTTACTCCAAAGGTATCCCATGGGGTTCAGGTCGGGACTCTGGCAGGACAGTCCATGTCAATAATGTTATTGTCCACAAACCATTGCCTTATACGTGCTCCTTCGTGACAGGCTGCATCGTCATATTGACACGATCTGTCACCTTTCGAACTGTTCCTCTATTGTACGCAATAGACAATGCTGTAAAATGTGTCATTTAGCGTCTTCGTAAGTGCAACACAGGAACCACACTCTAAACACGAAAAGCACTGCCATGCTTGACAAAAGCCGATTAAGACAAGATACAGGCTGCCAAAACGAGATTCTAAAGAACAGTAAAAGGATGAACGCTTTCAAATAATTCAAACGAAGAAATGAGGAAATAACTAGGAACAAAAGCTCTTTGGAAGAAAAGTTGTAAACTACCTAAATGACTAGAGAAAGCATGTTGATAGAACGTCAAAAGAGAGGCTCGTAAAAAGAGTGTTGTACTATAGGCCTAAGGGAAGAAGATATCTTGGAAGACCAAGGAGACGGTGGTAAGATACACTGAGGCGCCAAGGAAACTGGTACAGGCACGCGTATACAAATATAGAGATATGTAAACAGGCAGAATACGGCGCTGCGATCGGCAATGCCTATATAAGACAAGTATCTGAAGCAATTCTTAAATTGGTTACTACTGCTACGAGGGTTGACTGAAAAGTAATGCCTCCACCTTCGTAACTCTTCAACAGTTGGCAGCATTTGTATGCAGCAGGTACTGGCTTGTTCCGTAGCCTCTGCTCTGCAGCTCCAGCTGGCGGGGAGCCATAACACTGAACGATTGTGTCGTTACAGTGAAAGTATGGAACCCTGCGCAGACGGTCGATCAAAGTGATTTAAGCAACGTGCAGTCATTGAATTCTTGACACCAGAAGGTGTCACCCCATTCATCAGAGAATGCAAGCAGTTCATGGTGATTGTGTTGATGTTAGTACTGTGCGTCGTTGGGCGAGTATAAATATGTTGAGAAGGGAACATCTGACCTGCGTGACAAACAAAGAGTTGGACGTCTTGTGACAGCAGCCACCGATTTTCACAAGCAAAATGTTCACAGACTGATTCAGGACGATCGTCGTATCATTCAGGGAGAAATTGCAAGCACAGTCGGTATTCCACAAGAACGTGTGAGTCATTATTGGTTTGTTTGACTATCGGAAGATCTGTGCATGATGGGTACCCCGGGTGCTGACTCCTGAAATGAAAGTGCAGAGACTTGAAATTTGCCAGGAACTCATCTCGCGTTACGAGAATGAAGGTGACGCCTCTCTCCATTCAATTGTGACAAGAGACGAAACGTGGGTACGCCGTTACGACCCGGAGACGAAATGTCAGTCTATGGAATATCGACGCAAAGACTCGCCCCAGAAAAAGAAATTCAAGACGCAGCCCTCAGCTGGAAAAATCATGGCCACGGTGTTCTGGGAACAGATGGTGTCAACCATGTTGTATTCCTTGATCGTGAAACAAAAATAAATTCAGATCGTTACATCACAACGCTGCGAAATCTGAAGCGACGGCTAACAAGGGTCCGAAAGGAAAAGCGAAATGTTTTCCTGCAGCACGACAATGCCAAACGACACACTTCACGTGCCACCACAGCAGAACTTCGGAGACTGAATCTCACCACCGTACGGTATCCTCCATACAGTCCAATTTTAGCACCGTCTGGCTTCCATTTACTCCCGATGATGAAAGACGATCTGCGGGGACATCATTCGGCTTCTGATGAAGACGTTGAGAGAACTGTGAGGCTGTGGTCGCGGAAACAGAGTTTTGACTTCTTCCGTGACAGTTTCAAAACAATTGTTCATCGTTGGCAGAAATGTATCCAATTGGCTGGTGATTATATGGAAAAGTGAATATTGGTAATTAAAGATCACATTATAAGGATTATTTCTGCGTTTGATTTATTAATATATTACCATCCAAACCCAATTAACAAAGGTGGAGGCATTGCTTTTCGTTCAACCTTCGTACAATGGCAGATTATCAAGCATTAAGTGAGTCTGAACGTGGTGCTATAGTCGGTGCACGAGCGATGGGACACAACAGCTCCGAGGTATCGATGAAGTGGGGATTTTACCATACTATCATTTCACGAGTGTACCGTGAATATCAAGAATCCGGCATAACTTCAAATCTGCGACATCGCTGCGGCCAGGAAAAGATTATGCAAGAACGGGACCAACGATGACTGAAGAGAATCGTTCAACGTGACGGAAGTGCAACCCTTCCACATAATGCTGGGCTATCAGGGAGTGTCGGTGTACGAACCATTCAACGAAACATCATCGATATAGGCTTTTGGAACCGAAGGCCCACTCGTGTACCATTGATGACTGCACGACACAAAGTGTTACGCCTCACGTGGACGCATCAACACCGACATTGGACTGTTGATGACTGTAAACATGTTGCCTAGTTGGGCGAGTCTAGTTTCAGATTGTATGGAACGAGTGGACGTGCATGGGTACGGAGACAACCTCTTGAATCCATGGACTCTACATGTCATCAGGGGACTGTTCAAGCTGGTGGAGGCTCTGTAATGGTGTGGGGCGTGTGCAATGGGAGTGATATGGGACCCCTGATGCGTCTAGGTACGACTCTGATAGGTGACACTTACGTAAGCATCCTGTCTGATCACCTGCATCTACTCATGTCCATTGTGAATTCCGACGGACTTGGGCAATTCCAGCAGGACAATGCGACACCCCCACACTTGATACAGAGTGGTCCCAGGAACACTCTTCTGTGTTTAAACACTTCCGCTGAGCACCAAACTATCCAGACATGAACATAATTGAGCATATCTGGGATGCCTTGGAACGAGATGTTCAGAAGAGATCTCCACCCCTCGGACTCTTGTGGATTTATGGACAGCCCTACGGGATTCATGTAAGCCAATTCCCTCAAGCACTACTTCAGACATCAGTCGAGTCCGTGACACGTCGTGTTGCGCCGCTTCTGTGTGCTCGTGGGGACCCTACTCGATATTAAACAGGTGTACGACTTTCTTTGGTTCTTGAGTGTGTGTTATGAAGCCGGAACAGGCAACACTGCCTACTCCACTGAGTGCAGAAGAAGGAGGAAACACTTGTCCCTTGGTGTTGCACACTCCTTGGTTTGTGTACGTGCTCTGCTGACACGCACCTGGTGAGCACGCCCACCTCCTCCTCGCAGGCGCGCTTGGCCCACTCGAGCTCCGCCGTGCAGACCAGGTACCAGGTGCCGCGCCAGTTGCGGTGCAGGAAGCCGCTGTTGTACGACACCATCAACGTCTGCAACACACACAGCCTTCGTTAAAAGTGCATAAATGCAAGGTAACGCCCGTAACAAAGAAAAAGAACTGATAGTATCCGATTACATGATTAGTCGTCAGCATATTGAGAACTTCACATGTATAAGTATTTAGCGGTAATATTAAGAACGATATGAAATGAAATGATCTCGTAAAATCAGTATTTGCGAAGGGGAATGGAAGAATTAGATTTGTTGGAAGGGTTCTAGAAAAGGGCGGTGTATCTGTAAAGGAAGTGTTGTGCAGGATGCTGGTGGGACCAATTCTATTGTTCCAGTGTTTGAAGTGCTCTTCAAGCAGGCGTAACAACAGACGTTGTACCAATTCAAAGATGCGCTGTTAGGATCGCAACAGGTCGGTATGGGCCATACGAAATTGTAGCGGAAATGCTCAGGTAACTTAAAACGGACTGCCTAGAAGAAAGACGAGGTATGAAACTTCCTGGCAGATTAAAACTGTGTGCCCGACCGAGACTGGAACTCGGGACCTTTGCCTTTCGCGGGCAAGTGCTCTACCATCTGAGCTACCGAAGCACGACTCACGCCCAGTCCTCACAGCTTTACTTCTGCCAGTATCTCGTCTCCTACCTTCCAAACTTTGCAGAGCTTTGGAGAGCTTCTGCAAAGTTTGGAAGGTAGGAGACGAGATACTGGGAGAAGTAAAGCTGTGAGGACTGGGCGTGAGTCGTGCTTCGGTAGCTCAGATGGTTGAGCACTTGCCCGAGAAAGGAAAAGGTCCCGAGTTCGAGTCTCGGTCGGGCACGCAGTTTTAATCTGCCAGGAAGTTTCATATCAGCGCACACTCCGCTGCAGAGTGAAAATCTCATTCTGGAAAGACGAGGTAGCTCACGCGAAACTGGTATATTTCGAGAACATGTATTTGATGAAGGGTCTGCTACCATTACGCAGCGACCGACATCTATCTCGCTTAGGGATCATGAGAAATACGTAAAAGATTAGGGCTCGCACAGAGGAATACAGGCAGTAATTTCAATCTCATGCAATACGCTAATAGAAGAAAACTGGTCATATAGAAACCATGTAACCTCCGCCATGCACTGCACAGTAGCTTGTTGACAGACACCTGGTGATCCCCCGCAGCCATGGGCACACTCTTTCAGCTTAATCTGTAAAAACAGTGCGTGTTCCTCCAGATAAACTTCTTGGACGGTGATCATGATGGAAACATAAACGCAGATCATTTAGATGTGCTCAAACATTATGGTTGAGGTTCTCTTGCCATCTTTGGAAACGCAGAAATCAATAAGTTACCGTATGTTGCATACTCTCATTCCCCGATATTCAACTAGATAGTATTTTGGAATAATTCTTATCTGAAGAAAGGAGTATCCATTAAATTTTGTAGGTTTTCTGTTTAACCAGCTGCTAGAACTGACCACACATCCACAATGCATATATTTACTTATATTTTTTTCGAACAACCAGATTTT
Organism: Schistocerca piceifrons; assembly: GCF_021461385.2. Lineage (NCBI taxonomy): Eukaryota > Metazoa > Arthropoda > Insecta > Orthoptera > Acrididae > Schistocerca > Schistocerca piceifrons. The sequence goes on along the minus strand of NC_060139.1, from coordinate 717,838,910 downwards.
GAGAGGAATGGTTCAAATGGCTCTGAGCACTATGGGACTTAACTTCTAAGGTCATCAGTCCCCTAGAACGTAGAACTACTTAAACCTAACTAACCTCAGGACATCACACACATCCATGCCCGAGGGAGGATTCGAACCTGCGACCGTAGCGGTCGCACGGTTCCAGACTGTAGCGCCTAGAACCGCTCGGCCACCCCGGCCGGCTTGAGAGGAATGTTTACAATTGTAAAAGTAGAATGGAAAGTTCTCGCCTAGAGAGAAGCATGAAGCAGAGATTCTAACTTTGTGTTCTACATTTCGCAGTCTGTATATAGCCCAAAACCGCCTACAAATGTAATATTGCTCTTTCTGTTACACTGTATAAGCACGACAAGTAAAATTTCATTATTTACCATCCTTCCGGTCTTTCAATTATAATGGCCAGCTATGTGCTTTAGTTTAAATTATACCCAGATCTGAGTCCTGTTCCCGTGTATCAGACTGAGATAACAAGAATGGATACCGGATAACTAGCTACTAATACATAAATATCAGTGGAGCAAAGGCAATTTGTCGGCTTAAACACTATTTTACCACGAAGCAATGGAAGAACGGATTGAGATGTCAAATGGATAGTGAATATATTTAGGAATGAATGGACGCAGTGTGTGCAGCGGAAGCGACAATATATACCCAGACACTTATTAGTGGACTTTAATATGCGGTGTGACCGTCCTTTGCATTTATGACAGCGTGAATTCTGCTCGGGACACTTTCAATGAGGTGGCAGAACATCTGTTCCAAAGGTGTTCCACTGGTTTCAGTTCGGAATTCCAGGCAACCAGTCCACTTCAACCCCGTTACAGATAAAAAACCATTGCCCCGCGGGGTACAGCGTCATTCATCACTCCAAATTACTCGTTTTCAGCCGTCAACTCAACAGTGACACCACCTCAAGCGTCACTTAGCACTGTCTGCAGCAATGTGTGGCTTATGAGGAGCTGCTCCACCATTGTATTCCACTTCTTAACTATTCAGACGCAGCCATAATGCTAGCTGGATTGCTGGTAGTACTCGTGGGTGATTCCTTTATGTGATTTCTTGCTCGACGGTCTCTACCCGTCATGAGATGGAGTCTGCGTGGTCTCGGTTTAACTGGGATCGTTCTTTCGCGTTTCCATTTCACTGCCACATCACCAACAATCGACGGGGGCAGCGTGAGAAGGGTTATATGTCCCTGATAGATCTGTCATTCATGTGTCATTCAGTGACTAGTACACGTTCGAAGTCACCGAGCTCTATTAACCTACCACTTCTAGTGCTACTCCTTCTCTACTGAGAACACGATACTCTACACCTCCTTTTATATTGGCGGCGTGGCCTTTCGCGGCATGGAGCGATCAATTCCGCATTACACTGAGGTGATAAACGTCATAGGATAGCGATATGCACATATACATACAGCTGCCGGCCAGTGTGGCCGAGCGGTTCTAAGCGCTTCAGTCCGGAACCGCGCGACCGCTACGTCGCAGGTTCGAATCTTGCCTTGGGCATGGATGTGTGTGATGTCCTTAGGTTATTTAGGCTTAAGTAGTTCTAAGTTCTAGGGGACTGATGACTATGGGACTTAACATCAAGTCCCGTAGTGCTCAGAGCCATTTGAACCATTTATACAGACAGCGGTAGTAACGCGTGCGTAAGGTATTTAAAGGGCAGTGCAGTGGCGGAGCTGTCATTTGTGCTCAGGCGATTCATGTGAAAAGGTTTCCGACCTGATTATGGCCGCACTACGGGAATTAACAGACTTTGAACGCGGAATAGCAGTTGGTGCTAGACGCACGGGACATTCCATTTCGGAAATCGTTGGGGAATTCAATATTCCGAGATCCACAGTGTCAGGAGTGAGCCGAGAATATCAAATTTCGGGCATTAGCTCTCACCACGGGCAACTGAGTGGTCGACGGCTTCACTTAATGACCGGAAGCAGCGGCATTTGTGTAGTGTTGTCAATGGTAACCGTCAAGCAGTACTGCATGAAATAACAGCAGAAATCAATGTGGGAGGTACGACGAACTATCCGTTAACAGTGTGGCGAAATTTGTCGTTAATGGGCTACGGTTGCAGACAGCCGACGCGACTCCCTTTGCTAACAGCACACTGTCTCCAGCGTCTCTCCTGGACCCGTGATAATTTCGATTGGACCCTAGACGACTGGAAAACCGTGGTCACATGAGTCCGGATTTCGGTTGGTTAGAGCTGATGGTAGGGTTCGAGTGTGGCGCAGGTCCCAAGAAGCCATGGACCCAGTGTGTCAACAAGGCACCGTGCAGGTTGGTGGCGGCTCCCTAATGGTGTGGGCTGTCTTTACATGGAATGGACTGGGACCTCTAGGCAAACTGAACCGATCACTGATTGGAAATGGTTATGTCAGCTACTTGCAGGCCATTTACGGCCGTTCATGGACTTCAGGTTTCCAAGTAACGATGGATTTTTTACAGATGACAGTGCGTCATGTCACCAGGCCACAATTGTTCGCGATTAATGTGAAGAATGTTCTGGAAAATTCGAGAGAATCATTTGGCCATCCATCGAACATTTGTAGAACATAATCGAGAGGTCAGTTCACGCACAGAATCGTGCACCGGCAACATTTTCGCTGTTATGGACGGCTATAGAGACAGCATGGTTCAATATTTCTGCAGTGGGCTTCCAGCAACTCGTTCAATCTATGCCACGTCGGGTTGCTGCACTACGCCGACACGACATTAGGAGGTATGCCAGTACTTTTCTCAACTTGGTGTACATAGGGGTGCCGGGATGCTAAATGCTTTTGACGAGCCAGTGTACACAGTGGGTGGTGCTCACCTGGTTGTAGCGGGCGGGCTCCCCTATGAGGAGGCACTGCGTCTCGTCGGCGCCGCTGGGGCAGTCCCTGTGTCCGTCGCAGCGCCGCTCCATCGGCACGCAGCGCTCCTCGCAGCTCAGTTCGTCGTAACTGCAGCCTGCAACCACCGCAAACTCCACGTATCGCTATACGTTGCAGCTCACAGACGAAGCGGACAAGTACTCTTCCTTCTGTACACAAACTACGGAACAAGAAAAGTTCCAACTGCCAAATTGTAGGTTCCATATTTGTAGCTAAAACATTTCCTTATGGCAGCCCCGTTAGCAACTGTGATAGACTAAGATATTGCATGATCCGCCTCAGTTGCGCAAATTTTCCAGTCTTTACCAGGTTTCGGCTAGAATAATCCAGCCTTCTTCAGAAGCATAAAATTACTATAACATGCCAGAGTAAGGCACAGTCAACATTAAAAATTAAAACCTATAGTACCGTGGTACCATGTCGAATTAAAACTACTTAACTTAAGTCCAGCCCCGGCATCACTTCACCACGCGGTCGGTTGGCAGCGGCAACTGCCCTACTCTGGCTTCTGAAGGAGGCTGGATTATTCTAGCCGAAACGTGGGTAAAGACGACAAAATTTGCGCAACTGAAGCGAATTTTGCAATATCTTAAAACATTTGCACTTAGAAAGGCAGTCAAATATTCATTTTTACATAATTGGGAGAGTAATGAACTAAACAACCAATTCTGTTATCTTCCTGAAATTCCCCAAAATAGTAATAGCCAGCGACAAACAATGCGGTCTGAAATCAGTCAGTTACAGAAACTGGAACGACACAATAAGGTAATACATTCTGAACCTGGTAGATCAGTATCATCAGACGTAGAAGACTGCAGTATTCGTATAAATCAAAATTTGTACTGGCATTAAATACTACGAAACCGAGGATTAAGTCGTGAAAGGTGCAAACAGGAGTGGAAGACTCTTAGACATGAAACTCCCCTACACGGATAACTTTCTGAAAATCAGATTCTCTTGTGGCTATAAAACTCCAAAAACAAGATCTATAAGTACAACTTTGTGTTCTGCCTTACGGCAGATCTTGTCATGGGGGAAGCCTCGACAGAGAGGTCTATCGCATGAGCGTCTAGGGAAGCGATTCCAGTGGCGGTTTCCCGTTGCCTTCCACTGGTGATGATGAAATGATAATAAGGACAACACAACACCCAGTCACTGAGCGGAGAAAATCTCCAACCCAACCGAGAATCTAACCCGGGCCCCTTGGCGTGACAGACCGCCGCGCTGACCACTCAGCTATCGGGGCGGATTATGAGTACAAGGGATGGACAAAAATAAAGGGATCACCGTGCGAAGTGCGTACTTGCACATAAATGCAGATGCTGGTCAAGACTGCAGGTTGCACTGTTCTATTTGACCACGAACGTTACTTGCGCAGTGTCCTCAATACGTTGCAATTTTCTATTGTGCTCCGAACAGTATTCTGTATAGTGATGAGTCCATAATGTCGGAGCTCAGTGCATTCGAACGTGGGAATATTGTGGAGGAGTAGGAGGATGAGATTAGTGTTTAACGTCTCGCCGACAACGACGTCCTTAGATACGGAGCACAAGCTCGGATAGGGAAGGATGAGGAAGGTAATCGGCCGTGCCCTTTCAAAGGAACCACCCTGGCATTTACCTGAAGCCATTTAGGGAAACTACGGAAAACCTAAATCAGGATGGCCGGACGCGGGTTTGCACCGTCGTTCTTCCGAATGCGAGTGCAGTGTGCTAGCCACTGCGCCACCTCGCTCGGTAGCCAAGAAGCCCACATGCTTGAAACGATCGCTCCACACGGGACCATTTTCTCGTTAAACTTTGCTGCTAATGAATCATAAGTAAGTGACTGATTAACTATTACCCAGACTTGTGATTTCAAGTGAACTTCATATTTCTTCTTGGAACTCAGAGTGAGAAGAAAATTAATTTCTTGAGTAAATTAATTTTAAGTGGTGTGGATTTTGCATTCGACTAGTGGTCGTATTGTGATTAAGAGGAGACGGTTGACAAATGGGTTTCAAACATTCGATTTTTAGATTTTAGCATATTTGAAATGCCTGGTCTTTCCTGCGTGAAACAGTTTTTGTTTTATATAAATACGACAATTTTTTGGTGAGATATGATGGTTTTCCTGACTCTGTGCAATCTGGGGACAGTGACAGCAAGGCTTATGACCGGGTATGTGCAGAACAACCCTATGGTCCAAATGTCACAATTTCTAAATTAGAGTGCATTGGGAATGTCCAGAAAGAATGGGGTTCAGGTTGAGAAGATTATTGAAAGAAAAGTCAAAAATAGTATTGGAAGATGGTAAGAAGATGGGTGGTAAAGGTTGCCTGACAAATGTTGAAATAGATGGATTACAGAATTATTATGGCTTGGCCATAAGAAGAAATGTAGGGAATTTAGAAAAAGCTGTATCGGCTCTCTTTTTCGATAAGCTTTTCACAAATGAAAAAAAACTTTATGCAAGTACAGGAGAAGTGCCAGATATGACCATAAACATTCTTTATCTGCATCTGTAATGAATGAAATTAAACCCATGTTTAGAGACCTTTGTAAAGATAGCTTGTTGACGAAATGTCTTCATGGGAAAACCCAAAATTTAAATAAGTGTGTGAATTCTGTCATTTGTAACCGGTTACCGAAAACTGTATTTGTGCAGCTTACAACCCTCAAATTTGATGTTTATGATGCTATTTTATGCTTCAATGATGGTGTAATTAGAAAACTGGATGTTTTGGAGTTATTGGGCATAAAATCTAGTGGAAATACAGCAAAATCCTTAGTGCAAATAGATAAAGAGAGAATCCGCAAAGCAGGTATTGCTAATTTAAAATGCACAAAAGATGACACAGAAAATAAGAGGGACCAAGAGAAGAAAAGATCAGTATGATTCAGATGATACTCAGTATGGTGCAGGAAAATATTAGTGGTCAGTAATTCTCATCAATAACTATACTAGAATTGCAATATTAAACTTTAAATGGATTTTTCTCAAAACTACATTTTTTTAGTTTCAGGTACCATTATTTGATAAACTAATAGGGTTAGAAACATGAAATTTGGTCAATTTGTATTGCAGATAGTAATAAGTTATTACAAGTAAATTGAGAACCACCAAACAATCAGAAAATGTTTTATAATAATTAATGTACAAAAAAGTTAAATTTTACTAGTGAGAAAATAAATTTTTTTCTTCAAAACTATAAGAGGTATTATGTTCATTTTACTTGTAAATTGAGGCATATATGTTATTATATATATGCAGTAAAAATTTCATTGTTTAACACTTATACTTCTTTTGAAAAGTGAACCTATTCAAAGGGTAAAATAGAATTGGCAGAACAGGGGTAAAAATTGCCTTCCGTCTCCTCTTAACTGTACGTACAGTGACTTTAATAAAAGTGTTTTTTTTTACTTTTTTTTACTCGCTGCTGCAATATTAGTGCGTGTTGTTCCGCTTCCAGTCAGACCATCTTGCCTATGCTAGTAATTTGTAGTGAGGCAGTGTCGCCAGGTCTGGACTTCGTTGCCAGCATCAAAGGGTGCTCAGTCAGTTCGAGCCTGGCTCTGCAACTACCAACTGCTAGATTGGAACGTGAATGTCGGGATGCTTCTGTGAACACCGTAAGTTTTGCTGCTGTATCCATGGGATACTATGAAGAATCTTGTGGAAGTATTTTTATAGAAGAGAATTGGAACTTGTAATAATTTAAAAGTGCTGTTCCTAGAGGGATAGTGAGTGCGTGCACAACCATGAATTGTTGTAGAGGTATCTGTGGCGTTATTATTGGAGGAAAGCATGAGTACCAGTACTAAAATGATCTGTGCTTTAGGTGCAGGTACGAGTAAACTGACAGCACGCCTCCAGTACTTGTAGCATTTATTTACGAGATCGCAAAACATTAATAGTTTACGTGTTCAGTAATTAGTAATCAATAATATACCCTGGCCTTACACATGTCTACGGTAGGTGTAATTATATTTACATGAATCTTGAGGTTCATTAATTCTATTGTAGTTTTGTCAGGATATACTCAAGTATATTTCTGAACTTGAGGACTTTGTAATCCTTCAGGCTGGCTGGCTGGCTCTAAGCACTATGCGACTTAACTTCTGAGGTCATCAGTCACCTAGAACTTAGAACTAATTAAACCTAACTAACCTAAGGACATCACACACATCCATGCCCGAGGCAGGATTCGAACCTGCGACCGTAGCGGTCGCTCGGCTCCAGACTGTAGCGCCTAGAACCGCACGGCCACTCCGGCCGGCAATCCTTCAGGATTTGCCGGCGATCTGTTACCCATTCCAATCTACTTGCTGTCTCAGATAGCACCTGATGAAGACAAAGAGTCAAGCAGAACGATCCTGGAAGATTAAAATTGTGTGTGGAGCCGAGACTCGAACTCGGGACCTTTGCCTTTCACGTTTTCCAAATATTGTCCATGGATGACAGAATACCCGACACGTCAAGGTGGTGCTCTGAAATGTTATTCGAAATTTGCCCTACTGCATGTGTAGTTAGAAATGTCTCGCAAATAATTGTTACGTTCAGCGTTAAGGAAAACTTTAGTTGTAGGGCTGAACGATACATATCGTTTAAGAAACAGTGTGTGCTACATATTATTCGGCGGATAAAAATGGGAAAAATTAAAAGAAAATACACTCAGACCTGAAATCGAGCTCTCGGACTCGACTATCATAACGCAAAAACCTATCCAATATATAAACTGGGCAGCACAGTTGGATAGTACTGAAACAACATGTTTATTGTAGATGTGATTACACGTTGCTAAAATGCCTTCTTTTGTCGTACTTTTTCTACCGAAAATATTATCCGAGCGAAAGTTTGTTACACACATTTTTGTATTGTAAGTATCCAAGGAATCGCACTGTAGATTTCGACTGGGCTAATTTTGGATCAGTGAGCGAATTTTGGTTCACCCTATATAGATTCACCCCCTGTCCTCTCTCTCGTACACTACATCCGATTGAAGATCATGTGGGTCGCCCGCGCGCCAACTAGTGTGAACCAACCACCCCTCTTAAAAGCCGCACAGATCGTTTTACTCCTTCTGTGGCCAAAAACACTATTCCTCCCCCACCAGCGATCATGTGAACCACCGTTCAGACGATCCGATATGATATCTCCGTATGCAAACATCGAACTATTTCTACAGTGAAACTTCCTGGCAGATTAAAACTGTGTGCCGGACCGAGAGCCGGCCGGGATGGCCGAGCGATTCTAGGCGCTACAGTCTGGACCCGCGAGACCGATACGGTCGCAGGTTCGAATCCTGCCTCGGGCATGGATGTATGTGATATCCTTAGATTAGTTAGGTTTAAGTAGTTCTAAGTTTTAGGGGACTGATGACCTCAGAAGTGAAGTCCCAAAGTGCTCAGAGCCATTTGAACTATTTTGAACTGGACCGAGGCTCGAACTCGGGACCTTTGCCTTTCGCGGGCAAGTGCTCTACCAACTGAGCTACCCAAGCACGACTCACGTCCCGTCCTCACAGCTTTACTTCTGCCAGTACTTCGTCTCCTACCTTCCAAACTTTACAGAAGCTCTCCTGCGAACCTTGCAGAACTAGTCCTGCAAGTCTGTAAGATGAAGGTAAGATCCTCAGCAAAGAAGATACACCTATATTCATTCACTCTGCCGACTCCATAGTACTCGTCTACGTACTGCCAAAAGCGGGAGACGCATAGCCGTACGTCTGCAATAAAGGGCAACTATTCTCATCCCGCGAGACAACTTCTAAGGAAACTAAAATTCCAGAGGCAGCTGCAAGCAGTGCAGCCATCTTGCAGATGTATTTGGATTACATCGTGCAGCGAAGGCGTTGTTACTGTTGGTCGATATTTTATTAACCTATAGCAAACGTTTCCTTTTCAAACCCGTGAAACAATATTTCGTGGCACATTCGGCACTGTTGAGACTGGTCTACTAGTCATAACGACACAACCACAGTTCGAAGACGTTAACACTTTCCTTTCGGTACAGTGCACCGCTTTTCGTTACATATTGGCTGTACAGAGTATTCCTTTCTACACATGTGAAACCCGCTTTGTACGGAAAATCTTTGCGGTAATTTCCAGTCATTTCCACTATTTTCTACCCGTTTTAAGCTATCACATTGTGCTTAATTTTATCAGGATATTGTTGGTGAAGAAATGGAATTTGTGGTTAACCAGCGCTTAAATGCATAAAGCGCAAACATTTTTTTTTCTAAATGCCGAATGTTAATATCCTCTAAAGGATGTTAAGTTGTTGTATACAATATGAGATTCTGTTCGCAAAATTGTCGTTTTGCTCTGCAGAAGAAGAAAAAGCGCAACTCTGCTAAACGTAACAACTGGTTTAAATATGTATGAATATAATAAGAAATAGACCAGAGATCGAAAATTCTGAACCTTTTTTCTACGCAGCTGTCTCATGAGTCTGGGAGCCTGTGAGAAAAAAATGCAACTATTTTGTACTTCTTTGTGTTTTAACTTGTTGTCATTGACGACTTGACGAAAAAATCCTATTTCATATAGTTTGCTTTCTGGAACGCACGTTGAAACCTGTCGGAAAATGTAATGTCAGGAAACTACCTTATACTAGCAAAAACTTTTTTATGCATTATTAAATATTGTTGATAGAAAAGGGACTAAAGCTGTAAGCAACATTCCAAATATGTCGAAAGATGTATATGGTGCAACCATTTTATACTCTTTGAAACCTTTGTGTTTCACTTCGTTTCTCGTTACACAATTATGAAAATACGAGTATTTTAATATAGAACTTTTTTGGGACCCAGACAGTTAGCAAAACTGAAGGTGAAAATGCGTGCAATGTGCGTCGTGCCTAGGTTTTACTGATACTTATTCTAAAGTTTGTTACTTATATAGAACTTTTTCACAAAAATGAAAACTATAGTAGTACATATAACAATAAATAAACAATTTTTTGAGTTTATCTGTACAAAAACTTGAGAGAAGACAAATTACTCTCTCGCCTATTTTTCGCATACAGAAAATTATTAAAGATTTTATTACCATCTGACGCACCTTGAGCGAGACTCCAGAAAGTTAATGGCCTGAGCAGACGTTGATGGAGCCTGGTAGGGAACTAAAAGCATGAGGTATTTTTATGATTCTTAGCTCATAGAAATGGTTTGTTGGGAGTTGAAAGCAATTGGTCGAGCACATCCCTTAGTAAATCTTGCCGGACAGACCCACAGTCGTACAGGGCAGACAGGGCAGCCCCTCATCAAGACAGGTCTCCAGCAGAACAATGGCGCGATACCTGCTGCGGCGCCAGCAGAAGCCTGGGCTGGGGCGACGGTCTAAAGAATGCATCAACCCACTGGAGTTGTAAGCCAGGCATTGTGTGCAGAGCCACGTGTAATAAAAATTCACATGTCTTCGTGTTCACCGATAGTGGAAGTAGGCCAGTGAACCACTTCCCTCGACCGCCTCTGTTGTGTAAGATAACTTTGTCATCTGAGAAAGGTTGGAGATAGAATCTTTATTATACCTCATAGCTAGGGCTAACAAGCTCCAAGGCACAGGCAATTTAGATCAAGATCTTTGAGATTGTATCTGTTCGCTTGTTGCTGTGGGAAGAGAAACAACTTCGGAGATAATCATCTCTTCCCCCTCAGCGAAAACTTAAAAAAACCAGCAACTGGCGGTTTCTTTTATTTTCTTTTTTTTTTTTTTAGTGACACAGGTTTCTTAACTCTTGCCCTGGTTCAACATGAGTTTGTGCTGTCGTGTGGGAGGGGAGATTTATTGCCTCTAGGGCCTTGTGATTGGCTCAAGACGGGATGAAGGCGGTGTCGTTTGTGTGCTTTGCAGGAAAATGGAATTTTTTTTCCGGAGAGGTTCGAAGCACTGGCGTGTGGGACTTTGGTCTGGTAAGCCTCTGCCGCACGCATCTCGCCAACTGCAAGTCACGTCGGCACACGAAGTAAACAGGGTAACGTACTGCCGCTCCGGCATTGTCAGGGCGTACAGATCTCAATCGCCTCTTACTCTCAGCTGCATCTATGTAGAGAAACTTCAGTAGATTTGATCAATCAAAGTATGCTCAGCGTCAGATCAATTCAGTTTGTGTTATCCACATTTTTAGGGCCAGAGTACTTGACTCACTGATCACCTAGTTAAACCGTTTTGCCAACCAGGATCCACCCAGGGGAGCATTAAATCACTTGTTAGTTGCTTAGGGTATTCAATCTATAACTTTCTTAGTATAATTTATTTGTTTGGGAAAATAAATGTTGTTAGTATACTAAATTTTGCATACATTCTCAATCAATTAATTAGTCCAAACAAGTTTCCTTGCATTGTGGCGTCCCATGCCAGGATCCCTGATTGATGGCACCTTCTACGACCGTCAGATCGTGTTGCCTAGCGTAGTCATTCAATTTGACGACCCTTGCGCAAAATTTTGAACTGATGGCACCTTCTGTGACCGTCAGATCGTAGATAGTGTGGCCTAGTGAGGTTTCTGTTTCCCATGTTTAATGTGGTGCACTGGGTAGAGTAGATTCGCGTTGCTGGCGCCTAGACATAGTACTAATACTTAATTATTGTATATTTTCATGTTGTGGTTGTGACTTCTGTGTCACTTGATTGTTCGTTTCTGACGGCGAACGGATGTTAGGATGGATTGAGATTTTCGTTTGTTAGCGTAGACAAATGTGCTGTTATTTGAATTCGTTGTCAGGAACTAGGAACCAACAGCTCACGGGAGCGTAATTTAGAATAGAATCTGTGTGGCACAGGAGTGTGTAGTGTTTAAATTCGTTTGGGTCTGAATCAGAGTGCGTGCTTACAAGAAGCAAGGCACGCTTGCTACAGAGTAGCGGAAGGAATTGTGTTTTGTTAACCATGAATCGATGTCAGATTATTAGTGGTGATCAGACAGATATTACATGGGATTCTCAGGTAAATGCGGTTACAGACCGGGCAGAAATGTCGAACGTAGAACCTGCAGGGTATGACGACATGTCTCAGTCAGGTGACGAAAGTGAACGGGAGACTGCAGCAGAACGACTGTTGGTACGAGACGCACCATCAGTAGACCAGAATCACGAACGAAACGTCACAGAATGATGAAATGTCGTTCATCTAGTCCTGGAGGTGTTGGCGGTGGATCTCAGTTTGAGGCTCTCATGCAATTCATGCAAGAGGCAGAAAGGAAGAGGCAAGAGGCAGAAAGAAAGAGACAGGAAGTAGAAAAAAAACGGGAGGAAGAGGAGGAAAGACACAAATTAGTCATAAGAACGGCCACAGACGTTATAGATGGAGTCAAGAGAGAGATTGTAGGAATCCAAGAAGAGCTAGAAAATGTCAAGAAAACGTCAGCAGAAACGCGTGAGGTCCCTGGCCAGGCAAAGTGCGATGCCAAAACAGCGGGATTGGTAGCGCAAGTAGCACGAAAGGACGCATCAGTGGCCAAAGAACAAGAGGGGTGTAAGACAAGAAAGGCACTTGCAACTCTCCAAAAGCAAGGCAAAAAAATAGTCCAAGAAACGCAGGAAAAAATGAGTGAAGCTGCGAAGCGAATCGAACAGATAGAAATCAAACAGACCGAAATCTCTGAAGTTAGAGATCAGCAGAGCCGAGTCGCCGCGCAACAAAACGAGTTGGCTGAGGACGTTCGGCAGGCACATGAGGAGGTCGCGCAATTGCAAACAGAATTTCGTCCAGTAGAGCGCCATCGAGAGCACCACAGAAGTGAAGAAAATGTTTTGCGAATCTCCGAACCGCTATATGAGGACACAGCCCCTGCACATGGGCGAATGCAGGAGGAATATGCTCCTGCCGCGCAAAACGCGCAATACTGTAGAACACGCTCCGTCTGTAACACGCAGCATGTCCGAGGCCGAGCCGGAAAACAATTTTACATGCCTACGGAAGTCAGAAACGTTATTACGCGAATCTGACAACACGTGGGGATACTATAACAGTGCACGAGGCTCGTTTGGGCACGGATACGTGGAATCATGCGCTGCAGACGAGAGCGAAAATTCGTACGGCGGATACGCCGAAACTTTCGACCACAAACGTTTCTTGACCATCCAGAATTTTCAAGTCTACAAGGAGGCAAACAGTGCATTGCATCCAAAGACCTGGATAACACAGTACGATCACGTGATCACGTGGGCCATGGAACAGCGGTTGTGTTTCGCCAAGACTGTTGTCCACAGAATTGAGGAACAGGACCTTGATGTGAACATGGTTTGGTTTAGCAACGAAGCCCACTTTCATTTGGACGGGTTCGTCAATAAGCAGACTTGGCGCATTTGGGGACTGAAAATCCGCATTTCGCGATCGAGAAGTTTCTTCACCCTCAATTGGTGGTGTGCAATGTCCAGTCACGGAATAATCGGTACGATATTCCTTGGTGGCATGGTGACTACCAAATGGCGCGTGAAGGTTATGGAAGATGATTTCATCCCCATTACCCAAAGTGATCCTAATTTCGACAATATGTGGTTCATGCAAGACGGAGCTCGACCCCATCGAAGCAGGAGACTGTTTGAAGTGCTGGAAGAGCACTTTGGAACAGCATTCTGGTTCTGTGGTACCCAGATGCCACTGGCATTGGCCTCGACTGGCAGCTATACTCTTCGGATCTGAACACATGCGGCTACTTTTTTTGGGCTATATTAAAGACAATGTGTATAGCAATAATCCCAAAGCCATTGCTGAGCTGAAACCACCCATTCAACAGCACCGACGTTGAGACACTTCTGCACGTCATGCGGAATTTCGCTATTCGTCTGTGCCACATCATTGTAAATGAGGCCAGGCATATCGAACACGTCATAAACTAAAGCCGAATATCTGTAGTGACGTTTAAATGTTGAATAAAGTGTGTGCACGCTGTAGTTTGTAAGTAATTTGCGTTTCTTGTCATGCTGTTCAATAATTGTCACCCTATGAGAAATGTACCACAATCCAATTTCTAGATGATATTTCATATCCTACGGCTAATTTGTTTAAAAAATATTACATCATTAGATTCTTTTCCACCAATAACGTCACGAGATTCTCTTTGTACTTAATAAAAAGCCTCCAACTGACACATTTCCCAGTTCTGGGGTATAACAAATACAGTGTAACATATATCCGAGTTTTTATAGGACGCATTGGAAGGGCATTTAAGACCTGTCTCAACAAAGACGGTGAAAATTCAAGTAAGTCAACTTCCGCAGAACATCTCAAAATCGAGTTGAAAATGGCTATAAAATGAACTTTTTGGAAGAGTTTGAAATATATAAACATTTGTACCTAAAATTCCAGGGATTTGTTGAATGACCAGCTTGCAAAAGCTTGAAAAAGACACTATTTCGAATGTATATCACCTCTAATAAAATGATAAAAAGTAGTCCATATTATACATAGATTCCATTATACTGTATACCTTATGTACTTTTAAATATGTTCCTTGCTGCTACCACAGTTTTACTACATTCATAAAAGTGATACACTTTCTGTAAATTATCAATCTGTGGTTATGACTGTCACACACAATACCTACATTTTTGGACACGAAACGGTGTTAGGCGTATGTGGAGAAGATATTGACATCTGCTAAACCAATATTAATAAGTTTTTATAATACACTTCTTGCACTTCGCGTAAATGTATGCCCAATTCTGATAATCTATATTACACCAAATTTCGTAGGCTTCTGAACATGACAAATTGATCTGTCGGAACCAGCAAAGCAATTGGTGACTAAATTTTTTGTTCTGAAATATATAGCATAATACAGTTGCTGAGAAAACAATAGCTAGGAATAAAATCATGAAAGTACATTTGGCTCCACTAGAGTTCAAGAGATTGCACAGCCACTATGAGGGGAGGGAGGAGGGGGGGGGGGTGGAGGTGCAGTCCAAGTTAGGTAACTTTCATCTTCTCATGTGAAGGACGTCACACTTTTTATTGTTCGGGATCAATTGCTTCTCTTCGCACCATGTAGAGATATAGTCTGACTCACTTTGTAACTGGGTTTTATCTCACTTTTAATGTTTACCACTGCGCTGTTAGTTGGGTGACTCTTAAGTTAGCAGCAGAACTGCACGACAGGAGTGATTGAGGCTAAACCAGGCCGGTACAGCTCATGCACGATACGGTGGCTGATGCAGAGTGACCAGTTTTCGTCCAAAGCACTGATCGAGTTCATTCGTTTGTTCGGAAGGGGAGGCCGATAAGTGTTTTCCACCTTTCGGCTGGTCAGTGATGACAGAATCGAGGCGCGCACCTTGCAGTCTTTCTCAAACGATTTTACAGAAACTATTTGTTAAAAAAACTTTATTTTTGCTTCAATTATAATTTTATATGTCAGGTTCATGATGATGTGCCCATAATTTCGGTCATGTGATATTCATGTGAAAGTAAGAGAGTGCGTGTGCAATGAGAAATAGAGATCTCTATGATTTTGCGTTTGGTGCATGTTACATAATATGTTGTTGTGCATTAAGTTTTTCTAAGAGATTGAATTTTTCTTTAGACTTCAGTAGAGGTGTCCGTCACCAATCTAAAGAAAATTGTTCTGATGTAGCACACTCATTTGCGATCGCACTGCGCCAGCAATAAAGCCAGAGTGAAATATCTATAACATTCCTCAGTTTTCATAAATGATTTCAGATATCACAATGAGATTTTAGCAGATGGTAGCACACAAAGAGGAGAGTATTTTACCATATCGTTACTACGTAAAACTTCATTATTTACCGTGTTATTCAAACAACGACAGATTTTTCCGGTGAAAGAATGTAATTTTTAAGGGCCATCGATAGCTGGTAAAACGAGAAATGTTATGGGTTTTGGAACAACGTATGTGAAGACATTACACATTTTTTGTGCCAACAATGTTGCTTTTTCATAAGCTACTGACTTTACTTTTCCTCAGTTCCTCACTTAATAAACTTAATAAACCACTGTTTGTGAATTCTCTCGCAATTATGCCTGCACAAAAAAAGGTTCAAATGGCTCTAAGCACTATGGGACTTAACACCTGAGGTCATCAGTCCCCTAGACTTAGAACTACTTAAACCTAACTAACCTAAGGACATCACACACAGCCATGCCCGAGGCAGGATTCGAACCTGCGACCGTGGCAGCAGCGCGGTTCCAGACTGTAGCACCTAGAACCGATCGGCCACACGGCCGGCTCTGTACAACATGTTAGTGAGGTGAGACAGGGTAATCTCCTCTGTCTTTTGGAAAAAAGAAGCAAATTTTGACATGGCAACCAGAGAAATCTGTAGATTTTACTCCATCTTCGTCACCCATGGCGCTTCTCTGAAAGTCACAAATGGTTAACAAGCCAGGCGAAAATAAGCGAAGCACTCCGTCTTCAGGCCACGAGTGGCCTACCGGGACCATCCGACCGCCGTGTCATCCTCGGTGGAGGATGCGGATAGGAGGGGCGTGGGGTCAGCACACCGCTCTCCCGGTCGTTATGATGGTATTCTTGACCGAAGCCGCTACTATTCGGTCGAGTAGCTCCTCAATTGGCATTACGAGGCTGAGTGCACCCCGAAAAACGGCAACAGCGCATGGCGGCCTGGATGGTCACCCATCCAAGTACCGACCACGCCCGACAGCGCTCAACTTCGATGATCTCACCGGAACCGGTGTATCCACTGCGGCAAGGCCGTTGCCTATCAGGCGAAAATAAATCGCTACATTTTCGGGAATTCTTCTTAGATACTAACGAAAACAGAGACGACAGAAGGTCTTTTTGAATGGTCATCTTGCATGAGTGGGTGTGGAGGGGCCCCACTTAATATTTACAAAAAATGTGAGAGTAGGCTTCAGTTTAGAACGGCACTTCGCCTCCAGCGTTCGGCATTTCTCCTACAGCGATCCGCCCCACCACTGCCGCTCTCCCCGCACGTACTCACCGAAGCAGCCGAGCTCGTCCTCGCCGCGCGGGCAGTCGACGACGCCGTCGCAGACGCGCTCCTGCTCGAGGCGGCTGGGGCAGCCGCAGCCCGCCTCGTCGCTGGCGTCGCCGCACTGCACCGTGCCGTCGCACCGGCGCGCCGACGAGACGCACCGGGAGCCGTCCAGGCACCAGAAGCTGCCGGCAGGGCACTCGCCTGCAAAACACCCACAGTATCTGTCAATGCCAATGACATCTCTCATTCACAAACACTTCCAATATGTCCTAAGCTTATTTGTTCGATCTACGTTCCTATTCTGCAAACCACACTGAATTGCAAGGCAGAGAGTACGTCCCAATGTATCACTTATTACGCTTCTTTCTGTTCCACTCGCGTACGGAGCGTGGGAACAATGATGTATAAATGTCTCTATGCGTGCTATACGCAGTCTGATTGTGTCCTCTCTATGGGAGCGATATACAGGGTGTAAATTTTAAGTTGACAAACCAGAATAACTCGAAAATAAGCTTCACACTTAAAAAAAGTGTAGAATCCAAAGTTGATTATTTTCGAGGGCGACATCTGCTAGTGCTACAAATTAGCCCACCACCCCTGCCCCCTGAGGTTGGGGGTGGGGAGGAGCAACTTTAAAATTTCACATGGGAACCCCCATTTTTGATTGCACAATCTGATTCTACATTAAAAAAGTACGCACATTTTGTCTTAAACATTTGTTTTGATTCTTGGTAGTTGGCGCTGTAATTCAAGAAAATCCATGTTCTCATTTTTGCGTGGAAAATGGTTACGGATAAATAAAAAATACTTATTTAAAAAAAATGGTTCAAATGGCTCTGAGCACTATGGGACTTAACTTCTGAGGTCATCAGTCCCCTAGAACTTAGAACTACTTAAACCTAACTAACCTAAGTACATCACACACATCCATGCCCGCGGCAGGATTCGAACCTGCGACCGCAGTGGTCTTGCGGTTCCAGACTGTAGTGCCTAGAACCGCTCGGCCACCCCGGCCGGCCATAAATATTTACTTCGTAAATTTTGATTCACTAAAACTTTCCCTCTCTCCCCATAGGGTGGGGTTTGAGAGAGAGGAATCAGAGTTTTAAAAATGTTGACCCAAATATTATTTTCTTCAGCAGATTCGGATTAGTTTTGTTTGTTTGCTAGTCATGAGGCTACACAACTTTTAATTATCAAACAAATCATCTGGCTATCTAACTAAGTAACCAAGCATCCTACTTACTAACGAGTGAAGTCATTTTTTATTTATCCATAACCATTTTCCACACAAAAAATGGGAACATGGATTTTCTTGAATTACAGCACCCACTGTCATTTCAGATAATGGAATGTAGTCGAATTAAGTCGGGTGATGCTGAGGGAATTAGATTAGGAAATGAGACACTTAAAGTAGTAAAGGAGTTTTGCTATTTGCGGAGCAAAATAACAGATGATGGTCGAAGTAGAGAGGATATAAAATGTAGACTGGCAATGGCAAGGAAAGTGTTTCTGAAGAAGAGGAATTTGTTAACACCGAGTATAGATTTAAGTGTCAGGAAGTCGTTTCTGAAAGTATTTGTATGGAGTGTAGCCATGTATGGAAGTGAAACACGGACGATAGATAGTTTGGACAAGAAGAGAATAGAAGCTTTCGAAATGTGGAGCTACAGAAGAATGCTGAAAATTAGATGGGTAGATCACATAACTAATGAGGAGGTATTGAACAAAATTGGGGAGAACAGGAGTTTGTGGCACAACTTGACTACAAGAAGGGACCGGTTGGTAGGACATGTTCTGAGGCATCGAGGGATCACCAATTTAGTATTGGAGGGCAGCGTGGAGGGTAAAAATCGTAGAGGGAGACCAAGAGATGAATACACCAAGCACATTCAGAAGGATGTAGATTGCAGTAAGTACTGGGAGATGAAGAGGCTTGCACAGGATAGAGTAGCATGGAAAGCTGTATCAAACCAGTCTCAGGACTGAAGACCACAACAACAACAACACATCAAGAACCAAAACAAATGTTTAAGACAAAATGTATGTAGTTTTTTATGTAGAATTTGATTCTGCAATAAAAAATGGGGGTTCCTATTTGAAATTTTAAAGTTTCCTCCCGCCCCACACCCAGGGGGCTGCGGTGGCGGGCTAATTTTAGCACCAGCAGATTCCCCCCTCGAAAATAATCAACTTTGGATTCTACACATTTTTTCGTGTGAAGCTTATTTTTCGAATTATTCTGGTTTGTCAACTTAAAATTTACATCCTGTATAGAGGGTTGTTGTATATTCCTAAACCCATCATTCAAAGGTCGTTCCTGAAACTTTGTAAGTAGGCTTTCTCGGGTTAGTTTACGCCTATCTTAAAAAGTCTACCAGTTCAGTTCTTTCAGCATTTCTGTGACACTGTCCTGTAGGTCAAACAAACCTGTCACTATTTGCCCTGACCTTCTGTGCAACGTTCAGTATCACCTGTTAGTCCCGTTTGGTACGGTTTCCATACACTTGAGCAGTATTCTAGGATGGTTCGCATTAGTGATTTGTAAGCAATCTCCTCTGTAGAATAATTGTATTTCCCTAGTATTCTATCAATAAATCGAAGTCTGCCACCTGTTTCGCTGACGACTAAGCCTACGTAATAGTTTAGTTTTGTGTCCCTACAACGTGTGACACCCAGGTATTTGTATGACTCGACAGATTCCAGTTGTGACTCACTGATATTATAGACACAGGATACTAAGTTTTTTCGTTTCGTGAAGCGCACAATTTTACATTTCTGAGCATTTAAAGCACGTTACCAATCTTTGTATCACTTTGAAATCTTGTCAAAATCTGACAGTATCTGTGCAGTTTCTTTCAGACTGTAGGTCATTTACAGATAAGTGTATCCGCTAAAAGTCTGAAGTCACTATTGCGGGAGCGCGCTGAAAAATAATACTTGCGAATTTCTTATAAAGTTCTCAATATCGGTCGAGGTATTACATTTTATGCGTATTATCGTTCGACTTTCCTGCTTCTACAAAGCAAGTTGCAACCCTCTGCCACTAGAGGGCTCCGAATTGTAGCGTGTAACTTGGCGGTCTGTAACATAACCATGCCGGTACGTTAGGAACAGTGTGCTGTAACCGAGTTTCTAACTGCAGAAAATGTGCCTCCAATTGAAATATGTGGAAGAATGACAGTTGTGTACGGCGATGATTGTATCGACATCATTAATGTGCGACGTTGGATTGTTAGCGCCCGTAATGAAGGAAATGGTGGTGCTAGCCTTAACGTGTGTGAGAGAGCTTCATCTGTTTCCAAAACTTAAAGAACACCTTCGAGGACTTCACTTTGATAGTGACGAAGCGCTGCAAGCAGAGATGAGGTTTCAGCTCAGTCAACAGAGTGAAACATTCCATTGTGAAGGTATCAACAAACTGGTCTCTCCCTGGGAGAAACGTGTTCGTCGCCAGGGCGACTATGAGAAAAAAATGCGTAGACACGAAGAATAAAGATATATAATGTTAATAAAGTTCTCTTTATTTATAAATTTTTACAAGTATTTCCATAAAACATTCTGGGGTTTTAGTTTTCAGCACGCTCTGGTAATATTGTCCACAAAATCATTAGCACGTAACATTAAAGGCAAGGGGCCCAAATGCTTCCTTGTCGTACATCCGAAGTTACCTCTTCGATGAATCTTAATATAACTTGCTACGTCCTCTCTAACAGGAAATTCTCAATCCAATCAAAAATTTTGTTTGATATGCCTTACGATCGTGCTTTTGATAATAACCGTAGGTGTGGTACTGAGTTAGATGCTTCCCATAAATCAAAAAAACACTGCATCCTCCTGACTGCCTTAATCTATGGCTTTCAGTATGTCATGTGAGAAAAGTGCACGTTAGGTTTCACGTGATCAGTGTTTTCAAAATCCATGCTGGTTGGCATGGAGGAGGTCATTCTGCTCGAAATACCTCATTATGTTTCAGCTCAGAATATGCTCTACGATTCTACAACAAATGAATATCAAGGATGTTGCAAAGCGTTTTTGTGAATCACTTCTGCTACCCTTCTTACAAATCACTAATGCAAACCATCCTAGAATACAGCTCAAGTGTATGGGAACCGTACCAACTACTTGGCGCGGTTTTTTGGTCGAGGGATCTATGATATATTATAGTTAACAGACAGGCTAACTCAGCTGCAAATTGGGTATAGAATCAAAGGGATTGCATTGGGCCTAGGTGCTTTGTTTAGTTTCAACAATTTCAGCTGTTTCTCAACGCCAATGAGACTAATACCTATTTCACTCTTCTTTTCAGCGGTACGAGAGTTGAACTGGGGCAATACTCCTGGATCTTCCTCCGTAAAGAAACAGTTGTAAATATAGTGAAGCATTTCCGCTTTTTCTTTGCTATTCCTAGTTTTGGTTCGCGCCTTGCTCATGAGTGACTGAACATTAACTTTGGTGCTACTAACAGCCTTTATGTACTACCAGAATTTCTTTGGGTTTCGTGGAAGATAATTCGACTGTATTCCGCTTCGGGAGTCATTGAAGGCATCACGCACTCCTCTCTTGACAGCCAAACGCGAGCGGTGAGCGCAAAATGAACGATTTGACGCTATGGCCTTACGCGGAGCATGAAAAGGAACCAAATACATCTTGAGATCTACATCTATGTGTTTATCTACGGATATTCGCACCGTAATTACTTTTTGGTTAAACGTTAAAGGACAGAGTCAATACTATGATGATCTATTTTAGCATACGCGATCGATAAGAATTATTTAAGTCCTTTGATTCGGAGTGCCATTATTAGGGTTCCGTGCCTCAGTCCGTAAAAACGGAACAGTTAAGGATATCTTTGTTGTGTATCTGTCTGTCAGTCTGGCAGACTGTCAGTAGCCCATTTTCTCGGGAGTGGGTAGACATACCAAGTTGAAATTTATGTCACGTGTTGAAGTCAGGTTGGTATCCCACCACTGTCTGGGCCGTCTCCAGACTCCTCTTCGCTGGACATCGGGGCTCATGTCGAAGCGGTACTCATCACTGAAGACAATTCTGCTCCAGTCAATGATATTCCAGGCTGAAGACGTGTCTCGAAAATAAGCCGGAGGTGGACCAACGCGTTATTCACTTGCTGAATATGTGAAGCTCTTTCTCTTGAATAAGTCGGCCAATTTTTCTGATATTGCAACCATTTGTTTGTCGATACACGTACACCATATCTACCGACTTCCATCCCATTCGGATAATTCCTTCGTCCTTTATTTTTTCTTTACTTTTTTGTCCTGTAGTGTATTAAAAAAATTCAAAAGATAGTTTTTAATTGCAGTTAATCTGAGACAAATATAACATTGGTAGGTAGACTCTTACGTGTAAAGTGTAGTGTATGTGATTACCAGCTGATGATTGGTCATTCGGCAGCAGCTGGCTGAGTACTGGAGTCAGAAAGCGTTCCTGAGCAGCTCCACGAAGGCAGCGGGCAGTGCATGTGTTACAGCAGCGGCCAGGGCTGTGCATGAGTATGTGTCTACCAGCTGTGACTCTAGCTGGTGGTATCGCGTACACACACAAGCAAAGTCTTTAGCGACCTCCAGATGTGTGCCTTACATAATGCCTAGCAGAAAAAAGCACTATCTCATCAAAAGAAACCGGATACCCGTATATAATGCCCAGCTGACCACCAGATGTCACCAGCGACAGACCCAGCTGTACAAAAGGACGCAGTGAGTATTGCGTTGTCAATAAAGAAGCATTAACAGCAGACTGGATCAGTCAGGAGAGTTCAGTGACTCCGAACGTGGGCTAGTCATTAGATGTCACCAGAATAACAAAACCATCAGGAACATTTCGACCCTCCTGAAGCGGACTAAGTCAACTGTTGGTGATGTGATTGTGAAGTGAAAACGCGAAGGGACAGCCATAGGTAAATCGAGGCCAGGCAGACCTCATGTACTAACGGACAGTGACGGTCGAGCTTTGCGGAGGGAAGCTGTAAAAAAATCGCGTAAAACCAATGAAGGAATCACTTGTGAATTACAAGGTGCTACCAGTACATTTGTGTAGTCAATACTAAGCGACCCCTGAGGCAGTATAAACTGCGAGGCCACTGGACAGTGGATGACGAAAGTGAGTGATCCGGAGCGCAAAGTCACCCTGTACCCTGTGGCAATCTGGTGAAAGGGTTTGAGATTGTCGAATGTCTGCAGAACGTTGCCTGCTAACACGTGTAGTGCCAACAGTGAAGCACGGAAGAGTGGTGCTGAGGTATAGGAGTGTTTTTCGTGTGGTCTCTTGCCGGCCCTTGGCGAAGAATGGACTGCGATTCCTCCACAGAAGTTTAGACACCTCACTGAAAGTGTTCCTAGCGGAATTCAAGTCGTAATAAAGCCAAAGGGTGGACACACTCCATATTAATGTCCAATAATAGCTAGTCGGATACTTTTAATCAGATCGTGTATGAGGCCTCACATCAAAGTCCCACACAAAGATAATCTCTCCCAGAGCAGTTTGTAAAATGTGTTTCCATCCGTCTGAGCGGCCAGTTCAGATTCACCATCTTGCCAATCAAATTAGTTAACAGCAACTTTTGTAAGTTGCGTAATGCCAACTTTTTTTCTCTCACTAAAAGAGACTTACTTAGCCCAAGAAAGTTCCACTCTGAACGAATGATGATATTATCTGAAATTATGTTTTGCTTCTCTGATACCTGAAAGCTCTGCATCTGGTTGTGCCATGCATCTGTCAGATGTTTCTGATAAGCGGGATTGTGCAAGAATTGCTTCCGCTGCAGCCCAGTTATACACCTTGCGTCAACGTCTGGTTCCCCTCCGCATATACGAACATAGCGTTAGTTACCCAAACTGTGCCGGCTTTCATAGCCACTCCGCATGTGACACAAGGTGGTTAAAAGGTCCGCGGAGTAGCTTAATATTGCCTCACCGAACACGAGAAGTATACGAGATTCATTTTAAGCTATGGCTCCTTACGTTACAAATATTGCAGCTCGTACAGTACATTGCTGTCTGTTATACTGCGGTACTAGCCGCTCTTCTGGCTGACTCTACACTCGCTCATGAGCATATCATGCTCTTCTCAATAAACGTTTCTTTGCACCATCATCCTTCCAGCTACATCTCACGCTACATGTGTGTGGGTATCTCACCTTCCAGCGACGTGTGTTTGATGGTCGTACTTGACACTCAGGATTCAACATAGGTGCTAATTTGTTCTACGGAAATCCTGTGATCAGAAACAGCTGCTTGTCACATGCAGCACTCTGCTAATGAATTTGTATACTTTTGTCGTCAAGAACCATGTTCTTTCTCGGACGATTGGAATCAACACTGACATACAGGGGAAAAAGTCACATCCAATGTACTGGGTAACAATTTGGAAGGGTCATCCAGCCTCATGCAGACCTGCAATGAGCTTTCAGTAAATTTACGTGGAATACATAATTCTGGTATGTCTACAACGTCTACCACCTCAGTATGATACTCAAACCAACAGACCACTGCATGTCAATAATGTACAGTTGTTAGTTCCTTAGCACGTTCATAGTCATTAACGAGATACCCACTGTATACATGGGAGGACACTGCGTCACTGCCCTTACTGTCCTATCATTCCTTTGGAATGAGTCGGCCAGGGAGAGAGGATGGAAGGGGGGCTTCTAGCCACCTTGAGTCATAGAAGGTATCAGATTCAACACAGAAAGGTTCCCAAAATTATTTTAGCGTCTGGATATGGGAACTGGACGTAGACCCAGTTCTCGTTGTCGGGCTGTAGCGAATGTGATACATGCGCAATAATCGCATTTGGCAAAGGCATTTGAAAAATGGGTTACAACCAGACACAGAACTGGCAAATATCAGGCAAATAAACATAACTGGAGATTAGTTATTTACAGAGTGTTCTAGCATGACATACTGACGCTAGACATCTCGGCACACACTCTCTTGCTATGTTTAATATAAAGTACTTCAACATTTGTTAGTACGTCATCCGAGACTGGTTATTTGTGTACATGACGTTCATCAGAGAGAATCCTAAACAGCTGACGTCTGTCCAAGTTCATCTCTGGCCGCAGCTGCAACTGCAAAATATCTATCGCCCACTGCCTTCATGTAGCTGCCTACAATATACCAGTGACACATTTCCGACGTTGGGCAAAGGTGATATAAAAATAAAAAAGGTTACATGGTGTCATACAGGTTTATTTTTCTTTGGGATTGGGGGGTTGACCTCGTCAAACCAAGCTACAGTTTTCCACCTACAAAAGCATGCAGTACAAGTTATTTGTGGTGTAGACTCAAGAACGCCCCGCAGATGCTTTGCACGGAACTGTGGTTTCGAAGTACCGCTTCCCCGTATACTTACTCCTTGAAGAAATTTGTCATAAACATTGGGTTGGCGTATGATTTCGTAACATTTTTCCTTAAGTTTAAGAGATACACATAACAGAGACTTTAGTCACCAATAATATATTCTCTTCCATTATTTACAAGTCTGCGAAAAAGAAATGTTCAAATGTGTGTGAAATCTTATGGGACTTAACTGCTAAGGTCATCAGTCCCTAAGCTTACACACTACTTAACCTAAATTATCCTAAGGACAAACACACACACCCATGCCCGAGCGAGGACTCGAACCTCCGCCGGGACCAACTGTAACAGTCTGCGAACTCTGGGTAACTTTTCGATGCCGCGACTGCAGGAATCACGTGGTTTGGAAGCGAAGAACTGGTTGAGAGAGCATTTTCATACGGAAAGTGAGTTCCTCGAATGTTGTTTGATAGAAAGCGGAAAAGCTTACAATCTGCGGGCGCATGATCACGTGAATGAGGTGGATGCGGAATGACTTCCAAACCCAACTCCTGTGTAGTATTTTTTGAGAGTCTTGCAGAATGCGGACGGGAGTTACCGTTGAATAGCATCGCTTAACGCAGTCTTCCTGGTCGTCGTTCTTGGACTGCGTTTGCAACACGTCTCAGTTGTTGACAACAAACGTCGGCAGTGATGGTTACACCTCGGGGAAGCAATTCGTAGTGCACCACACCGCCGCTGTTCCGCCAGATGTGTGACGTTATCCTCTACGGATGAACGCAGTTCTTTCTACGGGGAGCTGCAGCTTTGTTTGGGCTCAACAATTCCTTACTTTTCCCTTTTTTTAGCACAAAGAAACCTATTTCCTGACACCAGTAACGATACAGGATAGGAACGGTCGGTGTTGTTCACAGTTCAAATGATGAATAAACAGATGCACATTATGACAACCCGCTGATTTTTTGTGATTTTGGCTTAGAGCATACGGTACCGATACATCCGATTTCTGAACATTCCCCATTGCATGCAAATGTCACACGATGGTGTAATAATCACACTGCATCACATCCGCCAGTTATCGAGAGCACTAACGTAGGTCATTGTGGATTAATGCGTTGAAACGATCTCCATCAAACCCTGAAGGTCTTCCCGAACATGGAGGGTCACTATGTCAAAACGACCGTCCTAAAAACGAGAAAACCATTTTCTCGCCGTGCTCTGTCCAATAGCATTATCCCCATAAACGGCGCAAATGTTTCTGGACGCCTCCGCTGCTCTCAACCCTCAACTGATTTCAAACAGAAGAGTATGTTGGAAATATTCCGATATCTCCACTTGGCACTCCATTTTCTAGTGCCCGCAGCTCGATTCACTATAGAGAAATGACAATGTGTAAACTCAAAGGGCAATACTGAACTGTGGATAAAACATGACAATCGATTAATAAACCCAGTGCAACCGGAATACCAACATGAAAAATAAAATCGCTACGAACTTAATGCACCAACCTAATAATCTCTCTCTTTTTCAAACTAACTCATCAGTTCATGGAATCTATACCAGCAATGAGAATAACCTTCACAAAGATTTGTAGTTACTTTCATGCAGAAAGGTGTCCGTTATTTAGGAACATACGTTTGCAATAACTGGCCAACAGGAGCAATAACTTCAACTACTTGACAAGTTCAGGTTAAAAGGAATCTCAAGAATTTGTGGACGCTCAACTCCGACTC
The DNA here is from genome assembly GCF_021461385.2 of Schistocerca piceifrons. NCBI lineage: Eukaryota > Metazoa > Arthropoda > Insecta > Orthoptera > Acrididae > Schistocerca > Schistocerca piceifrons. The sequence continues at coordinate 717,812,054 of NC_060139.1, read as the reverse complement.
CATCGATGAGTTTCTTAGTAGAACCGACTTTTTTGTACATGTTTCCAATAGAACCAAATAATGTCATATATAAAATGTGATCTCTATATATCTTCAATGAAGTTATGTGAGCAATGTAGGTAATGTTGTAAAATGGTTTTTCTGATTGAGGAAGCGTATCAACAACAGCTTAAGAGTTATATCCACCTCAGTGTATTGTACGTTTACATGTTCCGTGATAAGTTTGCTATCTTTTAAATGAAAAAGTAAATGTTTAAGACGTTGGCTGCCGCACATGCGTGAAGACCTCACACGGCGTTGCGCGTGCGGTTCTGATGTGGCCGCCTCAGCGTGTTAAGATTGATTGACTCATTCCACATTCTTGTGGACGATTTCACTTGTGATATTGGAAGGTACATTAGCAGAAGTTTTATTTGTAAGTAAATATTACATTTTCTTGTTAATGACACGCTGATATTCATGAGGATTACCTCAGTATGCATTTATGGAGCAAAAGGTGCGTCTAATCTACTACTATTCCCTTTTTCTTCACGTAACAGTAACTAGGAGAATACTACCCCAATCATTTTCTTTAATATCCTTAGCATCTTATTGTTTCTTATTTTAACAGTGAGGGGAAGATTGTTTTGTAATTTACTTTTGTGAATACTGACTGAAATTAATTACCTGTGGTCTAAATTATAAGTTTTTCTGGAAAGAAAACTGTTGTAACGTACTCTGCCTACTCTCCTGCAACTGGCACAGCTAGTCCCTATATACAGGGTGTCCCAGCTATCTTGTCCACCCAAAATATCTCTGGAACAATAACAGCTATTGGGAAACGACTTTCACCGGTATCAATGTAGGGCTGGGGCCCATAAGTGTACATATTTGGAAACATTCTAAAACGAAAGCATATGTGTTTTTTAACACAAACTTATGTTTTTTTAAATGGACCTCCTAAATTTTTTCTTCAGCAATCCATAGCATGACAAAGCACATACACAATGGCGTCGATTGCATCGCAATATTCCCATTACATCCCGAGATATTAAGACGCGAAGTTGACGCTTGAAACACCCGACATGCGCTGCTAGCGCACGTCCTGAGGCTCAGGCGTGAACCCCATGGTGCCCGTAATCGCGATGTGATTGACATGCGTAATCATACTTCCATACCTATCAAGAGGTCCGAAACGAATAATACGGTCTGCTGCCATCCTGCATTAACGTCGTACATTCCAGCAGGTATTTATCCCATAAGCTACGGGTGATGCGGTTCTGTAACATATCTGTGTACCGCAACGTTAGTCACGGTAAAGCAAGCAGGCAACCATGCCACGGAGACGCTCGTGCTCCTACAACCATACGAGTGAGTTTAAAGGGTCAAATTGTGGATGGTCCTTTCGGAGGACTGTCACCCAAATTGAATGTGTTGCGTCAGTTGTGAAACAATGCTGCTATCAGTGGTCTCGTGATCATTATCACACCCCCTAGACGAGATTCTGGACGTCCATACAGCGCAGACGCTCGTCAGGATTGTCCTGTTGTGAGGGCAGCAGTGGCGGCTCGTACAGCCACCAAAACACAGATAAGAGGGCTTGTGAGCCCAGGCATGTCAACACGAACTGTTGCGGTCCGGTTGTTGGCAGTACGACTACGGGAAAACAAAACTTGAGCCCATCTTCCACTCCTGCAGTAGTATCGACGAGGACGGCTCGACTGGTACCGCCATAGGATCAGTGGGAACGGCACACCGTTGCCTTCAGCGATGAAAGCAGATTCTGCTTGCTCACAAGTGATGGTCGTTTGCACTTACGGCGTAGACCTGGTGAGCGCTGTCTGGTAGAGAGCATTCGGTCAAGACACACTGACCCCACCCCAGGCCTCATGGTGTGGGGTGCGAAAGCTAAAACTCTTGTTCACCTTTGGTGTTTCTGGAGGGGACGCTAACCAGAAGAATGTTGTTGGACCCTTTTTTTGCCTTTCGGGTAACAGGAAGGTGAGGTGTATTCCAGCAGGAAAATGCTCGCTCACAGACTGCGGGTAATACTCAATGTGCTCTGTAAGACGTGCAGCAACTTTCTGCTCAGCACGATATCCGACTTAGCGGCAGGCGAGCACGTGTGGGGATATAATGGGACGAGAAGTGACTCTCGCGACTTGTGAACCAACAACACTTACAGAACTACGTGAACAGATCGAGAATGCGTAGCATAACGTATCCCAGGACACTATACACCATCTGTACGATCGACGGGATGCCGGAGTCAGAGGCTGCATTGCCGCTCGTAGAGGTTACACCACGTATTAATATGTTTCAGCATAGGTCGACACGTGTTACCTCACAACAATTTGTGCTATTTATCTGTAAATGTAATCATTTCATGTACTCCATATTCCCTGTTGCAACATACTTCTTGCGTGAACTGGAAACCTCTGAAAGGTCGTACTAATCTTTGTTACTTTAGCAATGATATATTGGTTCCGAAAGACGCTATGCGAATATCGTCAGGTCGGGAGAACATTTCTAACTGGTACGATGAAGAGCACTTATCTCTAAACAGAAAGAAATGTAAGGTGTTCACTTCACTAAAACTACCGACTGATGGACAGCTGTGTCAGACTATATACCACGGAAGGTACCTGAAACGCAACGATGACGTATTTCCAGTGCCGAGGCCTCATTAGCTGCTACGATACTTGGAATTTTCGATTTGTCTCTCAAGGAGGAAGTTTTGTAACGCTAATATGCACTGGACTGGGATTGGGGAGTTCCATCACAGAGTAGACTGACAAAAGGACACAGCAAACATAATTATCCGTCATTATAGTCTTCCAGCCATTATTTTAACAAAAGAAGGATTGACATTGTGCGTTCTAACAGGTCGCCGAAAGCATGGCGAACACCTGCGGACTGTGATACAAAATAAAAGACAATGGATAACCTTATTGTAAATGTGAATGATGCTCTTCGTCTGATCGCTATGTCGTGAGTACCACTTGATAATGTTTAAGAGTACGTTTGGTATATTTGATCCGAGAACTACTGTGTGGTATTGAAGGAGTTGAGAAACCATTTGAATTTGCATTTAAAGGCATTGTTGCAATGTGTAAGGGATTTTATTTTCGTCGTTAGATTTCTAAAAAGTTTTATACCTCTTATTTAAAGTTTCAGTTCTACTTAATTTATACTATTGCCGCATTCTCCACTTTCTACTTACTGAGATTGTACGACAAATATATGAGAAAGTTGGAAAACGCCGGGCTGTCTTGTATATTAATTTGGATTCTAGACTGTACTCTATCCCACGCATAGTCGCTTCCTATACAAGCTGCAAGCTTATGTGCAATATTACCTCGGGTTGCAGTACAGTGTCCATTTATTCTTAATATGATATTTCACTTCATTTAAAGTCTTTACATGGCGATCAGACGAAGAGGATCATTCACATTTACAATAAGGTTATCCATCGTCTTTTATTTTGTATCACAGTCCGCAACAGATCCTCAGGTATTTCCTCTATCTTTCCCTTGCTCGGATTTGCGGCCGCTTTCCTCTGGGAACAAAAGTGAGAAATTTTATAGGTCATCGTTGGTGTCTGAGTGATGTGGGCTTCCTAACAAGGTCAATAGTGTTCAGACTCTTGCGTATTTCATCCAGTTCACGAGTGTACAGTGAGCGCCATTATCCAGTACTTCCATCGTAACTTGCCCGAAGATGCTGGAGTTTACGCTCAAAAACAAGATGGTTATAGAAGTCCTGTTTCTGCATACTACAATCCCACAGCCATACAGTATCACTGGTACGATGGACGCCCCGCATATCTCGAGTTTGAATTTTGCTTGACAGACAGTGTGGCTCTGAGCACTATGGGACTTAACTGCTGAGGTCATCAGTCCCCTAGAACTTAGAACTACTTAAACCTAACTAACCTAAGGACACCACACATATCCATGCCCGACGCAGGATTCAAACCTGCGACCTTAGCGGTCGCGCGGTTCCAGACTGTAGCGCCTAGAAACGCTCGGCCACTCCGGCCGGCAGACAGTGTGACTTAAATGATAGACTAACAATATCACTTGCCGACTTGACTCTGATCTGCCTGGCATAATGTGCCCTCCGTGAAAACTTCAAGTTGCTTGAGTTCTTAGATCGTTTGAGAGCACCATCTTTCCACTATCGGTGGCTGGAGTGGAACTCTGGCCCCTGGCATGGTTACTGCTACTGAAGTTTTCTGTTTACTATCCATTTGTGGGGAGACCAATTCAGCACATTGTAATATCAGAGATCTTACTTGTACATGTTCTTCCTAGGATCTAGACAAAGTGGATGATCATGTGCTAGAAAGTGACGTTCGTATCTCCGACTTGAGTAAAATTGAAATTATTAAGAATGCTTCTGTAATTATTCTATTTAGGCACAAGATCACAATGCTAAATACTGCCCTTTGTATTATTTAGGTATACTGGCTGGTTTAGTAAGTTTTTTTTAGCTATTTCGGACTTCATCAAGTTTGTCATAAAGCTTTTCTGGTGAATACTGTCATATGTCTTTCTGAAGCCAAAAATAAAACAGAAAGAAAACGCAGGCATTTGCCATGCTTTCGGCGACCTGTTGGCACACACAATGTGTCAAACCTTCTTGTTAAAATAACGGCTGGAAACCTGTAATGACAGCTAATTATGTTTACCAAAGATTTACGAACAAACCTGTTTGCTTTGGTTAATACTTTCCGTTTCCATTACGAGTACATATCATACTATACTGTTTCAATATCTTTAATGATTACAAAATGCTTCCAACGGGTTATAGATTATTTAATGGCTACTTAACTATCCCAAAATATATTCCTAGAGAAAAATCATGCAACATCATTTTACAAAATATTTACAAGATATAATCTTAAGTACCCATAAAGATGTTAGAAGACAGTTTATTAGAGACAGTTTATTAGAGACAGATAAGAAGGCGTTAATTTCTTTGGTTAAGGATTCACCCACGAAAGCCAGAGTTAAGCATTCACATAAACAGTTGAAACCCGTTAAATTTTTACAAATATACATTAACCCGGTGACATCGTTATTTTAATTTCTTATTGTTACTTCCAAAGTATCTAGTTCAAGCTTTCTAACTGTCTTTCTGTCTTTTTAGCGACGTATTCCCAAAAACTGTTGCCACTATACCTTTCCCTGTAGACGTAAAATGTACTTAAAAAGTATATTTCTTTAAATAGCTGAACATGTATGATGGGCGCTTGTGTTTGTATGGACGAATAAACGATCTGTTTTCAGTCCTGAGCCACTTGGGTGATTTCATACATGCCATGAATGACGTTATACCTCGTCTTCATTCGTAGTATCACCCCCCCCCCCTCCCCCCACTGCTTAACTCACCATTCTCCTTTGAGTAATTAACGCTCCTTGGCAATTTCTTGCGAACTATTGTAGAAATTATTGCAGCTGTCAGTGGTGCAGCGGGGGACTAATGAGTGTTAATTTGGGATTCGTTTAATGCTGAACGAGTCTTTCGCTGTTTTATTATATAATAGTATGTGTAATCATTCATATTGACGTTTCAGAAGCATAATTTCGCTAACCGTCGAGGTGAGTTTGAAGTCAGTGTATCAGAATCTGAAGTAGATTTCATGAATATAACCTAAACCACTTTTTCTGTTACTAGCAGCTCAGAATAGCGTAACTTGTATTATGAGTTGAAAAGAAGTTGGCGTTTTTCTAGTTAGAACGAATTTAATCGTTTATCACTTGCCTTTTGATCGCATTGAGAAGTTATTCACTGAACTGTTGAAAAAGAAGACGGTTAGCCATAAACTTTTAAGAATATGTATTTTACTGTCAAGATCCAGTATGGATAAAATAGATTAATTCCTGTTTTCAGTTTTGATCTTTTCCCAGATGGATGTAGCGATTTACAATTTATTTATTGAGCAGATGATTGTCGTTCACACCCATTATCTAGTATTTTTACGACAATGTAAATACAGTGCCTACCCTTGATGTAAGCCACTCAACTGCGGCCGGAACTGCTTTATAAAACATGGCCATACATCCGGAGATGTCTCACTGAAGATGAGAATAGTCACGGGAACCTGCACTCGCAGATACTGATCTTAGTCTTAGCCCTTTTGACACATACTTTTTGGTGTGATCTTTAAAGGATAGAAAGTTTTCTGTTTAGTTCCACTGTCTTGTACGTAAGCAGTTTGTTCTGCAAAACTTTGAAAGCCGGACCGTTGTCAGTTTAGTTACAAGTGATTGGTGACGGTTCTTCAGTTTCTGAGCGTGTTTATCAAATATTAAACATTATCGTTCCCCAAACTTCCATCCCTGGTCTACAGTTTTTGAACACTATTATGGATTCAGTGTATGCGATTACAATAAAAAAGAGACAATAAAGGTAAATGAAATAGTATCATCACACTTGAATATGTGAGTGGAGCCGCAACTGTAATCTCAAAATGGACAACTACGGTCAGCATTAAAATACTGACAAGTTAACGACCTGTTTCGACCCCATGGGAAGCCATTACCAAGTCTTTATCCTTAGACGGGGCTGAAACAGTTGGTAGCTTTACGAATAAAGTGTTCGCACCTGGGGTGTATTCATCGTTAAATGAAGTAGTGTTACTCCCCGTCCTTTGAGAGTTTCTTGTAGGTGTGTAAGGTAGAGTCGTTGGAATTACAATTACATTGCATCCTTTAGCTGAAAGCTTTGTGTTTTGTCAAAGTTATCCGTACGGCAGCACTAATTAAGCTGTCATTATTGAACCAACGCACTACATGGAAGGGAAAGGTATAGTATGCATACCTAGACAGTGGATCAGATAATATTAGGCGGAGCCAAAAGTAAGGTAATTTTACTTTTTTCAACATATTTATGTTAACTGTTTCTATCTTCAGTCTAGAATATGATCCACCCTCTTGGTAAACAACTGACGGAATGTGCAAACAGTAAGTTGACAACAGTGTGAAGTAACATGAAATGTATTTCAACTAAGGACATTACAAGCAATCCAAACAGTATTAGTCACACAAAGTCCACATGTAGCAGCCCATAAAATATATCCGGTGATATTTTTACACATCAAGATAACATTGCACGTTACATGGTGACATTACTATTCACACTTGATAAAACACACAAGATAATCAAATGCATATTGCATTGTAAGGATGAAAGCAGTATCACGTTAGCACTCGGTAGATTATGGCAAACGAGAATGAAGATCGTTCAGAATACCACTAGAGGTAGAAAGTATGTTTCTGCCACTTGGTGACTGAATAATACCAATTCGTACATTGTTCACATTACGCAATTTAGCTTTCTTGTTAAACAAAATTTTATGTACAGAAACAATATGATATTCCATCCAAGATGCATACCTTTTACTATTTTAATATTTTTCGCAAATTTAATTAAATACAATAAAGGCATAGGCATTTTGTGAAGGTATTTACAATAGTGAATAAACACGAAAAACAATCACTAAAAAATCACAGATTGCATGAAATTTCTTACGCTTGTGAGCACTGTTCATTATGAACAACAATGTAAAAAATACGTAATTTAAACTAACGCCTCGAAAAGGCTGTGGCACGTAAATAGTTTGGGTGTTGCGATATGTCACCTGCTTCTAGAAGCATTGCCGCCGGTGCTAGAGAGAACAGGCACGGTTGTGGTGACAGCGAGGCCCGACAGAATAGCGGCGTGCGTACCTTGCAGAGGGCGGATCTCACTCGCGAACCGCTGCTTGTCTTCGGTGTCGTGTTTCTCAGAAGCGGCGTTGACCCTTTGACTTTGGCCAGCGGCGTCCGTCGTTCCGCCACAGCAGGGATCGCGAGTTGTCGCGTTTTGGCGGTGTTTCGACCCAGTGGCTGGAGCCTGCCACTCTCTAGTGGAGTTTGCAGGTGGTGCAGGCGCCGACGTAGGCTGATTCTGCGATTGCTCGAACAGCTGGCTGTCTCCGGATGCCTCCCCGAGTCCGCTCTTCCCCTCGCCCAAGTGGCTGTCCCTAGCTGACGAAGGCGGAGCTTCCACAAGAGGCTTCTGTGTGAACACAGCTTCCCCTACGGTGGTTCGTTGCTTTACACCTGCCTCTTCACTTTTTGTCGTTTGAACCTGCAGCACCGCACTCTGCTGCAAGTTAGTTGCTGCGTCGACTCCAGCTTGACCGTGGAGCCTCCAGTTGAGGTAAGGCTGGAACAGAGCTGTGTGGGAGTGTAGAGGGATTTGCTGTTCTGGAGAGGGCGGCGCCCACCCGCAGATGACAGGCTGCAGTAGTGGCTGCTGCTGCTGTTGCGCCGTCTGCGGGCGCGAGGCGTGCTGCCAAGGCAGGCCTGCGCCGCTGTAGTAGTTGTACACGTTCTGCTGGTGGTGCAGCACCGGCAAGTCCTGCAGCACACACACCAAAATGTCACGTTAACGACTTTAATAAACACAAAGACCAGTTGCTGTAAACATAAAACTTCTCGAAATACACTGCCCAAGCACATTGAATTTAACACGTTTCTTGTAGTGACCATTTTCGCAGCAGCTGTATATAAATTGCAGTTGTTTCAAAGAAAATGCCTCTTTGCATGCTGCACATCGAAATTTTTAATTATGCACCCAGACGCGTTTCGCCTTTTTTTACAAGGCATCTTCAGTGGGTGTCTTGAAATATTACATGATTTGTCCAATTTTACACATAGGTTAAGGTTTCACATCTAGGTTATAGATTTAAAAACAGTTCCTTAACTTTTTTTTATGAAACGGAAAGGTACTTACAGGTAACTTCTAATTCATTGCATCCAAGCAAACTCCTTTTTCTCATCTGGCAACCAGGTGGACATCTTACAGTTCACTGTTTACGTTACACATCACTGTAACTGCCATCTTTTTAATACAGAGTTTTATTTGTTGTTCTAAGTGTTACCAACAGTTTTCTGCATTCAACTGTTTCGTGTGTGTGTGTGTGTGTGTGTGTGTGTGTGTGTGTGTGTGTGTGTGTGTGTGCGCGCGCGCGTATTAGAGAGGGAGAGAGATTTATTTTCTAAATAAATATTATTTAAAAAAGTTATTTTGTTAAAAAAATAATGAAACGCACACACGCGAAACAGTTGAATGCAGAAAACTGAGGATGTTGGTAACACTTAGAACAACAAATAAAACTCTGTATTAAAAAGATGGCAGTTACAGTGATGTGCAACGTAAACAGTGAACTGTAAGATGTCCACCTGGTTACCAGATGAGAAAAAGGAGTTTGCTTGGATGCAATGAATTAGAAGTTACCTGTAAGTAAGTACCTTCCCATTTCACAAAAAACGTTAAGGAACTGCTTTTAAATCTATAACTTAGATCTGAAACCATATCATAACCTATGCGTAAAAATGAACAAATCATGTAATATTTCAGGACACCCACTGAAGATGCCTTGTAAAAAAGGCGAAACTCGTCTGGGTGCATAAATAAAAATAAAAAATTTCGATGTGCAGCATGCAAAAAGGCATATTCTTTGAAACAACATTAAATATGTTCGACGTCAACGTACGACAGCCACTCACAGACAGCAGGTGGCAGATCCAGCAGTGGAGGATATATGAAGTGTGTCAGAGGACGCGGGAGACGGTGCAGTAGTTGTGGTAATGCAGGAACGGAGCAATTTATCTGTCGTCCATAAGGACATGATCAAAGGCTTCCGGGCCAATGGTGGAAGCATTTCCGAATCGGACAAGTTTGTAAACTGTTCACGTGCAGCAGTGGTTAAAGTATACCGTGCATGGCAAAATGGCGCTATCCAAATCCAGGGCTGAGCAACCGTTGTGCACCAGAGAGCATATACGATAGACGTGAATCTCAGTTGCAGAGATGTGCATGGACGAATAGATGTGCAACTGTTGACCAACTGACTGCCTAGATGAACCAAGGTGCTACCAACAGTGTCTCTTCAACGACCATTCAGCGAACATTACTGCGTATGGGTCTCTGCAACAGACGCCTGGTTCATGCATCCATACTCACTGCCATTCATCGGCAACGAAGGCTCGAATTTCCACGCCAGTACAGTTTTTTAACTGTACGTCCAATGAGTGGTGACAGCTGGCCTTTTTCACATGAATCAAGTATTATGCTCCATCGGACAGATAGCTGTGGCATATACAGCGTGAAGCATCTGGAAGTTAACACCCTGTAACAATCTTCTAAAGGGTCCAGGCCGGAGGACATTACTTCGGTAATCTCGTCGTTCTAGAAGGCACACTGGATCAACTCAAATATGCATCTATCCCTGCGGACGAAATCCGCCCCTACATGCGGTTTGCTTTTCCTTGACACGATTTCATCTACCAGCAAGACTATACAACGTGTCTCGGAGAGTACGTGCGTGGTTCAAAGAGCGCCTTGATAAATTTCTCGTGCGCCCCACCCCCCTTCCCCCCTCGGTACCAAACTCCCCAGATTTAAACCCAAATGAGAATCTGTGGGACCCTCGGTCGAGCTGTTCACTCCATTGATCTACAACCAAGAAACCTAGCGCAGCTGCCCACGTCACTGAAGCCTGCGTCGGTTCACATCCCTGTTGCTACCTTCAAGAACCTCGTTGACTCTAATCAGGCTTTCACAATGTGACTGAACAGTGTAGTAAAAAGAGAACATACAAGACAATACCCTCAAACTGTCGTCGACCTCAACAGACACGGCCACAGTTCCGGTTCGTCACTTATTCTTTCAAATTTCAGTTTTCGTACTGGGTCCATTATGTTTCCTTTGAGCTAGCACTTTTAAGGAGCTGTTCTCAATGGCACTCCCACGGTCGAAAAGTGACTGACTATATTACGCCATGTGTGGAGAGAAGGTGGATAGTCACACTACACATCTTGAGCAAGTTGTGTCTTTACTCCCTTAAAAATAATCAGATACCCAGACAGACACTAGGCCATATTTTTGTCTCGAACATATTGTACTGGAAATAACATTTTCATCTAGCTGCGATGAGACTTACTATGTATTTACCTTGGTTGTAACGCAAATACCCGAAATTCCCTCTCAAACATTCCCAAGTGTTACCCCTTGTGTTCCAGTAGCAGCTCGCCTGGTAGTTAAAAGAATCGGAGTGCGCAGTGGATCAGATTACAGTCTACTCTGCTCTCTGAAATAAACATTGATACGAGCGTGTGCGCAGCTCACTGAACAAAACATTAGTCACCTACTTAAAACAGCAGCACGCTGGTTGCTCTGTGGTGCTGTAATTGATGCAGAACTGGTACCACACGGTTACGCGACTCCCATCGGTAGCGACTCTCCATCGGTAACGTAAACCATGACAGTCAAATGGTGTGTGTGTGTGTGTGTGTGTGTGTGTGTGTGTGTGTGTGTGTGTGTGTGTGTGTGTGTGTGTGTACACCAGGCGGCTGTGTGGAAGCAGCGCAGTAAGACGAGTCGATGAGGATACGAGACAGAATGGGAGAGGGGACCCATTGTGTTCTGAGATTCCTATGACCACACCGTGAATCAGGTTGCGTGATTTTTTTCGTGTATCAACGCGGACTGTCCTAAGTGTCTACGACAAGTTGTGCACCACTCTGTCATATAACACCACCTGATAACAGTGGTCGTAGAATAATCCTACCTGACGGACTGAAGACGGGTGTTATGCCCTGTGAATGACGAGTTTCTAACCAGGGAAGAACTGCCGCTGCCAGTGAATGTACGTCCATGTCAGTCAGTTTCCGTGGGGACATCGCGAATAGAGAATGATTTTTGAAGTCTAATAGTTTGCGAAAGTGCACTGCTCACAGCGGTATATAAATCTACGCCTTCCATATGCCCAGGACCGTAGTAGCTGACTAGGAACGTGTAGGGTGGTCCGAAGAGTCGCGGTTTCACCACATCTCAAAAGCTGCACGGCGTCGACTGCACTAACGGCCCAATGAGGCGTTTAATCTGCAGTGTCTGGAGGGTGTAGTTCAGGACAGAGGTGGTTTTGAGATGTTCTGAGAATTGTTTTTAGTACCATGGTTTGGACCTTGTAATGGTACTTGAATTACGTAACCATTACGGCACCTCACCGCAACCTCTCGATACCAGCAATATTGCACTGTGTGTCTGTAAAATAGTTAACATATTTCTGTGACAACATTCAGATTTGATTTCATTAATGTAGAGGTACTTCGATATGTATATATTGCAATGATATTATTCTTGTGTGTTTTCTTTCTTTTGTCACTATGATCTTTGACGTACTTGTAACTCTGATTTTTGGGCGCGTAAGCGGTTATGAGAGAGTCAAGCTTTGGTCGTCATGTTAAAAAGACGCAAGTTGTAGTCAGTTTATGAAATATGAACTTTAACAGTGAGGAAGATATTTTCAAGTATGTTTTATATTGTGAAGTGATGTTTTGGAACGAGTTACGTGATATTGCAACATAAGTAATAAAAAAGTGTAACAAATTCGGAGTGTTGATTACTTTTTTTACATCATCATTGTCCTAACTTGCAAAAGTTTAATCTTCAAGAATGGTTTATGAAACATATATATAAAACTTTTGAATATCGCAGAAAAACACCTAGGCCTCTTTGCATCGGAGCTTGGAATCATCACTACCTAGATTTTCGACGATTGAGCCATGAGTCCACAACGACACTAGCGTGGGAAACACGAAAAGGTGAGTGCCTAATTTATCCATTATTTCAAGGAATGACTTTATTAACTGTGCTATAATGACACCTGCCACATAATATAACTTTGTTATTGCCCGAAAATGCAATATTTAGCAGCGTGAGCAACACTACAATCATAATTAATTTTTGACCTTTGTTGTAGTAGGGTTGTTAGAACCTACACATTCAGCTTACAGTGGACCATGGCGTTTGTTCTCACATTCTCCATTACTAAGTGTTGCCCCTTCTACATACATGTTCATAATTGTGTTATGAAAATGGTGCCGTACTAATAGTTTGTGCTCAAAAGGGACACTCCATCACAACAGCATACTACTGATACCACCTGAACATGTTACAGGAGCGTCATGGGGAAAACGCTACCAGCCATTCTGCAGACGACACAGTCCAATGCCGTCCTCTTGTGTCATCACATTTTGTTCCACACCCTGTATTATCCTGAAATGTTATCCAGTGACTTGTTCCTCTTTCCTCAGATGATGAAACTGTTGCGTGGGGTGCATTAACAGAATTACGAGGTGATTTCCTAGGTGGAACGTTTCCTTAATAGCCAAAATACACAACCAACTCTTCACGAAGTCGTTCTCGATGGGAAAAATATGTTGTATCGACGGGTGAATATGTAGAGCACGGTTAACCCGACCACCAAGCTTCACGTTCACAGCTTCATTTTACGAAGGCCATAATCTAAACTTTACGACTACCCATCATAGCTGCTAGACAAAGATTTATGTTATCTTAATGAATCAATCACTCGCTATCCTATGTAAAGAATTGGAGGAGGTTCGGCAGTGCAATGCCCCTGAAGGGCCCGTATTGGGTTTTGAACCCCATCTCACAACATAATTTACATTTGTTATGTATTATCAATACAGCTTTTACTTCGCAAAGAGAAGAACAATTCGACCTTGTTGTTACCAATTGTGGGTAAACAGGTATTGCATTATTCCACAAAAGTTACTGATTTATAAGAAACTTTTCTGTTGCTAAGCAAATTTAAGGCAAAAAAGAGAATCCGAGGTTATTTTCTTTTAAGAATAATTTTTATGCAGGAAGTTACGCTCTTTCGAAGTTATACAGAACGTCATGAACTCCTGAGGCTGCCAGCGATGGCACGCAAGTATTCAGTCTGAGAGCCTGTGACGCGATGGAGGACCTACGGAGACGTCACTTCGTCGATTACTTGTATCAAGAATAATTAATGTTAGTGATGTAACTAATGTAGTGAGTTTATTATGTTCTGGAGGCTGGGACTATGCATTACGTTAATGGCTATTATATAGCAACCTCACTTCATGTTTCAGAAGGAACCTGAACCCACTAGCAGACAAAGCGTTAGACAGTCCACACCACCTCTAGATCGCAAATTCCTCGTAACTGTCCGTCCCCTAAGCTGACTGGTCAGTGGGTCTGACTGCCAAGCAGTGGGCTCAGATTCGTTTCTGGCTGGATCATAGATTTTTTCTGCTCTGTGTCACCACCACCACCACCACCACCACCACCACCACCACCCACGAGTAGCCCAATGTGGCATCAACTGGAAAGACTTGCAACTTGGCAGCTGAACGTCCCTAGGTGAGGACTCCCAGCCATCAGTCTCGTGCAATCATTTCATTCCATTCCCCTCTTAACCGCCCACTATGTGAAGAAGTAGTCCAACCAAGATTTTCGGGAGGTTTCCTTTGGTATTGACGCGGATGCCAGAGTTGGAAATCACTTCCCATACATAGTCATGTTCCCTCTGACCCACTTCCACTGCTGGAACTAAGTTCTACAACAACCGATCCTGCTCTTACGAATTGGGAATGGAAGATGTAAATCATCTATGCATACTTACTCATAAACAAAATTTTAATTTTATCTGGGACAATGATCAACATTATTCCAGAAATAAGTTAAAGCAGTCCCAATCCTCCAGTTCCGAACAACGTTTTTGGGAGGTTTCTCTTGGTTATGTAGCGAATACCGGAACTGGAAGTCCCTTCGCAACTATTTCCAATTGCAAACTCCTGTGCTCCATTCCAAGCTTGGGGAATATGTGGCTGGAAAGAACAAAAGTTTACGTGCCACGCAAGTTATCGACTTTACTGTGTAGTCACTAACAAATACCGCTATATCTACATTCCACTTTCGTAATATATATTAGGGACTTCGTCTCTGAATTAAGCTGATTTTCCATTCCCCGATTCTGACCGAGGTTTTTTGGCGGATTCCTTTTGTTATAAGGCAAATATTGAAATTGGAAATCACTTCCCGAATTTTACCAATTAAGACTGCCTTTGTCCCACTACCACCTCATCGGGTATTTGGCTCCAATGTCCGTAACTACAATGGATCATTACTCGATCAGTCCATTCTACTTTTAGGGATTGGGAATGAAAAATAATAAAAGAGACTTGTCTGTAAAGCACCGATCATCTTGCAGTCCATTGCAACGAACACTGTCCTGTTCATTTTTCTGGATATTTTATATTTTTAACTAACACACAAAAAAAAATTATGTGCTTGTCTTTTCAGCTCTTCAGTTGGATAATTTGAATCCCCAGTGTACCAATATGTCCAAGTGTTTATACCAAACGATGACTTAGCTGAGCAAATCACCACCCACAAGTTTCCGGGATGTTCCATTATCATCAATGGTTCCCCACATTCTTCTCACTAGGACATTCGGCTGTTCATAAGTCTTCTCGCCAGTACAGCTGATATTTAAGTACAGCGATATTTCTTGTGGTTTCCGCACTGTCAAGACTCACATTGTATTCCCAAACTTGCACTGTATCTCTGTTTACTTAACATTCACTTTTACCACCATCTCATAGGCTTCACACATGGCCATTCTTATCAAATGCGTGAAGTACTATTAACTTTCCTCTGTCACTCTTCTTGCTGTCTTTTGTAGACAGAGTTCAGTGATCATTTTCGCAACATTTTGCGAATGGTGCAATTAAACCGAGTTGAGTCTAAAGGGTCCTATTACTTTATTTGGAACGTAGTTATCCATTTCATGGTTTATAACTTGATTCTACTTTAATCGTAATTATTCTGCGTTAGCCGAATCTCTACTAAATGTTCTCAGTTCGTCTTTTAAATAAGTTGACGACGATTAATGATGTACTTCCGGATGTTCGGAAGAGTCTGGATTTCCATTTTCGCACAAAATTACGCGACCGACCCAGTCATCGTCTTTAGCCCCACTCGAGCCCAGGGAGCGATTACACGTTACAGCAAAATTATCAGCTCCTGAAGAAGACGACAGGATCGGTCGTCGAAATACTGTGCGGAAATGGAAATACAAACTTGGCTCAACACCCAGATGTATACTGTTAATCAAACACACTCGAAAAGTACAAAATTGTTGAAAGTTTCTTGGCCGCTTGACGTCCGGGATCTTCGGCCTACTTTTAACGATTTTCCTAACGTTTCGCCAGCACGAGTGACTGGCACTGTCAGTGGTTCACCCTCTATTACTGGTGCAGATTGGAATCGAGCCCGCGACCGGGGATTATATGTACCAGACACGCCAACGTCTGAGGATTCATCTCTGATCATTGTCAACTGGATCTCCGCTTGCTACCTGCAACAGCTGTTCGCTGCAACACTGGGATCCAGGACCCGTTTACATTGAGGCTTTCTTCCTGCGTCGTCGTCGTCGTCGTCTAGGCCTTTTGGTCTGTTCTGTCTCATTGTTCACGCCATCTCGTTAAGAGACGTCCAAAGTTTCCACAACGGGACTCAAGCCGCAGGCAAACTCCACAAGAGTCTTGCTTTTCGCCAACACTTATAATGTGACAATAAGTAGATCAGAAGGAGAGCTTCTGTAAAGTTTGGAAGGTAGGAGACGAGGTACTGGCAGAAGTAAAGCTGTGAGTACCGGGCGTGAGTCGTGCTTCGGTAGCTCAGATGGTAGAGCACTTGCCCGCGAAAGGCAAAGGTCCCGAGTTCGAGTCTCGGTCGGGCACACAGTTTTAATCTGCCAGGAAGTTTCAAAAGTAGATCTAAGCTTGTGACTGTGGGTCTGTCATCAGACTGTGACTTTGCTTCGGTAATACAAGTGAAAAACGCACAACACATTGCTGCTAAAGTTCACTAATCATGGTACGAGTGGGGATGTGTCTTTAGCTACTCACAATTTGTGGATGTCACGATGTTTAAAAAAATGTCGTTATTCTTACTCCATTACGTGTGGGAAATCGTACAACCTTCTTTCCATTGTTATTTAGTGTATTTTCTTCCTCTGTGCCTACTATACATGTAACAGGCCTCTTATCCACTCGGGTGCGTAAGTTTCCGCCTTTTTAGAATATTTTTCCTGTAGTGTTCTGTAACAGGCCATAAAATTCACTAGTACACTACTGGCAATTAAAATTGCTACACCAAAAAGAAATGCAGATGATAAACGGGTATTCATTTGACAAATACATTATACTAGAACTGACATGTGATTACATTTTCACGCAATTTGGGTGCATAGATACTGAGAAATCAGTACCCAGAACAACAACCTCTGGCCGCAATATCGGCCTTGATATGCCTGGGCATTGAGTCAAACAGAGCTTGGATGGATGGCGTGTACAGGTACAGTTGCCCATGCAACTTCAACACGATACCACAGTTCATCAAGAGTAGTGACTGGCGTTTTGTGACGAGCCAGTTGCTCGGCCACCATTGACCAGACGTTTCCAGTTGGCGAGGGATCTGGAGATTGTGCTGGCCAGCGCAGCAGTCGAACATTTTCTGTATCCAGAAAGGCCCGTACAGGACCTGCAACATGCGGTCGTGCGGTATCCTGCTGAAATGTAGGGTTTCGCAGGTATCGTGTGAAGGGTAGAGCCACGGGTCATAACACATCTGAAATGTAACGTCCACTGTTCGAAGTGCCGTCAGTGCGAACAAGAAATGACCTAGACGTGTAACCAATGGCACCCCATACCATCACGCCGGGTGATACAATTGTATGGCGATGACGAATACACGCTTCCAATGTGCGATCACCGCGATGTCGGCAAACACGGATGCGACCATCATGATGCTGCAAACAGAACCTGGATTCATCCGAAAAAATGACTTTTGCGATTCGTGCATCCAGGTTCGTCGTTGAGTACATCATCACAGGCGCTCCTGTCTGTGATGCAGCGTCAAGGGTAACCACAGTCATGGTCTTCGAGCTGATAGTCCATGCTGCTGCAAACGTCGTCGAATTGTTCGTGCAGATGGTTGTTGTCTTGCAAACGTCCCCATATGTTGACTCAGGGATCGAGACGTGGCTGCACGATCCGTTACAGCCATGCGGATGAGATGCCTGTCATCTCGACTGCTAGTGATACGAAGCCGTTGGGATCCAGCACGGCATTCCGTATTACCCTCCTGAACCCACCGATTCCATATTCTGCTAACACTCATTGGATCTCGACCAATGCGAGCAGCAATGTCGCGATATGATAAACCGCAATTGCGATAGGCTACAATCCGACCTTTATCAAAGTCGGAAAGGTGATGGTACGCATTTCTCCTCCTTACACGAGGCATCACAACAACGTTTCACCAGGCAACGCCGGTCAACTGCTGTTTGTGTATGAGAAACCGGTTGGAAGCTTTCCCCATGTCAGCACGTTGTAGGTGTCGCCACCGGGGCCAACCTTGTGTGAATGCTGTGAAAAGCTAATCATTTGCATATGACAGCATCTTCTTCCTGTCGGTTACATTTCGCGTCTGTAGCAGTTCATCTTCGTGGTGTAGCAATTTTAATGGCCAGTAGCGTATTTTGAGTTCTTCCATCATCCGTCATATACAATATGCATAAGTATCCTCTGTCAACTTTAAGAATGCCGTGAGGGGTAGCTGCGTTGTCTGGGTGCCTTGTCTTGCCACGCCACGCCACGGTACGGTACATCACGATCCAAATTAAGTTGTTCTGATATCGTGCACACAGGGTGTGAAATCCGGTGACCGTGGAGTCCAGCTGAGACATGCTAAGCCGCCAGCTCCTTGACGACCAATCCAACGGTTCGGTAGAGATTCATTCAATTATTCACGCACTTCACTTCATAACCAACCGATGTCTCAAAACACGCCAAATTGTTCTTGTAGGCAGTTGCAACTACCGACTGGCACGACGAGTTGGTTTTGAAATACTAGTTGGTAAGCAGTTTGACCTCAAGCAACATTTTCTTGAGGCACAGGAAGGCGGCCAGGATCCTTTACTTTACGTACACATCCTGTACCTAGAAACTGTCGATACCATCTGCGAATGTTCCACCCATTCGGAGGATCAATTTGGTACCTCAACCTGAAACGTCTTTGCACTGTAATCACGGAATTGCACTTCGCAAACTCGAGAACGCAAAATGATTTCTGCTGCGAAGTAGCCAGTTTAAAGATATGACGGTTATCAAGCAAAACACAAGACAACTGACACCTTGCGGCTATTAATAAACTCCTGGAAATTGAAATAAGAACACCGTGAATTCATTGTCCCAGGAAGGGGAAACTTTATTGACACATTCCTGGGGTCAGATACATCACATGATCACACTGACAGAACCACAGGCACATAGACACAGGCAACAGAGCATGCACAATGTCGGCACTAGTACAGTGTATATCCACCTTTCGCAGCAATGCAGGCTGCTATTCTCCCATGGAGACGATCGTAGAGATGCTGGATCTAGTCCTGTGGAACGGCTTGCCATGCCATTTCCACCTGGCGCCTCAGTTGGACCAGCGTTCGTGCTGGACGTGCAGACCGCGTGAGACGACGCTTGATCCAGTCCCAAACATGCTCAATGGGGGACAGATCCGGAGATCTTGCTGGCCAGGGTAGTTGACTTACACCTTTTAGAGCACGTTGGGTGGCACGGGATACATGCGGACGTGCATTGTCCTGTTGGAACAGCAAGTTCCCTTGCCGGTCTAGGAATGGTAGAACGATGGGTTCGATGACGGTTTGGATGTACCGTGCACTATTCAGTGCCCCTCGACGATCACCAGTGGTGTACGGCCAGTGTAGGAGATCGCTCCCCACACCATGATGCCGGGTGTTGGCCCTGTGTGCCTCGGTCGTATGCAGTCCTGGTTGTGGCGCTCACCTGCACGGCGCCAAACACGCATACGACCATCACTGGCACAAAGGCAGAAGCGACTCTCATCGCTGAAGACGACACGTCTCCATTCGTCCCTCCATTCACGCCTGTCGCGACACCACTGGAGGCGGGCTGCACGATGTTGGGGCGTGAGCGGAAGACGGCCTAACGGTGTGCGGGACCGTAGCCCAGCTTCATGGAGACGGTTGCGAATGGTCCTCGCCGATACCCCAGGAGCAACAGTGTCCCTAATTTGCTGGGAAGTGGCGGTGCGGTCCCCTACGGCACTGCGTAGGATCCTACGGTCTTGGCGTGCATCCGTGCGTCGCTGCGGTCCGGTCCCAGGTCGACGGGCACGTGCACCTTCCGCCGGCCACTGGCGACAACATCGATGTACTGTGGAGACCTCACGCCCCACGTGTTGAGCAATTCGGCGGTACGTCCACCCGGCCTCTCGCATGCCCGCTATACGCCCTCGCTCAAAGTCCGTCAACTGCACATACGGTTCACGTCCACGCTGTCGCGGCATGCTACGAGTGTTAAAGACTGCGATGGAGCTCCGTATGCCACGGCAAACTGGCTGACACTGACGGCGGCGGTGCACAAATGCTGCGCAGCTAGCGCCATTCGACGGCCAACACCGCGGTTCCTGGCGTGTCCGCTGTGCCGTGCGTGTGATCATTGCTTGTACAGCCCTCTCGCAGTCTCCGGAGCAAGTATGGTGGGTCTGACACACCGGTGTCAATGTGTTCTTTTTCCCATTTCCAGGAGTGTATAAACTAGACTATGTATTCGTTTCTCCAATAGCCGAGCCGAGGGGCAGCGATCGATCGTTTGGACAAAATAATACTTTGTAATTCGTATATTCTCTTTGAAACACGCTGTAATATTCCTAGCGGTTAGGTGTCTTGAATCTATCAGCTCATGGTTCAACAACCTTCCTATCGTTAATGGTTCAAAGCTATCATATATCGCGAGGCGGCGCATTTCGCCTGCGCGGGGAAATATTTATTCCTAGACTTAGCGTTGCTCCATGACGAGCGAAGAAATGTAAGAAAAACGGTATGAGATCTGATTTTGGTGCAAGACAGGGTAACGAGAGGATGTGAATGAACTGTGTGCAATGAAACAATTATTAGCCGCCATATTGTATACCGTGTTTTTTGAGATTCACGAACGATATGTAACGTTAATGTGGAGTTTAGTAACAGCCATAATGCACTCTGGTGCATTTCAAAGGTAATTTCACGTATTTATTTGTGATCTAAGGATTCTGTGATGAACTGTAATGTAGACAAGCTTGTATAGGACTTCGAACATTTGATGGTCGATGTTTGCTGTAGAACCTGCTTCAGTATCATGGCCAGGAGCATAGAGAAAGGTTTCCCTGCTAAAACGAACTCTTTCACTCGCAGCTAATCATCGAATGACCTAACGCAAATGGCAGTACCCCAATTCGAGAAAATCTTATGTAAGTTTTCTTTCTCTTACATTTCAAGAATTTTACAGGCGACCGTCGGATTCGGCAGCTGTTCTACACCACGAGAGTAGTTTGTCTACGTGTACGGAACTACCTACGTACGCTGTGGGAGTAGTAGACGTCGCTCTAGATATTGACATTGTCCGTCACAGACATATAAACAGAGACACTAAACACACTATTTCAATAACAAAAACAGTAACTGTTTCTTTTGAGCCATAATATTATAACGTTCGCATCGGTATGTTACTGAATCTCTGCGCTTAACGAAACCTTTTGTGCCACCCGAAAGCACGACTTCTTGAAAGTGTGTCCCTTGCGTGTGATTGCTTAGTCACTGTTCACGATCCACCAATGGTTTTTTTTTTGTTTTGGTTTTAGGGCGCAAAACTGCTATGGTCATTAGCGCCCGGTCCGTGACTTAGGAAACAGTAAAAAACCGAAATTGAAAACCAGCAGCAATGGGAACGAAAGTCATAAAATTGGAGAAACTAAACGCAGAAGGAAGGCTTAAAAATCCACTACAGAAAGGGGTTGGTTATCCCCAACAAAAGCTTCAAATGACTGACGTCATCTCACTGGTACTAATAAACTCGAGAACGCGATCGGCTGAGCGCGTGTCATCTGCTAAAATCGACGATATATCAGGCGATAGCTGCAGACGGGAGCGTAACGGGTTAAAATAGGGGCACTCAATTAAAAGGTGTCTTACCGTCCACAGCTGAGAGCAGTGGGGACAGAGTGAGGGAGGATCGCCGCTTAAAAGATGTCGATGGCTAAAAAGACAGTGCCCTATCCGGAGTCTAGTTAAAATTACCTCCTCCCGACGACGCGTTCGGGAGGAAGAGGTCCAAGCACAAGGAAGAGCTTTCATGTCCCGCAATTTATTATCGGTAAGTGTCGACCAATGCGTGTGCCATAAATGAACAACACGTCGACATAGAACGCTCCGTAGATCGGCGAAGGGAATCGATTGAATAGCTGGCCGAAGAAGAGAGACTGCAGCCTTGGCCGCAATATCGGCCGCCTCATTTCCACAGATACCAACGTGTCCCGGGAGCCAGAGGAACGCCACCGAGACGCCCCCCAGGTGGAGCAAGCGCAGACAGTCCTGAATCCGGTGGACCAGAGGGTGCAAGGGATAAAGAGCTTGGAGACTGAGGAGAGACCTGAGAGAATCTGAGCAGATAACGTACTGTATCCGCTGATGGCGGCGGATGTAGTGGACAGCCTGGAGAACAGCGTAAAGCTCCACAGTATAAACCGAACACTGGTCGGGAAGCCGAAAGTGATTTGGGGTGTCGCCAACAATATAGGCACTCCCTACACCTAACGATGTTTTCGAGCCGTCGGTGTAAATAAATGTGGCGTCCGTCATTTGTGCACATAGAGCAGCAAATGCAAGACGATAAACAAGTGAAGGAGTACCATCCTTGGGAAATCGACAAAGGTCACGGAGCAGGCAGATCCGGGGACGGAGCCAAGGCGGTGCTGTACCCCAAGTTGTCAAGAAGGTTTTAGGAAAGCGGAAGGAAAGAGAATGGAGCAGTTGACGGAAGCGGACTCCCGGTGGTAGTAGGGAGGAGGGGCGGCCTGCGTACCCTACATCAAAGGAGGCGTCGAAAAAAAGGTCATGGGCTGGATTAGCAGGCATGGAAGACAGATGGCTAGCATAACGACTCAGAAGGACTGCTCGCCGATTGGACAGCGGAGGTTCAGCAGTCTCAGCATAAAGGCTTTCCACACGGCTGGTGTAAAAAGCTCCAGACACTAAACGTAATCCACGGTGGTGGATAGAGTCGAGACGCCGAAGAATAGACGGCCGAACAGAGGAGTAGACTATGCTTCCATTTCGAGCGCACTAAGGCGCGATAGAGGCGGAGAAGGACCACTCGGTCCGCTCCCCAGGAGGTACCATTCAGGACACGGAGGGTGTTAAGGGATCGCAGACAGCGAGCCGAAAGATAGGAAACGTGGGAGGACCAGCACAGTTTTCAGTCAAACATAAGACCCAAGAATTTAGCGACGTTTGAAAACGGAAGGTTGACAGGACCTAGATGTAAGGAGGGCGGAAGAAACTCCTTACGTCGCCAAAAATTAACACAAACGGTCTTACTGGGAGAAAAACGGAAGCCGGTTTCGATGCTCCAAGAGTGGAGGCGATCGAGACATCCTTGAAAACGTCGTTCAAGACGGCTGGTCCGGTGAGAGCTGTAGTAGATCGCAAAATCGTCCACAAAAAGGGAGCCCGAGACATCAGGAAGGAGACAATCCATAATTGGATTGATGGCAATGGCAAACAGTACAACAGTTAGCACGGAGCCCTGGGGTACCCCGTTTTCTTGGGAGAAAATACGGGATAGAGTAGTGTTCACCCGCACCCTAAATGTGCGCTCTGCCATAAATTCGCGAAGAAAAAGGGGCAGCCGACCTCGAAAGCCCCAAGAGAATAGTGTTCGGAGGATGCCTGTCCTCCAACAGGTATCGTATGCTCTCTCCAGATCAAAAAATATTGCTACTGTTTGGCGTTTCCGGAGAAAATTGTTCATGATATAAGTGGAGAGAGCAACATGTTGGTCAACTGCAGAACGATGCTTTCGGAATCCGCATTGAGCAGGTGTTAAAAGACTGCGGGATTCCAGCCACCACGCTAAACGGTAATTCACCATACGCTACAAAACCTTACAGACACTACTCGTGAGAGAAATGGGGGCGATAGCTAGAGTGGAGATGTTTGTCCTTTCCAGGTTTTGGAACAGGAACGACGATAGCTTCCCGCCATCGTCTGGGAGAAGTACTGTCGGTCCAAATTCGATTATAAAGGCGAAGGAGGTAGCGCAGACTATGGATTGATAAATGCAGCAACATTTGGACGTGGATACCATCCGGTCCTGGGGCGGAGGAGCGAGAAGAAGAGAGTGCATGTTGGAGTTCCCGCACGGAGAAAACAGTATTGTAGCTTTCGCGATTTTGAGAGGAGAAAGCAAGAGGTCGCACTTCCGCTGCACGTTTCTTCGGGAGAAACGCTGGCGGGTAATTTGAAGAGCTCGAAATCTCAGCAAAGTGATGACCCAACGAGTTAGAAATTGCGACGGGGTCCACTAATGTATCATGCGCGACAGTGAGCCCAGAGACCGGGGAGAAACTAGGCGCGCCTGAGAACCGTCGAAGCCGACTCCAAACTTCCGAGGAGGGAGTGAAGGTGTTAAATGAGCTAATAAAGAATTTCCAGCTTGCCTTCTTGCTATCGCGGATGACACGACGGCATCGCGCTCGGAACTGTTTATAGCGGATACAGTTGGCCAAAGTACGATGGTGGCAGAAACGCGGAGAGCACGTCGCCGCTCACGTATTGCATCACGGCATGCATCGTTCCACCAAGGAACTGGGGGGGGGGGGGGGGGGGGGGGGCGCCGGGGCAATTCGGAGGTGCGTGGTATTGAACGTTCCGCAGCTGCAAGAATAACGTCGGTAATGTGTTTGACCTCATCGTCGACGCTGGGAAAGTGACGGTCATCGAATGTCGCTAGAGACGAAAAAAGTGTCCAATCAGCTTGGGCAAACTTCCAGCGTCGCGAGCGCATGTATGGCAGTTGAGGCTGCAGTCTAAGGACACATGGGAAGTGGTCACTCGAGTGTGTATCATCAAGGGCGAATCATTCGAAGTGCCGAGCTAGCGGAACAGTACCGACCGCAAGGTCTAAATGAGATAAATTTGTCGTGGAGGCAGACAAAAATGTAGGGACCCCAGTGTTGAGGCAAACTAGATCCGCTTGGTGGAAGACGTCTAGCAATAGTGAGCCACGTGGACAAGGATGTGGAGATCCCCAAAGCGGGTGGTGGGCATTGAAGTCCCCAACCAGCAAATAGGGGGGTGGAAGCTGACCAAGAAGATGAAGGAGATCAGCTCGTGCCATTGGTGTGGACGATGGAATGTATACAGTACAAAGAGAGAACGTGTATCTGGAAAGGGAAAGACGGACGGCGACAGCTTGGAAGGAAGTGTTTAAATGGATTGGGTGATAATGGAGAGTTTCATTTAGAAGAATCATGAGTCCTCCATGTGCTGGAGTGCCTTCAACAGAGGGGAGATCATATCGGACGGACTGAAAATGAGGGAGAACGAAGTGGTCATGGGGACGCAGCCTTGTTTCCTGAAGACAGAAGATGACCGGCGAGTAGGATCGTAAGAGGATAGACAATTCATCCCGATTGGCTCGAATACCACGGATATTCCAGTGGATAATGGACATAGGGTGAACAGAAAATGGAGGAATGTGACCAAGGTCGCTGTCAACTCAACGACTGCTCAGAGCTTGCGACCGACAGCACGGAGTGGCATTCAGCCGAAGGCAGAAGATCCTGATCCATAGGTTGTTCAGGAGCAGCTTCTGCCACCAGCGATCGGCCGGTTGATCGGCCGCCAGCAGCGCGCCTCGGCGACACAGAAGACGGTCGAGGGCGATTTCCGCCAGGTGGTGCTGTAGATGGGACACGCCTTGGTGGAGAAGGAGAGGAACTGGGTTTCTTTGTAGCTTTCTTGGAAGTATGATGTTTAGATGGAGGAGGAACCAATGGTTGGGAAGTTGCGGTACGAAGTCTTGGTGTCTGACTTTTGGGCTCGAGATTTAGCAGAACCCGACGAAGGGTGAGCCAGAGAGTGGGCAGGCGAAAGTGGTGAGGTTGAACGGGCGATCTTTGCGCTGGCCGATCTGACGACCGTGGCACTAAAGTTGAGGTCGCAAGTCTGCGTGGCCGGCTCCTTTGTTGGCCGAGGAGACGCAAGGACAGTGCTGTATTTTCCTGTCTGAGGCACGGTGGGCTGTCGACTGGCGAATAATTTTCGAGCAGCAAAGGTCGACACCTTTTCCTTCACCCTAATTTCCTGGATGAGCTTTTCATCCTTAAAAACGGGGCAATCTCGAGAGGAAGCAGCGTGGTCACTCATACAGTTGATGCAGCGAGGGGATGGAGGTGGACAAGCACCCTCATGGGCATCCTTGCCACACGTAACACATTTGGCCGGATTGGAACAGGACTGGCTGGTGTAATTGAACCGCTGACACCGATAGCAACGCGTAGGGTTTGGGACGTAAGGGCGAACAGAAATTATCTCATAGCCTGCTTTGATTTTCGATGGGAGTTGAACTTTGTCAAATGTCAAGAAGACAGTGCGGGTTGGAATGATGTTTTTGTCAACCCATTTTATAACCCTATGAACAGCCGTTACGCCCTGGTCAGACACGTACTGCTGAATTTCTTCGTCAGACAATCCATCGAGGGAGCATGTATAAACGACTCCACGCGAGGAATTTAAAGCACGGTGTGGTTCCACCCGGACCGGGAAGGTGTGTAGTAGTGAGGTACGCAGCAATTTTTGTGCCTGGAGGGCACTGACTGTTTCTAACAACAGGGTGCCATTCCGTAATCTGGAACAAGACTTT
Organism: Schistocerca piceifrons; assembly: GCF_021461385.2. Classification (NCBI taxonomy): domain Eukaryota; kingdom Metazoa; phylum Arthropoda; class Insecta; order Orthoptera; family Acrididae; genus Schistocerca; species Schistocerca piceifrons. The sequence goes on along the minus strand of NC_060139.1, from coordinate 717,785,394 downwards.
ACAGGACCTGCAATTGCGTCGACACCTTTCTGAATAATGAAAGGGTTGACCGTGGAGAAGTCGTGACCTTCGTCAGACCGATAAACAACAAGGAACTGTGGCAACGATGGAAGAACTGTCTGTGGCCGAGACTCAGTGAACTTACGCATGTGAGCAGACATAGTGGAAGGTGAGGAAACCATTGCAGAAGAATCCCCCATGATTACTGGCGTCTCAGATGGCGCGCTCCTCCTTGTGGAGGCCCTCTCTGAGGGCACTCCCGCCTTAGGTGATTGTTCGCACCTCAGGTCACACCTCCCGACAAACGGATGGAGGGACCAATCGGCACTTTTGGAAGGTATCAGCTCGGGTAATCACCCCTCCCCTGGCCGTTACCAGGGGGTACGTACGTGTCCTACCTGTCTACCCGGGGCGGGGAATTACGCGTTACCCCGTCACCGGCTACGCACGAAAATGCGTGGGCCGGCCTTCAGACACGCACAGGGAGGAAAAAAGGGAAAGGGAAACGAAAGAAGAGGGGTCTCAAACGCCGCAGCGGAGAAAAGGGCAAAGAGAAGAGGGAAGGAAAAGAGAAGGACAGAGGAAGGACGAAGACTTGCAAGTGTAGAAAGCAAGGAATTTGTAACAATTTCGAGCGTCCGTCTCCGGACGTAGGCACAAACCATACTCCCAGAGGGGGAGAAAGGGAAGGAAAGAGCCACGGGTGAGGGGGGGGGGGTGAAGATGGGGGATGGGGAAGGGTGCGGAAAGGGAGGGTATGCAGCCCGGAAAGGAAGGAGGGCCACATCAGCTCGGGGTCCCGTGCTTGCTACGCACATATCCACAAAAGAGTTGTGGACCGCCTGGGGGGACCAATGGGTTTCCCGAGCTTAACACAAAACTTTATGTTCGCTCTTTACTCACATTCGGCATCCATTGTGTCACCGTGACTAACACACAAAGAATCCAAACAATATGTTGCTAAACACAGCCCTGCCACCTAGCGAGTTTGCGCGTAAACATGACCAACATTATTTCAAGGACACTCACACATACCACGTAACAAGAAACCATTTATTTCGATTTAGTACTGCAAACTCAGAAATAAATATATCTGTACTGGAATTTTTCTCACAAAGAGGGTATTGATGTTGAATCTCAGTCTCTTACAATTTTTGGAAGGATTTCTTATTCCACACTGACTACGGTTGTTACAGTATCTCCACTATTGTAGTTTCGGCCATTTAGCCATTTTCAAGCAGTTGACAGATGCTGAAAACCCAGCATTAGTTAAAGCATAAAAATAATGTGAGCCTGTACAAGAGGTGTCATTTTTCTGCTTTTTAAACATGTTGACTACTGCTGTGTTTCCAGGAGCTTGTAACGCGTTTCGTATGATGTCGATCTCTGCACTTTATCTTCAACCCAGCAACCGAACAATAAATCTCGTCAGACATGGTATCAGTAAGTCCGGTTGACAAGTTTGCACTATAAAATAAAGATTAGCATTCGTAAATTGAATAATAACGATTTCAATACTATCTGAAATGTCTACATGTGCTTACTGAGGTAAAATACTAAGTAATCTTTTTCATATAATGACAAGCCATAATCGCTTCCATGCTTTAATCTACGTGAAAAAAAACTAACATACAATACCACTCGACAGCAAAGCGCAATGATGCTCGATCTAGCCTGTGATGCACCGAAACTCGTAAACAATCCTTAAAGCCACTAAAACGCGGAAGCAACAGTTAGTTTCAAGTGACGACAAGAACTACAGAAATTCATAATTCCAAAACTAATTACCTTTTCTGAAGTTTATACATCATTAGAAAGTTCTGGCGACAGAGAACCCGGTAAAACTTTTACTTTCCTGCAAACTTGCCAGATTGAAAATTATTCTCTATAACACGAATTATATTCCCCCATAAATAACTTATTCAAAACGCAATTGATTCACACTTTTGTCATATTCAAAACACCATCTATAATTTTATACTTTTAAATTAGATAACACGAAAAACACCACATATTTGAGAAACATTCATCAAATTATTAATGTTGACGGAATCACTAAGTACAGTATGCTAGTCAAGTTTTATGTACTACTTAAAAAGAGTTTATAAAACCATACCTACATACTTAAGCCATAACATCTTATTTGTGTACAAAACACATCAACATATACACTAAACCTTAAGCCTGTTTTAAATTTTATGTAACACTTGCACTCAAAACCATTACTGTAAACTATTGGACATGTTCAAAAGACTTCAAGCACTTCTGAAGGCAGGCGCACTTCTAAGGTGCATTTACTTGAAAGCAGATGTATGTGTGCTTGGTTCTGTAACACAATATTGAGCAATAATAACTGAAGTGTTGCAATGTGTAGTTGGGTAGTTATCAACTAATAAAGTCTTATCTACCAAATTAAATTGCATTTGTTACTTAATTAACCATCAGAAACAATTGCCACCAGAGACTTTGTGGAATTAATGAACTTGGGAAACGAAAAAAAAGAAAAAAAAGGCAAATCTGAAGAGACGATGCTCCAAAATCGAAGTACTAACTTTACTTTTATCTATGTAATCACTCAGCCATCTTGTGACATCAGGACCACGGAGTGCAAATCTTATGTCTAATGAGGGCACATTAATTATCCAGGGAAGACCACTGAGTGCAGTCTTCCATACTGCAACCACTCGAAAACGACCAAAGGTAGAAACAGTAGTGAATGTTCTAGTAAACATACAAACGACGAATAGAAGTCTGTTAAAAAAGGCAACGTAAGTGTAGTTTTCCCAGTTGATACTGGACAGACCAACTGTTACTATTGTATGAATGAAAAGTTCTCGGGTTTCCAAGCGTGTCAAGTAATTAAAATTACACGAGCTTTCGGCCAAGAACACCTTGACCATTGTCAAGGGCTGTCTCTGCTGGTGTCCGCGGCATCTCCATATATGGGCATATTTTCACTATGCCTTTGAGGCGCCCGCTTCAACCGCGCCATCGCTGGATCCCACGCCTTGCTGAGCTGCAGGCCACCATCTCTATTCAGTATGTTAACGATGATTTTTGTTTGAATGCCTTCTTTTTTTACACAATCCCAGGGGCCGTTTGTGCAAGCCACGACGGATGTTTCGTCAAATTTTATTCTGTGTCCGTTTTCTAAAGCATGTCCAGCTAAAGCAGATTTCTTGTCGTAGCGTAGGCGATAAAACCTCTCATGCTCCTTCCTGCGTTGTTCCACAGCGCCTACTGTTTGTCAGGTGCAAGACTGGCCACACTTACCAGGTATCTTGTAGACCCCCCAGGTGTTCTAAGACCTGCTGCGTATGTAGCTGGTTTCAGTAATTGAATTTTCGTCGGAGGCCTGAAGATCGACTAGATCTTGCGTCGTTTCAGCGGGCGACTTATCTTGCCCGACAAGGAACGGAAAGAAAGAAAGTTTCTTTCCCTGCTCCTGGTCGGTGATCTTGCTGAGAATCTTATTTGAAATTAGCTCATTTATTTGATGGACGTCCTGAAGCAGCTCATGGAGCAGGTTATCAGAGTCTGATATTCTTGGAACGCCTCAGTGGCATTAACAGTAAAATGCAGTTAACCATGGAAGTAGAAAACGAGGATGCATTGCCTTCCTCGACGCTCTCGTGGGCCGCAAACGAAATGGATGCCTTGGCCACAGCGTCTGTAGAAAGCCCACCCACACTGACATGTACTTGCACGCTATCAGCCATCACCACCAGGCACAGAAGCGCTGTTTCACAGGCACTGGTGCATCGTTCAAGAATGATATCAGACGCTGGTAACTTGCCATGGGAGCTGAACCACCTACGCCAGGTCTTCAGGAACAACGGCTATAACGTCCATCAAATAAATGAAGTGATTTCAAACAGGATCACCGACAAGGATCAGGAAGAGAAACTTGCTTTCTTGCTGTTCTGTGGCTTTGAATTGGGCGAGGTAAGCCGCCTGTTGAAACTACGCAAAATCAAATCGATTTTCAGGCCTTCGACGAAAATCCGTCAATTATTGAGACCAGTTAAAGACGCAGCAGGTCTCAGAACAGCTGGGATCTACAAGATGCGACGGTACCGAACGGTTACTGCATGTGTAGCTGCTCTTCCAAATAGCATCCGATAAGAGCAAACCAACTGCGTCTTTACTTGTGGCTACTCGTACTTTAGGTACTGTGCCTATGCACGGCTCAGTTTAAAAAGAGTAGCTCGATGCAGTCACACGGTCGATCCGTGCCCGTCTCCTTTTTGCCTCGCGGGCGACTGGTCCTGCAGCCAAAAGCACTGGCTAGGGTTGCGAGTTAATAAAATACACAGAAATATGAAATAACGGTTAAATGAATAGTAACAAGTTTTCTATTCTAACGTCTGTAACTGATGCAGTCCACAGAGGATTATGTTGAATAATGTTTATTCAAAAAAGGACGTCTCAAACAAGAAGTTGTCCCACCCTTCTAAAATGTAGTAAAGTTACGTTGAGAGCGTTAGGAGAATGGTAGCAAAATCCCCTAACTAAATAGTCATCAAAGATGCACGATAACTAAGTCCATCTGGTGATCACAATACACAGAGATTCACCAGCTTAAAATAGTTCGGAGTTCAACATGATTCACAAATTAACAAAAGCGATGCAAAGAACAGTAACTCACACTCTCTCTGTTCTCTGTTTCGTAAATCAAACGGCAGAAGTTATTCCTACTCTGAAGCACATTCAGATCTCTCGAAATATGAAATCCCTTTAGAAGTTAGAGTGTGTAGCAGCCATTCACCGCCCACCCACACGAGTGAATCACGCACGTTACTGTAGGCAGATCTGCCTTCTTCCAGTACTCCACGTTAAGTGTCCAGAATCGCTCCCCTGAGCTCTTCACTCGGGAAGTCCCAGGCCCCAGCTGATTCCAGCAGTGTTCCGCCATCGTCCAACTCTCATTGGCTGAAGGCCGTCACCACTAAAAATACGTAGTTCTCAGGTTCCACATACATAGGTCTCATCTTGACCACTTACCCACACTAATATATTACAACAATATTAAAATCAAAAAGGTTATAACATTCGGTTGCATTCAGATCATTCACAAATACAAGTATATTGTTGCACAAGAGCACTCACGTTAAATGATTACATATTATCGCTAAATATTATTAAACAATTATTATGCCTTTCTGACAGGGGCGTCCTTCGGTTCTCTCTTCAATTGTGGTGTCTGTTGACACATGCGATCGACCACTTTTAAATGAGCAGTTTTTTAATAGCACTTGTGGAGAATACGATATTCTGACAAATACTTGCATAATGAAAAGATGTAAAAGACGTCATAAATCAATAAATAAAATAGATACAGATATGTACGGTACCTTTCAGGGACGATAGCTATAGTGCAATGCTGTGATCTGAGATAATGTTACTTGGAATCGCATCAAGCGATTAACATTTTTCAGTTCGGAGGGTCACTGTGAAAATGTTTATTTGCTTTGAAATATTAACTTTTGTTGCTTTAAAGATACTGAGATAATATTTTATACTGAGATAATATTTTATACTGAGATAATATTTTATACTGAGATAATATTTTATACTGAGATAATATTTTATACTGAGATAATATTTTATACTGAGATAATATTTTATACTGAGATAATATTGTATCACTGGATGCACCTCATTTTAATGAGGTCTCAAAGGTATTCAAATTTGCATTCATATTTCATGTGAATTATAATCGAATGTTAAAGAACTGTAACTTTGCCATCTTTAAGCGTGTCTGCCCAGGGATTTACCCGTTTCCGGTTCTGTGCTAACGCACTGAGTAATACCAAAACAACTAGTTCCCAACATCATACCGTTTATTTTTTCTCTCGTTATTAAATTCTATGAATGTTTTTCTTTTCCTCATTAGTAATAAGAAATTTGTTCATTGCCGCAGAAGGTGGCAAAGATAGGCTGATAAAATTATCTTTGTAACAAAAGAGCAAAATCCGGAGAATATTAAATTTTTTTGTTCAGTGTCGCTTGAGAATATTTATGTTTTAGATCTCTCACAAAAAGGACGTGTAAATTTTACTCGGGCGTCAACAATGCGTGTAGTAAATGATGTAAATGTAGTATGATAAAATGCAAGAAAACATGTATATTTAGAGTTATCACAGACGCAAGAATATTTTTATTTTATTACGCCAACATTCGTTCACAAGCATGGCTTTTGCCTGCAATCGTAAGAAGAAACAGTTTCTTCCAACTTTCAGGACAACGTAAAATTAATATCGTCGAATCAAGCGGATGCGAATGATGTATTCCTTCGAAGAACAAGTCGACATGCTTCTCATTTACGTCGAAGAAAATCTTAATGGTAGGAAGTACACCGCATTCCTGAAAGAAACGTTAGGTCCGTTATTGAAAGAAAAACTTTTAGGAACAAGGAACAGAATGTGATACAACACGTTGGGTGTCCGGCACATCTTTCTCTGATAGCTAGAAATGAGTTGCAGAGACAATTCGCAAATCGTCGGATTGGACGCGGACTAAATGCGTCGTGGCCGTCTCGTTCGCCAGACTTGACGCTTCTAGATTTTTTTCCTTGTAGGGATTCGTAAAAGACATTGTTTATAAAGACGTTGCAACTACACTTGAAGATGTGCGAGAGAGAATTGTCAGGGCATGTGCTTCGGTAAGTGCCGATGTGATAAACAATACCACTCCATCCATGATAAGATCACAGCGCTGCTTTGATACCAATGGTCATAATTCGAACACCTTCTGTAAAGGGACGTTCATGCCACCTTTGTGACCTTCGTTGACCTTCAAAGACCTTACTGTTACACATCACTGGATTCGTTTCGGTGGCCGGTATGGTATCAGAAAATAAATGCTTATCTGCAGCATCCCATAAAAAAAGCAATGTTGACATTCTTATCTCTGAAGCGACCCCATCTAGCAAAAAGAAAAAAAAAGTGTCATATTATGGCCTCCGTTGTCCCATGCAACTTTTGTCCCACAAATTTTTCAGATCCTATGATACTTTCGGAGATATTCTTGGTGGCAATAGTTAGTGACTCACCCTGTATATATGCTATTCATTATGATTTAGTGGGTGGACTGTAAGATCGGCAACCACAAAAAATTAGAGGTAAATTAATGTCAGTGTAAAATATATATATATGTGTGTGTGTGTGTGTGTGTGTGTGTGTGTGTGTGTGTGTGTGTGTGTGTGTGTGCTGCTGGGCTGCCTCCCAGCATGGTGATTCCACCATCGACCAACAACCTAACACAGCACGTGACTCGCCTGGAGCGGCCATGGCGGCTTGCTCGGTCCTGGGACCACTTCATCTTACCCTGTACCAACTCCGCGCGGCCTATTATCTCGCCTAAATAGGCGTAACGTTACAAATATACCTTGCGAGTGTGATCAGCGTTACGTCGGGACAGACAGTACGCGCTGTGAAAAACGCAGGAAGGAGCGTGAGAGGTTCCATCGTCTACGCTATCACGAGAAATCTTGCCTTAGCTGAGCGTGCTTTGGAAAACGGACACTGGATAAAACTTGACGAAACATCCATCTTGGCTCCCACAAACGGTTTCTGGGATTGTGTAATTAACAAAGCTATTGAAATAAAAATCACCAATAATACCCTGAACAGAGACTGTGGCCCGCAGCTCAGCACGGTTGAAGCGGACGCACCGAACGCCGAGTCAAAATACGCCCGTATACGGCGATGGCGCGGACGCCAGTGACGTCACAGCCGGCAGCTAGTGTACGTAACGGGTGTACCAGCAGCCTACTGGCAGTGTTATCACTTGACAATGGCCAAGGGGTTCTTGGCTGGAAGTTCGTGTAGTTTTAATCACTTGACGTGGTTGAAAACCCTAGAACTTTTATTCAACGTCACCACCGCGAGACTCTGCATTCTTACGTTACTACAGTATGGACTGAGTATTTCTGTGCTAGGTATGTTCGGTTATCTTTGAATGACTACGACCGATCTGTATTCATCTGGTGGTGGTAGAAAGACTCAATTATGAATATAAGTCAACCAATTTCTGTTACTTTTTTATCAGTTCGCAACCGTATTAATTTTGGCGTTCTTTAGACCTAATGCTTCCGCTTGTCGCTATATAAACACTCGTCAGTGGTGTGCTTTTGGGTGTCCAGCCGGTCGAGTTACGTTTTACTCACCGCCTATGTTCGTCATCAACGTTCAATAACCACTCAAAGATGGCAGTGGCAGCACTAGCGTGTCGTGGGAACGCGGCGAAACAGTGCAGTCGTCGTCGTCGTAATGCAGAAAGAGAGCGATTTATCTCATGTTTAGAACGGCATTATCATTGGCTGTCGGGCGAAGAGTGGAAGCATTTGCAATCGGCTAAGTTCGTAAGCCGTCAGCGTGCTGTCGTGGTTGAAGTAGAAGTTGTCCCAAAAAGAATGACCCGATTTTAAATATTATTAGAAAGAAGGGCTTAACACCAACAAATTGCATACTAAATTACTCAGAAAGACAGACGTTTATAAAAATCCATCATAAATGTTCAGTTCATCCCAAACTGAGCGCCAACCGGGGTGGCCGAGCGGTTCTAGGCGCTACGGTCTGGGACCGCTACGGTCGCAGGTTCGAATCCTGCCCCGGGCATGGATGTGTGTGATGTCTTTAGGTTAGTTAGGTTTGTGTAGTTCTAAGTTCTAGGGGACTGATGACCTCAGAAGTCCCATAGTGCTCAGAGCCATTTGCACCATTTTTGAACCAAACAGAGTAAGGTGTCTTCTGTCACTGAAGCTACGTCAGCTGATATTCTGCGTTTTAGTTTATCAATGTCACGAGGTAAGGGAGGAACGTAAACATATTGTTGAACATATCCACACAGGAAGAAATGAAATGGTGTTAAGTCAGGGTTCCTAAGAGGCCAAGAGTGTAAAGCCTGGTCTCTTAATCCTGTACGCGCTATCCAACGTTGAGGCATTCAGGTCAGCGGCCATAGCGACATCCAGCAGATTTTTTCTGAAACTCTAGACCATGGCGATTACATCTAGCGCTGTTTCAGTTACCTAGTGACATTTATGTCAGTATTATTACAAGTTAGAATCGGGTCATTATTTTTGGGACACCCTCTATAATGTGCATGGCAAAATGGTGCTATCCAAAACAGGCGGCGAGGCAACTGTGGTGCCCCACTGGCCATATACGACAGGGGTGAACGGCGACTGCGGATACGTATACAGGCGAATAGACTTGCAGCTGAGCAGCTGACCACCCAGGTGAATCAAGGAGCTCCCCTCAACAACCGTTCAACGAACGTTGATGTGTATACGCCTCCACAGCAGGTGCCTGGTTCATGTGACCGCTGTTCATCGGCGACAAAGGCTGGACTTTGCATGTCAGCACCGCAACTGCACGTCCACGGAGTGGTGACAGCTAACCTTTTGAGATAAACCACATTTTAAGCTCCATCGGATAGATGGCCGTAGTCATGTATGGCGTGATGCGTCTGAAAAGAAACACCCTGGATCAACACAAATACGCATATATTATTGGGGACTCTATCAAACCCAACATCTAGTTTGCTTTACTCGGCACGATTCCACCCATCAGCACGACAACACAACGTGTCACACAGCTCACAGTGTACGTGCGTGGTTTGAAGAGTACCAGGATCAGTTTACTGCTCTTCCCTGGCCACGAAACTCCCCGGATTTAAGCACAGCCGAGCATCTATGGGACCACCTCGATTGGAACGTCCCCGTCGTGGATCCTCAACTGGGAAACCTAGTCCATCTGGCCATGGCACTAAGGGCGGCATGGTTCCACGTCTCTGTCGGTACCTTCCAAAATATCACTATCTTCTCCTGTATCTCTTGCAGTAGTTGTGCAGCAAAAGATGGCTATTCAGGCTTTTGACAGGTGGTCACATTAATATGACTGGACAATGTATAATGAAGAATTAAATTTTGGAAATACACTAAAATAAAATTGAGAAACGATGTAACTGAAGACCTAAGTGACAAACTTTCAAGTTAAATCACTGCATGCCTGACTGGCCGCTGCCTTGAAAGAGCTGAAGGGTTGCCTAGTAACTACAACTGTAGCTACAACACTGAGGTGACTAAAAATCATGAGATAGCGATATGTACATACAGATAACGTGGTAGTATCGCGTAAACTATAAAACGGAAGCGCAGTTACAGAGCTATCGTTTGTACTCAGGTGATTCATGTGAAAAAATCTCACAAAAGAGGAATTGAGACTGAACACGGAAAGATTCGAGCTAGACGTAGGGGTCATTCCATTTCGGAAATCGTTTGGGAATTCAGTATTCTGAGATTCACAGTGCCAAGAGTATGCGAGGAATACCAAATTTCACACATTACCTCCCACATGGCTTTCACTTAATGACCGAGAGCAGCGGCTCTTGAGTAGGGGTGTCATTGCTAACAGACAAGCAACAGTGCGTGAAATAACCGCGGAAATCAATGTCGGGTATATGATAAACATAGCCATTAGGTCAATGGCAGAAGATGAGAGACACGAGTGCCTCTGCTAACAGCACGACATTGCCTGCACCGCCTCTCGTAGGCTCCTGACCATACCTGTTGAACCCTATACGGTTGGAAAACCGTGGCCTGTTGAGTGCCGATTTCAGTTGGTAAAAGCTGAAGATATGGTTCGAGTGTGGCACAGCCCCCACAAATCCACGGACCCAAGTTGCCTACAAGGCACTGTGCAAACTGGTGGTGGTTCCATAAAGATGTGGGTTGTTTTTACCTGGAATGTACTGGATCCTCCGGATATTCAGCTACCTTGAGACCATGTGCAGCCATTGTTGGACGTCATGTTCCCAAACAACGATGGAATTTTTATGGATAACAATGTGGCATGTGGTTTAAAGAAAATTACGGACAGTTCGAGCGAATGATTTTGCCACCCAGATAGTCCGACAGCTATCCCATCGAACATTTCGCGGACGTAATCGAGAGATCAGTTCGAGAAACTCCCGCACCCGAAACACTTTCGCAGTTATGGACAGCTATAGAGGCAGCATGGCTCAATATTTCTGTACGAGACTTCCAACGACTTGTTGAATCCATGCCGAGTAGCTGCACTATGCCGGGCAAAAGGAGGTCCTAGATGAGATTAGGAAGTATGCCATGACTGTCACCCCAGTGTATTACTACTACAGTATTCTACACTGGCATATGGATGCTTCGGCAGTCCTGGAATCTACGCACGTGGGTGGCCACTATACTTCTTTTGGTAAGATTTCTGTAACTATTTTTGATAATGGCTACCATTCTGTACCATATTAGTAAAATTTTGTTACTCTCCTACTTGCTCTTCGAACCAGAGATGGATCGTTTGTCAACGAACTGGTCCAAAGGAACGGTTCACCAAGATGAACGGAACGAGCGAGGAGTGAATTCTAAGGAACGGTCTTTCATAGTTCACTTCGGTCGCGGCTTTCTACTTATAGTTCCCGGGAACGGGAAACGGCCGGTCTCGTTCCCGCGGTCTCACGTCAACCGGTCTCGTTCCAGCCTCGGTCCCGTTCTTGTCTGTCTAGGTCTCGCTCGGCCGGACTCTTCCTCCTCTGCGTGGCCACTCGTCGCAGTTCCACTGCCGACTGCTAATAGTTACTTCAGTATCGAGCTGTTCGTTTCGTTCGCTTCGCACGCTCATTCTAGATTTGTTTCAAACCTTTTTTGAACTCTGAACTTCTGGTTCTTTTTCGTATTCCATTCAGCGTCCTCGACCCGTAATTAAAATGTATTTTATAATTACGTAAACTACATAAAAATTACATAGTATGTAATACATACATCTTTTCAGGTAACAAAACTGCGTATCAGCTCACTTCACTATTTCGATAAACAGCAGAAGAAATACTTGCAAAAAGGCAAGATTTGTTATTACACATGCAAAGGTCGTCGGCACGGTACACACGAGTGGTCTTTTCCGCCTTTTTCTGATCCAAGGTGAAAGAGCATGTTCATTGTTATGGAAGGCAGACCGACTTACAACCGAATGAAGCCCGCGCTTAGTGATCGAGTGTCTGGTGTCACATTTTGTAAAGAGAATATGATAGCTCCTGCAACGTTATTTCAGTGGCACAGGGTGGCGCACGAAAAATCGACCCCGAGTACTAGACTGCTCACTGTCTCTTACCAATCTTCATCTATTGTTTAGAAGTTGTTTGCTTTAGCTTATTTGTTATTTCTTCACTGCCCAATTATTACATGTTTATCTATTCTGCACGTAGCGGTCAACAAATCGTCCGTAACTGGCGAGCAGTCTGTACTCGGGGCCGGTTTTTCGTGCGCCACCTTATATTATTTCACTGCGATCAGCCACTTAACGCTACAGTTCACTAAACGAGATGTTTCGCAGAATCATGAAAATTAAAGTGTATGAGAATTTTGGTATGAATAAAAGCTCTGTACTCCAGGGGGGGAGGCAAGTCCCCCTCTTGGCGTCTTCCATCTTCAGTCACCTATGGTACTAATTTTCAATTTTTCATAAGAACCATATACCAAGCACAATGAACGGTGAGCAAGTAAAAATCAACGGTTCCCAAAAAAGAGCGATCACCAGTGAATTAGTTCCCAAGGATGAACGACTTGGCCCATCACCACCACTTCGAACCTCTTGACGTTAGTTTGACAGATCGCACCGCTGAAAACAGAAGTACTGGAAATGGTGCTTCAGCATACCTTGCCCTCGACTTTGTCGTCAGCCTTTATCAGCTGCGGCTGCGGCACGATCGCCACCGCTGAGGCGTAAGCGGCCGCCTGCGGCGGCGGAGGTGCCTGCCTGTATAGCGGCCAAGCGGGCACCAATGGCGGCGGCGGCTGCTGCTGCTGCTGCTGCTGGTGGTGACCGTAGATACAGAGGGGCACGTGCTGCCCGCCAGAGTGGATCGGCAGCGCCACCACCTGTCCACCGTCCAGCGTCTTGTGCGCGCCACCGTTCTGCAACGGTAAACAGGACGCGCCTCAGCAATTAGGTGTGTACTAGTTCTCCTTCCAGCTACCTGTCCCTACCTCCGCGCAGCGATTACTACAGCTCAACCCGCCGCTACGGCGACACATGGGTACGTGTGTACTAAAATGCTGATGGTAAGCTCGTAGGGGACCAAACTGCTGGGGTCATCGTTCCCTAGGCTTACACTATTTAAAATAACTAACTTACGCTAAGAACACACACACACACACACACACACACACGGGCGCGCGCGCAGCCGCCCGAGGGAGGGAGGACTCTCAACTCTGACGGGGTGGGGAGGGGGGAGGGGGCGAGGAGGGGGGAGCCGCGCGAACCGTGGCATGGCGCCTGAGACCACGTGGCTACTCCGCGCGCCGTGTGTACTTAAGCACAGCGGTTAAAGCAGTCTAATTTGGTCTCCGCTAGCGTGGCGAGCATCACGAAAACCTTTCAGTCTGCTGCACCCGACGACAGGTTGTGCTATCAGTTCAACAGGAGCAGCCATGTTTATATTTGCGGCGATAGTTTCACTGCAGTATTTATGATAACGGCGGGAGCAGCAAAATGAACAAACCAAACTTAAAGGAGACTGAGAAGAAATTATGAATTGAGGAATATGTACCACTCACGAAACAGAGCGCAAGTCCGGCAGGGGAAAGTCTTAGCGTGTTTATGAGGCAGCTTTAAAAAAAAAAAATTATAATAATCGGTGTCAGGAAGTCGTTTCTAAAAGTATTTGTATGGAGTGTAGCCATGTATGGAAGTGAAACAAGGACGATAAATAGTTTGGACAAGAAGAGAATAAAAGCTTTCGAAATGTGGTGCTACAGAAGAATGCTGAAGATTAGATGGGTAGATCACATAACTAATGTGGAGGTTTTGAATAGAATTGGGGAGAAGAGGAGTTTGTGGCACAACTTGACTAGAAGAAGGGATCGGTTGGTAGGACATGTTCTGAGGCATCAAGGGATCACAAATTTAGCATTGGAAGGCAGCGTGGAGGGTAAAAATCGTAGAGGGAGACCAAGAGATGAATACGCTAAGGAGATTCAGAAGGATGTAGGTTGCAGTAAGTACTGGGAGATGAAGCTTGCACAGGATAGGGTAGCATGGAGAGCTGCATCAAATCAGTCTCAGGACTGAAGACAACAACAACAACAACAACAACAACAACAACAGATGTCTCACAATGCAAATTGTGTAAAAAGTTACTGTACGCACATTCAGGAACACGTGGAGTATGTTACGACATGTTTGTAAATTTGACCAGCAGTTTTCTCACTCTAGAAGTATTTTGAAAGAGGAAAAAGCGGCTGACAAGTGTGTGAAATGTGTGTGCTAAGGACTTGAGGTCGTTTAGTGGCACTTAGGCTTTGAAAATCTGGGGCAAACATTGATTTAAACAGGAAAAAATATGGCTCAATGGACATTAAATACCACATTCTGATGGTATACAAGCTAGTGCGAAGAAAGCTTAGTATGAATGATAAACTTATTCCAGATGTGAACATTTTAGATTAACGTAACACGGAAAACTAACTTCATGTTTGCTAAACTGCATTTGGGGAATTTAGAATTAACTATTTTGGCAACTTGGAGTGAATTCAGCGAAGCCGCAATACACATCCTGGAAAAGTAACTGAATTGGTTTTACGGGGGTAACGTATGGCTGGAACACACAAAGGTTACAGAAACTAGTCTCCCAAGTCCTTACCTTAGTTGGCGTTGCAGTGTAATAGACATCTTCAGTTGCTTAGAAGCAAAGGATCTCGACATTCAGAAATGCATTACAGGTGACATGATCGATCAGGTGACATGATCGATGATGATTCGGATTGAGAATAACCAGTTCTAGTCTAAAGAACGTGAAGGTGCACAGAAAAAGGTTCCTATAGAAGTAAATAAGCCAGAAATACGCTGAAAAGGGGAAAAAAAAGAAATCCGCTATTTCCTGGCCTATAAAATGACTCATAATGAATGTGTATTTCATTGAGCCTCGTATTGTGATACTCTGGTATTTTCATCAACTTCCGGACCCTACTCAAAACACTGCAGTGAAAGCTTACAGAGTAAACTGCTACGGAGCCTAGCAGAGCGGGAAGACTGTCCTGCTTGGGTTGGGCATAGCTTGGCTTGGATGGGTGTAAAGCAGCCTGCCCGTTCGTTGATAACGTGCGACAGCTTGCCTGCCTAACAGGCCAGCACGGGTAGGTTAAAACCTGAGTGCGTACACCTGTGATAGCAATTCTCTGTTATCACTGTATCTGTCTACTCAGAAAAGCAACCGAGCCATGTAACGTAAGCACCACAAAAGAATTGTCAAGAAGAATGTGACTTTCCAATGGTAGTTCAAACATAGAAAATATTCGAATCTTCAATCAATAAGGTTCTCAACTGAGTCGATCCAAAACATAATCGACTTACTAGAAAAACTGCAGCCTAATACTGGAAAAAAATTATCTTGGTGGCAGATGACGTTCATTGCAAAATAAGAGCAATATAATCAACTCAATTTCATATTTGGCGTTTTCTTCCGTAAATTGGTGGCAGTGTAAGACATAAATGACTAGTTGTGAACTGCCTTTTATAGATGGTAAACCAGAACTTCACGAACTTCTGCAGATTGCCGACGGGTATTTCCTATGTTTTACTGTGAACGATCCGTGGTCTCCGGTGGTTTGCTACAAAGTAATTCTATTTCCTTTTCTTTACAACCCACATTTATCTTTGCATCTGTTTTTCTCTGTAAATATCTGCACAACAGTTCACATATCTATGGACTGTTCGTCAAACTGCGATCCGAGACAAGTATTGAAGCACCCCGCTGTTCTCAGCCGTCATCTGTAGTAAATTTAACCAGCCAAATCGAAAGACGTTAAATAATGGTAAGACCACCTTGAAAGTGTAGTTTTCCTGTTCAGTAACAAAAAGACAGCGAAGTAACGTTTTAAGATGTGCTTACTTTTAATTGACTAATGTATTCGACGATGAGAGAGTTAAATATGACTGCTTACCTTACGGCTCCAAGCACTATGGGACTTAACATCTTAGGTCATCAGTCCCCTACCGATGGTAGGGTATGGTATGGTAGGGTAGGGTAGGAGTACTGACACTGAAGTAACATGTATTCGTGAATGCTCATTACAGAGGCTGTAAGGTTTAAACGCAGTACTTACACTACTGGCCATTAAAATTGCTCCACCACGAAGATGACGCGCTACAGACGCGAAATTTAACAGACAGGAAGAAGATGCTGTGATACGCGAATCATTAGCTTTTCAGAACATTCACACAAGGCTGGCGCCGGTGGCGACACCTACGTGCTGACATGAGGAAAGTTTCCAACTAGCAGTTGACCGGCGTTGCCTGGTGAAACGTTGTTGTGATGCCTCGTGTAAAGAGGAGAAATGCGTACCATCACGTTTCCTACTCTGATAAAGATCTGATTGCAGTCTACCGCGATTGAGGTTTATCGTATCCCGACATTGCTGCTCGCGTTGGTCGAGATCCAATGACTGTTAGCAGAATATGGAATTGGTGGGTTCAGGAGGGTAATACGGAACGGCGTACTGGATCCCAACGGCCTCTTATCACTAGCAGTCGAGATGGCAGCCATCCGCATGGCTGTAATAGATCGTGCAGCCACGTCTCTATCCCTGATTCAAAAGATGGGAACGTTTGCAAGACGACAACCATCTGCAAGAACAGTTCGACGACGTTTGCAGCAGCATGAACTATCAGCTCGGAGACCAAGGCTGCGGTTACCCTTGACGCTGCATCACAGACAGGAGCACCTGCGATGGTGTACTCAACGACGAACCTGGGTGCACGAATGGCAAAACGTCATATTTTCGGATGAATCCAGGTTCTGTTTAGAGCATCATGATGGTCGCATCCGTGTTTGGCGACATTGCGGTGAACGCATATTGGGAGCGTGTATTCGTCATCGCCATATAGTTGTGTCACCCGGTGTGATGGTATGGGGTGCCATTGGTTACACGTCTCGGTCAGCTCTTGTTCGCATTGACGGCACTTTGAACAATGGACGCTACATTTCAGATGTGTTACGACCCGTGGCTCTACCCTTCATTCGATCCCTGCGAAACCCTACATTTCAGCAGGATAATGCACGACCGCATGTTGCAGGTCCTGCACGGGCCTTTCTGGATACGGAAAATGTTCGACTGCTGCCCTGCCCAGAACATTCTCCAGGTCTCTCACCAATTGAAAACGTATGGTCAATGGTGGCCGAGCAACTGGCTCGTTACAATACGCCAGTCACTACTCTTGATGAACTGTGGTATCGTGTTGAGGCTGTATGGGCAGCTGTACCTGTAAACGCCATCCAAGCTCTGTTTGATTCAATGCCCAGGCGTATCAAGGCCGTTATTACCGCCAGAGGTGGTTGTTGTGGGTACTGATTTCTCAGGATCTATGCACCCAAATTGCGTGAAAATGTAATCAGATGTCAGTTCTAGTATAATATATTTGTACAATGAATACTCGTTTATCATCTGCATTTAATCTTGGTGTAGCAATTTTAATGGCCATTAGTGTATTACTGGGCAAGTGATCAAAACGTTGTTACAGCGATGTGAACTACTGTTTGTGATACGGACCACTCTGATGTGGCGTAATGAACTTCATATTTTCTTCTAGTATTGTAATTATGTACATGATTGTTCCTGTCGAAGCGCAATGTACTATTACATCAAACTTCATAATGGGATAACAATAATGTGAAGTTGATACGACTGCTACTCACACGTCGTGGTGCAGAAAAGCACAATGAAAAGTGTGTTCACGTAATTTTGGGTCAAGAAATTCTTCAGAAAGGAAGCAAGGGCGGCGCACGCACGCACACCCTGTCTCCTGTTGTTCTAGTCAAAATCTTTTTTTTTAAGAGGGAGGAAATTTGAATAGTGGCTAATAACCGGAGGGAGGCGTTTAGGACATGAGATGCTGCACCAACAAGTGCTGTCACGTAGCCTTGTGTTGTGAGGGGAAGATGTCGTTGATATAGTTTACTACATTTTTTTACCTCCATAGTTATCGATGATCATATCTCTGGAGTGTTGCAAAGACTGTACTGACGTCGGTTCATGGTAGTTTGGTGTGTTGTCAACATTGTTATTTCAGTTTGTGCTTTATTTCTTTAGAAAATACATTTCCGGTGGTCGTCTAAATTTTGGTTGAGGTACGCGCAACGCATGCCACCTATATGATCGTCGAGACTAACAAAGAGCGCAGACGACGTTTGAAGACAATTCGAATAAGAATTATGCAATAAAAACTTTCTGTTAAACAGACTGCAAGAAAGAACTTGCTAAACTTTGCTGTGAAAATGTGCGGTATTGTTTTCCTTTTCGCTGTCATTCTTAACAGAAAATAAGTTGTGTTTATAGTTGACTTCATACTCCTACCTGATCGTAGACTGAAAACGTATAAATTACGGTCATTAAAGCTACTATTCACACAGATCCAGCAGCTGGAAATGTTCTCTCATATCCCGTGTACTAATGATTCCAACCGATTTACCCATTCACTTCCACTTATGTCCCAATCAAGGTTTCGTTTGCAATAACAATAAATAAGGTCACAGAAAGGGGGACGCAAAGATGAACAGAGAAGGAGGAAACGGATTTTAAGAAGGGGAAGGAGGATATGGACAGAGGGGTGAGGGAAAAGGAGATGGATAGATAGAGGGGAGAGAAGATTAGTACGTATATCCAATTTTGCAATAGCGGAGCATTAATGCGTTTGCTAGTTAATGGTAAGATCGGTACATATGCGACCCTAGATGCAGCCCTACAATTTCTATATTGGCTCTTGAACACAAAAATTTGACGATCTCTGGTCCGTGGTATGCACTGAGTGTCTCGCTCGGAAACAACCTCGTTCCATACGCTCACGGCAGTTGCTCCGACAGCAGTAATGCCCATTTCACTCATCGCCCTCTAGCTTCCTTTCAGTGCTGTCTGCTTGCGTCTTGGCTTTTCTTTTCCCACCATTTTCAGTTGAATCTTAACAGTGATACACAGCATCATGTATGTGTTTACTACTGAAGAGATGGCCCATATGCACCTGGCGTATGGGCTCATCAAATGCAGCACAAAGACACTATAATGAGATTTTGTCTCTGTTATATATGAGCCTAAGAGACATCAGATGCTTCCATGTTGGTATCGAAGATATTGCAGCTTTTTCGCTAATGTGGAGGTATTTTCACAGAAAAAAAAGGCAGTTGGGGTAAAAACCCTCATAAAACTGAAATTGTTTCTGTGGTACGAGCCATCAGATGCCAGAGATACCTAGTATTAAAACATTCATGAAAATGCCTGAACAATCTCCAAAATTGTGTTCCATTCACCCCATATAATGCTTGTACAGCGTATTCAACGTCAGTGCTAAAGAAAAACCTCACACTCACTCATCCACGTCAATCATTGTATAGCTAACAGGTTTCTATGCACTACAGGTACAGACAAGTCTACTGTTGTCCGACATAGGCTTTAATTTGAGGAAGAAATTTCTGAGAACTTACGTTTAGAGCACAACATTGTACGGTAGTGAAATATGGACTGTGGGAAAACCGGAACAAAAGAGAATCGAAGCACTTGAGACGTATTGCTACAGAAGAATGTTGAAAATTAGGTGGAGTTATAGGGTGAGGAATGAGGATGTTCTTCACAGAATCGAAGAGGAAAGGAATAAATGGAAAACACTGACAAGATGATGAAACTGCGTGACAGCACGTTAAGACATCAGAGAATAACTTTCATGGTAATAGAGCGAGCTGTAGAGTGTAAAAACTGCAGAGAGGTCGAGATTGGAATACATACAGCGAATAATTGAGGACATAGGTTGCAGCTGCTACTCTGAGATGGAAATAATGGTATAGGAGAGAAATTTGTAATGGGCTGCTTCAAAATAGTCCGAGATTATATATATATATATATATATATATATATATATATATATATATATATATATATATATATATATATATATATATATACATACTCACATGTCATTTCCAGTCCTCAAATTGCATTAAAGCAGTGCCTCTGTTTTGCAAACCATAAATGGTTAAACGGTTTACAGTTTTAGAACGAATAAATACTCTGATCTCCCGTACAGGCGGAAAAGTGACAAAATAGTCATTGATGACATTTTATATGTGGAACGTGACAAATTTCCAATATGTATGAACATACTATGTAGGCCCCTGTCATTGACACCGAAATTTATATCATTGCATGAGGACCTGAATCGGTTTCAAACTGAGATGATATGTGTCGCTGGATTATATATGCTGATGCCTTGATTTACGGCATGTCAATACTTTCATGAAAAGTGAAGAACAGTCGTCTAGAGTCCGCACGGAATTCCATGGCCGGTAGATGCGCAGACGGCAGGGCACGCATGGGGAGAGCGGTACTGGTGAGGGTTGCGGGCAGGCGCTGTAGGGGAAATGCCGAGTGAATTCTGAGTAAAACCTACACATATCTCTGGTTGCATTAAAATTGCTTCTTTTGCCAAAACACTGCAGAATTGAAACAGTCTCACCTCACTAACTTCTTGTGCAGACATAATTGCGAGAGAATTCTGAAGCAGTGGTTTATGAAGTTTATTAAGTGAGGAATTAAGGAAAAGTAAGGTCAGTAGCTAATGAAAACGTACGTACTCGGTGCAAAACAAATGTGTAATGTCTTCCATAGCATCTCTCATTTCACCAGCTATCGATGACCCTTAAAATTACATTCTTTGATCTAAAAAGTCTATTTAGTGGAATAACACGATAGATGATGAAATTCTGCATAATAATCATAGGGCAAAATACTCTCCTCTTTGCGTGCTATCAGTTGCCAAAATATCATTTCGATATCTGAAACCGTTTATGAAATGTGAGGGATATTTCGCACATTTCTCTCTGGCTTCATTGGTGGCACAGTCGAAATCGCAAATGAGTGTGCTACGTCAGATCAGTTTTCTTGAGACAGGTGACAGAGCTCCACCCAAGTCTACAGAAAAATTCAATATGCTAGCTGACCAGTATATTTGTTAAGTACATTTGTTGTGTAATTCGCATATTTTATTTTTGGTTCCAAAAGCTGATGGACTCCAATTTTTGAATTTGAACATAACAGCACTCTTAGAAATCTCAGCATTCGAAAACCAAATGCACACAGTATTCAGATACAGTGGAAGTTAGCAGGGAGGCATGAAAATAAAAAAAAGTTAGTTGTAAACGCAGTAACGTATGTAATATGCATCAAACGCAAAATCATAGCGACCCTATTTGTTACTGCAAACTTTTTTCAAATTTCGCGCAGAGCGTTACTTCCATGTAAACATCACAGTAACTATGACCATTAACCAAACGATGCGCGCATCATCACGAATATGACTTATAAAACTACAAATAAATCAAAAATTAAGTTTTTTACCTAGTAGTTTGAAAAAGATTACAGGGCGTGTGCCACCATTCTTTCATCGCGGACTGGCCGAAAGGTAGCATACAGTGTCTGCCTCCCCTTCTGAACAAACTAATGAACTCGCCTATCGCTTTGAACGAAAATTGGTCACTGCACATCGACCACCTTATCCTGCGCGGACTCTACACAATGGTCCTGTGAACTATATGAAGACAAAGGAGGAAGTAGACACATGTCCATCACAATCCAGCGAAATACGAATTCGTTTACAATCGTGATAAGCGTAATGTGGTACCTCACATCTGGCTCGCATGCTAAAGCACAATCTTTTGCTATGTTCAAAAAGAACTGAAACGGTTTCTATGGAAAGCAAGAGTTCAGAATAATGCAACAACGTTACAAAATTGAACTCTTGAGCAGTCTAATGTTTTATTAAGGGGAGTCGTACCGCCCAAATTGACAAAATTTGACATTTTTACTTTTATGGAAATTATGAAAATATGCATGTTTATGCTTAATTTGGTGTTGGTTTTATTTAAACATTCGATTATGTACTATTTTAAATAAATATTTGAAAATAATCATGCAATGACATTTCCGAAAATTTTTGTTTTCCATCATTTCGCATATTGGCATTTTTCTCTGGAACTATATAATGTAGAAGGCTGTGGTTTCTTTTGATTTATAGAGAACTGTCCATTTCATAAGTTGCCTGCACTGGCGGTACTTCGCAGTAAACTCTTTCAACTGTACATTTGTTTATGTTCGACAACAACAGTTATCCACTAGCCGCGTTTTAGTCTCTGTTTCCTGCGATAGTTTTCGTCATGACTAATTCAAAACGAGTGTTTAAAAAAATACGAAACAAAGGAAACAGATACTACGGAACAAATATAGCAGCAGTAAAAAGAGTGGTTAGCGCCGAAAGGCGTGATAATTTGGTTGTAAATAGTGACAGTCTTTCTACTCCTCCGAGTGCTTCCAAGAAAAAACTGCTGGGTAATGATGTAAAATACAACGCAGCTTTAGACAGTGAAACAAACTGCAATATCATTATTAATCTCCATATACTTATTTCAGCTTTGTGTGAAACAGTATGTTGTATATGTGGAGGCGAAACTGAAATTTCTGAAAAGCTATCTCAATGAAATGGTGTGGTGTGCACTTTACAAATAATGTGTTTGAACTGTAAAAGCGAAAAGACTTTCAAGACGTCAGAAGTAAGTGTAAAGAGTGGACTTTTTGACACTAATCTAAGATACTTCTATGGACTTAGATGCATAGGAAAAGGTCATTACGCTGGTAAGGTTCTTTGTGGCTTACTGAACCTCCTTAGTCCCCCTACAAAATCTATCAAATACAACTCTATAGTAAGAAGTAGTGTCAAGGCGTGTACTATGGAGTGAATGACTACAGCAGCAGAGCAGGCTGTAGCAGAAAATGGTAGTTCAGACATAGCAATATCATTCGACGGATCCTGGCAAGAAAGAGGTTCCCAGTCAAAGAATTCATGTGCATCTATTATCAGCATCGACAATGGGAAAGTGTTGATGTGTTGACCATGTACTGTCAGGGTTGTAGGCAAGCAGGCAAGAGTACTGAAAAGCAAACCAAGCATGAAATGAATTGTCAGAGAAACTATGAAGGAACTAGTGGAGGGATGGAGGTTGCATCTGCAGTGAAAATGTTCCAACGTTCCCAGCATGACCGTGCTGTTCGCTACATGAGTTTTCTTGGGGATGGAGACTCACAATTGTATAAGGCAGTGGTGGAGAGTAAACCCTATGGTGATTTGTCAATTACAAAACTAGAGTGCATTAATCATGTGCAAAAGAGGATGGGCACAAGACTACGTAGACTCAAACAGTAGTTGGGAAGTACCAAGTTTTCTGATGGTCTAAGTATAAGATGGAATGACTGATAAACAAATTGATCAGATTACACAATATTATGGTATGGCTATTAGAAGTAACAGAGATAATTTAGATTGTATGAAGAGAGCTGTTTGGGCAATTTATTTGCACAAGCTGTCTACAGATGCTGAACCAATGCTGAACACAACGTGTGTTCCACTGAATGGTATAAATACTGAAGGCAAAAGAGGAGGATAAAGTAGACACTTTCTCTCACAAAATTACTATACCAAATTTTGTTATGCTTGCCATGAAACCTGTGTTTCAGGATCTTGCCCAACCAGAGCAGTTGAAGAAATGTCTCAAGGGCAAAACACAAAACGGGAACGAATCATTTAACAATGTTGTATGGTCAAGAATACCAAACAATGAGTTTGTTGGAAGGTCAGACTTTGAACTTGGTGTTTTGGATGCTGTTCTTACTTTTAATGATGGCTATTCTGGAAGACTACAGGTTTTGGAATATCTTGGCATTCATAAAGGTTACAACACCATTAAAATGTGATGGACTTGGACCTAGACCAACTGCAAATCATGAAGGCAGAGATTGCAACAATATGTCAAAAGAAGCCAGATCGAAGAGCAGGGGGGCAGCACTGGGTTTGGAAGATGGAGGAGGAGATGAGGACTACCATCCAGGAGGATGATAACATTTTTTATGAATCAGTTGGCTGTATATTAAAATTTTTTCTTTCAACGCAATTTTCACAACGTGACATTTTTCAGTATAAAAGCCCCTTTTTCTCAGAAATTTCTGAATCTACATCAGTGAATTATTTACCACATAACATAGATAGTACAATGATGTAACTCTACTTTAGAAGTATTTACAGTAATAATTGAAATTCAAGAAATTAAAATTGTAAAGATGTAGGCCAAAAAATTGTGTTTAGGAAAAAATCGTAACTTTTTTCCAGTTGTTATTTTAAAGTGATTGTAGAGCAATACAGTCTCAAAACATGGGAGAATATGTGATAAAAATACCACATTTATATACTCAATTCCTGAGAAAACGGGGAATTTATATAGCCAATTTAGCATTTTCGAGGTAGGGCAGTACGACTCCCCTTAAATGACCTATGGAATGACCCCTCTACATTGTCGAATCGCTTATATCAATTTCGTATGTTACAGCTATCGTTACTTACACTTACTGAAATAGTAAAACAGTTTGTTATGAGTTGAAAAGCAACGCATTTCAGTGATAACCACATGCACTGTGGCAGTATCTGTGACTTTTGGAGATACGCTTTTAGTGTTACTTTGAGGCAGCAATCTTAGAAGTTGTTGCTTTGTTAAGTGCAAACACTGTAGGAATTAATTCGTTTATCCAGAAGTATGTCAGAAACTTGACATGTTTTTGCCTGCATGTGATCCCAAATACTTTAATATTAATCTTCTCTGTAAGTACAGTTCATCCTCCATCAGCTACAATGTAATGCCCACAAAAAAACCACACACACTTTTCGTTTTTATTTGGAGAATACCAATTTCAGGTACGGTTGCCAATACTCAGATTATACTTAATTACACAGCAACCTGACTTACATGAACACCATTAGTTCCGCTGATTCTTAAAAATCTTATATTATTATTTCTCAAAGTTATGGCACCAGTAGCTCAGACAATATATTAGAAACTGTGTTAAATGAACACACTCGGCAGTTAAATAAGGGAAATTTCGAATCTGTAGTGATAATTGTAAAGGTTTGTCAACAATTTATTCCTTAAGCCCATATTTCTCACGGTGGAGAACTACCGCAACACATAATCGCTTAAGGAACCTTCACTAGGCGTTTAAGACAGACTATTTTACTTTCATGTGCCTCCGCAGTGCACGACCCATGCATGTGCCAATGTTAACATCACCACATCGCCAACTACGACAAGTCCCATTTCCGAATATTGTGTGCATATAGT
This sequence comes from Schistocerca piceifrons, assembly GCF_021461385.2. Taxonomy (NCBI): domain Eukaryota; kingdom Metazoa; phylum Arthropoda; class Insecta; order Orthoptera; family Acrididae; genus Schistocerca; species Schistocerca piceifrons. The sequence goes on along the minus strand of NC_060139.1, from coordinate 717,760,161 downwards.
TTTCGAATTTTAATCGAGATTTCTAAGAACGTTGTTACGTTTAAATTCACGAACTGGAGTTCCTCAGTTTTTTGAACCAAAAGTTAAATCTACGAATTAAGCAACAAACGTACTTAGATACCCTGGTCAGCCAGAACATTATGCTCACCGACCTAGTACCAACATAAACTCATCAGGCAATAGCATCAACACCTGGCGAGGAATGACTGCTAGTGAAATACACGCGCGGTGCATGTAATATCACAGTGAGCGTACTGTCCGTGTGTAGAATGCCGAAGGCGCGTGATCTGAGTTTGACTGAGGGCGGATTGTGATGATCCGGAGGCTCGGCATGACCATTCCCGAAACTGCACGATTTGTCAGGTGTTCCAGGAGTTTTGTGGTGAGCGTCTTCAACACATGGCGAAACCAAGGTGAAACTACGCCCAGACGTCTTGAGGTTGGGTGGCAACCCTTCATTGCAAATGTCGGACTGGTAGAACAGGACAGGCGGCAAACTGTGGCGGAACTAATATCCGACTTTAATGCTAGGCAGAGTGCAAGTATGTCTGAAAACATAGTGCACCGAATAGTCCTAACGATAGGCCTTCACAGAGCACGACCCATGCATGTGCCTATGTTAACGCCACCACATCGCCAACTACGACTGAAACGAGCATGTGACCACCGGTAGAGGATGTTGGTGCAAGGGCAGAGTGTATTATGGCCTGTTGAATCCAGATACCCCCATCATGCCGATGGGAGGGTATGAGTCCGTCGTCTTTCACGAGAACAGCCCCTTGACACCTCTACTGCGGGATGGAGACAAGCTGACAACGACTCCATTATGTTCTGGGGAACATTCACCTGGGCATCAATGGGTCCAGTGGAGCTCGTACAAGGCACCGTGACAGCCAAGGAGTATTGCAGACCATGTACTCTCCTCCATGACGATTACCTTCCCTGACAGCAGTGCCATTTTTCAACAAGATAATGTGCTATGTCACAAGACCAGGAGTGTGATCAAGTAGTTCGAAGAACACAGTCACAAGTTCCAATTCATGTTTTTCATTTTTACCTAAAAAATTAAATTATTGTTTTCATAATTTAAGCGACCTTTGTTAACAACCTTTCACAAAAAGGCAATAATTGAGGACTTTTATTTGAAATGAAAACAGGAATTTCGCGTGCAATCTGTAATCGAAAACAAGAAGACCTGCGTTATTCATAAAAATGATGATGAAGTTTACAATTACGAGATGTAGGCAACTGAGATTCAACGAGAAAAAATTGACTGATGCAATGCACTGTAATATGCCAATAATATATTACGCTACGTTTCCGCTGTACATTAACTTATTTCATGATGAAAATGTATCTTATACAGTCCCTCGGAAAACTTCAAAGCCGTTTATCTCTGTTACTTTATGACAAACATTAAGAACTACCAATTTCTCGATACTTTTTAACCGTCTTCCACACACGATGTGTCACGCGCGTTTCACTACGGAACAGGAACTTTCTTAAACTGTTCCTCATTCTGTACTGCCACAGTGCAGTGAGAAACAGTTTAAGAAAGAAAGTCAATTACAAATAGTGCAGCGCACGAAATACCGCAGAATGCCAAAAATTGCCAAGTGCAGATGTGAAATGAGGCTTGTTGACTCCAAACACTGCTAGCAAGGAGGCAAGGAGCAGATTATAGAAGGAAGCACCAATAACCAAGGAAGATGCGTTGTGAATAAAAGCGAAACGAGTCTGGTGTAATTCTCTTCAATTAGATTGCAGTCAGCTCAAGACGGATAACCTACAGTAAAAGATACTTTAATTTACAACCATGTCACAAAAATAAGCACTACCAATAATCACCAAGGTTATCGATACATTTAAATTTCGATTGCACTGGCGGCTATCGCCCGTTCATTTTTTATCCAAACCCAACTGCTATATACTGTTGGCCTTACTTGAGCTCAGTTATTGTTATGTTAATCAGTTCAGTTCTTACTTCTTATTGAATTTAAGTGCTACCGTTTTTTTGTGCTGTGTGTGTGCTGTTATGATAGTTTCTAATCATGGATAAATTCGTGGCAGACAGACGACTGTATAGCGATGACCAAATGCCAAATGAAATAAAAGTTCGTGGCAACAAAGACGGGGAATACCGATTTTCGTTCTCCACTAGTGTTATGGTACCGTACCTAAGGTGCAAATATGTACTCACTACTAAATAACCTAATTACCTACCTATGGGAGTTAAGTGTTAGCAGTGGAGTCATTTTGAGACTGGCAGAACTTTGGGGTTGTAATATTTCAGTATTTCACAAGGCAGGGGAGCGATAGACATCATTACTAATAACGTCAAATTGAAATCACTACGAAAAACACGCATGGATCTGCCTGTGCCGCGCAAAAACCGGGTTGATCAACACAAATATCACCCAAACGGCAATGGTTGCATTTCTTTACAAAAATCCTCAAAATGCTATCATTAGTAGCCTGAATGGGAAAGTATCGCCCAATTTGGTCTCCTGAACGGAACTCCATTATGAAAACCAGTACTGACATAGAACGTTGGGGAGGAGGTTCTGGAAAGAGGAAGGGTATGTGGTGATAGTAAATTACACAGTTAGTTCGTTTCTAAAAGAGTTTTACAGCGGGCTGCTTTAATTCGTCCGAGCCGATTGCGCCCTGGGTAATTTCCATGAATGTTTGGCTACCGAAGCCACGGTCCCAAAACGATAGCTATCGAACGCGCGTTCTTAAATCAATCATGCGACTTTGCTGGTGGGAGCCATGATGAATTATTTGTGAGCTGAAACAAAAACCTATACGAAATATGGCGGTGGTGAGTTGGGATGTATGGTATCGTAGATGTTTTTGATATTGTCCACCGAGGATAGCATTGCCATCAGCGAATATTGTCACTGATATCCTTTCACATGGAATTTTAATCTCACTCTTTAACCTTTCTTTCATTTCTGTGAATACATCTTCGATGTGTAGACTGAACAGTAGCAGTGAAAGACCGCACCCTTGTCTTACACCCTTTTTAAATTGAGCACTTTGTTTCTGGCTTCCAGTCTTGGTTTTGGTTTTTGTTCGTATCATATATTACCCATCTTTCCTTGTCCTTGTAGCTTACCCTCATTTTTCTCAGAATTTCTAACATATTGCACCATTATACATTGTTGAACAATTTTTCCAGGTTGACAAATCGTATAAATGTTTCTTGCTTCCATTCTCAACCTCATCATCGGAACTGCCTCTCTGGTATCTTTTCTTTTCCTAAAAACAAACTGATTGCCATCTAGCTGACCCTCAATTTTTTCCCCATTCTTCTGTATATTATTCTTGTCAGCAACTTCGATGCATGACCTGTTAAGCCGCTTGTGAAATAATTCGGGGAACACCAGCTGAGGTTGCAGCCAGAGAAGTGTGAATTTCTAGTTAAGGAAGTAATGTATTTGGGACTCAGAATAATCAACACAGGAGTACAGCCAGGCGAGTGGAATATAGAGATATTCCCAGTGTCAAAGGCAAAGAATTAAAAGTATACTTAGATTTAGTAGAATTTAGAAAATTCCAAGAAGATATCAACAAAACTGCACTATATTTGCATAAGTTGCTAAAGGACACCAAAAATTACCCACTCTTGAGTACTCTGACATGAGAAATCTTTCTATTATTACAACAGTCACTAGCAGAATGGCACGTGGTGCAATATTAATGCAAGGCAAGGGCAGGAGCAACTACTATTAGTGTACACATCTAAGTTGCTGAATAACGCAGTGAGAAATTTTTTATCTACGAAGCTGGAGTGTTTAGCATTAGTATGGGCAACAAAACGATTTTGATCATTTGTATGGAACGAGGTACACAGTAGTAACAGATCACAAGCAGTCAACATGAGTGGTCAGAGCAAAAGACCTCTTCTCACGTTTATTAAAATGAAGAAAATTAGAAGAATATTTATAGGACATTATGTATAAGCTAGGCAGTTTGAATGTCTATGCAGATGCATTAAGTAGAATGCAGCGAAGTGATGAAGCACAGGTAAGAGGGAAACGATGAGCCCATAAGACAGACAACAAACAATAATAAATTAAGTGAAGACAAGGCAAAGCTAAACGAGAAACAGAAACTGAATTATGAAAGGGAAGTACATGATAACCCATTAGGTGAACAATGAATCACCGAACACATGATTGTTTAAAGAGATGTGGTTTGTGGCAGGTAATGAAGAGAGATGTTGAGGACTACATCAGAATGTATGAATAATATCAATGAAATAAATTTACTCAGAGTTAAACTAAAATACCATTAGTTATTATGGACGCAGCAAGACCTGTTTTTGACAAATATTATATGGACATTGTCTATTAGATGTAAGTGCAAAAGGAAACGGATAAACATTTCAGAACGATTTGAGCAAGTTTACCACAGTAGTCCCACTACAGAAAATGCAGAGACAATAGCAGAAGAGTTCATAGCAAAAGTTATATTAAGATATGGTATTCCTTCGATATTTTTCACAGACCAAGGTTCGAATTTTTTAAGTCAAGTGTTTGATAGAGTACGCATATTATCAAGAAAGAAGATGATACAGACAACAGTGTTTCACCCCAGATGAACAGACCATTAGAAAGGACACGGTGGACATTAGCGAACTATTTGAGGCATTTCATAAATGGAGATCATAGCAGTTGGGAGACATGGATTTCCTACAGTACTTCTGTTTTCAAAACCACACCACACAGCAGCAAAGGGAATACCCCTTTTGAATTAATGTTTGGAAGAAAAATAAGCTTACCGGGAGTGTTACAAAAAGACACAGCTGCAAAGAGAGAGAGAGAGTTGCAAAAATTTATAATTGTGATGATTATTTAGGCCTATATCCGTTCAAAGCTAGGACGAAGAAGCACATTGAGTAGTGAGAGAGAAAATTAAAATAAAAGACGTGAGCAAATACATTATGACAACAGAACATTTTATTTCAGGTAACGGGAGATCAAGAAAGTTGGATTCCTAGTTTAGATGCCCATACAAAGTGATAAAAATAGAATTGCTTAATGTAGTGATAAAAATGAATCATATACAGGAATTTAAAGAGTATGCTAACAGACTGAAGCCTCACTACTATGACGAAGTTAGAAATTTCGAGGAGTAAGATCAGGTTTGTCTTACAGACCAATCATGGTACCTTGAATCACAATGATGTGCATTTTGATTATCAACAGCGGACTGTGGACCTACAATTGTCAAGTGTACAGAGAGATGGATCATGGAGAGTCACATGATAGAGACATCCCCAAGAATATATTACCACAATAAAGGCAAAATCAAGATGACCAGTATGGAAACTTGTAATCTATGTGAATCTGAAGACACCAGATAAATTTCACACTGTGAGAAGAGTAGGAGTAAGGACATTACAGCAGTGTAAGGACAGAGTGGAGCAACTAAACATTTGTCAGAATGTAATATGCTAAGTAAGAGGACTGTGCAAAATGTAGAATAATTACAGGAAACCAAGTCCCTAACACGTCAATTAACAAGACCAGTAAGCAGACAGAAAAGGGGAATCCTCATCTTTCTACGGAGGGGGTGGGGAGACAAATCATCAGTAAAATTTTATTTGGAACCTTGGATGAGGCAGATGCTGCTTATTAAAAAGATGCACATTGGTATTGTGGATTGTAGATAGGACAGTTGTTGAAATTTTCTGAAGAACAAGTCACTGCAGTCAGGGTTTATATAGAACAATAGATCTAATCACCACAAATGAGCATTTGTTCAAAAAACAAAGGCTAAACTAGAACAATTCATTATCTAGTCTCTGAGGACTACAGATCACAGTCTAAAAAGTACTGCAACACTCATTACTATCAATGAAGAACTTGTGCAGTTACAGATTTTATTTAATGAACTAAGTATTGAGTATTAATAATTAGTAAGTGTGATCATTCTCACTCAGAGGGGTATTTTTGCCCCTCATTGCAAATATACTTCAAATTGTGAAATATCTAACACAAATTCAAAATCAATTAAGAGAAGTAAATTTTCCAGTACGTCTAATTGAAGAATACGGATACATTTTACTACAAGTTATGGATCTTTATGTATTTGTAACCAGAGGAATATTAGGTTATGTAATTATTACTCCACTAATAGAGAAAAATGATTTTAATCTGTACAAAATGTTACGATTATCAGTTACATTGACTTCTGGTTTTTTGGTTTTGTTTTGCTTTAGGGTGCCAAAAACAATTGGTGTCATACGCATCCAAGTCAAAACTATAGAACACGAAGACAGAGAGGAGTTAAAAAGCTACTATACATCAGTCCCAATTAATCTAATAGAAGGTAGTTAATACAGGCACATGGAAAAAGAGCTAAAAAGAGACACCATGCAGAAACCGAGGTCCAAAACTAAAAATTAAATGGCCTTCGACATATTGCTTTGGCAGATAAAAAGTAAAATGCAGTAGACAGCCCGCGCATCATTTGCTGAAACAACTGATAAATGAGACGGCAAAACCAAGTGGGAATGTAAACAGTTAAAAAAATGGGCATTCTGTCAAGAAGTGGCGGACAATTACAACTTGGGTGCAGTGTGTACAAAGTGGTGGGGTAGTGCCACTCATCAAATGATGATGGTTAAAAAGGCAATGCCTAATACATAGCCCAGTTAAAATGACCTCCTCCCTGTGGTAGGGCCGAGAGGTGGTTGTCCAAGCCGCTGGGAGAGGCTTAATAAGCCGGAGCTTACTCCTGTGAAGGAAAGACCATTGGCGATGCCAAAGCGACACCATCTCCTGACATACGGTAACACAGATATCATCGGAGGGAATATAGGAAATCACGGGCTGAGATATGGCTCAAATAGACTTTGAAGAGTTCTGAGTGAGTCTGAATAGAGGTCACAATTGAAAATGCTGTGTTGCTGGATGTACTTCGTGGTCTTAGGGTGAAGAGCTCGGCTGTAAATACAGAGCAGTGTGCTGCAAGCTTATTTCGAAAGACACGGGTTCCAATGACAAAGGCACACCCGATTCCATGGTCAGTCCGAGAGCCATCACTCTATACAAAGATACTACCATGAAGTTCCATGTGAAGGTCTTGAAACTAAAGATGATAGATCGAGACTGGAGTAGTGTCCCTAGGAAATGAATGAAGGTTAAGGTTAATATGGGTTGCTTCACAAAGATAAGGTGGTGAAGGGTTCACACCCACTGGGAGAGTTGCAGGCGGTTTGAAGTTAAGCCATCATAGCAAGTGCTGAAACTGGACTCCAGGAGGTAACAGAAGAGGGACGCACCCCATACTGGCAATCAAAGAAATCATCAAAGACGGGGCATAGGATGGGTGGCAGACAAACGGCATGCATACTTGCCGAGGAGAAAGTCAGAGTGGTAGGACAGTGGTAGTTCAGCAGCTTCAGCATACAGACTCTCAACCGGGCTAGTGTTAAAGGCAGCTGTTGCCAAACGGATGCCATGATGGTGGATAGTGTTGAGGCGGCATAAAAGGGATGGAAGTGCAGATGCATAAACAAACCACCTGTAGTCAAGTTTCAGGCGGACAAAGGACTGGTACAAACGGAGGAGGGTCGTTCGATCGGCACCCCAGAAAGTACCATTGAGGACAAGGAGGACATTGAGGAAGCGAGTACAGCGGGCTGCCAGGTAGGACACATGGGAGGACCAAAAGAGATTCCTATTGAGCATGAGCCTCAGGAATGTCTTAGTTTCAACAAATGGAAAAGCAGCAGGTCCAAGATGTAAATATGGTGGGCGAAACCAATTGAGTCGCCAGAAATTCATACAGATGGTTTTGTCAGTGGAAAAATGAAAGCCATTGTCAATGCTCCTGGAGTAAAGATGATCAAGACATTGCTGAAGACACCGCTCAGTGAGACAGATCCGTGGAGAACTGCAATAGATGGCAAAACCATCGACAAAAAGAAAAAGCGCCAGAGATGCCTGGTAGGAGACAGGCCATTGTAGGGTTAATGGTGATAGCAAAGAGGACAAAGCTCAGGATGGAACCCTGAGGCACACCATTTTCCCAGATAAAGGTGTCCGACAAAGCAGAACCAACATGTACCTTCAAAACTCTCTCTTTTATAAGCACCTAAAGGAAACAGGGCAGGTGGCCATTTAAGCCCCACATGTAAAGGGTATGGAGGATACAAGTGCTACAGCACGTATCGTAGGCCTTCTCTAAATCGCAAACACAGCCACAGTTTGGTATTTCTGCAGAAAACCATTCAGGACATTGGTGGACCAAGTAACAAGATGGTCAACTGCAGAATACTGTGCTTGAAATCCACACTGTGCGTTCGTCAGTAAATTACGATAATCTACCATCATACCGGCCGAGCGTGAATCATACATTCCATCACCTTGCAAACACAGCTGTTAGATAAGGCAGTAGCTAGAAGGAAGGTTATTGTCTTTACCGGGCTTAGGTATGGGTATGACAATGGCTTCATGCATCTGGGAAGTGTCCCATCTGTCCAGATGCGGTTGTAAATGTTAAGTGCCAGCCCACAAGAGAAAGGTGCTGCAACATCTGAATGTTGATGGCATCTGGCCCTAGGGCAGAGGATCGGGATGAACTGAGAGCATGATCTAGCTCCCTCATGGCAAAGGTGGCATTGTAGCAATTACGATTTGGAGAAGAGAATGGTATCGTCTGAGCTTTCTCTGCTTGTTTCTGAAGCAAGCAAGTAATGCAAGAAGTAGCCAGCTTTCATATGCGAGATCGCCTGCGTGCATGACAAGGGATCCAAACAGGATATCGGGTGTAGATAATGCTTCCCAAAGCTGCTGGATGCTATTTTGGTTCTTTGAGGCTGGTCAAACATGCCAGCAGGTAATACATTTGACACCTCAGTATCAGCACCAGGGGTCAAGGTCAATGGAGTGACAGGAAACTTTCCCAAGTGCACAATCGTTGAATCCCAAGCTCAATTTAGAGTGGTAATCAAAAATTAAGGAGACCACATGTCAATGGAAGGACCCAAGGGAGTTTTCCAAAGAGATTGAGAAGAGCTGTGTGCAACAATAGTCAATTAAGACAATATAAAATGATCACATAGCAGAGAATATAGAGTGTATTCAGTTTCACTACCAAGCATGCAGAGGGCAGTGATGCTCTGAAGCAACACCTGGGGGAGCAGTAGAGACTTCAACTACAAGATGACAAGAATCTGGTGGACACACAGCAACTTCAAGTTAGGTAGCGTTTTACAATATTCATTCAAATAGTGTTGAACAGAGTGTCTCAAAGAGAATCTCAGCGAATAGCAAGAACAAGTTACTGCTTGGTACTTTTCTCTTGTACAGTAGTCAATCTGGCATTTGAGTACCAGTGTAGCAGTTCATAGGATAGTTAATTCATTACTTAAGCCAGCTGGCCAGTAGTTAGCAAACTGCACGACAGTACAGCACTCACCTCCAATAAAGATCTGGAGATCTTTTCTATTACTTGTTGAAAGCATCTGATGTTCTGACAAGTGATTTTAGTCTGACACCTCATTGAGTAAATGTGTGTTTTAGACCAGTAAATTAATTAAAGAAAGAGTAATAATTTGCTACTTCAGGCAACTATTCTGCCAACTCTGCAAAAGTTACCACTCTTCTGTAACCTAACCCTTTCCAACCAACGAGATTCTCCCCCTCCATCTCTGCTGTCAGAAACAAAGCAAACTAAACTGACAATGTCATTAACTACCTGATTATGCATGTAGGGATAGGGAACCTGCACCAGGGCACGTTATCTTTTTTCAAGTGTCATTGATTGCATGAAAGCGCTATCAGAGATTCTGATGGTAAAGGATGTCAAAGAAAATGTCCACTATAATGCCGTCAGACTTTTTCATTACAATTTTATGCTGTATGATTTACACAACATTGCAGAGACGTAACAGATTTAAGCATAGTATGTTATGAAATCTCCTTTTCTAAAACCTTGCAAGAACATTTGTAACATTCGTGCCAACTCTTCCGAAGTCTTGAAGACTTTGGTATCCTTATCAATGCAGAGAAGTATGCATTTGTAAAAAATAAGGATTTATTTTTTGGGATATGAGGTTTCCTCCACTGGATTGGAACAGAGACGTGATAAAATTTTAGGTATTCAGAATACATCATGGCCTACCACATACAAGGGCCTTACACATTTCATTGGCATGGTGAATTTTTACTGTCATCATTTAGCACACATTGCAGTTGTGTAGTGGCCCCTTTATCTTCGTCTCTCCAGTATAAACACTTCCAGCAACAGAAAAATCATGTGGTCTGTAGAATCACCTAGACCTTTGAACATGAAGACAGCACTAGCAGATGCACCGTTCACACACCTGAAGCCTGGCACACCTATCAGGCTTTTTATCGACACCAGTCAGGTAGCACTGGGCACAGCCTTACAGCAAAACACACAGTGATCTTGGCAACGCATGGTGTTTTTTCTAGGCAACTTACAGAGCCACAAATTAAATGAGCACTATAAACATGGAGCTGCTTACTATGTACCAGGCTGTCAAACATTTCCATCCAATTTTGAGGAGTGAACGTGTTGCCTGCACCCCCCCCCCCCCCCCACTCTTCCCTCCCCTCCCAGACCACTCACTCACTGGTGGGCACACAGGCAGATCACAGAGCAATTTGTCTGTGAGCTGTCTAGCAGCATGGTAAATTTTTGTACAGAACAGCGATAATGCACCTAGAGCTGTGTGTGAAACAGCTAAGTATTTAGCACAAGTAGTTTTTCAGTGATCATAGAAGTAATGTTAGGGAAAAAATTAGTTTATTTGACATATTGCTAAAATTGTCCTTTTTGGGAATGGGAGCATGGAAGTATTTATGATGTTAATTTCTAATGATCACAGTCTTCCAGTAAAGCTCCATGATCTGTAAATGACCTAATTTGTTCCTGAGCTTTAATTGTAAATTACAATATTTTTATATATCTGTTTATTTACCCTAGCAAGATTAGTGCCATTGGGCACACTTTTACATATATCCAGGCATTCTAGATATTTTACATTACATATATTATGATAAGCATGTTATAGTATGTTAGAAAACTAAAAGTAACAGTATTACAAATAAAAAGCATGCAGTTTAAATTTGTACTCGATAAGTATGACAATAAATAGAAGTAATGGGAAGGTAGGTTTTAATTACAAGTGAAAGTAGCAATGGGTATGAGAGAGGGCAATGGACAAGGGAGAGAAAGGCAAACTTAATAACAAAGAGGTAATGGATATAAGGGAACAGAAAGTGGCATGACTGAGATAAAAAAAGAGAAAGAAGAATAACTGGGAGAAGATGGGAGCATTGGCTTTGCTATTTGACATGGGGGAAGTTCACCCAATGGTTTAATATTTGGGTAAACATTGTGAGAGTGAAAGAAAGAATTGCTTCTGTTTCCCCTTAAAATAAAGTGCATAATGAGTGGTGCACTGATTACAGGCAGCTTGTTCCAGAGGCAGACAGCAGCAACAGCAAAGGCATTTGCAAATGTTTTTCTTTTATGTATGGGCACAGTTAGGATACTAAGTAAGTGGGACCTTTGTATTATGATTAGATAACAGAATTCAATAAGAAAAGCAGCCTGGTGTTACTGGAAATGAAAATATCGAGACATACTTCTTGTACTACCAGCAAGGCTTTATTACTATACAACTTCAGTTAATCTAGTCACAGCACTCTTTATGCAGTATGTGTAAAACATGAAGTGGTCGATTTCTGTCATTTAAAAGACACGTACAGTAACAGCAATTTAACCTATCTGTACCAGAGGTGGGACTAATCTCTGTCTCACCATTTTACGACACATCGACACACAGCAAGACGCAGATTCTGGAATGTGACTTGCACTTTCTGAACATATAAATCTGGCTTTTATGGAAGAATGTTGGCAGAATGATAACATTGTTTTGCCTGAAAACACATTAATGCAGAGGTGAGAACCAATTTCCTCTTTGAAGGGATCAGGACTTAATATTTACAAGAAATAAATTTTTATGCCAAATTGTGTGAACCATCTTTGTGAGGCAACCATCCTTAAATCAGCATCTAATTACTTCAAAAATTTAGAGACTATGTCCCACCCAACAAAAGGATGCAATTCAGTCATCACTGTCACAACCACCACCACCACCACCACCACCACCACCACCACCACCACCACCACCATCTGAAACTTCCCTTTGAGTGGCGGTTACCTGAAATGCTGTCCCAGAAGGTTGAGAAGGGAAGTGAATGCCAGTGTTTGGTTCTGGAACTGTGATGCCTGGTTTGGCAGTTAGCATGTACTGTCCATGTGCCCAAGTCTGGAAACACCAGAAGCAGGTGGTCACTTTACATTAGGAAGCTAAGTGGGAATAAAATGTTACACTGATAACAGTAATTTGTTTTTAATAGAAAAGGGAAGTACTGAAATAACAAAAAGATTCATAGCTTCAATTTTGAATTGGAGCCCCCTTTTAATCACTATGCCTTCCATTAACAAAGAAAAAAGTAAACTATACTGATAATGATCTACACATTTCCTTAGCATTTCCCTGTTTAATCTGTTACTGAGTTGATTTTATAGTCATAAAAAACATTGAAATTTGTCACCTTCATAAATGTAATAACACATTAGGCCATTAATACCTTGTCAATTTACTAGGTATTTAAATCAAATTGCCACTATAAAAAAACTATTTTCCATCAAATTTATGGCAACAAATGCCGATTGGTTGCAGCAGCAACCACATACTTATCCTATTCTCTAACCTTCACTTTTATTGAACACTAATGACAATGTTTGCATGCTTCTTCCATGATGCTTTAATGAGCAGCACATCAAATAGCATTACTTTCTTTTTGCTCAAAAGTGAGTTGTCTCCCATTCTGTTTACGAGATGGCAAGCTAGCAAACAACCGCCCATTGAGTCACAGTAGAAGACTCAGTTGATCTTGGGAATCTGTATGTTTCACTCAGCTTACATAACATACAAAATACTCAACAATCACCTATTCGTTAAGAAGTAAAACACTCAGTTCCTCCATGCACGGGAATGCCAAATGATTCTGTGTATTCTTGTACTTTACTGAAGTTCTAAATGCCTACTATGAGCTCTTTAAATCTGGCAACAACTTGTGGTAATCCAACATTTTAGTCTCATATTTTTTCCCAGAAACTTGTCTTTAGGGTTGCTCGAGGTTTTAAGAATATTTGTTTTTGTTATCCCTCTACAATATGCCAGCAGCCCCACCTTTGGATACAAACTTCCAATTCCTGGTTATATTGATAATTTGAGAGAAACTCTCACTATTGGGTATCACTGTGCCAGCAGAAGACATTTCATTTTCCAGCAGCACTTTCATCAAGTTCAGTGTTGCGATAAAAATAGTGAAATGCTTCCCCATTGCCAATATGCTGCCAACTTCGAATAATGCTAATAACAACATGTTGGCCTAGAGGTGTATTGCCTATTGAGAATTGATCAGTACATTTTCTGCAGGTAGATACCAACCGAGATAAGAAATGGTGACAAGATTTACTGTGGACACACTACAGTCCTTAACCATAGAACACTATAGGAGGGAAAATGTCAAATTGCTACTAAACCAGAGTGAAGTTTACTGCTTCACATTTTATTCAAAGGAAGTCATAATTTGTAGGTTATGCATTAGTTAGTTACAATTGTCAGCTCTCCAACAGTACGTTATGTACCAAATTAAATACAAAGTGTCCTGTTTTACACCCTGCTGCAATCATCAATTTTACGAGGATTACGTTGGGAGAAACCATATTTCCCACATGACCTTGGAAATTGGTCTCACATCACAATTATATGTCTAAAAGAAAGTGAACCAACATCCATTTAAGAACAAGATTGGAAACTAAGCACTAGTTCAAAAAAGGATGAGGAAAGAAATAGGCTGCATTCCAATTCAAAGAACCATACTCTTTATTCACCTTCAGGAATTCAGAGGAATCACCAGAAATCTAAATTAGATGACCACATGTGCAGGTCCAATGTCAAGCACAGCTGAAAAGCTGTCTAATACGCAAACTAAGATCTGAAGAGGCATGCACACACTGGCATGCAGCTGCTTTCCCCAGCAAGCTATGTGGACGTTATGCCAAAATTGCTGCTACTGAGTGCCCATGAAAGTAGTTGTGTCACATTTGAAACTATGACGTATCAGCTGTTGAATTACTTAACTGCTACTGCAGTTTTCATACTTTAACATGTGGAGCTAACTTGAAGATACACCAGTAAGTACTAAAGAAAATACATTCTGAAGTCTCATCTGGTTACATTACAGCAGTTTACTATTATAGTTCCCTAACAGACAAAATAGTTGGTTGAGAGTTGATACCTTAGGTGTGGTAGCATCCAGACCAGGACTAGTGACCGTGTATGCAGTTGATGCTGTGGCCTCCACAGCACCAGCGTAGTCTCCTTCCATGCCAGTAGGGTAGTCTGCAGCTATAATCTTGGGAATGGCATTCCCTGGAAATACAACAATACACATAACTTAGTACAAATGGATGTGTCCACATGTGGGATCTACTAATCCCATTTCTTCTCAACTGTAAATCCCCCTTCTCCACTACCATCTGGTGTGGCAATTTTGGTATTTGGCAGAAAACAACCAAAACACTCTAGTGAGCCAAATCTCTAACTACTCCCTGGAATATAGATTTAAAAGCAATAAAAAAAGAGCAATACTAATCATCTTCAGTTTACTGTCCAAGTAAAGAGTTGGGTAGCGAAGAGAATATGAGAATGAAGGGTTTATCACTCTCCTTATCAGCTAGGAGAAATGCCAAGGGCAGGAGCAGCATCAGGGGCTGATGTCCTGAGACATTTGCCCCCTTATCTTCAAGGTCACAAGTTAAAGTACTGAGGCAGTTGTCTAACTACAATGTCACGGGTCAAAGTCATCCTAGGACATGGATTCTACTGTTCTCCCAAAGTCAGCCATTTGCCTGTATCACTTTATTAATGATACATCACAATTTGTTGTCCAGTTAGTGTAACTAATGTCATAACTTCTTACCATTATTAATTACCTGTCATTTATCTTCTTTAGGTAATATCCAATTATATTTTAATGGTTAATTAAGCAAAAATAATTATTTTTCCCACTAGTACAATCACCAGAGAGACTCATCACTTGGTTTCTGTTCACCATAGTGGAAGGTCATGATAGGCAGTGAAGATTCCCTCACTCGTGTTCTGCCTATTTGCACATCAGACATATGTCTCAGTCTTTTAAATAATTTTGTTTCCTTTTGTAACTTGCAGCCAAGTATTGTTCCCAATGACATTTCTGCAATCACTCCATCATACAACTGTCTTCCTCCATCCTGTCTACAGTTCTGGATCTATTTCTTACAATTCTGCGGATTTAAAAAAAAATTAAAAAGCTGAGTTCGAGATCATAAATTCACAATTGTGCATTATTTAAACAATTCACACATTTTAACAATTTGACAGCCTACTATAGTTTTGAAAATTAATACTGAACATCAATAGATGTGTACAAATCCAGTCCTTAGGTACATTAAAACAATGGTCTACGTAAATGTTATGACATTGCCTAGGAGTATTAATACGACATGGCGACATTATTGTGGAGGTGTAAAATAATGGTGGCAGTTAGGAACTTTTCTACTGCCATGTCATACACACACAAAATGTTGTTGCTATCATTAGGATAGGAATATAGGAAGAGGTACACTGACTCCTTTATTACATGACACACATTTATGCTACGGTGCACAATGGAAGGATACAAAGTATTTATTACACTGACCAGTCTGCACGAGCTAGTGCTCTGTACATTTCTGCAGATGGTGTCTGAGTGAGTGGGTTCACTACACACCACTGAAGGCTTCCACCACACACATTAAGCCTATACAGAGAAGGGTGGCACGAATGGTCACAGGTCTGTTTGATCTGTGGGAAAATGTCAGAGATACTGAAGAAGCTGAACTGGAAGACAGATAGTCATTAACTATCCCGAGAAACCCTGTTGACGAAGTTTCAAGAACTAGCTGTAAATGATGACTTTAGGAGTATGCTACAACCCCTTGCATATCGCTCACATAGGGATCGTGAGATGGCAGGCTCTGTATTACATTTAAATACAGGAAAGTAAATTGGAGCATTTGTTCCTGGCAGTCAACAGTTTGATGACCAAACATTTGGTAGGAACTACTGTATTAGACCACATAAACACTAGGATCCACCTGTGGATTAGCTGCCATCCACATCAGTGTTAGATTGTGACATTGTCACCACCAATTTGAGTCAGAGTGATGTGGACCATGAGCAGTTTTGGCAAACATTAAAAATACAATACATTGGTGACATCACTGATGATAAACTGCTGAACACACAATCACTTGCTACATGCCCATTCACTGTACACCAAGCTAATGAATCTGGTTATCTCTATTACACTGAGAAGTGAGTTGATGTTTTGCAAGAATTTGAAGCAGTATTTTAAGAGCAATCTTGAGTGTGTAGTGTCCCTTTTGCAATATTCACCATTATCGAGGTGAAACATAAATAAAAATGACAGTATGTGACTCAAAATGAATTGCAAACATCGATTTATCTGTGAAAGGTAATAACACTAACTGTAAAAATATACAATATGGATCGATAGATGGAAAAAAGACACTTTTATTGCATGAGATTATAATGTGTAAGTAATTAAAAGAAATATTATGTTTGTAAGAGTATAAAATACAATGCAATGCCATTCTTCTGTCTAGTCTGTTTTGTTCTGTTCGTTCTGGTGTTAGCTGGAATAAGGTACGCAAGCTATTGTGCTGCGCTAGCATTTGTTTCTGTCCTAACGTAATTGCAAATATTTAATGGTGTAAACTGTGTCCTAGTAAGAATATATTAGTATAAAGTGATCTCCATGTGTTATTTCAAGAACCTACGCCACATTTATCTTATGAAAAGAATATTTAATGAAAATTATTTAGTATGTTTCTAGCTGCTGCGGAGCGAGTAACAGTGATCTCTGACTGTTAACATATAGCCGCCATTACGCGGTACATTTAAAAATATTTTTTTCACAGCACAATGTCTGATAGCCGGAGCGGAAGAAATTATGTAAAAATATTCAGTGAAATTAAAGAAATCCAGTGAAATAATTTTATTAAAACTTGTCTATTTTCTGTGATAGTGAACTAGAGTCGAGTAAATACTACGCTATTGCATTTACAGTAATTTGTAGGGAGCCTGGCGCTCGATAAAACCAGATATAATACGTAATTGGCAACCTACGAAATTCATTATTTTGCTTATTATATCTCTTTTGTATTTTTTTAAAGCTAAACGTAAAAACTAACTTCACTAAAAATCAGTAACAGATCACGATAAATCAAAGGACAAACAAATTTACTAGGAGAGTGTTTCCTCTAAAAATAAATAGTTACATTATTTTTTTAAGAGATATTATAAGTGGTACACTAATACGAATGTACAATGGATGTATATCCTCACAAAGTATTGTCATTCTTCCTATAGCAACCTCTGGCAAAGCATTTGGCTATTACTAAGGAGAGCAGAAATATGCTATGTTGATAAATTTTTCAACCCTCAGGTAGCCATATTCTAGTCCATTATTAACAGTTTCTAAATTTGATGGAAGTGTCAGACTTGTTCAAGACGCACGAGATGTAAATAAAACTCTGGTTCCTATACAGACTCAGCCAGAAAACTATGTAAAGATTCAGTGTTTCTATGGTGTCAAATTCTTAACCAGCACTGACTTGTGATGATCATGCTAGTGGGTTCCTCTGGGAAGGGGTTTCTCAAATACAAATGGCTCTGAGCGCTATGGGACTTAACATCTGTGGTCATCAGTCCCCTAGAACTTAGAACTACTTAAACCTAACTAACCTAGGGACATCACACACATCCATGCCCGAGGCAGGATTCGAACCTGCGACCGTAGCGGTCGCGCGGTTCCGGACTGAGCGCCTAGAACCGCTAGACCACCGCGGCCGGCTTTTCTCAAATACACTGCTGTCATATTTGCTGATCACAGGTACCAGTAGAAGGTGCCAATGTTTTGTTTAAATGTTAGTTCTGAAGTTTTTATAGCCACCATGTACACTGTCTGTGGCCCTGACTTCTTGTCTCATGGTTTTTGTAGATGATTTGCTTATTGCAACACATGGCGAGAACATCTTGTATCATTGTTTAAGGTTCTGCCACAATTTGAGGACTCTTGAATTCCTGCCAACCTTCTGAAATCAAAATTTGCTGCACACAGTATCAACTATTTGGGACATATTATTTTACTGGAGGGTACACAACCTGACCAACGTAAATTGAGTGCTGTTAGGAACTTTCCTATTCCCAAGACTTAGAAACCAAGTCAGTTCTCAAGTTCGTGTCCTTTTATTAGCAGTTTTTTTGCTGAATCAACTACTCAGCAGTGCAGCTCAGTCAAATTTGCTTAAGAAATATGCACACTGATACTGGTTGAATGATAGTCAGAACTGACAGAAAGAGGAAGCTTTATGCAGTGCAAACATTCTTTGTCATCCTGACATGAATGAGGATTTTTGTCTGGCTACAGATGTGTCAGAATTTGGCCTTGGGGCAGGTTTGTTTCAGATTCATAACACTGAAAGCAAATTTGTGATGTGTACCGTAGTGTTGTCAGTCACTTCCTGACCAGCTGCTAGTGACCATATTGCAGCACTGAGAAGTGCTTGCCATTCCTCTATTACATTTATTAGTACACTGTGCCACCAAGCCTTTACATCTCTGTTTAATTAGACCATTGCATGAACATTTAGCACATTCAACATCAGTGTTAAAGCAATGTACCTTTGAAATTATTCATGTTCGAGGCAAACTCAATTTGCCAGAGGTATTTCCTGGACTTGTTCAACTACATGGCCGATATGCAAGGTGCCGATAAATTTTAATAGGTAATAAAGGAACAATTGCTTCACATCCCAACCATATCTCTGACTGCACACTATCAAATATTTAATACCGTATTATTCTTCTGACAACACCTAAAATCAAATACATGGTGTGTTCGCATCCTGACTGAAGCTGGAGACCGTCTGATCTGATATACGCAGCAGGCTTATGGTCACTTCAATGCGGTAAAATGTGGGAAAAAAATTGGGAGTATTGTTACTTCCCAAAGATGCATTGTGAAAGTACAAAGCGTTGTACATCTGTCTTGTGTCAGAAGATGAAGCCACAGTATGTCTGCATGAAAGGTGAGTTACACCTGTTTCTACCAACCAAGCCACTACAGCTAGTGTCAATGGTTATGGCCCTTTCCCTCAAATTAGAACAGGTGTAAAATATGTAATACTTCTTTAGGATATATTTTCTAACTTTGTAAGGATGTACGGGACTTGCATGGATTATGAAAAATGTATTCAACGATTTTATACCCTGATTCAGTAAATTGGAATCCATTTTGTCAGACAATGGAAGTGCAATGTCAGCAATACTTTAACTGTACAGTGTCTGACAAACTCCATACGAATAGGTAACTACATTTTAGTATGCAATTATCTGAAAGCCATTTGTTAAGTAAAAGGAATTGCTAATGGCAATTACTTTGCACTGAGCCATTTGTAATTGCCACAATACGGAATGCTGAAAGTTATTTGTTGTTCTATCCAGATTTTGGTTGAATTAAAGGCCTATATGCTCATCGGGATGTGAAGATATTTCAAAAATGGAAACTAAGCAGTGCAGCAAAATATGATACCTCATTTGTGGAGAAAATAATAGTACATTGTTTACATTTGCCTTAGGATTAGTGTATGTGTACACATACTATTCTGAACATAATGCACCATAAAAATTATGTACAGCAGAGGTAATAGATAACTGCAAAAGTATAATAAAGCAAAAAACTATTGACATTAGAAGTAGACAAGGTACCCTCTATGGGCTCTTTTCAAACACATTTAGGGCAAGGATGGCTAAAAAATGACAACACCGGTGACCATGGTAACAGCATAATGTTACGTTCTGATTACAGGGCGAAGACACAGAAGTATAGTTGGCTTGTTATTACAACTTTGATTTTGGAATGCTACATGCACCGTATTAGTATTACACACAGCAGAAGTGATGGGTGCAGCAGGAACACCCCCACTGATGCTACACTACTGGCCATCAAGCAGCGATGGTCTCTGAGGGAATGCCACTGGTAACAATGGTAACTAGATAAAGACTGATGTGCTCAAATTACACAAATACTGGCCTGTTATCACACCTTGATCCTGCAAGACATGCAACATGATATACAATGAAAATAAATAGGTACATTAAGTACAACAAAAAATATTAGTTATTATACTAATGATGATACACTGTAATGCTAAGCGTATTTAGACAAGTTAATCTGCTGCCTAGAACTGATACAACACCAACAATTTGTTTGCAAAGCTGTGCAGCCCCAGGGCCGAGATAACTTCATAGCCAGGCGGGCTGCTGCGGCCGCTCCAGGGAGCCAAGTGTATTAGCAGAGGACCAAATGCGGGGAAGATCCCATAAGAGGTATATGGACAATGCAGTGATGGCTTAAGGGGGCTGGCTGTGCTCTGAGCTATAGTGGGCTTTGAGAAAAACTGAAAGATAATTTCTCATAGCTCTTTGAATGTGTATAATACCCACATCAAAAAAAGTCTTGCATCACCTCGGTTTCGAGAGTTCCAGAACCCGTACAGAAAATTGGAATAGAGATCAACATAAACATTATTTCCACCCTTTTATTGTACATGAAAACCACACATTGCTTCTTGTACCACCGTACAGCAAGACCTTCAGAGGTGGTGGTCCAGATTGCTGTACACATCAATACTTCTAATACCCAGTAGCTCATCCTCTTCCACTGATACATGCTTGTATTCGTTGTGGCATACTATCCACAAGTTCATCAAGGCACCGTTGGTCCAGATTGTCCCACTCCTCAATGGCGAATCCCTCAGAGTGGTTGGTGGGTCATGTCGTCCATAAACAGCCCTTTTCGATCTATCCCCAGCATGTTTGATAGGGTTCATGTCTGGAGGACATGTTGGCCACTCTAGTCGAGCGGCGACGTTATCCTGAAGGAAGTCATTCTACATCTATATCTACATCTACATGGATACTCTGCAAATCACACTCAAGTGCCTGGCAGAGTGTTCATCGAACCACCCTCACAAGATGTGCACGATATGGGCGCAAATTTTCATCCATGAAGACGAATGCCTCGCCAATATGCTGCCGATATGGTTACACTATTGGGAGAAGGATGGCATTCACGTAGTGTACAGCCGTTACGGTGCCTTCCATGACCACCTGTGGCGTACATTGGCCCCACATAATGCCACCCCAAAACATCAGGGAACCACCTCCTTGCAGCACTCGCTGGACAGTGTGTCTAAGGTGTTCAACCTGACTGGGTTGCCTGCAAACACATCTCCGACGATTGTCTGGTTGGAGGGACATGCGACACTCATCGGTGAAGGGAATGTGATGCCAATCTGGAGCAGCCCATTTGGCATGTTGTTGGGCCCATCGTACCGCGCTGCATGATGTCGTGGTTGCAAAGATGGATCTCACCATGAATGTCGGGAGTAAAGTTGCGCATCATACAGCCTATTGCGCATTGTTTGAGTCTTAACACGACGTCCTGTGGCTGCACGAGAAGCATTATTCAAAATGGTGGCGTTGCTGTCAGGGCTCCTCCAAGCCATAATCCGCAGGCAACGGTCATCCACTGCAGAAGTTGCTCTTGGGTGGCCTGAGCGACGCATGTCATCGACAGTTCCTGTTTCTCGGTATCTCCTCCTTGTCTCAACAACATCACTTTGGTTCACTCCGAGACGCCTGGACACTTCCCTTGTTCAGAGCCCTTACTGGCAAAAAGTAACAATGCGGATGCGATCGAAGCACAGTATTGACCATCTAGGCATGATCGAATTACAGACAACATGAACTGTGTACGTCCTTCCTGGTGGAATGACTGGAACTAATCGGCTGCCGGACCCCCTCTGTCTAATAGGCGCTGACCATGCATGGCTGTTTACATCTCTGGGCGGGTTTGGCGACATCTCTAAACAGTCAAAGGGACTGAGTATGCGATACAATATCCAGTCAACGTTTATCTTCAGGAGTTCTGGGAACTGGGGTGATGCAAAACTTTTGATGTGTGTAATTTACAATCAAATATTAATGCAAATCTGAGTACATCGGCAGTACCAGAAAATACGTTGCATCCAATGGCCCAACAACGTTTCAATATATTCAGAACTACAGACGCTAATATTTCACAGTGAATAAACAATTATATAATGTATCTTTGAATTAAAAACTTTTAATCGCATCATATGATTTCAACAAAGAGTATCAAATAAGATAGCGTTGCACTATAGCCATTATCCCTGCATATTTTTGTTGTTGATTTACAACGTCATTTATATCTTTTTCATTGTGCAAATGTGTGTCAGAACATCGTATTCTCCACGTTTACACAGCAAATGAACACAGCATACAGTACGATACCTCATATTTTGTCATCTTGTGTTTCTTAATTTAAAGTTTAAGATTTTGCCAGTAAGTTTATTTAAATGTTGATTCCAAGTGCTATTAAAGAAGTGTGCTCATAGAAACGTCGTCAATCTCATTTGTTAGCGGACGCCACACTTCAAAACAGAACCAAAAGCTGCTTCTTTCAAGAAGTCTTATTACTCGCGCAAAGTTGACACTCGGCGCGGTGGCTGACGGGAGCTACTGTAAATGAGAAATGCCTTTACGGTCGCTCCCATCAGCCACCGCACCGTCACAACTTTATCTGCACGTGTAACAAATAATGTTTAAATAATATTCGGCAACAATTCATTGTCGTTTAACCTGAGCGCACTTGCGAAAGAATCTGGCATATTTACTTATGGACAAACCTCATTTATAATGAATGTAAATTATCTGAGTGACAATGTTGATAACATTTCTTTATTTAAATGTCGTTGTTAATATATTAGTTTAGTCCGGGAAGCGATCACAAATCATGTCTGCATAGCTTAAGAACAACTTATTTTTTGTGAGGATGGCATTCAGTAAATGGAAAAGCAGATAGTAACGGAACCCCTATGGGAGTCAAGTGATGGGTGGGACTTGACGAGTGAGGAGCTCAAGGGAACGATTGTGGACAATTTATGTGAAGTTGGAAAGAGGAAGGCATGCCTATAATAACGAGTAGAATCTGACTGCGAAGATGTGACGTTCTGGGCAGTGAACGTCGGCTACCATACTTTAACTTCTGATTGGACTTGATATTTCGGGAGGTATGACTGTGCTCCAGAGTAGGACTAACTATTTCCGCTTGATTTACGGAACTGTGAATGAATAAAATAGGAGTTACTATTCTTTGCATTGCGCGTGTCAATTGTTAATCGTCATATTGAGCCCTTTTGAGCTAGTGAATATTTCGTGTACTGTGATAACGAAATCTACATCCACGTCCATACTCCGCAAGCCACCTGACGGTGTGTGGAGGAGGGTACCTTGAGTACCTCTATCGGTTCTCCCTTCTATTCCAGTCTCGTATTGTTCGTGGAAAGAAGGTTTGTCGGTATGCCTCTGTGTAGGCTCTAATCTCTCTGATTTTATCCTCATGGTCTCTTCGTGAGATATACGTAGGAGGGAGCAATATACTGCTTGACTCCTCGGTGAAGGTATGTTCTCGAAACTTCAACAAAAGCCCGTACCGAGCTACTGAGCGTCTCTTCAGCTGAGTCTTCCACTGGAGTTTATCTATCATCTCCGTAACGCTTTCGCGATTACTAAATGATATATAGCACTTATGGGTATTTTTTTTTGTCTATTTCAATTCAATATCGTAGAACCACTTTCTGTTTATTTGAAATGGCTTTTCTTGAATAAAAATTATTAAACATTTTTTGTCGTCTTCATCAATTACTGGCATTAGAATAGAACTCTTTTTGTTATTGATTTAACTTTTATTTTGTATATATTAACTCGCAATTCTAGCCAATGCATAGGCTATTTGACTGCAGGGTCACAGCTACGGGTTATGATTTGCGTGGCTCGACCCTGTGACTACACCGAGTTATTCTTTTTAAATGGAGCCGTGCATAGACCAAGTACCTGAAGTACGAGTAACCACAGGTAAAGACGCTACTGGTTTACTCTTATGGACTGTTGTTTGGAAGAGCAAGTACATATGCAGTAAGCATTAGGTACTGTCGCGACACCTAGATGAAAAGTGTCATCTGTAGGGATGTGCACAAAGCATGTGCAAACTAAAGACATGCTCGAAAAAGGATGCCACCAATAACCAAGCGAATGGTGTATATATTGTTTTCCTATCATCAGAATATGAGAGCACTGGCAGCGCATTGAAACTGACTTAACAGATATATAATATTATAATATTGTCAACTACTTACATCTTTCAATTACATACAGTGAATGAACATTCTATGATTAGTATAGCTTGGATCAACCATTGATACAATTAATATCTTAGTTGTGATGTAAAAAGTACACATGTGTCCTGATAAGTGTTCTGTTGCCAAGACTTTCACCTGGAATAATGTGTCATTTGAAGTAGATTATTATTAGTCTTAATAGTCATTAGGTAAGCAATGATAAAAACTAAGAGCATTACGGTACATAATTAGTTTCATTATGTGAAAAATACAACTAAATGGGTCTACATCTAAACTCTGCAAACCACCGTGGGGCGTATGGCAGAGGGTACGTCCCTTTGTGTATTTATTAGGGTTTCTTTCTGTTCCATTCACGTATAGAGCGCGAGAAGAATGATTGATTGAATGCGTGTGTGTGTGTGTGCAGTAATTATTCTAATCTTATCACAATCCCTACGTGAGTGATACGTAGGGAGTTATTGTATATCACCAGAGTAATAATATAAAAACGGTTCTTGAATGTCCGTATGGTAATAGATTTTCTCGGGATAGTTACGTCTGTTTTCAAGAGTCTTCCAGTTCAGTTACTTCAGTATCTCTGTGTCTGTGAGACACTCCCACGGATTAAACAAACCTGTGGTCAGTCATGCTGTCCTTTGTACACGTTCAATATCCCCTTTTACTCCTATGTGGTACAGATCCCATAGACTTGAGCAATATTCCAGGACATGTAGCACGAGTCATTTGTAAACAGTCTCTTTTGTAGACGGATTACACTTCCTTAGTGTTCCATCCATAAACCGAAGCCTACTACCTGCTTTACCAACAACTGAACCAATATGATCATTGTAATTCATACCCCTACATATTACGAGGTACGTCCACAAAGTAAGTTCCGTTTGGTTATATGAAACAAACTTTTACAGATACAGAAAACATATTTACTGTACATAAATCTGCAACTGTTAAACTACTTTTCTACATAGCTTTCTAAATTATGTAGGCACTTGTCATAGCGTGGCACAATTTTTTTGTATGCCTTCTTCATAAAAGGTTGCCGCCTGTGTATTCAACCATGTGGTAGCATGTTCTATCAACTCGTCATCATCGTTAAAGTGTTGACCAACAAGGACAGATTTTTGGTGTAAGAAGAGATGAAAGTCACTAGGAGAGAGGTTCGTGCTGTACGTAGGATGATCAAACGCGTCCCAGTGAAATTCCCGTAAGAGTTGTTTGGTCACATTCGCCGTGTGAGGTCGGGCATTATCGTGGAAAAAAACATCTTTTGACAGTAATCCTCGGCGCTTGTTCTGTATTGCACCGCGCAATTTCTTGATGGTCTTGAAATAACCATATGCATTGATTGTTTGGCCTCGTGGTAAGAAATCGATCACCAAAATGCCTTTTCTGTCTCAAAAAACAGTGCACATGACTTTTCGAGGTGTCAAGATTTGCTTAGGCTTAACCTTTTCTGAGTATGAAGTGTGCCTCCATTCCATTGATTGCCGTTTGGTTTCAGGGGTGTCATACGATATTGAAGTTTCATCCCCCGTGGCTATCCGAGAAAGAAAACCATCACCTTCTTCATTGTAGCGTGTCAAAAACTGAAGTGCACTGGCCATCCGTTGTTTTTGTGTTGCTCAGTAAGAATTTTGGGTACTCTAAGTGAGCATAGTTTTCGAAATTTCAGTTTTTTAGTAACCATAACATGAATTAGTGATTGTGAGATTTGCGGAACTTCCATAGCAAGTGTAAACCTACGGTTGTGCTTAATCTTCTCTTCAATTGTGTGAACCAGTTCATCAGTAACTACAGACGGCCGCCCACTTCATTTATCATGCACTTTATCACGTCCTTCACTGAATAGTCTGACCCATCTTCCAACCACATAATCACTCATAGTATT
Organism: Schistocerca piceifrons; assembly: GCF_021461385.2. Taxonomy (NCBI): domain Eukaryota; kingdom Metazoa; phylum Arthropoda; class Insecta; order Orthoptera; family Acrididae; genus Schistocerca; species Schistocerca piceifrons. The sequence goes on along the minus strand of NC_060139.1, from coordinate 717,733,817 downwards.
TTGTCCGTAAACCTCGCAGATTTGTCGATTAATTTCCTTTGGTTTAACTTTCATTGCATTTAGAAAACGAATCACAGATCTGATTTCACACGCGGCGGCATTTTCAATTACGGCAGACATTAAAAAGCACTACAAAGCACGTGTCGGCCGCAGCGATCTGAAAGTGGTGGCGTACATGTCTTCTCCTTGAGTCAGAGTAACTGCCGCGCATGCTCCGAACTGCAATCGTAGCGCTGCCGCGGATAGAAATAGAAACGGAACTTAATTTGTGGACGACCCTCGTATTACACCCAGGTATTTGTAGGAGTTGGCCGAGTCCAACAGTAACTCACTGATACTATAGTCATGGGATACTATGCTTTTTTCGTTTTGTGAAGTGCGCAGCTTTACACTTCTGAACATTTAGAGAAATTTGTCAAAGTCTGACAATATTTATGCAACTTCTTTCAGTTAGTACTTATAGATAACCGCTTCATCTGCAAAAAGCCTGATTTTACTATTAAAATTGTCTGCACGGTCGTTAATATACAACATGAACGGCAAGGGTCCCAATACATTTCCTGGGGCACGCCCGAAGTTTCTTCTACATCTGTCTACATCTGATGATGACTCTCCATCCAGGGTAACATGCTGTGTCCTCCCTGCCAAAGAGTTCTCAGCACAGTCACAAATTTCACTTGGAACCCCCATACGATCGTACTTTTGACAATAAGCGTAGGTACGGTACCGAGTCAAATGCTTTTCGGAAAGAAACAAACACAGCATCTACCTGGTTGCCTTGATCCAAAACTCTGTGAGAGAAGTGCGAGTTGGGTTTCACATGATCGGTGTTTTCAAAATCCATGCTGGTTGGCACCGAGAACGTCATTCTGTTCAAAATACTTCCTTATGTTTGAACTCATAATATGTCTAAAGATTCTACAACAAATCTGTGTCAAGGACGTTGGATGGTAGTTTTGTGGATCACTTCTACTACCCTTCTTGTAGGCAGGTGTGACCAGATCTTTTTCCAAGAACTGGGCGAAGTTTTTTTGTTTGAGGAATCTACGATAGATTATAGTTAAAAGTGGGGCTAACTCAGCTGCAAATTCAGTATAGAATCTGATAGAGATTCCATTGGGGCCTGGAGCTTTGTTCAGTTTTAACGATTTCAGTTGTTTCTGAGTACCGCTGCCGCTAATACTTATTTCATTCATCTTTTCAGTGGTACGAGGATTAAATTGCAGCCATTCTCCTGGGTTTTCCTTTGTAATGGAACATTTAAAAACGGAGTTAAGCATTTCACTTTTTGCTTTGCTACCCTCAATTTCAGTTCCTGTCTCATTCGCTACGGACTGTACACTAAACTTGGTGCCACTAAAACCTTTGCGTATGACCACAATTTCTTTGGATTTTGTGAAATGTCATTTGACAATATTCTGCTACAGTAGTCACTGAAGGCATCATGTATTGATCTCTTGATAAACACATTTCATTCAGCATCTATCTATATCCCTACGATTTGTTTTACATCTATTATGCAGTAGTCTTTCTTTACAGTGGCTGTATACCATGGAGGTTCTCTACCATTATGAACTGTTCTACTGGATACATATTTATGCAGTGCATAGTCAACTATTCTTTTAAACTTGAGCCAGATTTCCCCTACATGCTCTTGACCTGTGCTGAAAGTTTTAAGCTCCTCACTGAGATATGACATTACTGATTTTTATGTAATTTACTAAACATACATATATCTTTCCGCTTGTTTTAGTTGTCCTTTGTACTTGTAATCATTGTTGCCACAACTGCATCATGGTCACTGATACCAGTTTGGATGTGGACATCCTCAAAGAGGTCAGGTCTATTTGTTGCCATTAGATCCACTATACTTCCATCTTGAGTGGGGTTCCTGACTATCTGTTCTAGGTAGTTTTCAGAGAAGGCATTTAGTGAAGTTTCACAGGCTGTCTTATTATGCCCAACACTAACACAACTGTAATTTTTCCAATTAATTGTTGGATGATTGAAGACTCCATCAATGATTAAAGTATTATGGGGTACTTACGTACAAGTGAACTGAAAGTTTCCCCTATAGTTTTCGGTTACATCAGGAGACGAGTCTGGTGGGTAATGAAAGGATCCATTTATATTACGCCCACCCATGATACTGAGTCTTGTTCCAACAGTCCCACATCCAGCTTCAGTTTCTATTTCAGTGGGTTTGAGTTTGTCTAATGCGGCAAATACACCACCTCCACTGCCCATTTTCCTGTGCTTTTGACACGCACTTATATTGTCCCAAAAACCTCACTGCTATCATTTCCAGGTTTCAACCAGCTTTCTGTAACTATTATTATGTGAGCTTTTCATGAGAGCTTCAAACTCTCGCACTTTGTTGTGAATGCTTTGGCAGTTTACCATTAGAATTTTAATAGTCTTACCTGTGGGAGGCATTTATTTCGATCGTACACTGATACTTTTGTTTCCTACAACTATCGTCATCTGGATTGGATGGAAAGCCACCTAATCTAAAAAGAGAAAAAAAAACCTGGGTGCGCCCCACACATGGTTAGCTAGCTGAGTAGCAGCCTCTGACGTCTAGTGCACACCAGAGTCATTTATAGGGAGACCCTACAGTTCTCAACCCTATGGCTCAAGTCCAGGAGGTCTCTAGTTGGAATTGAGTGGAAGGACTGAACAAAAGGCCAACGTCAGTTCTGGGGACAATGCTGCAAATTGTGAGCTTCGTTGTTTTTTGTTTTTGTTTTGGTTTTGGGGCGCAAAACTGCTTTGGTCATTAGCGCACGGTCTGTAACTTAGGGAACGGTAAAAATCGAAAGCGGAAACCAGCAGCAATGGGAACGAAACTCAAAAAATTGGAGAAACTAAAAGCAGAAGGAAAGCTTAAAAATCCACTACAGAAAGGGGTTGGTTGTCCCCAAAAAGAGCTTCAAATGACTGACGTCATCTCACTGGCACTAAAACTCGAGAACGCGATCGGCCGAGCGCGTGTCATCTGCTAAAATGGACGATATATCAGGCGACAGCTGTAGACGGGCGTGTAACGGAGTAAAATAGGAGCACTCAATTAAAAGGTGTTTTACCGTCCACAGCTGAGAGCAGTGGGGACAGAGTGGGGGAGGATCGCCGCTTAAAAGATGTCGATGGCTAAAAAGACAGTGCCCTATCCGGAGTCTAGTTAAAATTACCTCCTCCCGACGACGCGTTCGGGAGGAAGAGGTCCAAGCACAGGGAAGAGCTTTCACATCCCGATATTTATTATGGAGAAGTGTCGACCAATGTGCGTGCCATAAAAGAACAACACGACGACATAAAACACTCCGTAGATCGGCGAATGGAATCGATCGAATAGCTGGCCGAAGAAGAGAGACTGCAGCCTTGGCCTCTATATCGACCGCCTCATTTCCACAGATACCAACGTGTCCTGGGAGCCAGAGGAACGCCACCGAGACGCCCCCCAAGTGGAGCAAGCACAGGCAGTCCTGAATCCGGTGGATCAGAGGGTGGACAGGTTAGAGAGCTTGGAGACTGAGGAGAGAGCTGAGAGAATCTGAACAGATAACATACTGTATCCGCTGATGGCGGCGGATGTATTGGACAGCCTGGAGAACAGCGTAAAGCTCCACAGTATAAACCGAACACTGGTCGGGAAGCCGAAATCGATTTGAGGTATCGCCAACAATATAGGCACTCCCTACACCTAACGATGTTTTCGAGCCATCAGTGTAAATAAATGTGGCTTCCTTCATTTGTGCACATAGAGCAGCAAATGCCCGACGATAAACAAGTGAAGGGGTACCATCCTTGGGAAATTGACAAAGGTCACGGAGCAGGCAGATCCGGGGACGGAGCCAAGGCGGTGCTGTACCCTAAGTTGTCAAGAAGGTTTTAGGAAGGCGGAAGGAAAGAGAATGGAGCAGTTGACGGAAGCGGACTCCTAGTGGTAGTAGGGAGGAAGGGCGGCCTGCGTACCCTACATCCAAGGAGGCGTCGAAAAAAATGTCATGGGCCGGATTAGCAGGCATGGAAGACAGATGGCTAGCATAACGACTCAGAAGGACTGCTCGCCGATTGGACAGCGGAGGTTCAGCAGTCTCAGCATAAAGACTTTCCACAGGGCTGGTGTAAAAAGCTCCAGACACTAAACGTAATCCACGGTGGTGGATAGAGTCGAGACGCCGAAGAATAGATGGCCGAGCAGAGGAGTAAACTATGCTTCCGTAGTCCAATTCCGAGCGCACTAAGGCGCGATAGAGGCGGAGAAGGACCACTCGGTCCGCTCCCCAGGAGGTACCATTCAGGACACGGAGGGTGTTGAGGGATCGCAGACAGCGAGCCGAAAGATAGGAAACGTGGGAGGACCAGCACTGTTTTCTGTCAAACATAAGACCCAAGAATTTAGCGACGTCCGAAAACGGAAGGTTGACAGGTCCTAGATGTAAGGAGGGTGGAAGAAACTCCGTACGACGCCAAAAATTAACACAAACGGTCTTACTGGGAGAAAAGCGGAAGCCTGTTTCGATGCTCCAAGAGTGGAGGCGATCGAGACAGCCTTGAAGACGTCGTTCAAGAAAGATGGTCCGTTGAGAGCTGTAGTAGGTCGCAAAATCGTCCACAAAGAGGGAGCCTGAGACATCGGGAAGGAGACAGTCCATAATTGGATTTATGGCAATGGCAAACAGTACAACAGTTAGCACGGAGCCCTGGGGTACCCCGTTTTCTTGGGAGAAAGTACGACAGAGAGTAGTGTTCACCCGCACTCTAAATGTGCGCTCTGCCATAAATTCGCGAAGAAATAGTGGCAGCCGACCTCGAAAGCCCCAAGAGAACAGTGCGCGGAGGATGCCTGTCCTCCAACAGGTATCGTATGCTCTCTCCAGATAAAAAAATATTGCTACTGTTTGGCGTTTCCGGAGAAAATTGTTCATGATATGAGTGGAGAGAGCAACAAGATGGTCAACTGCAGAACGATGCTTTCGGAATCCGCATTGGGCAGGTGTTAAAAGACTGCGGCATTCCAGCCACCAAGCTAAACGGTAATTCACCATACGCTCCAAAACCTTACAGACACTACTCGTGAGAGAAATGGGGCGATAGATAGAGGGGAGATGTTTGTCCTTTCCAGGTTTCGGAACAGGAACGACGATAGCTTCCCGCCATCGTCTGGGAAAAGTACTGCCGGTCCAAATTCGATTATAAAGGTGAAGGAGGTAACGCAGACTATGGGGTGATAAATACAGCAACATTTTGATGTGGATACAATCCGGTCCTGGAGCGGAGGAGCGAGAAGAAGAGAGTGCATGTTGTAGTTCCCGCATGGAGAAAACAGTATTATAGCTTTCGCGATTTTGAGAGGAGAAAGCAAGAGGTCGCACTTCCGCTGCACGTTTCTTCGGGAGAAACGCTGGCGGGTAATTTGAAGAGCTCGAAATCTCAGCAAAGTGTTGACCAAATGACTTAGAAATTGCGACGTGGTCCACTAACGTATCATGCGCAACAGTGAGCCCAGAGACCGGGGAGAAACTAGGCGCACCAGATAACCGTCGAATCAGACTCCAAACTTCCGAGGAGGGAGTGAAGGTGTTAAATGAGCTAGTAAAGAATTTCCAGCTCGCCTTCTTGCTATCGCGGATGACGCGACGGCATCGCGCACGGAACTGCTTATAGCGGATACAGTTGGCCAAAGTAGGATGGTGGCGGAATACGCGGAGAGCACGTCGCCGCTCACGTATTGCGTCACGTCATGCCTCGTTCCACCAAGGAACTGGGGGGCGCCGGGGCAATTCGGAGGTGCGTGGTATTGAACGTTCCGCAGCTGTAAGAATAACGTCTGTAATATGAGTGACCTCATCGTCGACGCTAGGAAAGTGACGGTCATCGAATGTCGCTAGAGATGAAAAAAGTGTCCAATCGGCTTGGGCAAACTTCCAGCGTCTCGGGCGCATATATGGCAGTTGTGGCTGCAATCGTAGGACACATGGAAAGTGGTCACTCGAGTGTGTATCAGCAAGGGCGAACCATTCGAAGCGCCGAGCTAGCGGAACAGTACCGACCGAAATGTCCAAATGAGAGAAGTTTGTCGTGGAGGCAGACAAAAATGTAGGGTCCCCAGTGTTGTGGCAAACAAGATCCGCTTGGTGGAAGGCGTCTAGCAATAGTGAGCCACGCGGACATGGATGTGGAGATCCCAAAAGCGGGTGGTGGGCATTTAAGTCCCCAACCAGCAAATAGTGGGGTGGAAGCTGACCAAGAAGATGAAGGAGATCAGCTCGTGCCATTGATGTAGACGATGGAATGTATACAGTACAAAGAGAGAAGGTGTATCCAGAAAGGGAAAGACGGACAGTGACTGATTGGGTGATAATGGAGAGTATTATGGAGAAGAATCATGAGTCCTCCATGTGCTGGAGTGCCTTGAACAGAGGGAAGATCAAATCGGACTGACTGAAAATGGGGAAAGACAAAGCGGTCGTGGGGACGCAGCTTTGTTTCCTGAAGACAGAAGATAACCAGGGAGTAGGATCGTAGGAGGATCGTAGGAGGATCGTCAATTCATCCCGATTGGCCCGAATGCTGCGGATATTCCAATGGATAATCGACATAGGGTGGACAGAATATGGAAGAATGTGACCAAGGTCGCCGTCAACTCAACGACTGCTCAGAGCTTGCGACCGACAGCGTGGAACGGCACTCAGCCGAATGCTAAAGATCCTGATCCATAGGTTGTTCAGGAGCAGCTCCTGCCACCAGCGATCGGTCGGTTGATCGGCCGCCAGCAGTGCGCCTCGGCGACACAGAAGACGGCCGAGGGCGGTTACCGCCAGGTGGTGCTGTAGATGAGACATGCCGTGGCGGAGGAGGAGAGGAACTGGGTTTCTTATTAGCTTTCTTGGAAAAATGATGTTTAGATGAAGGAGGAACTGATGGTTGTGAAGTTGGGGTACGTAAAAAATCTTCACGAGTATTCTCTTTTTTGGAAGTCCGGATGTATGACTTTTAGGATCGAGATTTAGCAGAACCTGATGAAGGGTGAGCCATAGATTGAGCAGGTGAAAGTGGGTAAGTTGAACGGGCGATCTTTGCTCTGGCCGATCTGACGACCGTGGCACTAAAGGTGAGATCACAAGTCTGCGTGGCCGCCTCCTTTGTTGGCCGAGGAGAGGCAATAACAGTGCTGTATTTTCCTGTCTGAGGCACAGTGGGCTTTCGACTTGCGAATAATTGACACCTTTTCCTTTACTCTGATTTCCTGAATGAGCTTTTCGTCTTTAAAAATGGGGCAATCTCGAGAGAAAGGAGCGTGGTCACCCATACAGTTGATGCAACGAGGGGATGGAGGTGGACAAGCACCGTAATGGGCATCCTTGCCACACGTAACACATTTGGCCGGATTGGAACAGGACTGGCTGGTGTGATTGAACTGCTGACACCGATAGCAACGCGTAGGGTTTGGGACGTAGGGGTGAACGGAAATTATTTCATAGCCCGCTTTTATTATCGATGGGAGTTGAACTTTGTCAAATGTCAGGAAGACAGTACGGGTTGGAACAATGTTCGTGTCAACCCTTTTCATAACGCTGTGAACAGCCGTTATGCCCTGGTCAGACAGGTAGTGTTGAATTTTCTCGTCAGACAATCCGTCGAAGGAGCGTGTATAAACGACTCCACGTGAGGAATTTAAAGTGCAGTGCGCTTCAACCCGGACAGGGAAGGTGTGGAGCAGTGAAGTACGCAGCAATTTTTGTGCCTTGAGGGCACTGACTGTTTCTAACAACAAGGTGCCATTCTGTAATCTGGAACAAGACTTTACAGGACCTGCAATTGCGTCGACAGCTTTCTGAATAATGAAAGGGTTGACCGTGGAAAAGTCGTGACCTTCGTCAGACCGAGAAACAACAAGGAACTGTGGCAACGATGGAAGAACTGTCTGTGGCTGAGACTCAGTGAACTTACGCTTGTGAGCAGACATAGTGGAAGATGAGGAAACCATTGTGGAAGAATCCCCCACGATTACCGGCGTCTCCGATGGCGCACTCCTCCCTTGTTGGGACCCTCTCTGAGGGCACTTCCGCCTTAGGTGATTGTTCACACCTCAGGTCACACCTCCCGACAAACGGATGGAGGGACCAATCGGAAGGTATCAGCTCGGGTAATCACCCCTCCCTGGGCCTGGCCATTACCAGGGGGTACGCACGTGTCCTACCTGTCTACCCGGGGCGGGGAATTACGCGTTACCCCGTCACCAGCTACGCACGAAAATGTGTGGGTCGGCCGTCAGACATGCACAGGGAGGAAGAAAGAGAAAGGGAAAAACAAAGAAAGGGAAAGGAAAGAGGAGAGGTCTCAAACGCCGCAGCGGAGAAAAGGGTAAAGAGAAGAGGTAAGGAAAAGAGAAGGACAAAGGAAGGATAAAGACATACAAACAGAGAAGGCGAAGAATGCGTTACATTTATGAGCATCCATCTCCGGACGTAGGTACAAACCATACTCCGAGAGGGGGAGAAGGGGAAGGAAAGAGCCAGAGGTGAGGGGAGGGGGGGGGGCGAAGATGGGGGATAGGGAAGGATGTGGAAAAGGAAGGTATGCAGCCCGGAAAGGAAGGAGGGCCACATTAGCTTGGGGTCCTGTGCTCACTACGCACGTATCCACAAGAGAGTTTTGGACCCCCTGGGGGGTGTGTGAGCTTCGGTGAAACTCCGTGTGCAAGGCTGCTCTTCTCAACCTTCTCGGTCAGTCGCTGGAATGATCCAAGAATGACCTATGAGCCCAGATGAGAGGCGTCATTTGTTCCAACGTGCGCCACTATCCGCAATTGGTTGCACTCTGTTCCTCAATGGCTGCCAGAATAGTCTCTTCAACATGTTGAATTAAGCTCCCAGGCATACACACTGAGTGCACCTCTGGCGACTTTTCCTGCCTGTTGCTGCCATTTCTCCAAGGGGTAGCACCATTCGCCGTATGTTTGAATTTCCAACGATTAATGGAGCCCTACCCTTGTGTGTTTGCCTTCTACTGACACTGGACAAAACACGTTTCCGCGAAACAGGTGAAGTGAGTCCCGCTGGCTCAGTCTCAGCGAGAGACAGCACATCAAACTTATTGGCTAGGGGGATCAGCACAACATCCTGAGTCCTCCGTGGTCACTGTCCATCCTGTACAGGATGCCTAGATCTGTCGTTGACACACCACTCACAGACAAGTAGATGGGTAATGACAGGTTTTGCACATTCTGCAGAGGTGACAGGATGCACAGGAGAGGATAGTCCCTAAGGTACCTCTGGAGGTATCACAGATACCTAACTCTCGAGAGCTCTTCCAACACTTCGACTTACAGCAGCTGCCAACAGTTTGACAGTACTGCTTACTAACGCCAACAACCTCATCCGTCTTTGAGAACAGCAATCACAGTGGGGCTACATTTTGTCTGGTTCACTATATTACAAGACAGTGAATAAGTAACTTTTAATTTAAACTGCTGATTATCTTTAAATCTGTTGAGCTAAGAAGATTCCAATTCCCTATAGGAACTGAAGCAGATACACAAAACGAGGTTTCTATTAAGGCAACACAAAAACCCGTGGTAAAAATTACTAGTTTCCTAAAACGTTTTGATGTTAACTGTAGTTGTTAGCAAACTAAAAGTTAATTTATGATAAATGCCGGTAATATATAGGACTACTACTCTTTCAGAGAAAACTAGATGTAACAAAGTATGTTAGAAAATCTGCTACAGTAAACAAATCACAAATGCCAATTTGTTACAAATTGCTCGTAGATTATGCAAAGGGCAGTAGTAGCTTTCGAAAATTTAAAGAAAAACGCACGTGTGTGTTCGATGATATACAATGAAATTTAGGAGTAATGTATACTTTGCCTGAACTGTGAATCACAAACGCTAACTTGTTACGAATTAATTTACGAATCCAAAACACTCGACCACTAACTTACGAAAATACAGTTTTGCAAGCGTGCGAGAATTCCGAAACTAACCTATTTCTTTCGCAATTGTACAAATTAAATCAGGAAAAGATTGTGTTGAAAGAGGATAGGCCTACTGTCCTCAAAAATTTTAAATGAGCACAATTTAGTTTAAGCCTACAATTGACGATAACAGCAATAGTGTATCGCCGCTCTAGGGAATGTTCGAAATTCCAAAACGTATCACATTACAAGCGGGTATTGACACGATCAACGAAATATTAAGCAAAAGAAGTGACGCAAATAGGAAAATAGGCCTATGCGAATCTAGAACTTTAAATCGACATACGATCTTATACAAACGGTCTCTCACAAGGGAAAATACCTAAGTCGGCTTTTATATATAAACAAACGTGCATTGTACGGATTCTTTTGTTAGATGATTCCGTGTGCTCTTCTACACCTGCGTGCCGAAGGAGAACACTGCAGCGTAAGTTTGCCTCAATCAAAATCGCTAAAATGACAGCAGCAACAAAGCACATCTTATGTCCGTTGCAGCTAACAATGCAAGGTTATGGCAAAATTAGCAATATCATTTGGAAAGAAATTTCATTATAATATGACAAAATGCTTTTAAGGAAAACCCTGAAAATAATGAAAATGGAAGAGCAAGCAGTTTCAGAGAAAATCACCAGAGACATCGAAAAAAATCTCTGAAATCCAACTGTTCGTTAAGCAAACAATGGTTTTTTATGGTGAACATAAATTTCTAATTTTTATAAGATACTGATGACATTAGGACTTTTGGTGCATTGTGGAGGATTTTAAAGTCGTTGGAAGTAGATTCTACAGCAGGATTGTGTCATGTGTAGTCTAATTCTAATATTAATGGTTATTTCTTTATTATTCTTCTTGTGCATGTCACTGTATTAAATTTTGTTAGAATCTATTTTATATGTGAATGACTCGTCATAACCTAAATATTTCATTCCAAAATTTTAATTATACTGATTTTATTCTTATTTCACATCTATTGGCTACTATTAAAAAGTAATGCTGGAGACAGTGGGTGGCGCTCTCATTATTTATGTGACAGCAACCACATGTCATGCAGCTGTTGTTCAAGTGATCGTAGCACAATTCATGCTCTATGCCCACTACCTATATTGTAGTTACATCATTTCATTGTTATGTCTATTTTCGTGTGTCTTCTAATAAATTTCATGCTACTCCGTTTAGAGAGTAATGGTCTGAAGATGATCAAACACTGATCAACATCGGACATTCTTTTTAAAATAAAATTATTGTATGCAGCCGAGATTTTTCTGTCACGCAGTAATTTTTAATTTAAAGTTGTGTGTGAGTATTTTTTAGAAATCAGCAAAATTGTAGGAAATAGACCCCAAAACTGCAGATAGTGATGGAAGAACATAGTTATACAATGGAGAACTTACAGAAATGTCGTTAGGAACATACTCTGCTGAAAATTGCAAAAAGAAACGAAATTACATGTCAGGTGTGGAGACTGGCAGAAAACGAGTGAGGAATCTGCCTGCCTGTCTAATGGTTAGTCACGAACCTCCCACTGTGGTGAACAGAATATAAGTGACAAGTCAGTCTGATGGTTGGGTCTGTGCAGGAATGTCATTTTTGGGGTGATAAATCATTATACTATTATTGGGTATTAAATAATGGTGATAAATGACAGGTATTTAATAATGGTGATAAACGTAACATCATTAATCAGACTAATTGCACAATACAATTGAAGTCATAAGAGCAAGTTGCTGACATTTAGAGAACAATTAGCTCCTTGTTCCAGGGTAATTTTGACCTGTGACCTTGAAAGAGGACAACCGCCTCAGGAGTTTAACCTGTGGCCTTGAAGACAATGGGGACAACTGTCTCAGGACATTGACCCCTGCCTTTGACCTTTGACATTTCTGATAAGGAGAACAGTAGGCCCCTTGTTCTCACATTCACTTTGCCCTGTTGCTGTAAAGTACTACTTTTCGAACAAATGTGCAAAAATTGTTAATATGAGTAAAAACGCACTCAGATGAGTGTAAGAGATTTGGCTCAGATTTTTACTACTGAGCAAAAATTTCATAATATATGTGTCATCTGGCAGAATTTCTCTGGCGGTTAGGCAGATATTTGCAATTTCGTTTTTGCTATGTGTAGATGGAGTGCACTCAAACCAATACTGCTCTTCACATTTCATGAGAAGCCCTGCACTGATGGGATATACTGAATTGTTTCGCATTACGCACAAAAATTCGTATGTATTTTTGTTTATCTCCAAAATTAATCTAGTTTGCTATTCTGTTCAATGATACATAGTAAGAGTGACAGCAAAAGAAGAATGACCAGCTCTCCAGCAGTGCTGCACGGATATAGGAGACAGACACACTGTGGCATGGGTTGCCACACGAGACATGAAGGGGCAAGTCATGCAACGTCTTTAACGTGACAACCACGATTGACGGTATAAAAAAAAAAAAAAAAAAAACAGGCTACCCGACTTATGCTCTGTCAGATCTTCCTTACCGAATTGCCTCGTATGGTTTGTTAGTCCACTCCGCGCTGTCTCCTGCCGCTATGCATTAGTGTCACAGTCCTGTTAGAGTGTAGGTATTATTCTCGTGTTCATTTATGTCATTCAACTGAACAGTTCACTATACTAATTTGGGACTGTTTTATGGTATGGATATGTTAAATTTTATATTTCCTATAATGTTTGTAACAAGAAGCAAACTGAAATTTTCTCCCCGAGTACGGCGCCACATGGAACGCATGACTGGCAAGAAAAATTTGAGTTGACTCAAAAATTGCTAATATCGACTGAAACACGAGAAAATATTCATGGTAACCACGCTTAGGAATCACACATCGAACACCGCTACGTTCTCTATGATCAGAAGTGTCTGTTACATGTGCTATCAACATACTACGCAAACCAGAGGTTGAAAATACAGCTTCAGTTGTAAAATTCTTTTATTATCACACGACCGGTTTCGGGCTCTTATACGCCCTTCTTCAGGTGTCGTAACTTGGTGCTGTGACTCCCGAGCGCCGGGGTCACAGCACCAAGTTGACACACCTGAAGATGGGCGTATAAGAGCCCGAAACCGGTCGTGTGATGATAAAAGAATTTTGCAACTGAAGCTGTATTTTCGACCTCTGGTATAATGCTCAGTTGCGGATGTTCCTCCAGCAGGATTCATTATACTACGCAAAGTTGAAAAAAAATTGTTTTAGATATGACCATAACACAGAATAAAGCCATTATCAGCAGTTTCTCACCTCTTCTGTTACTGTTTAATGTTATTTCTGAAATCATTGTGGTAAGCGGCAACCAATCGAGTATTTAAGTTGGTGAGCAGAGCTTCGAAAAAGATGTGTTCCACATAACCCCTGAGATAACAAGAGCAGTTAAGTGTACCAACTAACACACAATCAGCTTAGTAGCTAATGAATCCAAATTGCTGACAAGAATAATACAGTGGAACATCGCTTAACGAGCACATCCCATAACGCAAGATTCGCATACCGAGCAAAACAAATTGCAAAAAAATCAATCGCTCAACGAGCGATGTTTCGCGTAAGGAGTGACGATTTAGTGTGACGTCACCAGCTGTTCGCGGGTGGATGGTGAAATGTTCACCTATGATTGTCGGCAGCGGCATATGAACAATGTCTTTAGTACGTACTGCGGTCTGGGTTTAGCGATCTTTCTGCTTCCATCTTAGTGATGCTTGTGATCACACATTTTTCTAAATTTGTGTTCACGCGGTATTTTTTGTGTGCACATTATAATAACATTCGTAGGAATGTCCCCGAAGATAAAGCCGCAAGAAGACGACCATAAGAGAAAGAAAATGATCTTAGAAAAGAAACGTATGTGATTGGATCAGTGAAGTGTTTGGTCCATCGGTGAAAATATATTTGCTTTGAATCTCTCGCTTGTTATGGACAACGCTCCTGCCCATTATCCAGGCCGATAAGACCACCACCTTGAATTTCAATTCATCAAGATCCAATTTCGGTCTCCCAACATTACTCCGTTACTCTGGCCTGTGGACCAGCAGTTTATTTCTAATTTTAAGAAACTCTACACTAAAGCACTCTTCGAGCATTGCTTTGAGTTGACTGAAGCTCTCAATCTCAGAGAGTTTTGGAAATATCACTTCAACATTGCTACCTGCGTTAAGATGACCGAAAAGCCGTAGGAAGGCGTTACCAAGAGAACCCTCACTTCTGCTTGGAAGCAGCTTTGGCAGGAGTGTGTTGTTGAATGTGACTCTGAGGCGTTTGAGTCAGTCCCTGTGGAGCCTGCAATCACCGAGATTATGTCTTTGGCCAAGAGCAAGGGACATGGGATTGGTAATGAATAACAATATCTATGAGCTTTTGGAAGATCACAGCGAAGAAATGACCACAGAAGAGCTTAGGGGGTTGGGGAGTTGCAGAGTGTTTCACAGCAGGAAGTTTTCGAGGGGCGTTCGGAAGAAGAGGAGGAGGAGGAGGGGGGAGCGGGTGGTGGTGGTGGTGGTGGTGGTAACAGCTAAGCAGTAATCTTCTGGCGCAATAAAAGATATGCTTGAAGTATGGGAATCAGTTGAATCATACATTGAAAATCATCATCCGATTAAAGCAGTGGATATGCGCGCTACAAATTTGACGATGATGTGTCGATTTTTCGCCAAGTGTTGAAGTGTCAGCAGAAGCAAATAACTATAGATAGCTTCCTAGTAAAAAAGAATTAGTTACGTATCATGAATAATAAAGTACAGAAAGCTGTACGTAAAATTTTCTTTGAATAAATGGCATGAATAAGAAAAAACTTTTAGCACTTTTTCTGCATGGACCGCCTTACTGTATTTTACATTAATTTATATGGGATAAATTGTTTCGCTTAACGTGTGTTTTGCACTATGAATGTGGTGACTAGTTTGGCTGTCGGAAATGTAAAGATATCTGAGAAGCAGTTCTGACATTGTACTCTATAATGGAAGCAAGACTCGAGAAAAATAAGGAGGATGTCACAGGATTTTGTGGACAGAGAGAAAGTCTCCAACAATGTAAAGTGGCGCAAGACGTCGGAAATTCTGCGAAAAATATTAGTAAGCTCTAGGGGAAGATGTAATATACAGAGTGTACAAGAGCCAAGAGGGAGCAATAAGACAGACCAAAAACGAAGTGCTCAGAGTAAGATGTGAGTAAAACAGGAATGTAGTCTTTCACTCCTGCTGTTCTGGCTGTACATTAAAGAAGCAATGATGGAAATAAAAGAAGCAATGATGGAAATAAAAGAAGCAATGATGGAAATAAAAGAAGCAATGATGGAAATAAAAGAAGCAATGATGGAAATAAAAGAAGCAATGATGGAAATAAAAGAAGCAATGATGGAAATAAAAGAAGCAATGATGGAAATAAAAGAAGCAATGATGGAAATAAAAGAAGCAATGATGGAAATAAAAGAAGCAATGATGGAAATAAAAGAAGCAATGATGGAAATAAAAGAAGCAATGATGGAAATAAAAGAAGCAATGATGGAAATAAAAGAAGCAATGATGGAAATAAAAGAAGCAATGATGGAAATAAAAGAAGCAATGATGGAAATAAAAGAAGCAATGATGGAAATAAAAGAAGCAATGATGGAAATAAAAGAAGCAATGATGGAAATAAAAGAAGCAATGATGGAAATAAAAGAAGCAATGATGGAAATAAAAGAAGCAATGATGGAAATAAAAGAAGCAATGATGGAAATAAAAGAAGCAATGATGGAAATAAAAGAAGCAATGATGGAAATAAAAGAAGCAATGATGGAAATAAAAGAAGCAATGATGGAAATAAAAGAAGCAATGATGGAAATAAAAGAAGCAATGATGGAAATAAAAGAAGCAATGATGGAAATAAAAGAAGCAATGATGGAAATAAAAGAAGCAATGATGGAAATAAAAGAAGCAATGATGGAAATAAAAGAAGCAATGATGGAAATAAAAGAAATGTGCACAAGTGTCATTAAAATTCAGGGTGAAAGAATAGCAGTGGTAAGATTCGCTTATGACATTGCGATTCTCAGTCCAAGTTAAGAATTACAGGCCTGTTGAACGAAATGAATAGTGTAATTAGTACATAATATGGATTCAGAGTAAACTGGAGACAGATGAAAACAATGAGTAGTAGCAGAAATGAGATTAGAAAGAAGCTTATCACAAGAGTTGATCACACAGTAGAAGTTACGGAATTCTGCTACTTGGGAGAGAACTCACTCATGACTGACGAAGCAGGGAGAACACAAAATGGAGATTAGCACAGCGAAACAGGGCATTTCATGCCAAGAGAAGGTCCCTAGTGTCGGACAGAGGCCATAATCTGAGGAAAAATCTTCTGAAAATGTATGCTTGGAGCACAGTGAATAGTCAACTATGGGAAAACAGGGAAAGAAGAGAATCAAAGAATTTGAGATGTAGTATTACAGAAGATTACTTAAAATTAGGTGGATTGATAAGGGACAGGATGATACAACATGTGTTAAGATTTCAGGGAATAACTTCCATGATATCAGAGGGAGCTGTAGAGGGTAAAAACTATAGGGACAGACTGAGATCGGAATACACCAAACAAATAACCGAGGACATATGGTGCAAGTACTACTTTGAGATAAAGAGGTTGGCCAAAGAGAAATTCATGATGGACCACTTCCAGCTAGTCAAAAGACTGACGAAAAAAGGGAAGACTGTTGATACTTTTCGTGCAAGTAACTCCTTAGTTTTACTCTCGAAGATGGAGTGCACCTCAGTCCTCCCATCAAAGAAATACTCCTGTTAGTTGCAGCAATTTAACGCAGGCCCTCCACATGGCAGTTGGACATGGTGACCACTCAGCTAAGAAGGCAGAATGTACAGTTGTTTTCCTTCGGTCATTACGTGAATGCGACAGTAGAGAAGATACATAATACTAGGTTCTCTCACGTAGACTGTAAAAGTCTGCGCATATTTTATTTATTCTGACCAAATAGCGATTCTGGAAGCTGGAGACGGAGTTCCGGAATTCTTTATTAAGTCTGACTTTTGAATTTTTGAGGTAATACTTCCATAGGAACTATACTACTCTAACAGGTTTTTTTAGAAGTCAAATGACAATTTTCATAGAAGTGGCTTTATTAGTACTCTAATAATAGCTTATTTTAAAAATCGTTCACCAATATTTTATCCCTTAGTGGTTAAAATTCCAAAAGTGCTTAAGTATGTATTTTTTCTGAATGAGAAACCAAATACGGATTTTCGTAGTTCAACGAAGGAACATCAGAAAGTAACGCACAATAATTTTACTACAAAAACGTTTAATAGACAACAAAACAAAATAAAATCACAAATGAACTTACATCTTTTACCTACTTTTCTACATAATCACCAACGTTTTCAGCACGTTTCTACCACTGTGTACCAGTTTCAGTATGTCGTGTTCGTAGAAGTTCGCTTGGTTGGAGGATAGCCATCTGTGGACTGCTGATTTCATTCCCACGTCTGTCGCAAAGCGTTGGCCAGTCAGGAATTTCGTTATGGGACCAAACAGACGAAGGTCCGACAGTCTAAGATCCGGACTTTAGGGTGGGTGCTGGAGCACCTCCCATCCAAATTTGGGAATTTTCTCATGAACAGGAGAAGCAACTTGGGTGCGAACGTTGTCATTAATTCTGACTCTGTCAGCATTAATGTTGTGGCGTTTGTCATGAAGGGCATGAAGCAACTTAACCAAAGTTTTAATGAAGGTTGCAGCATTCGCAGTGGAGCCGTGTTCAGCAAATTTTACCAACAACACACCATGCATATCCCAGAACACTGTCACAAGCATTTTCCTAGAAGATTGCGTCACCATTTTTTACTGGGGAACCAGCATGTTTCAACTCCATAGAGTCCTGCTTGGTTTCGTGTGGGTAGACGATTCCGTTCAGAAAGTCATGCCCTTCTATAGCCTAACGCATTAAGTGGTCCAAGCTTATTCGTTGGGGCTTGTCTGTCAGGTTTTTAGGCAACCAGCGAGCACTAACTTTAGGATATTTCAATGTACCATGAACAATATCGTACACCGCGCCATAGGAAATTTTGAATTGCTGCGATAAGGTTCAAAGATGCAAAGGCCAATCGTTCAAAATTGCTACTCCAATGGCTCCGACATTCTGAGGGCTTTAGCTGTTACCGGCTGCCCAGAGAGTGGCGAATCACCGAGGTTCACACGGCCCTCTTGGAAGAATGCACACCACTTCCAGTGATTCCTATGGTCCATACAGTCGTCCCCATATATGGCACACATGTCCCTGTGAATTTCACTCTCTTTATGCCCTTTGGTCCAGAAATATCGAACTATACTTCACTGCTCTTCACGTGTTAATGACAAACATGCGCGCCATGTTTGTTTCGTAGTTCAGGCTTCTTTCGCTAGAGATGAACACGAAAACAAGATGCCCTCTGCAACACAAGCTTCAAACTATATCGCCGTATTTCAGTATTCCAGTTGCAATACCAAATGAGAAAAAAATTGTGTTTCTTTCTGATCCTCCCTTGTAGCTTGAAGATTGCCCTTATAGCAACATATTTTCAAAATGATTATAAAGAATCCGCCTCGATTGCAAATAGAAACCGGATGTTGACCTAGGTTTCAGCGTGGGTAACCACGCCTTCTTCGGAACACACTAAAACTACAAACTGCCTAAAGAGGCATGGTCCAACATTAATACAGAACGCCCAAAAGGGCAAAAGACTCGCATAAAATGTAAAACGGTACGTATGTATCATGTCAATAGCTGTACTTAGTTCAAACGTCATAAGCGTGCTTCCTCACCCCAGCCAACGTTCGGTGGGCCGCGGGCTCACAGGAAAACGACTATTGACATGGTACACACGTACCGTTTGTTTTACATTTTATGCGAGTCTTTTGTCCTTTTGGGCGTTCTGTATTAATGTTGGACCATGCCTCTTTAGGCAGTTTGTAGTTTTAGTGTATTCCGAAGAAACCTAGGTCAACATCCGGTTTCTACTTGCAATCGAGGCGGAATCTCTAAATCATTAAATTATTCACGATTGCTGACGCGTTGCAAAGTTAAAAGTTCTCATATTTAAAAAAAAATTTCATCCTCGTTTCAATCTTTTTGGGTGAATTTCGAAAAATCCCTTCTTAAAAGGTGCCTATACTACAACATCAACAGACACTCCAAATTTCAAGTTTCTGTCCTTAGCGGTTTGTGCTGGGCAATGATTCAGTCAGGACATTTCCTTTTACATGTGAGATACACTGGTCAGTCAGAACATTATGACCACCGATCTACTATCAACATAAACCCCTCCAGGCGAAAGAAACGTCACCTGGCAAGGAAGGAATGACACGCACAGGTTATGTAGTATCAGTGAGCGTGCTATCCGTGTGTAGAATAAGGAAGGCTCGCGATTTATCTGAATTTGACTCAGGACAGATGCTGGTGGCCCAGAGGCTCGGCACGAGCATTTCGGAAGCCGCACGACATGTGAGGTGTTCGGGGAGTGCTGTGGGAAGCGTGCTCGATACGTGGCGAAACCTAAGTGAAACCGCGTTCCAATGTCGTGGGGTTCGACGGCAATCCCTCTTTACACATGTCGGATGTGATAGGCTGGGCAGATTGGTAAAACAGGACAAGTGGCGAACTGTGGGCGAATTAACATCAGGCTTTAATGCTACACAGAGTACAAGTGCATAGTGCATCGAACACTCCTAATGGTGGGTTTCCGCATCAGACGATCCATGCATTTGCTAATGTTAACTCCATGACATCAGCAACTATGATTGAAATGGGCACGTTGCCATTGCACTGGACGTGGAGCCGTGGCAAAGCCTTGCATGGTCTGATGAATCCCTATACCTCCATCATGCCAATGGGAGGACGCGTATCCGTCATCTTCCAGGGGAACAGCTCCTTGACATCTCTACTGCGGGACAGAGACAAGCTGACAGTGACTCCATTATGTTCTGGGGAACATTGACGTGGGTATCCATGAGTCCAGTGGAGCCCGTAGAAGGCACCATGGTAGCCAGGAAGTATCGTACACTGGCTGCAGACCACATACACTCCTTCACGACGATCATGCTTCCTGATGGTAGTGGCATTTTTCAAAAAGATAATGCGAAATGTCTGAATGTCAGGAGTGTGATAGAGTAGTCCGAGGAACACAGTGCACGGTGGCAAGTTCAAATTGATGTGCTGCCCCCTCCCCCCCCCCTCCCATCTCGCCAGATCTGAACCTGATCGAACACGTTTGGGATGTGATCGAACATGGCGGCAGAGCTTATCGTTCATCCTTGTAATTTATGGGAATTAGGTGACTTGTGTTTGCAGATGTGGTGCCAACTCCATCCAGCGGCCTACAGAGGTCTCACTGCTTCCATGCCACGACGCGTCACTACTTACCCGTGCCAAAGGTGGACATACCAGCTACTGGGGTAGGTGGCCATAATGTTCTGGCTGATCAGCGTATGTCTCGTATAGGGATTGGTTACCGACCGCGATGCAGCGCACGGTGATCTGTAGACGCAGTGACGCACCTGCCTGCCTGGCCTTGAGCTGGTCAGCTAGGTCTGGCAGCGCGGCCAGCCGCTCCCTGTCCAGAGGGGTGAGGCCTTTCCCTGATACCGCCGTGTGCTTGATGAAGGACCGACGTGCAGACTCCAGCTCTGCCTCCAGCAGGCTGGACCTGGCCGCGCCCACAATAGACATGTTGGAACTGCAAAACAACAGTAAGCGTGAACACACACACACACACACACACACACACACACACACACACACTCTCTCTCTCTCTCTCTCTCTCTCTCTCTCTCTCTCTCTCTTTCTGTAAATGTAAATGGAAGTGTCACATAATTTAGGAACAAAAATCGTGAATAGCTACTAAAATTGAAAAGCGCTTTACTTCCGCTTGTTTTCTGTCCTCACATGAACTAACAGTCTTGAAATTTTGTATACGCCCGATTTTGTGAAGACTTCAAAGGCACCAGCTCACTGCCCTCAAGGTCTGCTTTTTCAAACAATGTGAAAGTCATTTTTATTAAATTGGGATATATAACTATCGAGATTTTACGAACTATCGAAATTCTGGAATAATTGCAGGACAGCGACTTCTATTAATCAGTACAACTAACGACCAGCCAAAGTTGAAAATTTCACTTTTTATCTACTAAGTGACTAATTTCGGGCCAGTACCCATCTTTAAATCATCCTGACATAGTCGAAATGGTATTTCCAAAAATGCAAAACATGTCAAAAATTACGAAATTCGGCTATCTGTCACGAATATTTGAAAATAGGTTCCAGCTCGAAAGTAGACATTAAGTAAAAAGAAGTGAAATTCGCAACTTTGTCTGGTTTTTCGTTGTAATATCGAGATTTTGTTAATCAGTCCAGCACTTGTCAATAGACATTTCAATACATGCGGTTAAAATAATTTAATACTGGTTCAATTTTCTTGCTAATTTCAATTATTGACGAAATTAACTGGATTATTGAACTACTATGCGGTGTTCGGAAAAAATATTTCACTTTCTCATAATAATTTGCGTTTAGTACAATTCCGTTTATTTCCTCAGAAATCAGTTTTCCCCACTATGCACAGTCGTCATTTACAGTACAGACATTCTCATTATTCGCCGTAAATGTCGCATAGCATCTCCGAGCCATTTTTTGTCGATAGGAAACTGTCACAGTTCACCAAGAGACCAACACTGGTAAACTGGATGAGCAGTAAGCTATTTCCTGGTCAAGGGACAGTCAGAGCTTCAGTAACTGAAACCTTTAAAGTACATTATGGTACACGTGAATTTATCCTATTAAAAGAATTGAACATGAGAAGGATTATGGCGAATGCTCTAAGGCCATCAGGAGCAACTTCACGTGGACGTCTGCAGGGAACTTTAAGAACTGCTTCGAGACGATCCATACTTTCAAATGACGTAATTGGTGACGTCAGTTTCTTTTATGGCTATGAATAAGCAGCAATAGTCACAATGGAAGACTCCCTCACCTAGGCCAAAAATGGACAAGTGAAGAATAATAATTCTTTATGTTGATGGGATCGTTCATAAGGAGTTTGCCTCATGGCCAGAAGGGCAGAGTGTTACGGGCAGCGTTCAGAAACTAAGGTCACAGGGCCGATATTCTTGGAGTTTCATCCGTTACAAAGAAATTAGTTATTTTGCTACAAGTGGTTGGTAACTATAGCATTCAGCCACTTCACAGCTACAGCGCTAGTTATAGATAAACACAAATGGCGACATTTGGAAAACTGGTCTCGTGAAAAAATTCGCTCAGTTATTCATAAATTCACTGACAGCTGATAGAGATTTATGGAGACACTGTAGTCTCATCAGCATGTTGCAGGATATTGTCAAAAGTTGGCAGCCAGTAGAGAAAACGCCACCGAGAACAATGCAGTGGCTGACCCAGCACAGCATCAACATATTTCAACACAGCTCACGTGGAGGATCTGATTCAGGGCAACAGTAGAATTACATTATGCCTTATGATGGGAGAATTCGAAACGTCTTTAGAAGTAGTCGTCACATTGTTCACAATAGTCTGGAGCATGGAGAAGTTTATTCAAATGTGTGTGAATTCCTAAGGGACTAAACTACTGAGGTCATCGGTCCCTAGACTTCCACACTACTTTTACTTATGCTAAGAACAACACACACTCCTGCCCCAGGGAGGCCTCGAATCTCCCTCTGGAGGAGCCGCGCAATCCGTGACATGGCACCTCAAACCGCGCGGCAGAAGTCTGTTCCCCATGGGTTCAATGAAATTTGACAAACCAACACAAGGAGAAGCGCATGGGGGCAAAGCTGCAATTTTTGCTACAGTTCTCCACAAAAGGGAACAGTATTTTTCACTGCACTATTATGGGTGATGAATCATTGATCCACCACTACTCCCTCAGCACAGTAAGTGGCTGTTAATGAAGTGACACACCCCTCCTCTCCAAAGACAAAGCAGTTTAATGGGACACCGTCTGCTGGAAAGGTTATGGCCACAATATTTTAGAAAGAGTGGGGTTCATACTTGTGGAGTTTTTGGAGAAAGCGAAGACAGTGACTGCTGACTGATACTGCAAAAACTTTATTGATTGAAGAAACCAGGGGAAAACGGCCAGGATTCTCTCCGAGGGCATTATCTTCCTTCACGACAATGCGCGGTCTCAAGTAGGCAAGAAGACTACCATGCTGTTGAAGCAGTTTCACTGGGACATCATGGACCACCACCCCTACATTTCAGCAGGATAATGCACGACCGCATGTTGCAGGTCCTGTACGGGCCTTTCTGGATACAGAAAATGATCGACTGCTGCCTTGGCCAGTACATTCTCCAAATCTCTCACCAATTGAAAACGTCTGGCCAATGGTGGCCGAGCAACTGGCTCGTCACAATACGCCAATCACTACTCTTGACGAACTGTGGTATCGTGTTGAAGCTGCATGGGCAGCAGTACCTGTACACGCCATGCAAGCTCTGTTTGACTCAATGCCCAGGCGTATCAAGGCCGCTATTACGGTCAGAGGTGGATGTTCTGGGTACTGATTTCCAGGATCTATACACCCAAATTGCGTGAAAATGTAATCACATGTCAGTTCTAGTATAATATATTTGTCCAATGAATACTCGTTTATCATCTGCATTTCTTTTTGGTGTAGCAATTTTAATGGCCAGTAGTGTATTTAGATTTCAAAAGCGGATCGGTGTATTCGCTTCCAATGAGACTGCTTTAAAAGTCATTGTTTAAAATAAGACCTAGGTAAGATTAATAATTTTGGTATACAGTCCAGTAGAGTGTCGTAGTAAACGCGTGTTGCAAAAGCTCATGTAATTGTGCGGAGAAAGGAGGGAGACGTGAGTGGTAGATAACTAACCTAGCGAGCTGCACCCGTATCCAGTGGACGTCTTCGGCCAGTGCGGTGAGCGTGCTGAGGATGGCGTCGGTGGTGTCTGCACGGTGCTGCCTCTGTGGCTGGGGCTGGGAAGTAGCGGCCAGGACTGCGTCCAGGGGGTTCCCCACGTCCATCTCGCGGCCGACGCGCTGGTCCTGCACCGCTAGCTGCGACATCCCCGCTGCCGCCACGGGGCTGTTCATGGCCGCCACGGTCTGCTGCAGCAGGCCAGGTCGCAGCTGCTTCAGGACGAGGGAGCCCGTGCCGTTCCGGCGCAGGAACGATCGCGCGCTCTCGTCCCGTGGCTCTGCCTCCTCTGTAATACCACAGTCGGCGCTTCAGACATTTCGTTCCAGTAGCTACCTAAGCAGGCATTTGATAAACTCCAAACCCATCCTACTTTTAGTCTTTAGCGAAGTAGACGTTGCGCAGTGGCAGCAAGGGAAGCCGGGCCGCTTCACTTTTCTGTGCAGTACGGGTGGTGGTGGTGGTGGTGGTGGTGGTGGTGGTGGTGGTAGCAGTAGTAATAATTATTTTTACAATGAACCTTTATGCACATTTGTCAGTGGGCGCGATTGGCGTCAGCTGATTTTATTCTTTCTAAACCGCCAGCTCTAGAGAGCAAGACAAACTGCGAGAGCTTAAACTGAACCCTATGCTAGGGTAACCAGACGCCGCATATTTTACAAGAACGTCCCTTGTTTAGATTAAGTGTCCCGTTGTCCCGACAAAATACCTAAGGGACGTATAGTGCTCCGTTTTTCATCAATCTTTCAGTATATTTTGAAATAGCGTGTATATGAATAACGTGTACCATAACCTAACCAAATGAAGAGCAAATGTGATCACACCCAAATAATTAAACCAAACTGAACGAGGTCTGTCACTAATGCTACTGCAGAACGTGGGTTTTCGATCATAAAAGGTTATTGAATTAATGAAAAGAAGAGGTTTAATGTTTAAGCCATTAAGGAAATAGTTACAACTAAGACAAATTTTCGAGATACTTCATGTGTTGATTTTTATAAAATTCAGTTTCAAAATATTAGACTCATGGATGGCCTACATTCTCCTGCAAAATAAAACAGAAAAGATTTTTCAGAAGCAACCCACGACGAAACTTCAACTGAGACTGAAAAATATGTAACCTATGCAAATAATGATTTTCCACCCTAGTTAAAGACATCGTTATGTGTCTTTTTTTAGCCTGTGACAAACTATTTACTCGATTAGTAATGCAAGGTATTTTGATAACTTTTTCAGTACGAATTTTAAGATAATGCTACGATGACCTATGTGGTTGTAACATATACCAAGTATTTTAACACGAGTCTAGATGAAGTATCAACAAAAGTTTCCTCAAAATGTCGATTCATTCCAGCTTCTGATTTGGGTCCCATATTTTGATTTTGGAAATCTGGTGACCGTACCCTCGGTAGACGGAGGCGCGAAGCAAATGATGAGAAAGAGGAGGAGATTAGTGTTTAACGTCCCGTCGACAACGAGGTCATTAGAGACTGAGCACATGCTCGGATTAGGGAAGGAAATCGGCCCTGCCCTTTCAAAGGAACCATCCCGGCATTTGCCTGAAGTGATCGTGGGAAATCACGGAAAACGTAAATCAGGATGGCCGGACGTGGGATTGAACCATCGTCCTCCCGATTTCGAGTCCAGTGTGTTAACCAATGCGCCACCTCGATCGGTAAATGACGAGGCGGCTAGGTACACGCCGGGTAAACGCTCAGTTGCCGTGGTAACCATGACATCACTACTAGAAACAAAGAGGGGGGGAATACAGGCTGTCGTAGTCGTGCTGTTCTGCGCTTCTGTGGCATGCGAGACAAGTAGCTGTAGTGCCGGCTCTAGGTTTATATTACGTTAGTTGTCCCGTGGGCAATAGATGTCCTGCGTGCAGTGAATATGGATTAAGCCCTTTCTTGTACAGGTACTGATGTAACGCTTTGGAGTGAGGACATCGTTGCTTCCTTTCAGTAGCTGTCATTCTGAAGGATGTGTGAAACTGAACGGTATGAAAACCTGAAGAAAGGGCGTCCAACAGTGGCGCTACACTTTCCTCAGAAAGGTAAGCTCAAAACCCGTGCATTCAATTCTAATTCTAACTAAACTCTTTTTCAAAAACGATCGTAATTTTAAACATTTTATTTGAGTAATGTCTAGTGTCATAGACATGGAGCAATGAGTAAAACGAAGGTAATTGTTTAATGTCTCGTTGATATTCGTGTTTTCCGAGAAACCTGGGGACAAGAACAGCGGAAGTAGATGGGTAGGCCACGTTCCGAGGTGTCAAGGAATAGTTAATTAAGTGATGGGGTGGGTGCGCCCACACGTTCTCATGTCGCCAGGGCGAAATATTTTCCCCATTCATGTTATTTATAAAGGATAAAGATACTCTTATCTACTCATTTTATCTTACTCGTTTCTACAGTGCAATTTTTAGTTCGTAGTCAAAGTTATAAAACAGTTAAAAATATACTTTACGTTTCAGCCATTTATGCCATTTTCTGTCGATTCCACCGCAAACCCTATTCTTCCAGTTAATTGTTTTCCTGCTCTCAAAAATTTCGCGCGGGTAACGTTTCCCATGTTTTCCACTTTTGAACTATGATGCATGCTGAAGATCGATTTTCAAATCGATTTATGTGGAAACTACATTGTGTTCGCACCCTTATTTGACATATAGGATATGCATAACATAGAACTGTACATACAAATTTTTCCAACCCGTAGCAGGGATGGTACAGCAGCCAGCAACATGCGATGAGAAAAAAAAGAGTGTTGATTTCATGGTTTTAATTATTTATCTACTAATGACGCGTTTGGCCCGATTCAGGCGTCTTCATACTGGCTGATATTAAATGGTGTATGTCGAGCATACAAAACGTCCCAGTCAATAATTGCCTAGTCAAATATTCTGAAACATTGCACGGTATCTTTGCTGAGGTATACAGCTTAGTCCAATGAATACGAAACAGGACCAGGCCTATGTAGATCTGTCGCCATGTTGGATGTGTTGTTTTCTCATATGTACATGCTACGAAAACAATACTATTGCCGACTATAACCTAAAAAAGTCTTATAGAACTATTAGGAATCTCATTTGGGCTGCCAATCACTTCAGTTCCTAAAGGCTTCTGGTAATATTTGTGACGTGTCACATCCATAAATCGAAAAACAATCAGGAAGCTTAACACACATTTGTTTACGATTCTGTAAAATACTGCACCACGTAAGTTACTTGGTTACTGTTCTGTAAAACATAGCTCCAGACGTAGTGGAACACCATTGTGTATGCTGTTATCAAGCACGGAATGAGTAGTTACTGTTCGTGAGCAACTGGAAATCGCCCTGACTATTGTCTAGCAATTGGAAGCCGCTGTGAATGGGTGTGTTGTTACCGAGAGTTATACATTAGAGGTACCAAACGTACCTCAAGTAGTGTCATCTCCTGTGGATACTGTCTCCTGCAGCAAATGCAGCATGTATCACTATTTGTCCACTTGACTGAGTGGCATACGTGTGGTAAATGTAGGCATACTGTTGTGGGGAGAGAGGGACCAAGAGGAACTGGGATGTTAAACTCTTCTCCATAACTAGCAAGTTCGAAGTGCTGTCTCCCACTGAAACCGAAACTGAGCCGGTGAGACTGACTTCACCTCTTGGGAAGCGTGCTGCCATGTCAATGGGAGACAAACCTAAACAGTTGAGTCTGTTAATCGTCGGACATAGGAGAATAATGGCACCCTTTAGGGAAATGGCAGAAGGTGATGGGAAGAACACACAGAGTGTATGCATTGGGGCCTCATTCAACATGCTGAAGAGGCTTTTCCAGCATGCCATAGAGGGAACAGGATGTAACCAGCTGCAAACTGACGTACTTAGGAACAAACAGTACCTGTCATCTGGACTCTGGGGTCATACTTTCATCATTCCAGCGACTAACAGAGAAGATTGAGAATACCAGTCTTGCTCGCAAAGTTTCAACGAAACAATCTGCAACATTTTCCCAAGAACATATCGTGGTGTCTCCCTTGTTCTCAGTAGAGTGGAAGGTTTGAACCAGAGACTGCGAAAGTTACGTGACTAGATACGCTGTGACTTCCTGGACCTGCTCCACAGGGTTGACAACTACAAGGTCCCCTATATGAGTATTAATATAATTCTAACAGAAAATATTGTTTATGTACAAAGAAAGGTAGGGATATCGCCTTGACTAGTGATAAAAACGTTATGGGTCCTGGGTTCTAACCCCGCCGCTGCTTAAATTTTTTATAAAATTCAGCAATGGCTCACAAAGTCTTCCAGCACAAGAAGTCACACTCACGCTGCTAACGGCCTTGTCAAAGAGGATGAAGGAGAGGACAGAGGTTCAGAATACGCTTGTCCTTGGGGTGGCAAATTGCTCCTAAAAGGCGGAAGAATCAGCAATAACCAACACGAGGATGCAGGAGAAGATGGAAACCACTGCATTATAGACACACCATATATATCCACAGGACATGTGGCCTTTAATTGAAAGTGTAATGAAAACCTCTCGACAGGTGGAAAATTGCAGACTAGTCTCCCTTTCGGATATCCGGGATATGGGGGGGGGGACAGACTGCCAATTGGCCAATGGGGGGGGGGGGCAATGACCATGAGAAAAGGATTGGATAACTAGCAAAGATGTACCATTCCATGATTCGGGGTGTGAATTTTAGAAGTCTGAACGTAGTAGGGAAACTAAAAACTCTGGAAAATAAAATGCTAAGCCTCAATCTAGATTACATTGGCTGTCAGTGAAGTGAAACGGAAAGAAGACAAGGATTTCGGGCCAGACAGAGTAATAGCAATAGCATCAGAATATGTTATAAAGGGAATAGGAGTAACAGTGAGTTACTGTGAACAGTTCAGTTTCTTGGTATTGTTTTGCTTTAGGGCGCAGGAAACAACTGGGGTTATACGCCCCCACATCAAAACACTAGAAAACAAAGACTGAAGAGTTAAAAAACCACTATACATCAGTTCCAATTAACATAATAGAAGACAGCTAGAAACAGGCAAGTGGAAAAAAGGTTCATAAAGGCACCATACAGAAAAGGGTCCAAAACTAAAAATTAAATGTCCTTCGCCATACTGCTTTGGCGGATAAAAAGTAAAACGCGGTCGACAGCTTGTGCGTCATTTACTAAAACGGCAGATAACTCAGACGGCAAACCTAAGCAGGAGTGTAAACAGTTAAAAAATGGGCACACCATCAGGAAGTGGCGGACAGTTAAAACTTGGATAGCGCCACTTACCAAATGATGATGGCTAAAAAGGCGGTGCCCAATACGCAGCCTAGTTAAAATGACCTCCCCCGGGCGCGTGAGTCGGAAGGAGGTCGTCCAAGCCACTGCGAGAGGGTTAATGAGCCGGAGATTATTCCCGTGATGCCAGGACCATTGGCGATGCCAAAGGGACACCACCAACTGACAGAGCAACACAGAGATCGGAGGTAATATAGGAATCCGCAGGCTGAGGTATGAGGACTGCAGCCTTGGCAGTTCGAAGGACGATGTGAGTGAGTGAGTGAGTGAGTGAGTGAGTGAGTGAGTGAGCAGAGAACACAGTTGAACAGTCTGTGTCGTCAGATGTAATCTGTGGCCTGATACAGGGCCAAGAGCTCTGCTGTACATACTGAGCAGTGTGCCAGAAGCCGATATCGAAAGACACGGGTGCCAATGACAAAGGCATGCCCGACTCCACGATCAGTCTGAGAGCCATCAGCGTATACAAAGGCACTATCGCAAAGTCCCATGCAAAGGTCGTGAAACTGAAGGCGATAGATCGAGGCTGGAGCAGTGCCCTTAGGAAGTGAATGAAGGCCAAGGTTAATATGGGCCGCTTCACAAAGCCAATGTGGTGAAGGGTTCACACCCACCAGGAAAGTTGCAGGGAGTGTGAAGTTAAGCTGTCGTAGCAAGTGCTGAAAGTGGACTCCAGATGGTAACAGAGAAGAAGGACGCAACCCATACTGGCGATCGAAGGAATCATCAAAGAAGGGGGCATAGGATGGATGGCCATGCATGGTGGACAAATGGCATGCCATACCTGCTGTGGAGATAGTCATGATGGTACGACAGTAGTAGTTCAGCAGCTTCAGTATACAGACTCAACCAGGCTAATGTGAAAGTTGCCCTTGGCCAAACGGATGCCAGGATGATGGATAATGTTGAAACGGCGTAAGAGGGATGGACGTGCAGACAAACAAAGCACCCATAGTAGAGCTTCGAACGGACAAGGGACCGGTACAAACGAAGGAGGGAAGTGCGATTGGCACCCCAGAAAGTACCACTGAGTACATGTAGGACATTGAGGAACTGGGTACAGTGGGCTGCCAGGTAGGACACATGGGGCAAGAGATTCCTATCGAGCATGAGCCCCAGAAATGTCGTAGTTTCAACGAATGGAAGAGCAGCAAGACCAACATGTAAAGATAGTGGAAGAGACCAATTTCGTCGCCAGAAATTCATACAGGCCGTTTTGTCAGTGGAAAAGCGAAATCATTGTCGATGCTCCAGGAGTAAAGAAGATCAAGACATCGCTGAAGACGCTGCTCAGTGAAACAGGTCCGTTAAGAACTGCAGTAGATGGCAAAAGTGTCAACAAAAGGGAGCTGAAGATGCCCGATGGGAGACAGGCCATTACAGGGTTAATGGTGATAGCAAAGAGGATGACGCTCTGGACGGAACCCAGAGGCACACCAGTTTCCTGGATAGAGGTATCTGATAAGGCAGAACCCACACGCACCTTGAAAACTCGGTCTTATCAAAATGCCTGAATGAAACAGGGCAGGCGGCCACCGACGCCCCACATGTAAAGAGTACGTAGGATACCGGTTCTCCAGCAGGTGTCGTAGGCCTTCTCCAAATCGAAAAACACCGCCGCTGTCTGGGATTTCTGCAGAAAACTATTCATGACATGGGTGGACAAAGTAACGAGATGGCCAACTGCAGAACTCCACGCTCTGCGCATTCGTCTGTAAATTGCAAGATTTGAGCCATCATACCAGCTGGGCATGAATCATACGTCCCATCACCTTGCAAACGAAGCTGGCGAGAGAAATGGGGCTTTAACTAGAAGAAGGTTTTTGTCCTTACCAGGCCTAGGTATGGGTATGAGGGTTGCTTCTCGCCAGCTTCCGGGAAATGTGATATCTGCCCAGATGCAGTCATACATGTTAAGGAGAAAGTGATTGCCTGCAAGAGAAACGTGCTGCAACATCTGAATGTGCATGACGTCTGGCCCTGTGATAGAAGATCTGAATGAACTAATACCATGATCTGGCTTCCTCATAGTAAAGATGGCATTATAGCACTCGCAAGTTCAGAAGAGAAGGGTATCAGCCGAGCCGTCTCCGCTCGTTCCCGATGGCAAGGGGAGGGTGATAGTGGGAAGAGCCCTAAACTTCCCCAAAGTTGCGGCCCAAGTTGGAGATACCAATAGTGACCTGGATAACATCGTCTGCTACCATTAGGTCGGAAATTGAGGAATTGATCTTCGTCCCAGAGAGCCATTGGAGGTTGGCCCATACGACAGAGGAAGGGGTGGAACTGCTAAAAGAACTAGTGAAGGAAATCCAATGGTCTGGGACCTGACATGGTAAAGAGGAAGTGCGAGGAATGGAACGTCTTGCAGCAGTAAGGATAACGTTTGTGAGATATTCCACCTGGTCATCAAAACTGGAGATATCTTGTTCTTCGAAGGTCGCCAGGGATGAGCAAACCTACCAGTCATACTAAGCAAGCTGCAATTTGGGTGTGCATGTGGATGGGGTAGGAGTCAGCAAATGGATAGCACACGGGAAATGGTTGCTCGAGTAGCTATCAGAAATAACAGACCACTGAAGACGATGGATAAGCTGGGCAGTGCACAAGGATAGGTCCAAATGGGAATATGTATGCGAGGAGTCACAAAGTAAAGTGAGTGCGCCAGTGTTAAGGCAGAAGAGGTTAAATTGGTTAAGAAGGTCGACCAACAGGGCACCTCTCTGTCAGATCCTGGGAGAAGCCCAAAGGGGACGACGCGCATTAAAGTCACCAAGTAGCAGAAATGGCGGAGGTAGCTGCCCAACAAGTTGAAGGATGTCTGCCCTGGTGACATTGAATGACTGATGGACATAAATGGTACAGAGGAGAAAACGTCGTATGGGGAAGGAAAAGGCGAACTGCAACAGCTTTAAGATGTGTAGTCTGTGAGATGGGTTGACTATGAATGTCATTCCATGTAAGCAGCATGACGTCCCCATGAGATGGAATGCCGACCTCAGGGGTAAGGTCAAAACAAATCGTTAAGAAACGTGGAAGCTCAAAGCGCACATGAGGATGCAATTTCGTTTCTTGAAGGCCGAGTACAAGGGGACGCTAAGATGCTAAAAGTAGCTGTAAATCCACTTTGTGGGACCGAAGGCCGCGAAC
Organism: Schistocerca piceifrons; assembly: GCF_021461385.2. Taxonomy (NCBI): domain Eukaryota; kingdom Metazoa; phylum Arthropoda; class Insecta; order Orthoptera; family Acrididae; genus Schistocerca; species Schistocerca piceifrons. The sequence goes on along the minus strand of NC_060139.1, from coordinate 717,701,490 downwards.
ATTCTATTTGAGGAGATTCGTGATGAAGAGATGTAAGGGTGTCACCTCGACGGCTGCCGAATGTCAGGCAGTGAAGAGTTGCTACTACAGGGCACAGAAGCAGGAGAATGCTGCTCCATGTGGTCCACAAAGCATTGGCTTGCTTGTGCAGGCAGGTTGTGGATTCCAACACTGAAAAACGGTTGGTGTTACACATCAACGACATGTAGGCCGGCTGGGCTTTGGTATCAAGTGGCGACACTGTCGGAGAGGATCTTCTAGTTGATGAAGGAGAAGACCGTTGCTTTTGATGGACTTCTTCGAGCCTTTCCAGTTAGAGGAAGGCTCGGTGTTGTTTGGCTGGAGGGACAGAGGAAGTCTTCACGGTTGTGTAGCTGTTCGCTTCGCCCCTTGAGGCGAGAGTGAGGGCTTGTTGCACAACTGGACGAGGGGATTGCAATGCTACCTTGGCAATGGGCGATTTCACAACTTGAGAGCTGAATTAGAGGTCACAAGTCTGCGTGGTCATGTCGTTCATGGAGCGAGGGGTAACAAGAACAGAACTATAGGTGTCAGATGTGAGAACACAGCGTTTGCGTCTAGCCAGTAACTGAACGACTGGGTAAGGCACTTTTGCCCTTACCCGGATCTCTTTGACAGCCCACTCATCCAGATACATGGGACTATCCCGAGAGGGGGCGGCTTGGCGGCCATTGCAGTTGATACAGTGGGGCGGAGGAGGAGGCGGACAACAGCTCTCGTGCACATCCTTACCACAGGTGACACACTTGGCTGGGCGTCGACAAGATGTTCTAGTGTGATTGAAACGATGACTCTGGTAGCAGTGAATCGGGTTCAAAATGTACTGCCAGACAGTGATAATTTCATAGCCTGCTTTGTTCTTGGACAGAAGCACCACTCTATCAATGGTGAGAAAGAGTGTGGGTGGCAGGAAGAATCTGCCTTCATTACACGATGGCGGCAATAACACACTGATCAGAAGGTAAGATTGAATTTTGGATTCAGTTACACCGTCGAGCAGCCTGGTGTAAATTTCACCATGGGACGAATTCAAAGTTCTATGGGCCTCGACATGAAAAGGGTAGCCGTGGAGAAGCGAGGCAGCAAGCAGTTGTTGTGGTTTAGAATCAGAAGTAGTCTCCAAAATCATAGTGCCATTCTGTAAATGAGAGCAGGATTTCACATTAGCCTCATTACGTTTTTGTTTCATAGATGTTGATTGGGAAGTTGATTGACTCATCAGGAGGAAGTCCCCATGATTGCCAGCATCTTTGATGACGCACTCCTAACAACTGGGGGCTCCCTTCACAAGGAGGTGCATCCGCCTTAGGTGATTGTTCACACCTCTCTAACACCTGACGGAGGGACCAATTTGGGAAGGTTGCAGCTCAGGCAATCACCTCTCCCTGGGCGTGTCCTGTACCAGGGGGTACGTGTGAACTCTACCTGTCGACCCGGGGCTAGGAATTATGCGTTACCCAGTCACCTATTACGTGTCAGACGCGTGGGCTGGCCTTCAGGAGTGCACAAGGAGGAAGAGGAACCTCAAACGCTGAAATGGGGGAACGAGTGGAGAAGGGAAACAACGAAAGGAAAAGGGAGAGAAGAACAAAGGTGAGATTTTTCTTACATCAGCGACAGAAAATGCAGAACATTCCCAATAACATTCCAGACATATTCCCCAACGGAGGGGAAAAAGAACAGCAAGAAGATAGATAAGCAGCACGGAAGGGAAAAAATGCTGCAAAAGCTGGGGCCCCACTGGGGGGAGGGAGGGGGGGGGGTGGGAAAGGGGGGGGGGAAGGGGGGGGGGGACAGTTCAGTGGTAGGGTTGTTATCATGATTGACAGCAAACTAACACTGACAACAGTTCAGGTATATGTGCCGATGTCACAACTTTAAGATAAAGGGATACAGAAGTTATATGAGGATACAGAACAGGTAATTCAATACATCAAGGAAGACAATCTAATAGTCATGAAGGATTGGAATGCATTTATAGGGAAAGGAGAAGAAAAAAATTGCAGGAGAATATGGGCTTGGTAGCAGGTATGAGAGGAGAAAGACTGAGCTCTGCAATAAATTTCAGCGAATAATAGCGAGGACTCTATTCAAGAATAACAAGAGGAGGTGGTATACTTGGAAACGCCCAGGAGATATGGGAAGATTTCAGTTAGATTACATGGTCAGCAGATATTCCGAAATTGCATATTAGATTGTTAGGCGTACCCAGTAATAGATATCGGCTAAGATCACAATTTAGTAATTAGGATTATTAGGATGAAGTTCAGCAGACTAGCCAAGAAGAAACTGTGCATATAAAAGTGGGATATACAGTAGTGCTAAGGAATGAAGAGATACACTCTAAGTTCTCCGAAGATATAGCTATTACGATGATTAACAGTTCAGTAGGGAGTTTAGTCGAAAAGGAATATACAGCTCTAAAAGGTCCAATTAGAGAAGTTAGAAAGAAAAACATAGGTACAAGGTAGGTAACTGCGAAGAAACTTTGGGTAACAGAAGAAATACTTCAGCTGAACGACGAAAGAAGACAGTACAAAAAAGCTCAGCGAAACTCAGGAACACAGAAATGCTAATCACTTAGGAAAGAAGTAAATAATAGGAAGTGCAAAGAAGCAAGGGGAAATGGATATATGAAAAACTTGAAGCAATCGAAAAAGAAATGATTGTCGGAAGGACTGACTCAGCATATAGGAAAGTCCAAACAACCTTCGGTAAAATTACAAGCAAGGGTGGCAACATTAAGATTGCAACAGGAATTCTATTGTTAAATGCCGGACAGAGAGCGGATAGGTGGAAAGAATACACTGAAGGCCTCTATGAGAGGGAAGATTTGTCTGACGTGATAGAAGAAACAGCATTGGATTTAGAAGAGATAGGGGATCCAGTATTAGAATCAGAATTTAAAAGAACTTTTGACTATTTAAGATGCACTAAGGTAGAAGGAAATTCGATCGGAATTTCTAATCATTGGAAGATGTATTTATGTTGTTGGGTAGAATGTATGAGACTGGCGATATACCTTCAGACTTTCAGAAAATCATCATCCTCACAATTCGGAAGATAGCAAGAACTGACGTGTGTGAATTGTCGCACAGTCACCTTAAGAGCTCACGCATCTAAGTTGCTAACAAGAACAATACATAGAAGAATGGAACAGAAAATTGACCATCTGTTACATTACGAGTTTGGCTTTGGGAACGTTAAAAGCACCAGGAGAGGTAGCTCTGCCATTGCAGTTTATAATGGAAACAAGACTGAAGAAAAATAAAGACGCGTTCATAGGGTTTGTCTATCTGATAAAAGCGTTCGACAATGTAAAATACTGCAAGTTGTTCGAAATTCTGAGGCAAATGGAGGTAAGCTATAGAGGAAGGCGGGTAATATACAATAAGTACAAGAACCAAGAGGAAACAAGATTTGAAAACCAAGACCGAAGTGCAAGGATATAAGAAAGGGATGTAGTCTTTCGCCCGTACTGTTGAATCTGTACATCAAAGAAGCAATGACAGAAATGAAAGGAAGCTTCAAGGGTGGGATTAATATTAAAGGTGAAATGATATCAGTGCTAAGATTATTTGATGACATTCCTATCCTCAGTGAAAGTGTAGAATTACGGGATCTACTGAATGAAATGAACAGTCTGATGGATTGAGAGAAAATCGAAGACAGACTAATGTAATAAGAAGAAGCAAAAATTAGAACAGCGAGAAACATCAGGATTGGTCATCACAAAGTATGAAATTAACGAATTCCGCTACCTAGGCAGCAAAACAAGGTATGATGGACGGGGCAAGGAGGACATAAGAAGCGGACTAGCACTGGCAGAAAGGGAATTCCCGGCCTAGTGAAGCCTACTGGTGTCAAACATAGGCCTTAATTTGAGGAAGAAATTTATGAGAATGTACGTCTGAAGAACAGCATTCCGTTGTTGTGGTGCTACAGAAGAATGTTGAAAGTAAAGTCAGCTGATAAGGTAAGGAATGAGGTAGTTCTCCCCATAATCGGCAAGGAAAGAATATACGTGACAAGGAGGAGGAGCAGGATGCTAGGACGTCTTTTAAGACATGAAGAAATAACTTCCATGGTATTAGTGAGAGCTGTAAATACATAGAGGAAAACAGAGATGGGAATAGATCCAACTAATAATTGAGACGTAGGTAGCAGAGATGAAAAGGCTGGTAAACGAGAGCAGTTCGTGGTGGGTCACATCAAACCAGTCTGATGACTCAAAAAAAAGTCGGCACGGGAAGTCACAGGTTTGACTCTTGGGAGAGTCACGAAGATGCTGAGAGAACTGAAACGGCAAACGCTTGAAGATAGGGTCAAAGTTCCCGCGAAAACCTACATTAAAAGTTTCTAGAACCAACTTTAGGCGATGAATTTAGGGATATATTGCAACCGCCTACGTTACTGCTTGCAGAAGGATCACGAAGACAAGGTTAGTGTAATTACAGCACGCACAGAGGCATTTAAGAAATCATTCTCCATACGTACAATGGGATGCATTTCTTTCGTGCGCTTCACAGTGATACGTCGAGTATAGACGTAGATGTAGAGATAATGACAGCCAGTCCAATCGAAATGTTCCCTTATGTCATCTACATCATTCTTCAAATTATAATTTTTGCCATGTCACCATGGATTCAAAAAAAATTGTTTTACGGCTGTGTTTCTCAACTTTTTTCCTATGAAGCACACCAGTGCACTTTTCAAACTTTCGCAACACCCCTAGATGCTATTGTTCCCTAGACGCAAAAAAAACAAACACGAATACATACATTTTTTATTATTATGCGTATAATCAAGTACAATATTAAGGGTGATTTCTTGCAAATAGAGCTACTCCAAGAAACGGTTTTACAATAAAACTTTCTTCTCGATAATTTATCTGCGTGAGATTATAAGATATTAAAAATTTCGCGACACACCTCAGGTTTATTTTGGTCACACCAAAACGTCACGACGCGGCGGTTGAGAAAAGCGTTTTTAGGGAATCGTCAATTTTATTCCTGCAACGTGATGTTTGGCATCGGAAATACAGAACCTGACTCGCCCTTTTCTCGTGATATTTCATCACAGGTAGAATATTTTTCTATTACCTCACTTTCATTTTCAGTTTTTATTCGTTTATGAGGTATACTCACGAAATCTGTATTTTTTCACTCTGTGCATTATGATTTCGCTCCTCACAAAGCACAACACTGTAAATCAAGCTCAGTCATGCAGCACTTCTCACTTACGACACATGCTTACTACGGAAAATTGAATTTCAGTCACTGCCGGCAACACTCTCGGGCCGTAGCTATGAGCATTTATTCTCAAGAAGTGACTGGTAGTGTTACCAACTTCTGTCTGCAACCATCATGAACATTTATTATACGTATAGCCGTGAAAGAACCACATTATGGTTCCCTAGCGTTTGAAGTTCTGAAATTGACGAAAGTATTTGCATGAACATAACTTTAAAAAGTTTATGAGGGACTCCAGGGCAAGAAAAAGCAGAGTACCAAAATTAGAAGAAAAAAGGACAAATGCGGAAAAAAAGAGCATCTGGCAACCCTAGTTAGAGTGCAACAAGATGCAGTGTGTGACGTAACTATGTGCTTGAGAAACATCGTGCTGTAATCGAGTTTCGAATTCGAAGATTTTGTCCACACATGGAGCACCTTCTTCAGCACTACAATGCCAGACCACAACGAGCGCTGCGATATCTGCAACGATCTGCCGCCTTGGATTCACTGTCATCGATTATCCCCCATACAGTGCTGCTGAGGTCGACCAGCAAGGTTTGCCGAGAGAGCTAACGCGCTACTTCCTGGACTCTGGTAGGCGCACTGCCCCGCATCGAATCTGCCTGACGGATTAACGACGAGGGCCAGTGTGCCAGCCAGCCTGGATGTGGTTTTTAGGCGGTATTCCACATCCCCTTATGTGAATACCGGGCTGGTCCCCACGTCCCGCCTCAGTTACACGGCTCGCAGACATCTTAACACTTTCGCACTATTCCATGGATTACACTAGTCGCAGACAGTTGGCGTACACTAATTCCTTCCCGGGCGTGTACGGGGTGGCGGCAGAAAGGGCATCCAGCCATCCCTTCAACTAACATTGTATTATCCGATTAACCATGCCGACCCTGCACATCCGTGGGAAAGACGGCAAAAGCAAAAGAAAGACAGTACTGCAGAGGTTCCATCCGATTTTCGTCTGCTTGCAAAAGCGAAGGACACCTTCAACGACTTAACTTTGATAGTGATGAAGCGGTAGCTGCGCAAGCAGAGGTGAAGTCGTGGACACGTCAACAAAGTCAAACATTCTACAGTGGCGGTATCGAGGAAATTCTCTCTCATTGGGAGGAATGTTTTTTGTTTTGGTTTTAGGGCGCAAAACTGCTATGGTCATTAGCGCCCGGTCCGTGACTTAGGAAACAGTAAAAAACCGAAATTGAAAACCAGCAGTAATGGGAACGAAAGTCATAAAATTGGAGAAACTAAAAGCAGAAGGAAGGCTTAAAAATCCACTACAGAAAGGGGTTGGTTGTCCCCAAAAAAAGCTTCAAATGACTGACGTCATTTCACTGGCACTAATAAACTCGAGAACGCGATCGGCTGAGCGCGTGTCATCTGCTAAAATCGACGATATATCAGGCGATAGCTGTAGACGGGAACGTAACGGGTTAAAATAGGGGTACTCAATTAAAAGGTCTCTTACCGTCCACAGCTGAAAGCAGTGGGGACAGAGTGGGGGAGGATCGCCGCTTAAAAGATGTCGATGGCTAAAAAGACAGTGCCCTATCCGGAGTCTAGTCAAAATTACCTCCTCCCGACGACGCGTTCGGGAAGAAGAGGTCCAAGCACAAGGAAGAGCTTTCACGTCCCGCAATTTATTATGGGGAAGTGTCGACCAATGTGCGTGCCATAAATGAAGAACACGACGACATAAAACGCTCCGTAGATCGGCGAAGGGAATCCATTGAATAGCTGGCCGAAGAAGAGAGACTGCAGCCTTGGCTGCAATATCGGCCGCCTCATTTCCACAGATACCAACGTGTCCTGGGAGCCAGAGGAACGCCACCGAGACGCCCCCCAGGTGGAGCAAGCACAGACAGTCCTGAATCCTGTGGACCAGAGGGTGGACAGGGTAAAGAGCTTGGAGACTGAGGAGAGAGCTGAGAGAATCTGAACAGATAACATACTGTATCCGCTGATGGCGGCGGATGTAGTGGACAGCCTGGAGAACAGCGTAAAGCTTCGCAGTATAAACCGAACACTGGTCGGGAAGCCGAAAGTGATTTAGGGTGTCGCCAACAATATAGGCACTCCCTACACCTAACGATGTTTTCGAGCGTCGGTGTAAATAAATGTGGCTTCTGTCATTTGTGCACATAGAGCAGCAAATGCCCGACGATAAACAAGTAAAGGGGTACCTTCCTTGGGAAATCGACAAAGGTCACGGAGCAGGCAGATCCGGGCACGGAGCCAAGGCGGTGCTGTACCCCAAGCTGTCAAGAAGGTTTTAGGAAAGCGGAAGGAAAGAGAATGGAGCAGTTGACGGAAGCGGACTCCAGGTGGTAGTAGGGAGGAGGGGCGGCCTGCGTATCCTACATCAAAGGAGGCGTCGAAAAAAAATGTCATGGGCTGGATTAGCAGGCATGGAAGACAGATGGCTAGCATAACGACTCAGGAGGACTGCTCGCCGACTGGACAGCGGAGGTTCAGCAGTCTCAGCATAAAGGCTTTCCACAGGGCTGGTGTAAAAAGCTCCAGATACTAAACGTAATCCACCGTGGTGGATAAAGTCGAGACGCCGAAGAATAGATGGCCGAGCAGAGGAGTAGACTATGCTTCCATAGTCCAATTTCGAGCGCACTAAGGCGCGATAGAGGCGGAGAAGGACCACTCGGTCCGCTCCCCAGGAGGTACCATTCAGGACACGGAGGGTGTTGAGGGATCGCAGAAAGCGAGCCGAGAGATAGGAAACATGGGAGGACCAGCACAGTTTTCTGTCAAACATAAGACCCAAGAATTTAGCGACGTCTGAAAACGGAAGGTTGACAGGACCTAGATGTAAGGAGGGCGGAAGAAACGCCTTACGTCGCCAAAAATTAACACAAACGGTCTTACTGGGAGAAGAAAGGAAGCCGGTTTCGATGCTCCAAGAGTGGAGGCGATCGAGACATCCTTGAAGACGTCGTTCAAGAAGGCTGGTCTGTTGAGAGCTGCAGTAGATCGCAAAATCGTCCACAAAGAGGGAGCCCGAGACATCAGGAAGGAGACAATCCATAATTGGATTTATGAGAATGGCAAACAGTACAACACTCACAAGGGAACCTCCCCATCGCACCCCGGTCAGATTTAGTTGTAAGTTGGCACAGTGGATAAGCCTTGAAAAACTGAACACAGATCAGTCGAGAAAACAGGAAGAAGTTGTGTGGAACTATGAAAAAAATAAGCAAAATATACAAACTGAGTAGCCCATGCGCAGGACAGGCAACATCAAGGACAATGTGAGCTCAGGCGCGCCGTGGTCCCGTGGTTAGCGGGAGCAGCTGCGGAACGAGAGGTCCTTGGTTCGAGTCTTCCCTCGAGTGAGAAGTTAAATTTTTTATCTTCAGACAGTTATTATTTGTCCGTCCGTCCGATGCGAGGTAACTACTCCGCAGTATGGGGACGCTACACCTAAACAAACATCGAAACACACGACGTCAGTCGACTACAGCGACAGAGCACAGGGAAAACTGTGAAACTGTTGCATTCATTTGTTGCAGTTTATGTGACAAACTCTTATGTTTTCATCACTTTTTTGGGAGTGATTATCACATCCACAGGAAAACCTAAATCGGGCAAGACGGAAGAATCTTTATACCCATTCGCCAAGTGTACAAGTTAGGTGGGTCGACAACATATTCCTGTCATGTGACGCACGTGCCGTCACCAGTGTCATATAGAATGTATCAGACGTGTTTTCTTGTGGAGGAATCGGTTGACCTATGATCTTGTGATCAAATGTTTTCGGTTTCCATTGGAGAGGCACGTCCTTTCGTTTACTAATCGCACGGTTTTGCGGTGCGGTCGCAAAACACAGACACTAAACTTATTACAGTGAACAGAGACGTCAATGAATGAACGGATGGATCATAACTTTGCGAATATAAAGAAAGTAAACTTTTCACTAGAGGGAAAACTTGAACTAAGGACCTCTCGTTCCGCAGCTGCTCACGCTAACCACTGGACCACGGCGCTCGTGAGCTCACATTGTCCTTGATGTGGCCTATCTTGCGCGTGGGCTACTCAGTTTGTCTATTTTGCTTTTTTTTTTTTATAGTTCCACACAACTTCTTCCTGTATTCTCGATTGATCTGTGTTCAGTTTTTCAAGGTTTATCCACTGTGCCAACTTATAACTAAATCTGAGGGGGTGCGATTGGGAGGTTCCCTTGTCAGCACCGAGCCCTGGGGTACCCCGTTTTCTTGGGAGAAAGTGCGCTCTGCCATAAATTCGCGAAGAAAAAGGGGCAGCCGACCTCGAAAGCCCCAAGAGAACAGTGTGCGGAGGATGCCTGTCCTCCAACGGGTATCGTATGCTCTCTCCAGATCAAAAAATATTGCTACTGTTTGGCGTTCCGGAGAAAATTGTTCATGATGTAAGTGGAGAGAGCAACAAGATGGTCAACTGCAGAACGATGCTTTCGGAATCCGCATTGGGCAGGTGTTAAAAGACTGCGGGATTCCAGCCACCAAGCTAAACGGTAATTCACCATACGCTCCAAAACCTTACAGACACTACTCGTGAGAGAAATGGGGCGATAGATAGAGGGGAGATGTTTGTCCTTTCCAGGTTTCGGAACAGGAACGACGATATCTTCCCGCCATCGTCTGGGAAAAGTACTGTCGGTCCAAATTCGATTATAAAGGCGAAGGAGGTAACGCAGACTATGGGTTGATAAATGCAGCAACATTTGGACGTGGATACCATCCGGTCCTGCGGCGGATGAGCGAGAAGAAGAGAGTGCATGTTGGAGTTCCCGCAAGGAGAAAACAGTATTGTAGCTTTCGCGATATTGAGAGGAGAAAGCAAGAGGTCGCACTTCCGCTGCACGTTTCTTCGGGAGAAACGCTGGCGGGTAATTTGAAGAGCTCGAAATCTCAGCAAAGTGCTGACCCAACGAGTTAGAAATTGCGACGGGATCCACTAATGTGTCATGCGCGACCGCGAGCCCAGAGACCGGGGAGAAACTAGGCGCGCCTGAGAACCGTCGAAGCCGGCTCCAAACTACCGAGGAGGGAGTGAAGGTGTTAAATGAGCTAATAAAGAATTTCCAGCTTGCCTTCTTGCTATCGCGGATGACACGACGGCATCGCGCTCGGAACTGCTTATAGCGGATACAGTTGGCCAAAGTAGGATGGTGGCGGAAAACGCGAAGAGCACGTCGCCGCTCACGTATTGCATCACGGCATGCCTCGTTCCACCAAGGAACTGGGGGGCGCCGGGGCAATTCGGAGGTGCGTGGTATTGAATGTTTCGCAGCTGTAAGAATAACGTCGGTAATGTGTTTGACCTCATCGTCGACGCTGGGAAAGTGACGGTCATCGAATGTCGCTAGAGACGAAAAAAGTGTCCAATCGGCTTCGCCAAACTTCCAGCGTCGCGGGCGCATATATGGCAGTTGAGGCTGCAGTCTAAGGACACATGGAAAGTGGTCACTCGAGTGTGTATCATCAAGGGAGAACCATTCGAAGCGCCGAGCTAGCGGAACAGTACCGACCGAAAGGTCCAAATGAGAGAAATTTGTCGTGGAGGCAGACAAAAATGTAGGGACCCCGGTGTTGAGGCAAACTAGATCCGCTTGGTGGAAGACGTCTAGCAAGCCTGAGCCACGTGGACAAGGATGTGGAGATCCCCAAAGCGGGTGGTGGGCATTGAAGTCCCCAACCAGCAAATATGGGGGTGGAAGCTGACCAAGAAGATGGAGATCAGCTCGTGCCATTGGTGTGGACGATGGAATGTATACAGTACAAGGAGAAAAGGGATATCCAGAAAGGGAAAGACGGACGGCGACAGCTTGGAAGGAAGTGTTTAAGGATATTGGGTGATAATGGAGAGTATCATGGAGAAGAATCATGAGTTCTCCATGGGCTGGAGTGCCTTCAACAGAGGGGAGATCATATCAGACGGACTGAAAATGAGGGAGAACAAAGCGGTCATGGGGACGCAGCTTTGTTTCCTGAAGACAGAAGATGACCGGTGAGCAGGATCGTATGAGGACCGAGAATTCATCCCGATTGGCTCGAATGCCGCGGATATTCCAGTGGATAATGGACATAGGGTGAACAGAAAATGGAGGAATGTGACCAAGGTCGCTGTCAACTCAACCACTGCTCTGAGCTTGCGACCGACAGCATGGAATGGCATTCAGACGAAGGCAGAAGATCCTGATCCATAGGTTGTTCAGGAGCAGCTCCTGCCACCAGCGATCGACCGGTTGATTGGCCGCCAGCAGTGCGCCTCGGCGACACAGAAGACGGCCGAGGGCTATTTCCGCCAGGTGGTGCTGTAGATGGGACACGCCTTGTCGGAGAAGGAGATGAACTGGGTTTCTTTGTAGCCTTCTTGGAAGTATGATGTTTACATGAAGGAGGAACCGATGGGTGTGAAGTTGGGGTACGTAAAAAATCTTAACGAGTATGCTCTTTTTTCGAAGTCTTGGTGTCTGACTTTTGGGCTCGAGATTTAGCAGAACCCGATGAAGGGTGAGCCATAGAGTGGGCAGGCGAAAGTGGTGAGGTTGAACGAGCGATCTTTGCGCTGGACGATCTGACGACCGTGTCACTAAAGGTGAGGTCGCAAGTCTGCGTGGCCGCCTCCTTTGTTGGCTGAGGAGAAGCAAGGACAGTGCTGTATTTTCCTGTCTGAGGCACGGTGGGCTGTCGACTGGCGAATAATTTTCGAGCAGCAAAGGTCGACACCTTTTCCTTCACTCTGATTTCCTGGATGAGCTTTTCGTCCTTAAAAACGGGGCAATTTCGAGAGGAAGCAGCGTGGTCACCCATACAGTTGATGCAGCGAGGGGATGGAGGTGGACAAGCACCCTCATGGGCATCCTTGCCACATGTAACACATTTGGCCGGATTGGAACAGGACTGGCTGGCGTGATTGAACCGCTGACACCGATAGCAACGCGTAGGGTTTGGGACGTAAGGGCGAACGGAAATTATCTCATAGCCTGCTTTGATTTTCGATGGGAGTTGAACCTTGTCAAATGTCAAGAAGACATTGCAGGTTGGAATGATGTTCGTGTCAACCTTTTTCATGACTATGAACAGCTGTTACGCCCTGGTCAGACAGGTAGTGCTGAATTTCTTCGTCAGACAATCCATCGAGGGAGCGTGTATAAACGACTCCACGCGAGGAATTTAAAGTACGGTGCGGTTTCACCTGGACAGGGAAGGTGTGTAGTAGTGAGGTACGCAGCAATTTTTGTGCCTGGAGGGCACTGACTGTTTCTAACAACAGGGTGCCATTCCATAATCTGGAACAAGACTTTACAGGACCCGCAATTGCGTCGACACCTTTCTGAATAATGAAAGGGTTGACCGTGGAGAAGTCGTGACCTTCGTCAGACCAAGAAACAACAAGGAACTGTGGCAACGATGGAAGAACTGTCTGTGGCCGAGACTCAGTGAACTTATGCTTGTGAGCAGACATAGTGGAAGGTGAGGAAACCATTGTGGAAGAATCCCCCATGATTACCGGCGTCTCCGATGACGCGCTCCTCCCTTGTGGGGGCCCTCTCTGAGGGCACTCCCGCCTTAGGTGATTGTTCACACCTCAGGTCACACCTCCCGACAAACGGACGGAGGGACCAATTGGCACTTTTGGAAGGTATCAGCTCGGGTAATCACCCCTCCCTGGGCGTGGCCGTTACCAGGGGGTACGTACGTGTCCTACCTGTCTACCCGGGGCGGTGAATTACGCGTTACCCCGTCACCGGCTACGCATGGAAGTGCGTGGGTCGGCCTTCAGACATGCACAGGGAGGAAAAAAGAGAAAGGGAAAGGAAAGAAGAGGGGTCTCAAACGCCGCAGCGGAGAAAAGGGCAAAGAGAAGAGGTAAGGAAAAGAGAAGGACAGAGGAAGGACGAACACTTGCAAGTGTAGAAAGCAAGGAATTTATAACAGTTTCGAGCGTCTGTCTACGGACGTAGGCACAAACCATACTCCCAGAGGGGGAGAAAGGGATGGAAAGAGCCAGAGGTGAGGGGGGGGGGGGCGAAGATGGGGGATGGTGAAGGATGCGGAAAGGGAAGGTATGCAGCCAGGAAAGGAAGGAGGGCCACATTAGCTCGGGGTCCTGTGCTCGCTACGCACGTATCCACAAAAGAGTTGTGGACCCCCTGGGGGGGCGGGAGGAATGTGTTCGTCGCCAGGGTGAGTATTCTGAGAAATAAATATATCTGAGAAATAAATATATCTTATGGGACTTAACTGCTAAGGTCACCAGTCCCTAAGCTTACACTACTTAACCTAAATTATCCTAAGGACAAACACACACACCCATACCCGAGGGAGGATTTTAACCTCTGCCTGGACCAGGTTAGCATGTGAATGCACATTTTAGCTGTGGTGCAACTCTTAATAAAGAATAAGTAGGGTAATAAGAGGCGTGAGAGGCCAGAAATGACAAAAAATTTGGCATTTATTAATATGTGCGTTATTTGTTATTTTCATGTATGATGCGAGAGCAGACGAGAGCGTCTTGCTAATGACGACGTGTAAGTACAGAAGTATTTTTCCGTACTTTTTTCCACATGATTATTCGATGCCGTTAAGACGTTAGCAATTTTCGCCAAAAGCGTTGCCCATTAAAATTAAGCCCTTGCGGAAACTACAACGGGACCTCACCAGATAGGTGGTTTCAGCCGTTGGGAGACGTCATTGGGTGTATCCTAATGTGCCTGAGCAGCCTTCCCAAAAACAGAGAATCAACGAAGATAAACTGGGTGAAGGCTGACCTCTTACAAAAGACTAGGGTTAGCCAGCCACCCTTTGACGTATAAGAACATCTCCCTAAAATCTTGTTAAAAACGTTGGACAATTCACAAAACTTTAAAACCCTAACCACATTCGTTTGATCATTACATAAAATAGACGGCAGATCCGCCGGAGTCCGCTGGCCGACAAATAAACAGTGTAATAAAATGTGGCGCACCGTGATCTGCACATCACATTGGAGGGTCCTCTCGCCGGAGTAAGAATCCATGTGTCATAGGGGTGTGGCCTATGCTAAGATGAGTAAGAAGGACCTCGTCTCGCCGACGTTGCTGGAAGAAAGTACTCCACCATCGAGTTGTGGGCTTGATGACACGGAGCTTGTTATCAGTCACTACCAGCCACTCATCTTCCCACCGACAAATGACTTTGTACCTCAACAGCGAGGTGGTAACATGAAGGGGGATAGCACATAGAAATACCAGAGGATCAAGACACGCCTCCTTGGCTATTCGATTCGCTCTTTCATTCCCTGCAGTTCCAACGTGCACAGGTACCCAGCAGGACGACGCCTCCTTCTCCAGTCGTTGTAGTTGCAGGAGGGCATCCTGGATGGATATTCTGGATTACTGTATCTGCTACATACAAACGTTGGAGAGAGTAAAGGGCGCTCAGAGAATCTGAGCGGGCGAGAACTCTAACACCAGGAGAATGTCCCATCTGCTCAGAAGATCGCATATAATTCTGCGTCGAAGACGGTAAATTCTGGAGGCAGTCTGACCTTGACTACACGATCTGGGGAAACGACAGAACAACCAACAGAGTCCCTCTGCTTAGACCCATCCGTAAAAACAATACATTGTCGTGATACTCAGATAAAATCAGAGAATATCGCATTAAAAATGGAAGCGGGAGTGCTGTCTCTTCTGTACTGCACCAAATCTAAAATCACCTCTCCAGTAACCAGGGCGGTAGGCGGTTAAAACCCTGGATTTGTGGTCGTACTGGTTCCACATTGAGTGAGTCCAGCACATGCTGCGAGCAGATCCCAAATGGTATCGTGGCTTGTGAACCGTTGGAGGCATTCCAGAGGTGGACGAGCAACAGTATTTTGTGTGGGTGAAATTGGGGCTGCAAGGAACTTACACACCTGACGCACCATGAGGAGCTGGTGCCAGATGGTAAGTGGCGGTTCCCCCACCTCAGTACAGATGCTAGGTATGGGATGGTCCAATAAGCACCCGTGGCCAGCCAAATCACCTCACGATGGACAGCGTCACTGATCTGCAAGCAAGAGGACCTCACTGATCCACACACCGTGCAACCATAGTCCAGCCGCGAACACACAAAAGCCCGATGGAACTGAAGGAGACGTGCCATGTCTGCTCCCCAAGACCTGTGGCTAAGGCACTTTATGATGTTCAGTGCCATCAGGGTTCTGGCTTCCAGACCTCTCAGGTGTGGTAACCACGACAGTGTGGAGTCAGAAATGAGGTCCAGAAATCGCACTGTCTCCCTAAAATTTAGGATGGTGTCCCCTATGTTCAAGGCAGGCAAATTAAAAAGACTGAGAACGATAAAAGCGAACACACGCACACTTATCTGCAGAAAACTGGAATCCCATCTTTGCAGCCCACTTTAACCTCCGCACTGTAAGTTGCTACTGACGGTTTACGGTTGCAACACTGGAGGAGGAACAGAAAACAGCAAAATCTTCTACAAATAAGGAGCACTGTACAGGACCCCTTACCGTAGATGCGATACTGTTGATGGCTATGGCAAGAGAGTAACACTTAAAACACTGACCTGAGGAACCCCATTCTCCTGTTCAAATCGATCACTCAGCATGTCACCAAATCTGGTCCTTACACAGCTCGTTAAGGTGACACACTGATAACTAATGAGGCATGTGCAGTGCTTTCTTGGTTTGAGTTGGGTGAGTTGCCTGTCTGCCATATTAGATTAAAACATTCGAGGAGGATTTCCTTTGATGCCGCTGGTAAATGTCGAAGCATGCAGTACCGGATTTGGTCGTGACCAGGAGCTGTGTCACGAATCTCAGTCAGTGCCAATTCGAGCTCCCACATGGAGAAAGGGGAGTTGTAGGCCTTGTAGGTCTCTGAGCTGTGGAAGCTGAAGTCCATCTTTTTGCTCTCTACAGTTTCACGATAGCGACGAAACGCCGGATCCTAGCTTACATTGGCAGTAGTTTGTGCAAAATGTTCGACCAGCTTGTGAGCAATGTCTGGTTGTTGTTTGGAGGCACACCTGTTTCAGCACTGCTGCTATAAGTAAATGGCTTCATTTACCAGAAATCCTTTGGATGGCTTCCCAAACTTTTATAGAAGTGGAACGATTGATGGAGTCCAGGGACGCTTGCCATGACCTTTTCTTGCTCTACTAATGAAATGTCAAGCCTTGGTCCTTTTAACTCGAAAACCCCTTAGGTTGTCTGCTGTCGGCTGGCGTTTAAAATTTCGAAGAGCCGCACGCCTTTCCTGGATTGCAGAGCAGCACTCATTTGTCCACCACGGTGCTGGTCGCCTCCTAAGATGACCTGAGGCCGTGGGATGGAGAGTTCAGTGGCATGATGGCTTACTCGTGTGATGTGGTCCACCCATTCTTGGACACTGTCGCAGTGTTCAAACGCAGCCAGCTGGCTGAAATACGTCCAGTTAGCCCTGCTGACCATTCATTTTGGGAGCTTAACTTCAGTTGGTGAGCCATTTAGTACGAGGAGGCGCATTGGGAAGTGGTCACTGGAATGAAGGTCGTAAATGACCTCTCACTGAACGGAGTTGGCGAGGGGTGGAGAACAGGAAGAGAGGTCGATGACTGAGAATGACCCATTAGCACCAGAGAAATGTGTGAGATTACCCGTGTTGAAGATGCACAGCTCGTGAGACGTCAAGACGCCCTCCAAAACCCGACCCCCAGGGCAAGTATTGGTCAAGCCCCACGGGACATGATGGGCATTGTAGTCTCCCAGGAGGAGGAATGGTCGCAGGAGTTGTGCAATAAGATCCGTGAGACCCTCAGAGTCTACTGCATCTTGTGGAGGTAAATACAGTGAGCAAACAGTGATTCTTCGACACACGAATTTGAACTGCAGCTGCTTGAGGATCAGTAGCCAAAGGGAGGGCAGGAGTGGTGCGCATTAGTGACAAACACTGCAACACCTCCTTTGGCACTTTCCCCCGATAGGTCATCCTTGCGGTATAACATACATTCTTGTAGCACATGGACATCTGTACCTTTAAAATGCGTTTCTTGCAAACAAAAGCACAAGGGACATGACTGTGCTAAGAGTTTCAGTTCCTCCACATGAGTCCTGAACCCATTCATATTCCACTGTATTATGGAAGCCATGTCATCGATGCGGTTTTAATTTACCGCTATCTTTGCTCTGGGGAGGCGAAGCACTTTAAGAACGAGGGGGAGTGGAGGGGCTCCCTGAATCCAAGGTCTCTAACTCCATGATATCATTATCAGTCGGACGGGGAAGAATGACGTCTGACGGCGCTCGGGACAGCTTTTGACCCGAACGTCGTAAGCCTTTCCCTGCACCCTGTCCCTTCGAGGATGAAGGGGGAAAGGGGGCGTTGAGAGGCATTCTTCTTATCTTGTACCTTCCAGATGTTCGTTGTGGAACTGTTGATGTTTCCTTGTGTGGCTGCCTGGATTGCCTTTTCCTTACTGTTTTTTCCCTTAACATGTACATCTGCAAATACAGGCGCTTATGGTGGATACAGGCACGTTAGGCGTCGTCTGTGTCGAAGCGTCCGCCTTGGGAATAGGTTTCTACAGCATAGAAGAATATGAAGTGGCAAAGACAGGGGGTTTCGTCGCCTTATATTCTTTCTTGGCTTCGGCATGGATCCGCTTGGTCACTTTTATCTACTCTATTTTGCGTTCTTCAGCAAAAACAAGGCAGTCTCGGCTCCAGACTGGGTGGTTCCCAGGGCAGTTGATGCGGATCGCCGGAGACTGGCAGTCAGTCGCAGAGTCATGAGCGGCTTTTCCGCAGTTCCCGCAGATCGCTTCACCTCCACAACTCATGGTTGTATGGCCACGTACATAGTAACGCGTAGGGTTTGGAATGTAAGGCCGAAAATTAAGCCGAAGGAACCCTGTCATAATATGTTCAGGCAGTGTCGGAGGATTCAATGTGACAATGAAAGTAGCAGTCTTTTCAGTTTCTCCCTTATTCCTACGCGTTCGTTGCTCTACATCGACTATTCCCTGGGATGCCCATTCCTGCTTCAGTTCTGTTATGTCTATGTCCATGATATCTTGGCATGTGACAACGCCCTTACTGGAGTTGAGAGGTGTGCATCTCAACAATTATATATTCACACAGTTTCTGCAATTTCTTAAGAAGGGCTACCTGCTTTGACCTGTTAGTTACGAGCAACAATGAGCCATTGCGCAATAGTTTTATAGATTTAATGTTTCAGCAAGGCCTTCCAAACTCATGTGGATATAAAAGGGGAACACTTTTTCAAATGTCCCTCCTTCCTCTTATCACCAGAAACACATTGTTATTCAGGCCTTCAAGAGGTCAGTTACTGCAGTCCAAAGTATTTTTAGTATGAGGAGGACTAGCCCCCTATCGAAATAAGGGTCCACTTAGAGCCCCGCATGCCAGAGTAAGCCTTATACCACTGTGGTGCAGCAGGTTCCCCAGAGGTTGCCTGCTAACGATTGTTCCACCTCAACAGCCATGCATCCTATCAGCTCGCAGCGCACTTTGAGATTGACACTTTTTTGAGGTTTATTCCGTCCTCGCGATCCGGGCAGTCAAGCCAAGATCCCCGAGAGACACGAAGTTCCACCGCCGCGCCGCGCAGTGTTCGCTGAAGCATGCCCAGAGCTTACGGTGATAGGAGATTGGCGGCACTTACCATTCCCAATCTCAGGAATCTTGGGGTCGCCAAGCCCGTACCCAGCAAAGAAATGCTGAGCCCCTGAGGGCGAAAAAGTAGTGCCTCTCTGGGCAGTTGATTGTTTTCGTTGAATGACGAGGTTTTAAATAGGTCACACATCTTGCGGTAAGTCTCAGTTTGTTGTTGATGTGCAGGAAAATCGCGCCTTCGGCAGTTAATATAGTCAGACTCCAGGTCACATTGACCTACACTTTGGGCGCGATGTTGCAGTACTTTACGAGCAAATTATTTTCTATTTGCAGCCTTTTAAATTACATCGCAGAACACTACATTGCATTTAGCCGTCTCCTTTCAAAGGTACTCGAAACAGACTAAATGATTCACTTTTTGCTTGCTTTCTTAAGAGCAAATAAGGAAAGATATTTCTGTCGCAAATTAGTATTAGTGATAGTAAACGACAACTAATTTCAAAAACTTCACGGTTGTCATATATTCTGAGTGATTATGTCGCGTAGAAAGTTGGACTCTTCAGTCCCCACGAGCATCACGTAAAAACTTCGGACGAAGTTCCTAAAACTTAACTGGATATCGTGGATAATACAATGAACGCTATTTTTCAAGGCTGCACAGACGTCCCAAATCTTATCAGAGTATTTTAGACACGCTCATCATATCGACCGTTACGCCCAGAAGTTGACTCTGATGTTGATCATATCAACGATGCAAAACATAAATGATACAATTTTTCTTTTCGCTGATTAGAAATTCCTACTTATTGGTCAAAATTTTAAGCGGAGCGAAAGCAGGACTCCCTATAAATAACACAATAGATTTTTGTCCGAATTGCCAAGGCAAAACTAAAAATTGAAAGTAGGCAAGTGGGGTATCAAATTGACCACGGCGGGATATCGTTGTGCCAAAATATTTAATTGCTGTAAAGTAATCATGGTTATTAAGAAATAGTGATTAGAGAGAAAATTCAATATTTCGCAAACAAAATATAGTTGTTGAAATAAATGCTTGTAGCTCAGTCATGAGTTGCGTTAAGAAGTATCGTTTTTATATCTTGACGGTGACTGGTTTCGGAGACATACGTCCATTTTAAACCATTTGTAAGGTTTCAGGCAAATCCAACACCATCCATGAAAACCCTGACATGATAAGCAAATCCGGCAGTATGTCACACAGCTCCGAATAAATCGTAACATTAAATTAACCAAAGTAATACGAGTAACGACTGAGCAAATGGAACACCACAGACTAACACAAGAATGCCTAAATGCATGTCATACCTTCCCACCGTGAGACAGATGCAGTTCCGAGGGGAGAAACGAGGACATAAGCCGAGAGCAGAACCGTGTTAAGCTAGAAGGCCCTACGATAAGGGATGGACACCCACGTCGCCAGCTAATCACCAGGACCACCCCCCCCAGCCCATGTTAAAAGCTAGAGCCCTCCAGAAGAACAGTATAGATCTTACGATAACATTAAAAGGGCCACACCAGCCGCAAGTTTTAGCGTGAGACTTTTTCGCGTCTCTTACGTTGCAAACGTTAAAACATTGCCCCACCACGGAAAGTATAATGTTTCTCATTGGATAGACAATTTTTGTAGGCGGAGCTTAAGGTTAACATTGAGACCCTGATTGGTCAGATGAAAACACAGCCAGATAGTTTCTTTTAAACCAACTTCGGTAAATTTTAGTAAGGGGAAGTTAGGAGTAGAGTTGCTTCCGAGACGGCGAGCTGTATGGAGCTGCGCCGGCCGCCGTCCCCGGACAAACACCGACAAGGTAATGAACGCACGCGATGCCGCATTTTTGAGCGCATAAGGCTTCACTCAGAACTGCAGAAGTCTCATCTGTTACATCCCCTTTTTACGTAATACTAGTGTCGATCGTCAATTGAAGCTCATGGTATTCACATTTGCTACGTAAGTTAAAATCTGAAACGCGATGATTTTACTGTTATATAATTATTGAGAAGCACATCAGCCACTGTAATTTAGGACAAGTTAGATAAGTAATTAAAGATGATTGAGGGTCACTGTAGACCATTTTGATAGGTTTCTCTTTTGTGAAACTTAATTTAAACCTAGATTATAGATGTGATGTGGCACAGGTCATCCTTCGATCCATTGTAGAACTTGGAAACCCATTCAGGGAATATTCGTTCACATTTTTGTTCAAAGCAGTTGGTTTTTATCATCCTGTACTAAAACATTTCCTTTTATCAATAGTGCAATTTATGAACAATGTTTTGTGAGTAGAATAAAATTTCCAATGGTAAACTTAACTACTTTTTCGACGTTAATTTACCAGCTAACTAAAAATAGGAAAGCCTTGAACCCCTTCCACTAAATTTATTTAGTATTAAGATTCTTTTACAGGGAGTGCAGTGGAGCTGACGGTGAAATCATTAAGTATTTGGTTATATCATCGCTAGTCTCACTGAACTCTTCTGAACTCTGCATGTCATGTGTGGTCTGGCGTCTCCTTACCAGCAACAGGTCCCAGGTTCGAACTAGTCAATTCCCTAAGAAACACGCTCAGAGCGTCGTTGCGCGAAAGTGGTAGGGAGACACGACATAGAACAGACAGACACCACGCAGAATGTTAGACATTCTACAAAGAAAATTACAGATGGCATGACAGTTTTATACAAGCGAGGTACACATATTTGCAATCTAATTATGTTGTTGTTGTGGTCTTCAGTCCTGAGACTGGTTTGATGCAGCTCTCCATGCTACTCTATCCTGTGCAAGCTTTTTCATCTCCCAGTACCTACTGCAACCTACATCCTTCTGAATCTGCTTAGTGTATTCATCTCTTGGTCTCCCTCTACGATTTTTACCCTCCACGCTGCCCTCCAATACTAAATTGGTGATCCCTTGATGCCTCAGAACATGTCCTACCAACCGATCCCTTCTTCGGTTCAAGTTGTGCCACAAACTTCTCTTCTCCCCAATCCTATTCAATACTTCCTCATTAGTTATGTGATCTACCCATCTAATCTTCAGCATTCTTCTGTAGCACCACATTTCGAAAGCTTCTACTCTCTTCTTGTCCAAACTATTTATCGTCCATGTTTCACTTCCATACATGGCTACACTCCATACGAATACTTTCAGAAATGTCTTCCTGACGCTTAAATCAATACTGGATGTTAACAAATCTCTCTTCTTCAGAAACGCTTTCCTTGCCATTGCCAGCCTACATTTTATATCCTCTCTACTTCGACCATCATCAGTTATTTTGCTCCCCAAATAGCAAAACTCCTTTACTACTTTAAGTGTCTCATTTCCTAATCTAATTCCCTCAGCATCACCCGACTTAGACTACATTCCATTATCCTTGTTTTGCTTTTGTTGATGTTCATCTTATATCCTCCTTTCAAGACACTGTCCATTCCATTCAACTGCTCTTCCAAGTCCTTTGCTGTCTCTGACAGAATTACAATGTCATCAGCGAACCTCAAAGTTTTTATTTCTTCTCCATGAATTTTAATACCTACTCCGAATTTTTCTTTTGTTTCCTAATAATCTAATTATATTACACTAATATACATTTAAGGTATACAAATTTGTCCGCTTAATTTAGTTTTTGGGTGTTGCCTTACTAGTTACATACCGTATCGTAAGAGTGCAGTACAGGCGAAAGCTTATATACAAAATTTCCTTCTGCTGTGACGATCAACGCGGTACTATGGCCTACTCAACGACACTAAGTGGACAGCATAGAACAGGCAGTAGAGAACTTAAGAGCAGAGACACCAGTGGTTGCCAGCTAGAACGCTGCAGGGCGCTGACACCTGCGCGCGTCGAAGATAAAATGTTTACTGATTAAACAATACAATGTTTTATTTCATTAACTTAACATAGACTTAAAAACTCTACAGTATGACAATACAGTTTATGAGTACGCTCAAGTAGCTATGTTGTTATGCACTACACAAAATTTATGTCCAGTCCCTAGAAAGTTACATGTCTTTACTATAGATCAAAACTAGAAAGTGCGGCAGCCCGTGCTCCAAACATATGTAACTAGTAAGGCAACACACAAAAACTAAATCATTAGGACAAATTTGTAAACGTTACATATATATTAGTATAATATACGAGTAACTGTACTTCAAACACGTATGCCTCACTCTATAAAACTGTCATGCCAACTGCGATTTTATTTGTAGGATTTCTTGAAAATGGACATAAATGTCCGATACTAGTCACCATCAAGAAATAAAAAAGATATTTCTTAATGGAACTTACGACGGAGCTACAACCATTCATTTCGATTATAAAACAAGTTGCGGACCTATTTTTTATCTGAAGCTTGCTGCAAGTTCGTAAATATAATTGTATTTCGAGGACATACTGTTAGAAAAGTGACTAGAAAGTGGTTTTGCGTACCTGCAGGATCTTGCGAGTCAACCAGAGCAGCAACAGAGCTGCTTTCAGGCACCACAGTCAGTGGTGCGTAGGTGGACGCGCCAGGACCGCCATCACTGTAGTCCAGTGATGCCTCTTCAGAAGCGGCGCTGGTGAGGCTTTCGGGAACTTCCGTCGCTGTCTGTCCATATGCTGGTGCAGAAGTAGCGTTCGACTTTATCCCCAGTGTCTCCCTCACCTCCTCCAGTTCCTCTGGCGAGAACATTTTCTTAATAGCCTCGAGCTTCTCCGGCGGCAAACTATTTTTTATCTTCATTATTTCTTCTTTCGATAGCCCCTTCAACAAGTCAGCGAACGCTTCAGCGGATAATGACTCAATAATTTTCGTTATTGTGTCAGAGGGCAAGACGTTTATCAGCTTGACAATTCCGTCCGCCGTGAAGAGCTTCTCTAGACCCGGTTCAGCGGACCTTTCTACTGCCTCTTCTTCAGATGGAGACTCCGTACTCTCCATTTCCTCTGTATGTTGCTGAAACGCTTTGGTCGGTTGTTGCTGTGGACTATTTGCCGCAGAAGTCTCGTTCTCAGAGCCTGCTACCGCTGCAGCCGCTTCAGACGACCTCGCGATAAATGAATCGCTCTGAGGCTGACCCACAGTTTGCTCGTCCAGTGCAGACAAGACATTTGTGAAGCCTTCCAGCCGCCTCCTGTTCTCGTCCGGAAGAGACTGCCTGAGATTTGACATGTGTGTCTCCGACAGTTCCCGCAGATGTTTCGCAAATTCCGCTGGAGTTTCTGATTTTATTACCCTCGCGAACAGTTCTGGTGAGATATTCACAGGAGCGACAACAGACGTCTCTAATGCTTTCTCCATTTGCCTGCTTTGTGAATCCGCTTCTTCAGGCCCACTTACTTCACCACCTTCATAATGTCGCGAGCGCTGCTCGGTGTTAGTGACGTCCTGAAATGATCTGGCCTGGTAGAAATCTGGTTGTCCAATTTGGGCTCCATTCCGATAGTATGGTGAATGAGGGTGGTACCAGGACCAGTACTGTGTAGCAGGATATCCGTAAGGCGACCGTGCACGAAAAGTTTGAGGAGTATAAAACCAACTGTATGGGCTTCTCAAGTGGTCCACATCGTTGTCTGAGACATCTTCGCTCGAAGAGTCTTCCACGCTTTCAGTGTCAACGTGAAACCTGTTGTGAGGGTCATAGAATGGCCCCCAGTAGACTTGTCTCTTGCTTCGAAATGGAGTCCGCCTATTAAACCTTCTAGCATCACCAGTAATGGATCCCTTATCGTTTGAAGGAGAACTCTTTCCATTTAATTTCCGAAATAATGAGCCCAATATTGCATCACGTCTGCGCACCCGTTGGATAAGATTCTGATCACGCACATCAGATTCTGGTCTCACACCACGCTTCTGCCTCCTAATAACACCAGGAATCTTTATCACTGTTACTAATCGGTCTTGTCGCCCTAGAGGATGATTTAATGGCCATTTTCTTAAAGTCCGTACTACATTCTCCTCAGGCTCCTGAGGAGTTCCGCTTTGAAAGCTACTAGATTCCACCGAATTTGACTCGATACCAGTGACCTCGGACTGGTGTCTAGCATCGCTGCCCAGGATGTACTCTCTTGCATATTCCACAGGTTTCTCTGTCCCACCGGCTCGTTTTATGGTTTCAGAAACTGAATTTCCAATCTCATCCAACTCTATATCATAGGTATGATCGAACGGCAGTGCTGCCCACTTCCAAAGTTCTTTGACCTGTCCATTTGTTGACTCTGTAACTTTGATCACATTCGGTCGTGCGTCTGCCGATGGTCCCTCATTCGTTCTGTGGGCGTACGTGACATCCACAGCGCCTCCGCTAATGTGTGAACCCTGCTTAGAAGCAAGACCCTGCGGAGTACTTGGTTTGTCGGCGAAGCGCTCGACTGTGGGCGGGTCTGCGGCGAAGGAGTCGTCGGTGCGGTGCCTTCTGCTACGGGAAGGACTTCTGAAGGACTTGACGGCATCTCTCAGCACGGCACCGACCTCTGGCGTATGCTCCGGATTGCCCTCCTCCACCAAGCGAGGAACCGGAATGCTATCGTCGGCAACTCGAGGCTGGGTCTCCCCCCTCTCTACATCTTTCGGTGTCGGAGGCTCCACAATAGTGCCGTTGGCCTCAACAACCAACGGTCGCGACGTGTCGAACTCTTCTTCAATGACCCGGTGTCCCAATGACACCTCCACGTTCCCTGACTCCTCTTCTATATCCAGCTCGTAGTCTTCGGACACAGTTGACGCTGTGAACAATAAAAGGAGTCTACAATTAGAAGAAGATTTCATCTTTTAGCTTCGATAGTGACCTAAAAGATATGTTAGCTGCTAATATGTCGACGGCAGAAGATTAGTATTGTTCATCTCTCTATTTTCATATCTAAAAGCTGTATTGACTGCTTTCCAGTTTAATTACAGTCTATTTCAAAGGCATGACTCCGTGTTCAGACACCTAGATATCAATACAAAATATATTATGCACGTAATCACCACTATAGCTATCAGGATATCTATACTAGTAAGTGACTATCCTGGGGCACCGAACCCAGACCCAGTTGCACGTTGGCTAACAGCTTCCAGGGGAAACAAGAATTTGATCTTCAGTATTTCATATGAATACTCGCCGAATTAAAAAATAAATTTTCGACGATATACTCATTAACAGCTATAATCCTAAGTGAAAATTTCAACCAACACATATTACAGGGAATATAGAATAATAATCGCTACCAGTCACAACAGAAGGTGATTTTATTTCATACACGTCTGGTTTCGGGTTGTGCCCATCTTCAGGTGGTTTACATTCAGGTTCATGTTTCTATACCCAGTGTTGGAGATCACTGTTTAAATCACAAAAAAAATATTATGACCAAACACACACAAATGAAAAGTTTGGAAGGGGCTAAGCAACATGTGTTGCAAAATATCGTACTTACGTAAAGCTGCTGTATCCATATTGTTTTTGATTTAAACAGTGATATCCAACATTGAGTATGGAAACGTGTACCTCAAAGTAAAACACCTGAAGATCGGCATTAGACCGAAAGTGGACGTGTATTAAATAATATCACCTACTATTGTGGCTGGTAGCGGGTATTATTCTACACCCAATAAAGGAACAGTCACTGAGTTGAAGTGCAGTCATTATGGATAAAACACACACGGATATTATAGTTATAAACTGTGTACGCGTCTTGACGTAGCACAAATCTACTCGCAAATACGCAGCCTATATTCATACAGTATTTGAGAGTAAAAGAACTTCTTGACTAGCAGCAAACTTTACACAATTTCAAACTTATGTGAAACTTTATCGCTGACAGCACTCGCAAAATGATTATGGGAAAAATATTTATTGCTTGCTACATTTACATTGATCATGCTGCAGAACTGACTTATTACGTTTTAATTTGTTTTTCCTTTACTACGAACTGTATTCGCAAGACATTTCGCAGCCCATATAGTACTGAAGGTATCTGCCAAGTTATATCTCTTCAGTTATGTGTTTCAGGGGAGAGAATGCCGTAAACCTCGAGATGCGTGAAAGAACTAGCTTTTGTTTTAAACAGAGCACAAGTTACCCAGAATATACTCACGCAATGTTTGATAATTAGAGCACGTAACGATTTCGAGCAAACTTTAAACAATTTCAAACCTTTTCTAAACGTTTTCGCTTACATACTTAGAATGAAATTGTTGCACAGCAGAATAATTTTGTTATATTAAAAAAAAATTGAAGTTCTACCAGCACAGCTCAGAACAGGGAAGGATAGCTCTGCGCAGATACGCAATACGGAATGTCAACCAGATGTACCACCCATGTAACGGACGTCGGGGCATCAAGCGAGCATTGTCACACAACCTCCGAGCCTGGAAAGCAGAAACTTACACCTCGCAGTTCGATGTAACATTTCGTAACTTCAGCACCACTGCAAATTCAAACCCAGGCAGGAAGAACCCAGCTCGGCGACCAGAATGTAATTACTGAATGACCACAGCGATGTGAGGAGTACTGGCAGGAGCGAAAAACGAGGGCAAATGCGTTCACGCACAAAGGGCCACGGTATCGTAGGCACAGTTTCGGACATTTAAATAACGCGGCATTCCGAGCTCTAAGACACATCCAGTCGTGCTGCCATTCTGTCGGTGTTCTAAAACGAGAGAGAGAATGGCAGCATACTCAGTTTCAGTGGAATCACGGCAAGCTGATTGATGATTGTGTGCCTGCAATTTGCTTGTTGACCAACACAGAGGCGCAGCCAACCAAATGGATGCTATAGCCGTGGTTCGCCACTGCCGCCTGCTGAATCATCGCGGATGAAGAGACTGGTGAGCGGCCTCCTCTCCTCCAGTTTGGATTATCGCGGATGGTCTACAAGCTGTGATCTCTGCACCGCCAAGATGTGCGCAGCCCCCTGACTGACTCCTGAACATCATCTGCGGTCTTGGTCGATCCATAATGGATAACCAGTGCCTAGTCTTCACGAAAATCGACATCGTGGACCACAATCGGCTGTCCACATATCTGAGCGTGCGACGTGCTGCCTTCGAGAGCACTGAGATTGAAATCGCACTATATCACAGAATGATTGGCGGGCGAAGCATCCTCCTCCCTACACTGCCACAGCTCACTGACGAGGTGTCAACACTTCTGGTTATGCCTGGTAGCCGACCACTTTCTGGCTCCGTAAACACAATACGAGAAATTGATTGACTGATTGGGGTTGAAGGCACCAAACAGCAAGGTCATTAGTCCCTTATTTCAAATGTGGTCCATTGAGACAGACTGACATGTCAGAACGATAAAAGGTAAAAAGCTAAAAAAAGTAGAAGTGAAGTCGTGTTGTCAATGGTAAAAACAAAATGAGGGAAGTCTGCAAGTGAGCAACCCCTCGGCTATGTTAGAGGCAGGACATATCCCACCACTGATGCAGTACAAGCAAGACCACCTTCTATTAAAAAGCGTTCAACCACTAGAATGTAGAAGTGCGTATTGTAAAAGAAGACAAACCAATTCTAAAAAGTGATAAAAACAGAGTAAAAGGGAAAGAAAAGAGGATCTTGGCCAAGGAGAGGAGTCAGCAATCTCCAAACACAGCTAAGCTTACAGTGGGAGACACCCCAACCCTCACAGCCCTGCCCCTACTCAAGAGCGAGATTAAAAAACCTTTAACTAAGAATAAAAACCACTTTCACGGAAGAAATTGAGAACCAGTTCGATCATCCAGGAATCGTCTGTTAATATTAAAGGTAAAGTTCGGGGAAGTCTGTACTTAGCATGCAGAGCCAAGAGAAGGGGGCATTCCACCAAAATGTGGGCTGCTGACTTGAGGGCTCCACAACCACAAAGTGGAGGTGGCTCATTACGCAAAAGAAAACCGTGGGTCAGCCTGGTATGGCCGATGCGGCGACAACACAGGATGGTCGTGTCCTTTCGGGAGAAGTGGAAGGAAGAATTCCAGGGGACAGGTGTCACCTTAATTGCACGAAGTTTATTAGACAGGGAGGTAGCCTCCCAAGAGTTGGCCCATGATTGTGCGAAGTAGGATTTGATGTGAAGCCATAAATCCGCGGCATTCCGAGCTCTAAGACACATCCAGTCGTGCTGCCATTCTGTCGGTGTTCTAAACAGAGAGAGTTACAGAGTAGGGGGGGGGGGGGGTGGTAAGTGACCGCTCCCCCAGCCAAACGATCAGCAAGCTCATTACCTGGGATACCCACATGGCCAAGGACCCAAAGGAAGTCAACAGAACAAGCAGCATGGTGAAGATCAGTGAGACGGTCATGGACGGCCGAGACCAAGGGATAGTGGAGAAAAATACCGGTCAGTAGCCTGAAGCACACTCATTGATTCTGTACATAGCAAAACGCGGTGGAGTTGGGACTGTTTGATAAAGGTAAGAGCCTGGGAAATTGCCATAAATACCACAGTAAACACCCCACATGTAGTTGGAAGGAGATGATTTTCCGTACCAACAGAGGACATGAAGGCATATCCCAAACAATCAGCAGATTTAGAGCCATCGGTGTAAAAAACAACAGCATCCCGAAATTCCCATAAAATTCGGCGGAAAAAACAACAGAACACCATCTGGGGAATGGAATCTTTTGGATCTCGGCGGGGATCTTTCCGAATCCGGGGCCGAGGAACTAACCAAAGGGGGGTGTTAGGGAGGGAACACAAGAGACAGGACAAAGAAGGAAGACGAAAATTACGGAGCCCAACCGGTAAACCTGCCTGAGGGCGAGAATCAGGAGGGCGATGTCCTTTGGTAGCAGGATAGAATAGGAAGGATGAGCGGGAGGGGAGCGGACAGCGATTGCAAAAGAAACATGAAACTGGGACCGCCGAACTGAAAGGGGGGGATCCCAGGTTCGACCAGGAGACCATCAACAGGGCTAGTAGGGAAGGCACTGGTGGCCAAAGGGATACCACGGTGGTGGACCAGATCCAGGAGGCACAGTGTGAAAGGAGCAGTTGAACCATAAACTTGACAACCATAGTTCAAGCGAGACAGCACTAAAAGTGCAGAAGGATGGAGCGGTCCGCACCCCAAGAGGTGTGGCCAAAGAAGCGGAGGACATAGTGTTTACGGAAACATCCTACCTTCAGAAGTCTGATATGAGGCAGCAAAGTGAGTTTGTGGAAGAAAAGAAGACCCAGGAAACGAAACTGTGGGACCACAGGCAATCATTGTGGCATCGAGGTAGAGCTCTGGTTCGGGGTGGACAGTAGTACGACGATAGAAGTGGACTACCCGCGATTTTAAAGGAGAGAATTTAAACCCTTGTGAGAGGGTCCATGCAGAGGCATGCCATATAGCTCCCTGGAACTGGCGCTCTGCAGAGGCCATCGAAGAGGAACTAACCCAAATCATCCACATACAGAGCAGGGGTGACCAAAGGACCGACAAAGGCCACAAGTCCATCTATAGCAATGAGGAAAAGAAGTTCACTCAATACGGAACCCTGTCGGTTCCCATTCTCCTGTGTCCGTGAAGAAATAAAAACAGTACCAACCTGAAACCTGAACGACCGATGGAACAGGAACTGGCGCATAAAAATCAGGAGTGGGCCCTGAAGATCCCTCTCATGAAGTGTTAGTAAGATGTGATGGCGCCAAGCCATGTCATAGGCCTTGCGAAGGTCGAAAACTACAGTAACCAAATGGCGGCGCTGGGAAAAAGCCTACCGAACTGCAGATTCCAAGCGAAGTAAACGATCAGAGACCGTCCCTCTTGGAAGCCACACTGGTAAGGGGACAATATATCCCGAGATTCGAGGACCCAATTGAGCCAATGGGCTACCATCCATTCAAGTAACTTGCAAACAACGTTTGTCAGACTAATAGGTCGATAGCTTTCGACAAACAGGAGGCTCTTACCAGGCTTAAGGACAGGAACCACGATGCTATCCATCCACTGAGAAGGGAAGTCACCCTGGAGCCAAATACGGTTAAACACCCAGAGAAGATGTTGTGGAGCACTGAGATGTTGAAGTCCTGATGCCACCCACTCCAATCATGGGCTCTCCCCATGACCACAACCCAGCCACAGCAAGGGCCGTCTGGCACGGCAGCCATTGACGGGAGTTCCGATGCTCTAGGACAAGCAACCACTCCTAGGCTTTCATGAGGTGGTCACAGCTCAGGTAACAGAAGTGCGATCCCTGCGTTTTCAGGGGGATCAACCAAACGGGGACATAGCGACCACACCACATGGGCTGGCTACCATGCTGGCTATGCATCCTAGCGTCAGACAACGACGTGAAGGAAAAGGTGGAAGGAACTAGGAGGGCACACGTCGAAGACACTAGGTAAGGTGCTCTTCCCAAAATGGCTCACATTACAGAATAGAAATTTAGTAATGGAGGTCAAACCGCAGAGGCGGACCAGAGAATGCCAAAAGGATGAGGTAATTACGCAACAAAACCAAGCTGGAAAGCCAACATAACCAGGAGGATAGCGGGGCCAACATAAACAAGGACAGCAAGAGATGGGGAAATTGAGGGGAAAGGTGGGGAAATTGAGGGAAAGGAGGGGAAGGGCAAGGAAATGCACCACGGGAAAGAAGGGAGGCTGCAATAGCTCTGGGCCCCGTGCTCGCCACGCACGTACTCACCAAAGGACCGTGAGCCCCCTGGGAGGAACACGAGGAAAAAATGTTATTGCAGCTACCACTGTCACCTATACCTGTGGGCATAAAATAGATCAGTCACTCATCCACACTCCATGCCTAGCCCCCTGCTCACAATGCGATCCCAGCATTCAGGTCGAAACAAAATATTTAGCACACTGCCTCATATGTAAAGCAATCATAATTGCAACTGTTTTATGCATGGGAGTTCAGTTCTTTAAGGACTGAGGTTTATTGTCGCAGTACTAATAAGCCCACTGTACACATAAATACACCATACTGTCGTCTCATACGTCTGTTACATAACGTCACTCAATAAAGGTGAAATACTGGACCGTTCCTTTTGTCCAGGGAATGGAACAACTATGACATCAAGCGACATCCCAATCGCGGTCAGAATACACGCACTGATAGCTATGTGCAGGGAGCTAGACAAAATAAGCTAGGAATGGCTCTGCATTTTAAGTGGAAAACACTTATCGACAAACCCAGATTAATTCTCTGCACTATGTCAGAGGGATGCTAGCCTCGATATAAATCGTGACAGGGGGTTAAACCACTACTCATTTCTCCTAAATCCATAGTTGAAATTCCTCTAAGTAAGTGATCTCAGGAAGAGAGAGCGATTCAACCACTGGAGCAGAACGTATACTCCACTAAACGCTCATATACCACCAACTGACAACTAGCAACTTGCACTGATAATTTCCATAACAACGGGAACGAAGTTTAACGTCATTAGGCCAAAAGACGCTCAAATTTCAACGGACACAAATCTGATTTATTTTCCTCAATTGAACATCGTCAAGTCCGCTTCGTTTAGTGAACGGTTCCTCCACCTGATTAGTGTCTGTACGCTGTGATGAAAGAATCCAATCATAATCGAGCACCTGCACTCGCCCTATAAGATCAGTCACTCATAGAAAAAAGGGAAAGAAACAGAATTCCACGGCCTTGCACAGGGACCACACTTCAGATTCTTGTAGTACCTTCCGTATATGAAAATGACTGTCGGTCGTGAAGGCCGACTAACTACTGATCTCTGTTAAATGTTTGGAAACACTATGTCGTCCCTACAGGGCCCGCAACTTGCCAGGGCAGCAAAGCGAATCTTGCTTCAGAAGTTGCAAATTGCTCCACGAAATTGTTTAAGATTAGCCCTTTACACAATCAGAAACAGAACCTAGGCATTTCCATTGAGTGTTTTTACTCCTGAAAATAGAAACTACGTAGCCGGTGCTGCTTCTTACAAGGACTTGTGGAATATCCTTTCCCCGGCCACAGCCCATTGAGGAGGATTACAAAACGGCCGATTACTACCTAAAGGCCGAAAAAACCTTTCAATTGCTACCGGAAACTGGCCCTGACGACCACAACAGAAAACAGTGCTTTCATAAAGTCGCTGCCAGGAAATCATTTTACGGTAATTGGTTGAGGCGGGATATGGAACTAAACAGCGAGGTCATCAGGCCCGCGATTCCAAAGTTACTTGCGGAAGAGAGAGCGCCCGCTAGATGTGGACAGGTGCAATCAGAGTGGCAAAACTGTTAAACGAGGAAGTTGAAACACACAGTAGAAAGCATAAGAGTAGACCATATCTAAAACCTAGAAAAACTGAGGTATAAAAGAGCAGTCTTTGCACAGGGAAGTAGTTATGGGTTTCACACTGAGAAAGCATGAAGAAAAGCCCGACCACAACCACCCTGCCCCTGCTCCAGGAGTAAAGCAAAACCGTGTATCTGAAAATAAAAGACGCATTCATTGAGGAAACTGACGGCCAGTTCAACCATCCGTGAATCGTCTGCTAATATTAAATTTAAGAAATCTGGAAGACTACTTAATACAAAGGTCCAAAAGACGGGGCATTCCACCGATATATGGGATACCGTCAGTCTGGCTCCACAGCCACATTATGGGGGTGGCTCATTACGCAAGAGAAAACAATGAGAGTCTGGTATGAGCAATGCACAGACGGCATAAAGCAGTGGACTCCTTCCAAGAGCAGTGGAAGCAAGAGCGACAAACTTCAGCAATGTCTGACTGTGTGTAGTTTATTACTGGGAGCAGCAGCGCACCAGATGTCATTCCACTTTTAGCCAAAGATAGATTTGATGTAGATCCGCATATCTGCAGATGGAACCATGAAAGGGAAAGGGGAGTAAGTATCTGCTCCTCCACTAAAAAGATCAGCCAGTTCATTCCCTGGGATGCCCACATGACTTGGGACCCAGAGAAATACAACTGAGCTGGAGGCATGGCTAAGGGCAGGGAGAAGGTCTTGGATAGCAAATACAAATGGTAAAAAGAGTAGCATGGGTCTATAGCCTGCTTATTGAGCCTGAACATATTGAAATACTGCGGAGGGAGACCTAAGTAACAAAGTGGAAGGCCCTGTTAATGGCTAGCAGCTCTGCTGTGAACACACTACACAATCCTGGCAATAAATGGTGTTCTAAGCCAGCAGGAGATGTGAAAGCGTATCACACATTATCTGCCTTCTTAGAACGACCAGTGTAGAAGATGGTACCACCCTGCAACTCTGCAAGCATGGAATATACAAGACACCGATACACCATAAGACCAGAGGGACGACAGAGACGTTAGGACCCTTGAATGGGTCGGTCCTAATTCGTGGTCTAAGCGCCATCCGAGGGGGTGGGGGGGGGGGGGAGGGCGAGGTGTTGGAGAAAATACACAGGGCACATTCCAGTGAGTGGTGATGGAGATCCCGACAGAGGGAAGTAAGACACATTCCAACCGGCAATCCCACATGCAAGCAGGTATCAGGAAGGAGACATCTCTTGTTTGCAAGGACGACAGGGTACAAGAGATGGTCAGGTTATCGGCGAATGGTGATTATGTAAGAACCCAGGAGTTGGCTCCACTGTATTTGTAGAGGGGGAATCCCTTCTGCAAGGAGACTGTCAACCGCACTAGTGTAAAAGGCATCAAAGGTCTGACGCACCCCACAATTGCGAATAGGGTCAAGTATTTTCAGTGTGGAAGGAGACGCTGAGCCATAAACCTATCCACCACAATCTAGCCTGGACAAAACCAGAGGACAGTAAAGATGGAGAAGAGTAGCACGGTCTGCACACCGAGATGTGTAAGCCAGGAGGCAGAGAGCATTAAGCTTCTGCATGTATGTAGTTTTCAGGCGGCGAATATGGGGCAGTCACGTCTGCTTTTTATCAAAAGTAAGGTCCAAGAAACGGGAATGTGCTTCAACAATTAGGCGCTGGTAGTCTAAATAAATTTCTGGGTCGGGGTGTACTGTGGGTGTTTTGGAGGAAGAATGCTGGAAGCCATGGGGGATGCCCCATACAGAGGCCCATCGGATGGCGCCTTGGAGCCGGCGCTCAGCCGATGCTATCTAGTTGGAGCTGCACCAGATGCAATAATTGTCGACGTACAACGATGGGGTAACCAGAGACGCAACAGCGATTACAAGCCCATTGATGGCTATGAGGAAGAATGACAACACAGAACCCTGTGGGATACCGTTCCCCTGAATCCGAGGGGTGCTGTGGGAAGTGCCAACTCGAATCTGGAAGAGCTGGGGGGGATAAAAACTCGCGGATAAAAGCATGAGCGGGGCCGCGATAGCCCCAGTCATGGAGGGTAACTAAAATGTGATGACTTCAAGCCGTGTCATATGCCTTTGGAGGTCAAGTAAGACCGCGACAAGGTACCGGCAGTGAATAATAGCCTACGAGATTGCTGTTTCCAATATGACTAAATGGTCAGTTGGAGATCGCCCTTCCCAGAAGCCACACTGATACAGGGTCAGAAGGCCTCGTGATTCGAGTACTCAACATAATCTGAAGCTAATCATCCTCTTGGAAAGTTGAAGTATGTTGGTCAGACTAATCGGGCAGTAGCTGTCGAGGGACGTTGGGTTCTTCCCCGGCTTAAGGACAGGGATAACAATACTGTCTCGCCAATGCGACAGGAAGGCATCTGTGAGCCAAATGTGGTTGAAGACCTTGAGTAGATGTTGCCTCTGCGTAACGTCTAAGTGTTGGATCATCTGGTTGTGGATGGAAACCGGGCCTGGGGCTGTCATGTGAAGAGGTAAGAGCCTGCAAGAATTCTCATTAGTGTTACTTAAACATCGATAAACTATCGGTTAATCGATAGTGTTAGCGCTATCGTCACTATCGGAAGTCTGGTTTAACTATCGATAATCCTACCGCTTATAATGTAATTCTCTTTGAATTGGAGCCTGAAAAATTGTCGGGTCCTTACCTCCATGACGTTGGGAGTGCAGGGGGAAAGTAAATTGTGTGTAGGTATTTAATGAACAACAAATATGGTGGCGCCTAGCCCATCTAAGTTTTTTTTATTAACTATGTTAATACGATTGGTCGCTGTGGGGGAGGAGTCGTGACAGAGGGAATTTTTTTGTTTGTCTGGCAGTGATGACAACTCGCCGTCGTGCGCATCTCGTACCAATCTGATCCTTATGGTAAAAACTACACACGTAAATAATAATGATTCGTGAATGAGCATTATACTGATTTTCATCTTCAAACGTGTCAGCTTACTTACTTGCAGCAAGGAATACAAATGTAAATAAGGCTGTTGTAATACAACGCAGTTAGCAGAGGAAAAATGACATTTTAAAGATCTGTTAAGCGTTTCTGACTGTACTGTATAATGCATTTTAAAATATAAACACAATTATTGTCTTTATTAATTAAACACACCTGCTACTGTCCTCTTCTGTTTCTGAGTCTTCATTGTACATACAAGTATGTTCAGTTGTACATGTTAATGTGTGAAGTGATTCGAAAACGCAAAACACTGCCTCAGTCCTAATACCCTTGCGTCACTTCTGCTTTTGCAGAAGCACAAATATAATTCATATGTTGGTTGCCCATGTTGTGGTCGATTAGCGGACTCTTGTTCCTTCAAGGACACACCGGCTCTCGTAAGACTGAATATGGTAAAAGCACAACCCGTCAAGTGTTTTTATTTGTATGGTGGCTGAACATATTCATTAAAATATACCGCTGTATTTACATGCTATCTGCTTTCACAGCATTGCAATTCATATTCATAAGTAATTCGGGCGGAATGTGAATGTTTCAGTGGATGTGAGACAAAACTAATCTCTTCTTGCCAAGAGTTGACTGTGAATGTCCAGGAATGTATTTTCCCTAACTACAAATCCTGTAGATATTTCTTAAGCTCTTGCCACACTGATACAGGGTCAGAAGGCCTCGTGATTCGAGTACTCAACATAATCTGAAGCTAACCATCCTCTTGGAAAGTTGAAGTATGTTGGTCAGACTAATCGGGCAGTAGCTGTCGAGGGACGTTGGGTTCTTCCCCGGCTTGCCCCTTGTTTAAAACTTGTGCAGCAGGTGATTAAGCTCACAATTATTTTTGTTTTATCTTTTTCAGTTTACATCGTTCTGCAACCTGAATAATAATTTTTCGACCGTCACGAGGGAGAATTCTGCCTCTAAAGCTCTACGCACATGTGACTAACATTTTTAAAAAATTTCTTTCTTTATCTCGTCAATGCCATGCAGAGTTTCGTTTCATTCTTGTGGTCGGTACATGTCGATGTAAGTCAAATCGGCGTAACTTTTAAGGTAATTCTTGGCTGTTTCCCCCTCCCGTCCCGCCCCTCCCCCACTCCCCTTCTACATCTACATTTATACTCCGCAAGCCACCCAACGGTGTGTGGCAGAGGGCACTTTACGTGCCACTGTCATTACCTCCCTTTCCTGCTCCAGTCGCGTATGGTTCGCGGGAAGAACGACTGTCTGAAAGCCTCCGTGCGCGCTCTAATCTCTCGAATTTTACATTCGTGATCTCCTCGGGAGGTATAAGTAGGGGGAAGCAATATATTCGATACCTCATCCAGAAACGCATCCTCTCGAAACCTGGACAGCTAGCTACACCGCGATGCAGAGCGCCTCTCTTGCAGAGTCTGCCACTTGAGTTTGTTAAACATCTCCGTAACGCTATCACGGTTACCAAATAACCCTGTGACGAAACGCGCCGCTCTTCTTTGGATCTTCTCTATCTCCTCCGTCAACCCGATCTGCTACGGATCCCACACTGATGAGCAATACTCAAGTATAGGTCGAACGAGTGTTTTGTAAGCCACCTCCTTTGTTGATGGACTACATTTTCTAAGAACTCTCGCAACGAATCTCAACCTGGTACCCGCCTTACCAACAACTAATTTTATATGATCATTCCACTTCAAATCGTTCCGCACGCATACTCCCAGATATTTTACAGAAGTAACTGCTACCAGTGTTTGTTCCGCTATCATATAATCATACAATAAAGGATCCTTCTTTCTATGTATTCGCAATACATTACATTTGTCTATGTTAAGGGTCAATTGCCACTCCCTGCACCAAGTTCCTATCCGCTGCAGATCTTCCTTATCCTCTCTTATCTATAGAAATCTGAAACCGTCATGACATTGTTTTCTGTTTACCGACACTGCCAACCGTAAAAAATCACTGAATAATTTCGTTACAGCAGGCTTAATGTATTTTCTTATTCATTACTATAAATAAGAAACACATTTGAACACAGATGTCTCCATAATGCGCTTTCTCAAAACATTGTTACTTCCGTGCCTCAAGTTTTCACTTTAGAGGTCGTGCGATAGACTAACAAGTGAGAAACGAGCGCGAACCCCAACACCGTCTGAACCAAAATTAATACTGCATAGCAAAATCAGCTGGCAGTAGCGTAACAATTACTGTGTTTCTGTCTTCCGAGTATATACCTCGGAATGGTGATGGAAGTCCTTCCATTGTGTTAGCGAATAGGAACAGAATTAAAACTTTCGGTGTTTTTAAAACAATATCAATAGTAGTGAATTTTTTTGTGATTCTTGAGTTTCTACCGGCGTATTTGATAATCAAAATATCCACCGGTATGCTGCCGGTCTATAGTGTCCAACGGGCACAATATTTCGGCGATCATACATGTCGCCATCATCAGGTGAACTGACGGACTGACGGACTGAGCTCCTGTGAACGTGCCGGCACGGAGATCCGTACGCTATGACTGCTCAGAGGGAACTGGGTTCGGTCGCGGCGGAGGTCGAGTTAAATACCCTCCGCCCGCGGCGCGCTCCCTCCGCCGTCCGCGCCCCGCGCCACGGTCGCGCGGTGGAACAGATTGCGACGGCGTCTGAGATGACGTCGGTGTGGTGGCTCTGTCCGCCGTGGTCGTCACAACTATACGTTTGCTCGATTTACTCTTGATTAACCCGATCGC
This sequence comes from Schistocerca piceifrons, assembly GCF_021461385.2. Classification (NCBI taxonomy): domain Eukaryota; kingdom Metazoa; phylum Arthropoda; class Insecta; order Orthoptera; family Acrididae; genus Schistocerca; species Schistocerca piceifrons. The sequence goes on along the minus strand of NC_060139.1, from coordinate 717,662,760 downwards.
TGGTTCCCAAGCCTTGCTAAGATTATAGCCACAGTCACGGTTTATGAGGTCGTCATTGGTGCGAATTTCGATGGCCTCTCTAACAACGCTGTCCTAGTTTCTCAACGTCTGTACCAGAATCCTCGTGCGGTCATACTCCATGGCGTGATTTTCCGACAAACAATGTTCAGCGACCACCGACTTGCTCGGATACAACAGTCGAGTGTGCCTCTGGTGTTCACGGCATCGATCCTCGACGGTACGCATCGTCTGACCAATATACGACTTGCCACATTGACACGGAATCTGGTACACGCCGGCCTTCCTCAAACCGAGGTCATCTTTGGCGCTCCCCACCAGTGCACGAGTTTTATTTGGAGGACAAAACACAGTTCCGACCCGGTGTTTCTTCAGAATGCGGGCGATTTTCCCCGAGAGTGCGCCTGTGTATGGAATAAATGCAGTGCCTACCTCCTCCCTCGTGACTTCATCCATCTCAACAGGTTGTGCTGCAATGGTTGGGCGGAGAGCACGTTGAATCTGCCACTCTGAGTATCCATTTTTCGAAATACAGTTCTCAGATGTTCCAATTCCTGGGGTAGACTCTCTGCGTCAGAGATAGTGCGCGCCCTATGTACTAGAGTTTTAAGTACCTCATTCCTCTGTGAAGGGTGGTGGCAGCTGTCTGCGTGCAAATACAGATCAGTGTGCGTAGTCTTCCGATACACCCCATGACCTAGGGTGCCGTCAGCCCTTCTCTTGACCAAGACGTCAAGGAAAGGTAATTTACCCTCCGTTTCAGTCTCCATAGTGAATTTGATGTTGGAGTGTATGGAGACTATTCCTTGTGGTGACCTCCTCCCTCTTCTTCCTCTACCTGCTTTCCGCGTGCTTCTAAGACGCTGAAGCTCAAAGTAACATCGATAAGTAATGTATTGGCCTCTTTTTTATGAGAATTATTTTTTGTATAAGAGTAATTTTTCAGATAAAAAGACGTTGAAAAAAGAAATTTTTTGACATTATGCAAAATTTCGGACATACTGGCAGATTAACATTACATTTCTTTCACGTCTTCAATCAGATCTTACCAGAATACAATATCCATGTTAAGACAGTAATAGTGATTACAGACAACGCTGCAATTACGAAAAAGATGCCTAAATCTTAAGGATTCGACATTCACCCTGTTTTGCCCACTGCATCAACATAACAGCACAAGATTGTTTCAAAGCAGAAACATTTTCCAAAATTTTATTGAAAACTAAGGCTATTGTGACTTTCTTTCATAACTCTACACTAGCCAATGACAAACTGCGCTATGTTCAAAAAGGAGCAATCAAAAAAAGATCTGAGACTGATGCAAGAGGTGCCGACTCGGAACAGGTCATGGCATACGCTCAAAAGAATTGTAGAAGTGCGAAGTGAGCTTGAGATTGCGATCAATGAAAGTTCAAAAACACTGCCTACGCTCACAGCAGAAAATTACTTAGCTACACAAGAGACTAGATCTTTAACCTTTTTAAGTAGCAACAACAATCTCAGGGGACTCATAGATCACAACTTAATCATACCTCTTGTAGGAGGGAGTGCTGCATGGTTTTCAGCCTTGTTAAGCACCATAACAATTAATGAAGGACTAGATGTACTGGATTCCTTGATTAAGTCAGTCAATGAAAGAGTGAAACCTTTTAACACATTGACTGTTGATAGGCTTGTGACATCATTAGAAACTACGTTCAAAGAGCAGTGCTAATACATGACAGTTTGAAATCGGATGACCATTACATTTTTGTAGTGCCCAGCGACATCCGTTCTTGTAGAGAGGGTTTATCCAAAGCAGGATAAATAATTACTTAAAAACGCCACAGACTAAAGGAGAAGAATTTAAATAACTTACATGTATCTTTTAGTATTGTATTTTAAACAACAGACTAAAGGACATAATTTTAAATACCTTACTTTTTATAAAACAAAATTTGCATATTTTGTACTGTTTTATTTTAAGCAATGAAAATTCTTAGAAAGCTATTTTTCACTTGAAATACCTGCCAAAAACAATCGATAGTTTTTAAAAATACCACCGATGATATAGGTTGTGTCAGCTATCGATATTTAAGTAACACTAGTTCCCATTCAGTGAAGGGTTCATTGTAGGACTGAGCTTGATGCGTGTTGAAACAGAGGGAGGTCTGTCTACTGGATGAAGGTAGGAGGATAGAAAGAGGACGCCGATGCTGCTGCAAAGTGTTACGTGGTGTTCAGTGGATCAGAACACAGAGCACGCTAGAGGATAAGACTCTTGACAGCTGACTGTTGCTGGTGCCCCAGAAGGCTACGGAGCCTGAACCAAACTTGTTATGAAGAGGCATACGTCCCCAGGCAAGAAACATAGCGCTCTCAGCATTCCTTTTTACTCTGATTAGTAAGGAAGCAACTCTTATTACGGATGTGATTAAAAGCTATAGGCTTGGTCTGTGAAATTGCTGCAACGTCCATCGGCAGTCCTGGACAGCGACTAATGCGTCCTTGGTCCACTACAGCACCAGTCAACGACGAGGGGGACCAGTGTTTAGGGGGATAGAAGTGCCAGCAGCATGAAGAATAGCGGTAGAGACGCACTGCCCAATCATATCAATGCAATTCTAGAGAGAGGTGTTGATTAGTACAGCAGACACATAAAGGCCAATTGGCCCTGCAGAATGCTCAACGGGGGCCTGTCTGTGGCAGGGGAACGAGAATCACCGGTCACTGTCACAAAGATCATCACGGGGAATCCAATGAAGGGAAGCTACGAGAGCAGGGGAGGAGATCGTGAGATCGATAGCAGTAAAGATGCAATGAGCGACACTGGAGTGGATAGGGAAACCGTTATTGAGGAAACAAATCAAAGTGTGATAAGCTGGACAACTAGAAGACCCCTACCCATCAAAGTGGCACTCCCCACAAGGGGTGGCGTGTACTGAAATCCGCGAGGAGGAGATACAAGAGCGGGGATTGCTGTATTAAGGTAGGCCTCCCTCCTACCTGGTAGGAGGTAAACACTGCGCCTGGTAATTGCTGGGGGTCGTTTGCACACTAACTGCTAGTGCTTCCAGGCACTAATGACATCAGAGTCGACCTAAATGAAAACCCCTCCAGATGCTATCCCAGGGCTGGTACAGTTCTGACAGAATGCCCGATAACCACAAAACTTTGGAGAGTGGCCTTCACAGAACCGCGTTTCTTGAAGAGCAAGACAAAACGCAGAATCAGAAGAAACAAGTTGTACTTCCCGTTGGTAATAATAATATCCATTGCAGGTCCACTGTGGTGAGAGTCCAGGTTCGACATAAAGAAGCCAAGGAGAGCTCATGTCACTTGATCAGTGATCGTCACCAACAAGGATGGGGTGACATCCATAAATAAGACGTCAGACTCTGGTTGCGAGGGTGAGATGACACCTCTGGGCACACCGGGAAGGGGGAGGGGGGGATCTCCATGTCCTGCGACTTGTATTTCTTCTTCTTCTTCTCCTTTGGAGGTGGAAGAGGACAGGGCACAGGGGGAGTACAGGCTTCTGCAAGATCCTGAACTGAAACAGAGCAGGCGACCTTGGGACCACAGATCATTTGGCCGAGTCGTGGTAGCAGGCTTCCAGCCTGAGAGACGCCAGGGAGAAGGGTCCAAGGGGGAGCCCCATCCCTGGCAGACATCGAAGAACGGGGTCACTTCTTTGGTTGGGGAGGTGGAGCAGTGTTCAGAGAGAAGGGCATGGGAACTGCAGCGGTGGAGGAGGGGGATAGGGCTGTGAAAGGATGTGGTAGAAGGGGGAAAAGGATGTAACAGAGGCAAAAGTTGAAGCAAGTAACACTGGATGGAGTCAGTCATATTTCTGGTGAGCCTCGCAAGCACCGAAAGCACCTAATCGATGGTGGGACATATGGCTTCACTTCACGTCTGTAGCACATAACCTTGACCGTCTCTAGGAGGGTATCTCCCTTGAAAGACAGAATGAAGAAGCCAGTATCAGTGCTGTTGTCTTTAGGACCATTCTTCACACATCGAACAAAATGAACAATGTGTCGCTCCACATTAGCCTGGAGTTCCTCATCAGTTTTCATGATGAGGTCCCTATGAGAAATCACTCCCTGGACCATATTCAGAGATCTGTCAGGGGTAATGGACACTAGGACATTGCCAAGACGATCACAAGCACGAAGAGCTGGAGACTGGGCATCTGAAGAAGCTATAGACAACAAGGGGCTCGAACTCACTCTGCTAAACTTATCCTCGAAATTCTCCACAAAAAAACAATGGCTTTGTGGCAGTGAATGTGTGTCTGTCCTAGTACAGACGAGGTAGTGGGAAAGTGTTCCATCTCACAATGGTGAGCCTGGGCCTCCTCCCAGGGTGTAGCCAGGGAAGGGTAGGCTACTGGATCATATGGAGCATAATTCAATAATCGTTCACCATTTGAAGAGATGGCCATTCAAGATTTTGCCAGCTCAATACACTTCATGCACCAAGCATCCGCCCTCATACCACCCACTCCAATCAGGAAGGGGGCTGCAATACCTTGGGCTCTCATGTATGCCATGCACAATGTCACAAAAGAACCGTGAGGCCCCTGGACGGCCATTTTACGGTATTTGATGGCAATTTATTAACGTTCAAGTGCAAACTGTGCTTGAAATCCGTACTACAATTTGTAGAGAAGATCTGTAGAATGAGATTTGGGGAGAAAGAGGAATTTTTCACTTTATGATTGGTTTTGGTTTTGTTTTGCTTTAGGGCACAAAAAACAAAACAAGTCAAAACTATAGAACATGAAGACAGTGTTAAAAATAAGTACACATCAGTCCCAATTAACATAAGAGAAGATAGCTAAAAACACGAACGTGGAGAAAGGGCTAAGAAAGGCCATACAGAAACAGAGATCCAAAACTAAAAATTAAATGGCGCTCGCCATATTGCATTGCCAGTTACAAAGTAAAACACAGTCGACAACCCATGCGTCATTTGCTAAAATTGCCGATAACTCAAGACTGCAAACCCAAATGGGAAGGAAAGAGGTTAAAAATGGACATTACACCAGGAAGTGGCGGACAGTTAAAAATTGGGTGCTATGTGCACAAAGTGATGGTGTAGTGCCACTTATCAAATAACGATGCCTAAAAAGGTAGTGCCCAATACACAGCCCAGTTAAAATGACCTTCCCCCAATGGGAGGGCCGACAGGAGGTCGTCCAAGCCGCTGGGAGAGGCTTAATAAGCTGGAGCTCATTCCCATGATGCAAGGACCATTGGTGGTACCAAAGGGACCCCAACTCCTGACACACAGCAACACAGAGATCATTGGAGTGAATATAGGAACTAGCAGAATGAGGTACGAGGACTGCAGCCGTGACAGCAGCATCAGGAGCCTCATTTCGTGGCAGACCATGACCAGGAACCCATATAAACATCACAGTGGCTCCACCAAGAGTGAACAAGTGACAGTTTTCCTGGACCCACTGCATTTCGGGATGGACAGTGTACAGTGCACAGAGGCTTTGGAGGCCGCTGAGAGTCTGAGCAGAGGACACAATTGACAAGGCTGTGTCGCCAGATGTACTCCGTAACCTCATACAAGGCGAAGAGCTCGGCTATAAACACTGGGCAGTGTGCTGGAGGCCTAAATGGAAAGACATGGGTGCCAATGACGAACGAAGGCACACCCGACCCCCCCGGTCAGTCATAGAACCATCAGTGTATACAAAGGTATTATCGCGAAGTTCCATGCGAAGGTCGTGAAACTGAAGGTGATAAAACGATGCTGGAGTAGTGCCCTTAGGAAGCGAATGAAGGCCACGGTTACTATGGGCCACTTTATGAAGCAAAGGTGGTGAAGAGTTCACACCCACTGGGAAAGGTGCAGGAAATGTGCAGTTAAGCTAGCGTAAGCAAGTGCCGAAAGTGGACTCCAGGATGTAACAGAGAAGATGGATGTGTCCCATACTGGTGATCAAAGGAATCATCGAAGGAGGAATCATCGAAGGAGGAATCATCGAAGGAGGAATCATCGAAGGAGGAATCATCGAAGGAGGAATCATCGAAGGAGGAATCATCGAAGGAGGAAGCATAGGATGGGTGGCCACGCATGGCAGACAAACGGCATGCATTCCTGCTGAGGAGAAAGTCGCAGCAGTAGGACCGTGGTAGTTAAACAGCTTCAGCCTACAGACTCTCAAACAGGCTAGTGTAAAATGCGCCAGTGGCCAAGCGGATGCCACGAGACAGCATAAGAGGGATGGACGTGCAGACGCATAAACGAAGCACCCATAGTCGAGTTTTGAAGAGACAAGGGACCAGTACAAACGGCGAAGGGTGGTTCGATCGGCACACCAGGAACTATCACTGAGGACACGTAGGACATTGAGGAACTGGGCTGCCGGGTAAGACACATGGGAGGACCAAGAGAGATTGCTATCGAGTATGAGCCCCAGGAACTTCTTAGTTCCAAAGAACAGAACAGCAACAGGCCCAAGATGTGAAGATTGTGGGAGAAACCCATTGCGTCGCCAGAAATTCATACAGAAAAAACCGTCAGTGGAAAAGCGAAAGCCACTGTCGATGCTCCAAGCGCAAAGACGATCAATACATCGCTGAAGACGCCGCTCAGTGTTTCAGGTCCGTGGAGAACTGAAATAGATAGCAAAATCATTAACAAAAAGTGATCTGGAGATACCTGGCGGAAGACAGGCCGTTATAGCGTTAATGGCGATAGCAAAGAGGATGACGGTCAGGACGAAACAATGAGGCACGCCGTTTTCCTGGATAAAGGTGTCCAACAAGGCAGGCAGAACCCACACCCAAGCTGGAAACTCCGTCGTTTACAAATTCCTGAAGGGAACAATGCAGGTGGCCATGGAAGCCCCACCTGTAAAGAACATGGAGGATACCAGTTCTACAGCACATGTCATAGGCCGCCTCTAAATCGAAAAACACGGTCACAGTGCGGCATTTCCGCAGAAAACCATTCATGACATGGTTGCACACTGAACATTCATCAGAAAATTGCGAAACTCGAACCAACATACCAGTCGGGTATGAATCTTACATTCCACCACCTTACAAACGCAGCTGGTGAAGTTTTTTGTTCTTACTGCGCTTAGGTATGGGTACGACAGTGGCTTCACGCCAAAGTACAGGAAATGTGCCCTCTGCCCAGATGCGGTTGTACGTGTTAAGCAGAAAGTGCTTGCCCGCCAGAGAAAGGTGCTGCAACATCTGAATGTGGTCAGCGTCTGGCCCTGGAGTGGAGAATCTAGCACCCTCATTGTAAAGGCGGCATTGTAGCACTCCCGACTGAGAAGAGAAGGGTATCGCTCGAGCCTCCTCAGCTTGTGTCCGATCGAGGAAGGCATGGTGACAGTAGGAAGAGCTCGAAACTTCCGTAAATTGGCGGCCCAAGGTGTTCGAGATAGCAGTAGGGTCAACAATGACACCGTGTGCTACTGTCAGGCCGGAAATTGACGAGAGGACCTTGGTCCCAGTGAGCAGTCGGCCGTTGGCCTGCACGACAGAGGAGGGGGTGGAACAGTTAAAAGAACTAGTGAATGAAATCCAGCTAGCTTTTTTGCTATCCCGAAGAACGCAACGACACTTTGCACGGATCTGTTTATAATGAATGCAGTTCGGCATCGTAGAATGATGGTTAAAACGCAGAAAGCACGCCTCCCTGCGCGTATTGCGTCGCGGCACGCCTCAGCCCACCAAGGCGGTGGGAGACGGCGTGGTAAGGAGGAAGTGCGAATAACGGAACATTCTGCAGCAGTAAGGACAATGTTTGAGAGATTCCAACTGGTCATCACAACTGGGGAAATCTTGTTCTTCGAAAGTCGCCAGGGAGGAGTAAAGCCGCCAGTAAGGCTTAGTAAACAGCCGTCTGGGTGTGTACACAGGTGGGGTAGGAGTCAGCAAATGGATAGCACATGGGAAATGGTCGCTCGAGTGGGTGACAGAAAGAAGAGATCATTCAAGACGATGGGCAAGCTGGACCGTACAGAAGAATAGGTCCAAATGGGAATAGATGTGCGAGGAGTTTGAAAGGAAAGTGGGTGCTCTTGTGTTAAGGTAGAAAAGGTTGAGTAGATTAAGATCAGCCAAGAAGGCACCTCTCTGACAGGTTCTGGGAGAACCCCCAAAGTGGTGATGCACATTAAAGTCACTGAGTAGCAGAAATGGGGGAGATGGCTGCCCAATAAGCTAAAGGAAGTCTTCCCTGGTGACATAAATGACGAAGAGGGAAAAGGTCAGGTGGGGAAGAGAAAGGCGAACTGCAACAGCTTGAAGATGGTTAGTTAGGGACATGGATCGACTATGAATGTCATCCCATATGAGCAGCATAACGCCCCTATGAAATGGAATGCCGACCTCAGGGGTAAGGTCAAAACAAACCAGGAAGAAATGTGAAAGCTCAAAGTACTTATAAGGGCGTAATTTCGTTTCCTGGAGGCAGAGTACAAGGGGATGAGGCGATACTAAAGCAGCTGTAAATCCTCTTTGTGGGACCAAAGGCTGCGAACGTTCTATTGGAGGAGAGTCGTGAGGAGATGTAGGGGTGTTACGTCAGCGACTGCCGAGTAACAGCCCGTGAAGAGGCGCTGCTACAGGGCAGAGACGCAGGAGGATCGTGCTCCATGGGGTCCACAGAAGATTCGGCTTGCTTGCGCTGTCGGTCTGTGGAGTCCAACGCTGAAAAATGATTGGTGGTGCGCACCGGCGCCACAGAGGCTGGACGGGCTAAGGTATCACATGGCAACACTGTCAAAGAGGAGCTTCGAGTCGGCAAAGGGGAACACCATTTGCCTTTGGTGGACTTCTTCGAACCTTTCTGGTTAGCAGAGGGAGACTCAGGTGTTGGTTGGCTGGAGAGACACAGGAAGTCTTCATGGGAGTACTCTTGTCCTTTCTGGCCTACGGGTTGTGTAGCTGGTGGCTTCACCCCTTGAGGCGAGAATTTAATGGCTTGTTGCACAGCTGGACTGGGGGATGGTAATGAAACTTTGACACTGGGCTATTTCGCAACTTCAGAACTGAATTTGAGATCGCATGTCTGAGTGTCCATGTCCTTCGTGGAGTGATTGGTCACAATAACAGAACTGTAGGTGCTAGATGGGATAACACAGGGTTTGCGACAAGCCAATAACTTGAGAGCGACTGGGTAAGGCACTTTTTCCTTTACCCAGATCTCTTTGCAGCTTGCTCGTCAACATACATGGGACAATTCCCAAATCAGGCAACATGGCCGCCATTGCAGTTGATACAGCGGGTAGGAGGAGGCAGACAATCGCCTTCATGTGTATCCTTACCACATGTTACATATTTGGCTGGGTGTCAACAAGACATTCTCGTGTGGTTGAAACAACGACACCGGTAGCAGCGCATCGGGCTCGGAATGTACAGGCGGATTGTGAATTTCATAGCCTGCTTTCATCTTGGACAGAAACACCACTCTGTCAAAGGTGAGAATAGGAGTGCGGGTGGGCACTAAGGAGGACTCTACCTTTTTCGTTAGCCGATGGATAACAATCACACCTTGGTCTGAGAGGTAAGATTGGATTTCGGCCTCGGTAAGACCGTAGAGCAGCCTAGTGTAAATAACACCATGTGCAGAATTCAAGGTTCTATGGGTCTCAACACGATCATGGTAGGCGTGGAGAAGCGAAGCAGCAAGCAATTGTTGCGCTTGAGAATGAGAAGTAGCCTCCAAAAGCAAAGTGCCATTCCATAACGAGAGCAGGAAGTCACAGCGCCGGCAACTGCGTCAACACCTGTCTGAATAATTAACATATTTATCATGGTGGAGGACTGACCATCTTCAGTACATGACACCACGCGGAATCATGGTGCAGTGGGAAGGGTCTTTGAATCAATCTCATTACGCTTACGTTTTGTAGACGTTGATTGTGAAGATGATTGGCTCATTGCGAGAAAATCCCCACGATTGCCAGCATCTCCGAGGGCATACTCCTTCCAACTAGGGGCCCCCTTCACAAGGGGGCGCACCCGCCTTAGGTGACTTCACACGACAGGTCACACCTCCCCAACACCTGACAGAGGGGCCAATCGGCAATTTGGGAAGGTTGCAGCTCAGGCAATGAGCCCTCTCTGGGCCTGGCCTGTACCAGGGGGTACGTGCTAAGCCTACCTATCAACCCGGGGCTGGGAATTACGCGTTACGAAGTCACCTATTACGCTTCAGACGCGTGGGCCGGCCTTCAGGAGCTCACAGGGAGGAGGAGGAGGAGGAGGAGGAGGAGGAGGAGGAGGAGGAGGAGGAAGAAGAAGAAGAACCGCAAACGCCGAAGGTGAGGAACGAGAGGGGAAGGAAAACAATGATAGGAAAAGGGGACGAAAAATAGTGGTGAGACTGTTCTTAAATCAGCGACACACAACGCAGAACATTCCTAATAGCACCCTAGACATGTTCCCGAAGGGAGGGGAAAAAGAATAGCAAGAGGATAGACATGCAGCACGGAAGGGAAAAGATGCTGCAAAGGCAGGGGGGCCGTGGTAGCGAAGCAAGGAGCCGCCAAAGAGTGGCCAGCCCGTGGGGGGTTCGCTTCCTGATGTGAGATAGTCACAGGGACGGATCTATTCTGGACGGCGGTCACATTTTATTACTGTATGTAGCCCCCTTGTCCTGGGAGAGGGCGGAGAGCAGAGGGAGGGGAGGGGGCGAGGAGGTATAGAATTTTAATATAATAATTGGTTTCATCAATGTTTAGAACAGTAAAACTTCCAAAAAGCTGCAGTTTGAAATGCAGCAATTGTAAACCAATCATCCAAAAACTGAAGCAATACATGTCTCATGCAGTTGTTTTAAGAGGAACAGCAACGCCAAACAACTTTGACATGAAAATTTGTGGTATGTAAAATCCAAGTTTGGACTCCTCATCAATAGGATGTCACTTAGTACCAAGATTTTGAATAAAGGTCCGCACAGGCGTGAGCGGGGTAAGCGTGCGGTCTTCGGCGCCTTGCCACGGTTCACGCGGCTACCTCGGTCAGAGGTTCGAGTCCTCCCTCAGGCATGCATGTGAGTCTTGTTCTTGGCGTAAGTTACTTCAAGTTAGATTAAGTAGTGTGTGTGACTAGGGACCGATGACCTTAGCAGTTTGGTCCCACAGAAACTTATAAAAAAAAAGAAAAAAGAAAGACGTGTGAACGAGCGGAGTACTGGTTCTTTCAGTCGTTTCAGACTACGTTCGAGAAATTCAGTTTTTGTGTTATTTTTTCTTAATTGAGTGTCTTACCCTAATTCTCTGCGGTTGCAATTTCTATCTGAACTCAAGAGACATGTTGGATTTTTTGTTGATAGCAGCTACGTGCGTGCTAGTCTGGCTGCTAGCTCATCCACGTGGGCAGACCCTTGGTCAAGCAGCTGGCAAGTAACCAGCGGTAAACATAGTTTGTAATTTTCGGGATTTCTGTATTATTTTCAAGACACTTAGGTTTCATGACCCTTTATTATCCGCAAGCTAGATAAGAAATTTGTAAATTGATGAGTGTAAACGCTTCTTTTTTTTTTTGCACTGCTTGAAGGGACGGGGCGGTGTCACGGCCCCTCGTGTGCACGCCTGCCTGATAAAATATTTAGTTTTGGACATACGGGTCAATTATGTGATAAATATGAGAGGGGGGGGATGGATAAAAATATGGCATGAAACATTACCCATATTACTTTGCATAACATGGTGTACGAAACCCAATGGCATCCAATGCAGCTTTCAGTCCCCTCGGAATGGGTTGGGTTGTTTGAGGGAAGAGACCAAACTGCGAGGTCATCGGTCTCATCGGATTAGGGAAGAACAGGAAAGGAAGTCGGCCGTGCCCTTTCAAAGGAACCATCCCGGCATTTGCCTGGAGCGATTTAGGGAAATCACGGAAACCTAAACCAGGATGGCCGTACGCGGGATTGAACCGTCGTTCTCCCGAATGCGAGTCCAGTGTGCTGACCACTGCGACACTTCGCTCGGTCCCTCGGAATGGATACGTACAGTTCGTGTATGGTTTGCAATGGAATCTTACACCATTCTTCCTGTGAAACCTGACAAGTTCAGGTAACAATGAACGACGTGCATAGCGATCACACATTCTTCACTCGAAAGTAGACCACAAAGACTCTATGATGTTATTTACTCTAGTGGCCAGGGGAGATGCGACAACTCTTCTTGCTCATAATATCAGTCCTGAACGATGGGAGATATATGAAAAAGGGCCTTCTCGAATTTTAACGCAGCATCACCATCGGAGAACAAACATTGTACCATTTGATGGACATGATATAATAAATTGATCTGTTTTTTATGCTTCACAGATATAATTATACTTAGTATCTGTGTTGCTCCATAGTTGCCGTTGCTTTGGATTTCGATCTTCAACTTTGAAAATAGATGACGCGCGTATAGCTTCCTGAGTATCAGATTTCTTCTTCTGTTCGTTCATTTAAGGACGCATTTTCTTCTTACTTAAACTATCACAAATATAATACTAATAATAAATTAATTTAAGTGTATATTTTATAGTAGTCCATTAGAGATCCAAGATAGGGCCAGATATTTTTCCTGTATCAGTTTTTGGAAAGCGTTTGGTTTTGGCACTTTAAAAAGTAGCGCGCCAGTATATGCAATTTTCTATTCTATACAGATCGAACCTTGCCGTGAAAATTTGTTGTCACGAAGTCTGATAAATGCTTTTTGTGTAATGCAAAACATTTTATCGCATTATACTTCTTTTTATCACGGTCCGCCGTCACAAAGCTTATCCGCTCCCCTGCAACGTCTCTGAACATGAACGCTAGAAAACCAGATAAGCGGGTTTTGTTTTGGCGAACAGTAAGTGAATCTAATCAAAATTGAACTACTTATATTTTCTCGTTATGCGCCTGCTGTGGTTACTGTGATGTAGCCCGACTGCGAACAATATCTGTTCGGAGGATTTAAGTACGTTCTTTACTGTTCTGTCACATTTTTTTCGTTTATTTTGAAGGAGATAAATTACAGCGAACAGCCAAACGGTCATAAATCCTTGGCAGTACTGCGACTTTGCAGAATAAAGCAAGACCCATCCACCAAATGATTTTCTTGTATTGCTCTATAGTCCAGGTTTTTTGGCTTCGGCACCGTGTTTTCCCGTTACAGGCATTTGCATCACTGATGAATGGTCTTGGAATTCCAGCTAGTCTTGCAGTTCCCTACTTACGGAGCTTCTTTCGTATTTTTTGGTGCTGACAGGGTTCACGAGTGTGATATTCAAGTCCTGCAGTGACTTTTGCAGCTCCGTCGTCGTTATTTTTCGTCAATCTTCTCCAATGAGGACTGTAACAAGCATTTAACACACACTTTCGTTCGCCTTTGTAACTTACAAGGGAACTGATTTGACTCGTTTTGATGGGATGTTAGGCCACAACTAGAACTTCAATGTATTTAACCAGCAAGACGCAAGAACGAAATTTTACGGGTGCTTATTTACTTTGTACGATCACAAATATTCAAGGAATCCGCCACTTAGCGACCAAGCACTTTTCATTCCCACGTAATTCTTACAGCAGATTTCTTATTACTGTGAAAATTATCGATATTTAATGAGCCATTTATTATTTTCGTAATGCCTATAGCGAAAGAAAGAAGAAAAATTTTTCATAGAGAGACTGAAAAAAAGGACACAGAAGAACTTTCAATCAGATCAGTACAGTCATTTTATTTATCTTATTTTAGTTACGTTTGAGGCAAGTATGGGGCACGGCACGAATCACAGAAACATGGTAAACAATAATTATTGCAATATACAGCACTTGTAATGAGCCCAGAATTTTTGCGTGTTCATTGATTTTTCAGTGTATACTGAAAAACATACTTTGCGTTCACAAACAGTTCTCTGCTATCACACAATCTCATGAGGTACGACACGTCCGTTGCTAAAATTACGTGGGAATAAGAAAAATTATTAGCAACGATATTCGATCCAAAGACCTTGTGCTTGTGAAACTTAGCTCTTAGTCGTTGGCATATGAACTACTTAAATCCGAGCGACGATACAAAGTATACATGCACGTCAAAGTTTTTCAACTCTGTTTTCTCGAAAACGGTCGAGAGTTGCGTCTTCATATTTACTTAAGTTGAAGTCATAGTCTTGTCCTGCGGATCCTGTCAGTATGAATCAAACTGGTGAGTCTAAGTTCTTACGGTCCCTTTGTTGGCGGATAGTATTTTTTCCGCTTTATCTGTGTGCGTTATAAATCTTCTGTACGTTTCCTCCTGAAACACCAAACATTCCCCCTATCTTGGTTATGGGAGTACCCACTATACGACCACCAGCAATTCGCCCTTGTTCGAATGCAGTCACAACTATACAGAACACTTCCTCGAGCAGGAGTGACATTTGCAACGTACTGAGGACATGGCGCAGGTACCGTTCGTGGTTAAATAAAACAGCGCAACCTCTTCCGACCAGATCACCAATGTTATGCGCTGTCGAGCTTGACAAGCGCTTGGGTGGGTAACCGTCTGGGCCTGCCGAGCATTGTTGACAACATGGGTGCACTCAGCTATTGAGAGACCAATAGAGGAGCTACTCGATTGAGAAGTAGCGGCTCCGGTCACGAAAACTGACGATGGCTGGAAGAGGGGTATACTGACCACATGGCCCTCCATATCTGCATCCATTGACGACTGTCGGCTGAGGATGACGCGACGGCTGGTCGGCCTTCCGAGACCTGTTTGGACGGAGTTCAGTTTTTAGTTTATTCATTTCTCGCCGTGTTTCCATATTTTTGTCCAATCTCTGTCTCAATACGCTGTCTCCTAAAAGCTATGTTGATTGTTGGTAAGATTTTTTATTGATGTGGTGCCTGAAGATGAAACCTTGTGAAGTCATAAATAGGAGAATAAACGCAAGCTGATAAGGGAGTAAGCAGTACTGGGAGGCAGGCAGCAGGCTGGGACTCACGCGTGACGTGGTAGGCGAGGGCGGCGAGCAGCACTACGAGGACAGCAGCGCCCAGCACGGAGGCGGTGATCAGCACGGCGGGCCGGTGTCTCCGTAGCCAGCCGCGAGACAGCACCACCATCGGCGACGCCAGCGCCGCGCCTGGAAACGCCGGCTAGTCGTCATAAGGCTGTCCTCAGAGACAGGTCACGCAGGGAGAAGGTCCGAAAACAGACGATTTTGCATTAACTGGTTTAGCGAGTATGAGAGCCTGTGGTTCCCTGACAACTAAATTTGAGACGAAGTATACAATGAATTTCATATCAAATAATTTATCTGCTCAGTAGATTTAAGGTAGGTAACAACTAAACACTAAGCTTATTTCATTAGTATAAGCTGAGTATATCATTATGTATTATAAATAAGGATGCCATCTGTTCACTGTTACCTGTAAGCACTCAGCAGTTATTAAATTTGCACTACTTGAGAGGGCCCCCACGAATAAACTAGTGACTGTAGGACGATGAAACTGTGTCGAAACATCTGTAACATCGTGCAGAAGAAAAACAACAAATAAACCACTGAAAAACATTTTAATTTCTACATGAGGGGCTAACATTTGTTAATCGCGTACCATCTTTACATTCCAAGTTACAAACGTTCCTCAGTGTGACGACCATCTGCGTCCCACCAGAGATAACATTTCACAACTGTTCGAAGCACTTTGCAAATGGGGACCATGAGATGTTCATCTGTCATACCACAGCCCGTGCACTGTTCGAAGATCGTACATTGTGTCCAATACTCTTGCCCATGGCAACACTAACTTCAACAGTTTATGGTGCAACTGGCCGCCGGCCTCTCCCTGGAGCAATTCCCAAAGTGCAGGTTAATTTGCACTTCCAACTCATGTTCTTCAACCTCAGTGCAGAAGAAGGTCTCATTGCTTTACCAGTACTTTACCGGCGTCCATACTCGCGAAGCGCATCAACACGTTACGGATGTTTGCATAAAACAACTCTCCGACTAAGGTCCTGCTCACCTTGTGCAGACCCGTGTTGACTGTCTGCAGCTCTAATGCACATTGATACGGTAAATCGCTTTTTCGTCTAAAATGGCTTAACTAGTTAAAGTATAATAATAACCACCGAATACATCCTGGAATGAGGGTATCCATTCAGTCACGTAATGGAGTTAGAAAATACAAGGGTAGTTTTTAACACGACTCGTTTTGCTACAGCACACGAAATATTTTATTTATGAACACAACTTTTATGATAAATGGAAATATGAAAATTATTTTATTTTTCTACGTAATAACCATTAATGTCCGAACACCACTTCAACTGTGGCACCAGCTTTTGGATACCGCAGTCCTAGAACTCTGCCGTCAGTCCATTTAACCAGACAGTTACAGCTGCTTTCAACATATCATTCGCCAATCGTTGTCCACCAAGAAAGTCATCAAGTTTTGGAAAAAGAAAGTGATTGTGTTAGAGCAGAGCTGTAGGACGGGTGGTCCAGTAATTCTCACCGAAAAGTGTCAGGCTGTGCCATTGTCGTTGCTGCAAAAGAGGCCGAGCATTGTCGTGAAGCAGAATAATGGCCCTCGAGAGTAGTCCCCGCCAGTGGTTTTCAATTGTGAACCCAACCTCTAAAGAGCTTTCACAATATCTCTCAACATGTCACTTGTCTCGGCAGGAAGTGTATAAAAAATTAAAAAAGACCTTTTCTGACCCAGAAGCTGTGGCCATGATTTTTTGTTTGCGTCTGTTTGAATTTCTTTGGTTTTGTCGCAGAATTTTAATGATGCCACTCACTGGATCGTCGTCTATGAAGTATACGGAGCAATCTATCTTTAATCATCAATCACAATATCACTAAAGAACTCTTCACCATTCTTGCTGCAGCACTCCAAAAATAACGACTTGGCAGTAATTTTTGTTCGCTGTTCACCCGCATCATTCTTGGGACCCATCTCCCATATATTTCTTGTACTGTTGTTTGTCAGTAGTAATTGCATAAATTATTGACCTTGAAACAAAATGTTAGATCACCATTCACTTTAAATGATGCACACACTCCTTGGCCCTTAAACCATACAGTGACGGACTCACATTTATTTTACTATAATTCCTGGTCCTAACAACAAATTGCATATTAGACGTGAAATACGACCGACCCAAGTCATCTCGTTTACTTGAAAGGTGAGATAAGCAATAATATCTCTTCTATTAAAAGCCTCCAGTCCTGCAAGGGCCTTATAGACAGTCAGGCGAGAACACCTAAATCTCGTGTAGCGTGGCATCGCCGTCCGATGCTGTTGCACGAGCAGGTGCACGACGACTGACGCCGTCTAACCAGATTCACGTCTAATATTCCACTTGCAACGAGAACCAGGAATCATCGTAAAATAAATGAGAGTGTCCGTCGCTGTATGGTTGAAAGGCCAAGGAAATTGCGCAAAAATTAAAGTGACTGGTGATCTCACCTTTTACTACAGAAACTGAAATAAAGTACCTATCCTTACCTTATCTCCCGTGAGATTATTTTTTTAACAAACAAAAACTAAACATTTAATGCATTAATTTGTGTTGTAGCTCTCAGCATCTCCGTGCGCTCGAGCGCGTGACCTTGGAGCGGAATTACCGCTGCGCCGCAGTACTGCCTTTGACGTCATATGAGTGTTGACTGACTCCCGCGGCTACGTAGTTTCTTAAAAAAACTCTTTTGCAGTCACAAAAACATTTTTCTTCAAACCATTGGAGTGACCAAAGAAGAAAACAATCCCAAATTTCAGAAGCTGAAGATGGTATATCGGTTCTTCAAGGACTGCTGCAATACGAAATCCATCTCCATCAAAGCGAAAATTAGGCACTACAAAAAAGCTATGAAACTGCAAGTGCTCTTGTAATGTCTCTTGCAGCGGTCTCTCCACGATATTTTCAGAAATTTTAGAAATTATATAACTCAGTACATATCTCGAAATATCTCTTCTTATCTTACCGATTATCAATGCAAAGTAGTTTCAAGCCCAATTATTCCTTGGAGCGTCCATTTACTCCATGGAATAGCTTCTCTGCTATCTATGTTTTCTCTTATGAAAAGAATGAAAAACTTCTTGCCGATTAGTCGTAAAAGAAGGATCTATATGTACGTATTGTTGAGCGAGTCGCCATCTTGATGAGATTCTGTATGAGAAGGAATTTAATACATGAACTAAACTAAAGTAAGTGTGTTCGCGTATTATTTAACGGATTATTATTATTGACAGTGTCTGCTTACTACGCTGTGTTGCACGAGATCAGTGGGGAACGTCTGATTTACACTGGACGAACCTGCCGTTTTGAATGCTCAAGATATCCAGTTACTTCAAATAAATAGGCTAACACGGTCTTACCAGCAGATCTCCGGTCTTCCCCATGTGATCACCGAAAGTTAATAATTATTACAAATGTTTCCAGGAGATCGACTCACAATTTTCGTCGCACCGAGACTTCGAAATTGCTTCACTGCCTTATGGAATTTAAGTTAAGCTTAATTTAATCAGGACAGAACAGTATTGAACTGTGTGAATGTGATAAGCCTGCTTTGTCAATGAAAATTCCCTTAATATACGCATGTTTTTGATATCCTGATCAGTGAAGCTAAATCAGGCCGGTGTGAGAGAGATTCTTTAAATTTAAGAAATAGTAAACTCTCCTACTTAAATTAGGAGAAATAGAGAAAATGGAGAAAATGGAGAAGGAAAGAGTGTAGTTCTCCAAAAAATTCGAGGATTCAACGCAGATGAATATGACAACTATAAATTAAGAAGCAACAAAGAACTATCGAAGATTTACCGAACTTTCAGACAGTCGGGAGAAGGCAGTTCACCTTTCTGGAAACGTGGAAAAATAGACAAAAAATAATACATTAAGAGAATTCGAAAATTTCAGTAACGAAAAGAACAGCTGGATCAGAGATACTCAAAAACTTAGGAGAGATGAAGCTAACTGAAGCTATTCAGAACAAAAATTCTTAACCAAAATAAAAAATAAACGGTTTTCGAAAAAAAGAGGGAATGAAGTGCTGGAAGAAGAACCACCTTATTCGAAAAAACAATATCTAAGTAATTGTTTTACATGGTCCATAATTGGCGAGAGTAAACATGAAGCTGAAACCTAAAAATACAATTAGAAAAAACATCAAAACGATTGAAAAAACCAATGTTAGATATCATCAAAATTAACTAGCAAAAACTGCAACGTTAATACTATTATTCAATTGATGCGATCTATAACGCTGCCTACCAAAATTCAATTGTCAATTCAATCTTACCTTTGTATGTGCTGTATTTTGGTATAGTGGGAATGGATACCAATGCAGATAAAGAATTTCTATTATTTCCTCTGGTACCGTGTTTAAAAAAGAAAACAAGATGCTTGTCCAGGGAATGTATCAAAATGAGCAATATACAACTGAAAACCCTCTAACGGAAATATTACACTCAGAATCTGATGATTTTTAACTTTCCGCGGACAGTGAAACGTTTAATAACTTGTTCAGCGTTACTTCGCCCTCACATTGAAAAAGAATACGAACACGCGAAAAATTTTATTCTCGTCTACCTGGTTCTCTAATGACAGTTCATTAAAATACCACAACAAGGGAACATAGAGCCATCATCGCCCGTGGAGGAACCGGAGTTCCTCGATTTATTTTATTTCATTCCACTCCGCTTGTATGTTACTGTATGTGTAAAATATTGATTTTGTTAATAACCTCTTCATGCGTAATATATGGTTGGGAAAGAAGTGACACCTCTACATTTTCGCAATTGTCAGTGCTATTTTGTTTTTATACTTTATAGTAGTTTTCATCTACATCTACATCTACATTCATATTCCGCAAGGCAATTGACGGTGTTTGGCGGAGGGCACTTTGAGTACCTCTATCTGTTCTCCCTTCTATTCCAGCCTCGTATTGTTCGTGGAAAGAAAGATTGTCGGTATGCCTCTGTGTGGGCTCTAATCTCTCTGATTTTATTCTCATGGTCTCTTCGCGAGATATACGTAGGAGGGAGCAATATACTGCTTGACTCTTCGGTGAAGGTATGTTCTCGAAACTTCAACAAAAGCCCGTACCTAGCTACTGAGCGTCTTTCTTGCAGAGTCTTCCACTGGAGTTTATCTATCACCTCCGTAACGCTTTCGCGATTACTAAATGATCCTGCAACGAAGCGCGATGCTCTCCGTTGGATCTTCTCTATCTCTTCTATCAACCCTATCTTGTACGGATCCCACACTGCTGAGCAGTATTCAAGCAGTGGGCGAACAAGTGTACTGTAACCTACTTCCTTTGTTTTCGGACTACATTTCCTTAGGATTCTTCCAATGAGTCTCAGTCTGGCATCTGCTTTACCGACGATTAATTTTATATGATCATTCCATTTTAGATCACTCCTAATGCCTACTCCCAGATAATTTATGGAATTAACTGCTTCCAGTTGCTGACCTATTCTGTAGCTAAATGATAAGGGATCTATCTTTCTATGTATTCTCAGCACATTACACTTGTCTACATTGAGATTCAATTGCCATTCCCTGTACCATGCGTCAATTCGTTGCAGCTCCTTCTGCATTTCAGTACAATTTTCCATTGTTACAACCTCTCGATATACTACTGCATCATCCGCAAAAAGCCTCAGTGAACTTTCGATGTTATCCACAAGGTCATTTATATATATTGTGAACAGCAATGGTCCCACTACACTCCCCTGCGGCACACCTGAAATCACTTACTTCGGAAGACTTCTCTCCATTGAGAATGACATGCTGCGTTATGTTATCTAGGAACCCTTCAATCCAATCACACAATTGGTCTGATAGTCCATATGCTCTTACTTTGTTCAATAAACGACTGTGGGAACCGTATCAAACGCCTTGCGAAAGCCAAGAAACACAGCATCTACCTGGGAACCCGTGCCTATGGCCCTCAGAGTCTCGTGGACGAATAGTGCAAGCTGGGTTTCACACTATAGTCTTTTTCGAAACCCATGCTGATTCCTACAGAGTAGATTTGTAGTCTTCAGGAAAGTCATTATACTCTAACATAATTCGTGTTCTAAAATTCTACAACTGATCGACGTTAGAGAACACGTGGATGACCTGTGCCGTTTTCCAATCTTTTGGAACGCTACGCTCCTCTAGAGACCTACGGTACACCGCTGCAAGAAAGGGGGCAAGTTCCTTCGCGTGAAACTCACGATAGAGTGAGGAATTTTAACAAAACACTTTTTCACTAAACGTATGTAGCGACACATCGACACAAACAACATCCATCTTGCCAACCTTTCCGTCAATAAAAATTTGTCGCCAACAGGTCAAACACGATCTGTGCTTGACAAACACGTCAAACAGCATCGTACACGGTCAAATATTTGGCAAGCATAGTTACATTTGACAAAATGCTTCATCGTTTACGTGGTCCTAAAGGCGTCACACAGATTACATGGGACTCTGCACGTCGATGAACTTTTCAGGTGATAGTATTTTCGACCACTCTCGGCTGTATCTGCCACATTTCTTGCCATCTAGGACTTTCACAGGTGCTTAATGGTAGCCTTATTTGGTGCAGCCTTATCATAATGTTGCATCAAAGGCTGATTCATTGAACTTTACTGACAGACCAATTCTAACTTCATTTCACACAGTACTTGTTTACGAACTCCTTACATTACACAGGGTACCTCACATGAAACCGGTCTCACGCTCGAGATTCAATTAACAATGAACTAACTAAAAAAGAACATAACAGTAACGTTAAAAACATGTAGTTACACGTTTACTAATTGTGCTGGAAGTGATGGTCATGACATCCAGGCCACTTCATAAGCAATTCGACCAGAGATGATTAACCGGTACGTGGTACGTGAGGCGTAACAGTTGTGTGTATAATACTAAACTTGGATCAAATGAACAAGATTCATTGCTGAACTAAATTGACACAAAACACGTTTGGCAACAGCGGTAAGCAGTTTATCACGCTGTGACACCAGACGTTACTCTTATATCGTAGTTACGAGTATTTGCACTACTGTTTGCGAAAATTTCAGGAATGATCTGTATCACTCCAAAATCGAAAAATGTGGACAACAATGGATACGTAAGTGATTAAGACTGCAGAGGGATGCTGTGCGTGCTGGTGCAACACTGGTGCGCATTTCTACGCACGGTTGTAACCAACTGTGCTGGTTCAACGTTGAACACTACAGTGGGGTGTGGACATGTGCGCTGCATTCTGCAGAGTGTGCACGGATGCCTTTTGACGGTTTCCATTGATCGGAAACGACCAACACCTCAGAGTGGAATGGACACGTCAACACAGTCACTGGCGTGCCAAGTGGCAGAATGTAGTGTTTCGGACTTCAACTTGCCTTATTGATGGCTGTGTACGTGTTAGGTGCTACTGTTATGATCGCAATCGGCCAAACTACATTGTCGAACGGCAGAGTGAACAATAGCAGTGCGATAGTTTGGGGAGCCATTGGCTAGAACGTATGATCTCACCTCCTCCGTGTTGAGGGCAATCTGAATATCAACTGCTGCCCCAGAGGTTTGAGTCCGAGTGACGGTGGATCACTCGGCCCGTGGGTCGATGAAGAATGCAGCAAATTGCGCGTCGACATGTGAACTGCAGGACACATGAACATCGACGTTTCGAACGCACATTGCGGTCCATGGATTCCGTTCCCGGGCCACGTCTGGCTGAGTGTCGGCAAAAAACCAGACCAATTGTGTGATTGGATTGAAGAGTTCCTAGATAACAGAACGCAGCATGTCACACTCAATGGAGAGAAGCCTTCCGAAGTAAGAGTGGTTTCAGGTGTGCCGCAGGGGAGTGTCGTAGGACCATTGCTATTCACAATATACATAAATGACCTTGTGGATAACATCGGAAGTTTACTGAGGCTTTTTGCGGATGATGCCGTGGTATATCGAGAGGTAACAATGGAAAATTGTACTGAAATGCAGGAGGATCTGCAACGAATTGACACATGGTGCAGGGAATGTCAATTTAATCTCAATGTAGGCAAGTGTAATGTGCTGTGAATACGTAGAAAGATCCTTTATCAGCTAGCTACAACTGGAGGCAGTTAATTCCATAAATTATCTGGGAGCAGGCATTAGGAGTGATTTAAAATGGAATGATCATACACTCCTGGAAATGGAAAAAAGAACACATTGACACCGGTGTGTCAGACCCACCATACTTGCTCCGGACACTGCGAGAGGGCTGTACAAGCAATGATCACACGCACGGCACAGCGGACACACCAGGAACCGCGGTGTTGGCCGTCGAATGGCGCTAGCTGCGCAGCATTTGTGCACCGCCGCCGTCAGTGTCAGCCAGTTTGCCGTGGCATACGGAGCTCCATCGCAGTCTTTAACACTGGTAGCATGCCGCGACAGCGTGGACGTGAACCGTATGTGCAGTTGACGGACTTTGAGCGAGGGCGTATAGTGGGCATGCGGGAGGCCGGGTGGACGTACCGCCGAATTGCTCAACACGTGGGGCGTGAGGTCTCCACAGTACATCGATGTTGTCGCCGGTGGTCGGCGGAAGGTGCACGTGCCCGTCGACCTGGGACCGGACCGCATCGACGCACGGATGCACGCCAAGACCGTAGGATCCTACGCAGTGCCGTAGGGGACCGCACCGCCACTTCCCAGCAAATTAGGGACACTGTTGCTCCTGGGGTATCGGCGAGGACCATTCGCAACCGTCTCCATAAAGCTGGGCTACGGTCCCGCACACCGTTAGGCCGTCTTCCGCTCACCCCCAACATCGTGCAGCCCGCCTCCAGTGGTGTCGCGACAGGCGTGAATGGAGGGACGAATGGAGACGTGTCGTCTTCAGCGATGAGAGTCACTTCTGCTTTGGTGCAATGATGGTCGTATGCGTGTTTGGCGCCGTGCAGGTGAGCGCCACAATCAGGACTGCATACGACCGAGGAACACAGGGCCAACACCCGGCATCATGGTGTGGGGAGCGATCTCCTACACTGGCCGTACACCACTGGTGATCGTCGAGGGGACACTGAATAGTGCACGGTACATCCAAACCGTCATCAAACCCATCGTTCTACCATTCCTAGACAGGCAAGGGAACTTGCTGTTTCAACAGGACAATGCACGTCCGCAGGTATCCCGTGCCACCCAACGTGCTCTAGAAGGTGTAAGTCAACTACCCTGGCCAGCAAGATCTCCGGATCTGTCCCCCATTGAGCATGTTTGGGACTGGATGAAGCGTCGTCTCACGCGGTCTGCACGTCCAGCACGAACGCTGGTCCAACTGAGGCGCCAGGTGGAAATGGCATGGCAAGCCGTTCCACAGGACTACATCCAGCATCTCTACGATCGTCCATGGGAGAATAGCAGCCTGCATTGCTGCGAAAGGTGGATATACACTGTACTAGTGCCGACATTGTGCATGCTCTGTTGCCTGTGTCTATGTGCCTGTGGTTCTGTCAGTGTGATCATGTGATGTATCTGACCCCAGGAATGTGTCAATAAAGTTGCCCCTTCCTGGGACAATGAATTCACGGTGTTCTTATTTCAATTTCCAGGAGTGTATAAAGTTGATCGTCGGTAAAGCGGATGCCAGACAGTTTCACTGGAAGAATCCTGAGGAAATGCAATCCGAAATCAAAGGAAGTAGGTTACAGTACACTTGTTCGCCCACTGCTTTAAGATTGCTCACCAGTGTGGGTTCCGTACCAGATAGGATTGATAGAAGAGAGAGAGAGCGAAGATCCAACGGAGAGCATCGCGCTTCGTTACAGGATCATTTAGTAATCGCGAAAGCGTTACGGAGATGATAGATAAACTCCAGTGGAAGGCTCTGCAGGAGAGACGCTCAGTAGCTCTGTACGGGCTTTTGTTGAAGTTTCGAGAACATACCTTCACCGAGGAGTCAAGCAGTATATTGCTCCCTCGTACGTATATCTCGCGAAGAGACGATGAGGATAAAATCAGAGAGATTAGAGCCCACACAGAGGCATACCGACAATCTTTCTTTCCACGAACAATACGAGACTGGAATAGAAGGGAGAACCGATAGAGGTACTCAGGGTACCCTCCGCCACACACCGCAGGTGGCTTGCGGAGTATGGATGTAGATGTAGATGAGTATCTCTCCTGCAACTAGTTCCACATGCCATATTGTACTAGGACAATGTCTGGCTGCATGGGGCGAGGAATACGCAACCTTACTTTGAAGAACGACGAGTCCCACCGTTTCTTCCTTGGCCTGCCGTCTTACGACCAGCTACAGTACACGCGATTTCGGCGTTGTAACGCTGAAGTTGCTCAGCCAACACCACCGTGACGATCTTAGAGCATTCTTTTCATGGACAAGTGATTTGAAAGGTCTTTCGATCTTCTGATTTATCAGCAGCTGATTTTCTTGTCGGGATAGGGATGCTATTTAGAAGATTTTCCCTCAAAATATTTGTGAACTGCAGAAACAAATATTGCGGTTCTTGGGGGAAAGCACATTACAAGAGCTGGAACGTCGTATCCAACTGAGTAAATAGTTCAGTGGAGATCAGTTTCGACATCGTTGTAGTTTAGTCATTTTCTCTTAAGATGGAGTTACTTTTTCAGCATTCTGTGTAAACAAATCACGTAATATAATGAAGGATCGCATACGGCAAACTATCGGAGATCAGTGTATACAAGGCATGGCAAAGAAACTTCCCCGTGCTCGACATGTTGGAGGAAGGCGATGTAGTTACTCGAGCAAAAAGGGGGGACTACTAGATTTAAACACGTCAGAGCACAAGAAAGACATTTCAGTTACATGCTCAGCCCGTCATGTGGTCGTAATCATCTCGAAAGCCTTTTCACATTAATCGCCTGAGTCCAAATGACAGCTCTGCCAATGCAGTGCCCTTTCATACCTTGTGTACGCAACACTACCGCCATTTGTATGTGTATATATCGCCATCCTATGACTTGTCACTTCAGTGTATACCATACATCCGTCAAACAAAATAGCTGTGCTCAGTAGTTGGAAGAAATCACAGAAATGGCAGACAAAACTGCTGTTTAATATCCTTTACATCCCTCTGTTAACTGTTACAACTTAGTAGATGACCTCTATGTCAATGAGCATTGATTCCGAAAATATCCGAAACCAAACTCACTTTTTACGAATACCCTGAAAGCTACAAATCAAGGTAGTCAGGTAAATGCATTATTTATTGACTTCTGAAAACCATTTGGCTTGGTACCACAACAGTGCTAATTATCGACGGCGTAATCGTGGGGGATATCAAGATAACTTTGTGACTGAATTCATTATTTATTGGAAGGAGGATACAATACATTATCTTTGGTGTAGTCAGCAACATGTTTAACTTCAGGCATGCCCCTGGAAAGACTGCTGGAATGCTTAGCGTGTACGTTGTATAGTAACGAGCTAGCAGACAATATTAATAGTAACCTCTCACTTTTCATTGATTATGAAATTACAATGAACGGAAGTCTTAAGAAAGCTGCGGAAGTATCTTTCCGATCTCAACAAACTTTTGAAGAGATGCAAGGATTGGCAAGTTCGAGTAAATGTTACAAAAAGTAGAAGTGTGCGCTTCACAAAACTTGTAAACATTTTCTCTTATGACAACAGCAATTACACAGGCTCAGTAGTAGGTAGAAAGGTGGCAGAGATGGTCTCATACTACGAAAATTGAGTTAGTATACGAAAGAGATTGCTTTCAAAACACTGGCACGACTCTCGACCTCCACTCATAGATTACGCCTTAGGGTTGTTCCGACTTACCGACTGCTGCCTAGAAGGCAGGAAGAAGAGGAAGAGCGAGCTATGATCATTGGATATATCAGCCTCTCCAGCTATTATTGCGAGTAAATGAATCCTGATGGTGCTGCTGCTTTTACATTCAAGTAGCTCCCCCACTTGGTCTACGTGACTGAGTGAACCCGTTCCAGACCTTCCTACCGCACAAAAATCAGAGTGCCACCGGGAACTGAACCGGGTCCTCCCATACCAAAAATAACGACACTATCTGTTGGGCTATGGACACAGTCCTAACACGACCGGTTTTAGAATATTGTTGACGTTTGTGGTACGCATTCGAAATCGGATTAAGAGGGTATATTGAACATATACAAGGAAGCGGAGCACAAATGTTAACAAGTTTACTAATGGAAGGGCGTAACAGAGGTGGTTCTTCTGTTGCTGCATTCGACCGAGCCACTGGAGAGTGCTGCCCTCTCTGGAGATATTTCCACCTGAGGAGCAATGGTCGGTAGGTCGTGCCTGTAAGGGGACATGAGCGTACTCTCTCCTCGGCCACAGTAGAACAGATGTGAATGATTCTCGGTCGGTCGGCTGACTTCAGACCGTAGCTGCGCACCATGTAAAACGGGAAATATGTACATTTTGACTTTTGAAACCTAACTGCGTATAATAAGTGATTATCTGAACTGTTGTTCACTCCGAATGGATCCGAACCATTATACAGTCCTCCTAAATTCATGGTCTTCCGGTGCATTTACGCTTCACATTTTCATCTGCGGACGGTAATAGAGGTACTGAAGAAACTAAACTTGCAGGCACTTCAAGATAGACGCCAATTGTCTTCGAAAGCCTCTCTATAAAGTTTTAAGCAAAAACTGAGTCAATAATGTAGGAATATACTGAAATCCTCTGAATTGTTTCTGTATGGACCCCGACGACAAAAAGGGACTAATGAGAGCACGCATACAGGCGTTTAATCAGCTATGCTTCCTACGTTCCATACGCTACTGGAACGGAAAGACGCACTAGTAACTGATAGAATGGGACGAAATCTCCGCCATGCAATTCATACGTGCTTGCATAGATGAAAATGTAAGAGGGTCGCTCAAGAAAGCACAACATACCGGGTGATCAAAAAGTCAGTATAAATTTGAAAACTGAATAAATCACGGAATAATGTAGATAGAAAGGTAAAAATTGACACACATGCTTGGAATGACATGGGGTTTTATTAGAACCAAAAAAATACAAAAGTTCAAAAAATGTCCGACAGATGGCGCTTCATCTGATCAGAATAGCAATAATTAGCATAACAAAGTAAGACAAAGCAAAGATGATGTTCTTTACAGGAAATGCTCAATATGTCCACCATCATTCTTCAACAATGGCTGAGGAATAATGTTGTTAACAGCACTGTAAAGCATGTCCGGAGTTATGGCGAGGCATTGGCGTCGGATGTTGTCTCAGCATCCCTAGAGATGTCGGTCGATCACTATACACTTGCGACTTCAGGTAGCCCCAAAGCCAGTAATCGCACGGACTGAAGTCTAGGGACCGGGGAGGCCAAGCATGACGAAAGTGGCGGCTGAGCATCACCAAACGACGCGCGCAAGAGATCTTTCATGCGTCTAGCAATTTTTTTGGTTCTAATAAAACCCCATCTCATTCCAAGCATGTGTGTCAATTTTTACCCCTGTATCTACATTATTCCTTGGTTTATTAAGTTTTCAAATTTATACTGACTTTTTGATCACCCGGTATTTTCGAAGACTCAATTTTTGCTCTACGTCTTTGCTAATCACGGAGGATATAGACTCCAAATCATTTGTTTGTAGCCATCCACTGTCCAGTGACGTCGTTCTACGCACGACCTCGAATGTGTGAGTGAACTGACTGCAGAAATGTGTGGGTTGTGAGCAGCTGCTATACAACTAACTCCCTCCGCAAAGGCATTATGCTAGCTGGATCGCCGGTAACGTTTTGTAAGTCATGAATGATTCCTTACGTTGATCTCATGCGATTTTTACAACCACCATCCACTAAGTCAGTCGGTACACGACGTCGGCTGGTCTCGGTTATCTGTGGTTGTTACATCGCGTTTCCACTTCAGTCACATCAGCAATCGTTGACTTGGGCAAATGTAGAAGGATGCAAATGTCCCTGAGGGATTTGTTACGCATGTGGCATCCAATGACCAGTCCGCGTTCGAAGTCTATGAACTCTCCTGAAGGATCCATTTTGGCGTTAATGCTTCTCAACTGACAACGCCATACTCCCCGCCACCTCTAATACTGGCGGGCCCGCACTAGATAGGGGCGTGCAGATACTTTACATCAAATGTTACATAGTAAAAGTGTAGTTTTACTTTTGTAGGACTTGTGGCCGCACTTCCCATCCTTTCCAACGACACCATCAGACTGGAGGAAGTTACCTGGTCGGCGGCGGCGTGGCGTGGGCGGCGGCAGCTGCGTGAAGTACGGCGGCGTTGAGAGCGGCACATTCTCCAGCTCCGGAGACGTCACTCCAGCGCCCGCGGCCAGCGCTGCGCCTGCGCCGGCAGTCGTCTTGCTGCCCTGCAACACACAGCCCGCCGTCACCACTAGAGTTGAGTAACTGGCGTTTAAGTGCACGCTTAACTATTCCCTAAAGTGCGCAATATAGCGCTCCGAAGTGAACGGCAAAAATCGCGTGTGGCTAGATGTGCCACAAAGCGGACGTCAATATGGCATGCACGACAGCAAGCTGTCACGGCGTGGAGTGCTGAAAGGACATAAGCGAGCTTCGCGTTCTCTGTGGCAACTGCACCACATACAGTGACACGGAAAAACACGAAACTAAAAGGTCGTTATGAGTGAAAAATGGATGAGCACGCGGAAGAAGAGGGGAGCTTCACATTTTTCGAAAATACTTAGATGATACATACTTGTTTCGAAATTGAGAATGAGTGATTAGAGATTCGCACCGCACCTTCTGCAACAGTTTAAATAAACATGATATCGATAACAAAAACAATTGCTTTTGGCCCGAGAAGCTATCTGCTTCTCTAAAATCCACACCACTAGTGAAGCGAACTGTCAAAAAACTATACTTTTTGTATGTTCACCCTCCCGACACCACTTCTGAGATGCAATGTCTTTCTTGACAGTACAGTGACTTCAAAGTTTTTACTTTGTTTTTAATCTCATGCAGTGTTGTTTGCGCCCTACAGTCTTCGTACAACGTACTGCATTTAATTACTTATCTTTGTTTCTGTTGTGATAATTACTTCTGATGACAAAAGAGACAGCTTCACTTCATCTTATGAACAGTAACGCTTAAGTGCTCTTTGCATTAAACTGCCGTATATCTTCTGCTCGACAACACTTTCTCGGCGCTTTTTGGAAGCTAAAGTATGCACCTGTAGATGCCTTCACTGCTTCCAACAAGATGTGTGAGGAAACGCTTCGGCTTTTGACAGCAGCGTTGTGTAACATAATATACCCCTTCACGTTCAGATGTGGATTTCCCTTCATTTCGATGCAATATGTTTGCAGGCAGTCTGCACAACTCCACGGACTTTTCTTGTGCGCCAAAAGAACGTCTACTACAGGCACCAAGATATCCCTGATACTCTCTTGGTTTTTTGGTGGGACAAATCTGCCGTGATGGGGTGTGGCTTCCTTAAGTGCCCCATATTGCAACGAAATTTCGCCTTGGTGGCATCACACAGCTTGAAGACTTCTGTACGTCGCAGAGAAATTTCTTCTGCAGCTAATAATGATGCGTCGTCTGAAATAGACGAGACTAGTATACTGGTCAACAATCTTTCTGTCATTAAGAATGTGAACGATTTTTAGTACATTTGTAAGACCTGTATTCAAAATGAATTCAGTGTGTATGTAGCTCAGCTGTCTTGATATGTTACTCTCTATCGAAATGCTTGGAAACGCCGTACTTTGGTTTGAGTAGGCTTACTTATTGTACAAATGCAATTGTTGAAACCTCCATTATGTACGTATTTTGTCTCACAAAAATAGATTAACCACTTAAAAGAAAAATTTTGCAATATCCTAATTCCCTACCCGCTGTAATTCCCATTCGTCACCTTGAATACTTACCATTACCTGTGACGAACTGAAGATCGTGGGATATATGGGTACTGACGCAAATCTGTCAAACCCTTATTGTCCACAGAGACCACAAATGGAAGGAAAAATAGTCTACTACTGGCTTTGCAGAAAAATATTAACTGTACCAGAAAATGAATATGGACTGTTAAGGGAATGTGTGTCGACGTTAGGTTAGAAGCAATAGTGGCAAACTAAAAAGGTTTTAGATTAATGCTGACGAATTTGACATAAACAAGTTAGTTAGTGCATGAAAAATTTTGGAAGAAACCTGTACTAAAGACGAGTGATTCCGCGGCAGGGTGGTATAAATGAACTAGTTTTTTCTGCTTTAGAATGACCTATTATTTTGTTCAGTTTATGATCTTGTTAACGAAATTGCAAACAATACGTATCATGAATTTATAGCCTCCAAAAAATTATTTGCCGCTACCCTACATCACGTTAAATATCTAGTCTGCCACAGACAAGGAGTCTAAAGTGGATCATCGATTTTGATCACATTTTGCAAGGACATTCTATATTGAAAATAGAGACATGCTTCGGCTTCTTGCTGGGCTATTTTTGTTCTATGTATCAGGATGAAAAATAACTGTCAATACATTATAATATATGCTTATTTGATTATTAATCACACGTCCCGATGTTTTACTTCAAAAGAAGCAAAGAAAATTTTCAGGTTAACATCAGATATACCAAAAAATATTAAATGAATAACGCCACGACCAATAATCGACACAGACCATCAGCGTGGTAGTGTGATGCCTTGACAGCTTCGCCGCCGATCTCGCGCTGCTGTACAGACTGAATGATGGTTACCCAAGATATGCCACGAAAACACAAAACAGGCTAATAACATTGATTGTCGACCTTATATTACATTAATAAAAACTGTTGTTTTGAGTATCTTTCGATGTGTAGTATTGAAAATACGTTTTTCCGCCATCAACTTTGATGGTTCAAATGGTTAAATGGCTCTGAGCACTATGGGACTTAACATCTGAGGTCATCAGTCCCCTAGAACTTAGAATTACTTTAACCTAACTTAACTAACGACATCACACACATCCATGCCCGAGGCAGGATTCGAACTTGCGACCGTAGCGGTCGCGCGCTTCCAGACTGAAGCGCCTAGAACCGCTCGGCCACAACGGCCGGCCATCAACTTTGATCTCACTGTTTTTCGAAAACTAGCAAGAGTCTAGCAAAAACCCGAAACATGTCTATTTTCAGTATAGAAAGTCTTCGCAAAACTATCAAAATCGGTGACCTACATGTCAGACCCTCTCCTTGTTACTTTATCCTACGTAAACGATGTCACTAAAAAATGTCTTAGGTTTTCCTGTATCTTAATATCACTTTTCCATTTCATATTAGGCAGTGCACGTGCTGAACAATGTTTAAGTCTTCTACACTTCTTGCTTAAATTGTTCTACCAGCAACAGTTACTAGATGTTGCTTCGTGAATGAAGCTTTCATCCGGCATACAACAAATGTAATAATGTATAGATAAATATGCCAAGTAACAGAACTTAAGATTACCTGTGTCGCAGCCTCTAACACTATACTTCCAGTATACTTCCACTGCTTGAAATCTGTTTACTCCAAATAGATGACTGTTTATGGTTTTTAAAAGTACGGTATGTTAGCTACATTTCTTACGTAGCGACCTAATGTGCACCACACGACGTAGACAGTGACTACTTTTGCAAACCCTGCGATCAGATTCGTTAAATTTGAAGCGTCATTACTACGGCTAGTAAAGAAAATATAGTAAGTACACTATTAAGTAGCATCGCAATCCTAAGTTATAAAATTAAATTTTTTTAAAAACTGAACAGTTTCCACAGAATCGCTTGAGAAACAATTATTCTGTGTGCATCACGGACAGACGCATTTTACAGCGGCTGTGCGGTGAAAAACGCGCTCTCTAGCGGTCGGGTGGCACCGCAGCAGGGAGCGATGGGGGGCAGCCGCGGCAGCGTGGGCTGCCCCAGAAACGTGCGAGTCTGAACACGGCTGCGGACCCGGCACGGTTTGTGCTGCGTCAGTGTGGGAAACGCCTAAACGTCGATTCAGATTTGACGGAACAGAACTTCATTTCACAATACATTCAAATAGTGGTATTCACGTAGGCCATCGATAGAACGTCAGTACCGAGGTGTCTCTGGATAGAAATGTTGACTACTGTTGTAGGCGGAGGAGGGGAGGGGGTGACATACATGACGACTGTAAACTTCGGAAGTTAAGCTTTCTTACCACGCTAATTCATGTTGTAGAAGTGGGTTTTCTGTTGTTTTAGATTATTGCAGCATTAGCGGCAGCGCCTGCGAAAGTATTACAGGCCTAATGTATCCTGGTGAAATATACCAAGGAGTGTATTTGCAGTTTGCCGCATTCAGTGTGAGCAAAGAACTAATGATTTTGTGATAAAGTGCAGTAGGAGTGGTCTTCTGATATTGGTTGCTAGCGTGTATTTAATTAATTTAAAAGTAGTAGTATAAGAAATTTTCCGACACCAATTACGGCTGTCCCCTAATTCTAAGTCAGATGTGGCGCACCACGTCCTCTGAGGCTGGTATACTGGTTAGCTATCCAGCGTAAGTGGTATATATGCAGAATCAACGCTGTTAACACTGAGGACTGAGCGCGAGTGTGGACGCTCAACCGGCTGGTACTGAGCGATTTCACAGTTTTTCTGAATTTTCTACAGCAGATTCTATATCACAGAAAAGAGATTGCTCTTTTGCACTTAAAAACTACGTCCATTCCCTTCAGAGTACTGCAAAGAAATAAACATTTACGTTAGTGACAAGGGTTGTATATTAATTTGAGACTATGCTGTTTAGACAGTGAAAAAAAAATTTAGGGTTTAGGACCTCTAAGGGACATAGGGTTGAAGTTGTTGGTTTTAAATGAATAACTGTTGAAATATGAACTTATGTTTTATTAATAATCACACAGTTACATTGGCTTTTTTTATGAAACATTTCGAAACATTTCGGAAAACAAAGCCCTACATCACAGGTTTCACAATAATATCGCATGTCTTTCCTTGAAAGTTTACCATATCTGGCCATGCTTGTTTCTGCGCATGCTTTGCACCTTCTCTGAGGCCACTTAGACAATTTTGTGGGTGGAATTAATTTTGGAAAATGTCTTCCGCTTAGTCTGTTGATGGGTGAACTATTCTGAGAAGTGCATGAGTCTAAGAGGCCACCTTTGTGAACCAAGTTCCGTGCTAACTCTGTAATGTATTCAACCAGATGTTTGCTTGTATTTCGCGACGTTTTGTGCAAAATTTATGAATTTACAGTCATGAGCATCAAAATGTGAAAGAAAACTTTTTTCACCACTTAATTTGTTTTCGTTCAAAAGGATAGTATGCCATTAGCTGGTCGCTATGTTCCACACCAGCTTTTTTGCTATTGTAGTCCAAAACACAGTCTGGCTTAATTTTTTCCACCATTCCAAATTTAGTTTTTACACTGACATTTGTTGCTATCATTTCATGCTTTGTTGTCAAAAGAAAAACCGTCTCTGTTGTCCTTCCATTTTACAAACAGTAAGTGATCTCGTCTGCGAAACGAAAGTTCATTTTTTTTCAATTTCTGGCCAACAAGATCCCTTGGTAGACCTTTTCTATTTTTCTGCACAGTACCAACTGCCTTAGATTTTTTCCTTCCACAAAGAATCAAGTAAATCAGGGCTGGTGTAAAATCGGTCCATGTATAATGTATGACCTTTATTATGTAACGAATGACACAATCTGTCTACAATGTGTAAAATGCTGTTATCGGCATTAGGCTGTATCCCAGAATAAATTTCACAGTTGAGGACGTACCCACTTTCACTTTCACATAGCATAAAAAAATTTACGCCATATTTATTAGGCTTATATTTTATACACACAATAAATCTCAGTCTACCACGAAAAGGGCAAATTCCTTCATCTATAGTAATATTTTCGCCTGGGTTGTAAGCCTTTCCACTTTGGGTCACGCATCTGTCGAATATAGGTTTTAACTTATGAATAGGATCGTGACCTACCTGGCTTTTAGGAAAATATGTTGCGTTATCTACGAGATGTAACATTCGTAGAATTGAAAAACATCTATCTCTTGGTAGACACTTTGCTGCAAATGAGGACTGCAACACGGGATTTGTTGACCAGTAATCAGACAGTTGTGGTTTCTTGACTAAGCACATATGCAAAATAATACCAAAAAATTTATGCAGTTCACTGAGTTTCACTGTTGTCCACTTACGCCACACTGACTGAGGCTTCAGTTTTCCTGTAGCATTTGGTGTCTCTATTGTGATTCAAGCGTTGTTTGTCTCTCGTTTGACCAGTCTCACCAGTTCATCGAAAAAGTACGTGAAACAATCAAACACTGAAGAATATTGGTCAATCCCATCCTGAATTCCACAGGATTCAGAAAAAAAACAGGAAGCTGGGGAGTGATTGTATCGTCATCTGTCCACTGGCCAGAAGAATATGGCAAATTGCAATGACCAGTTGTGTTTGTTGTGGCACCGATGTCAACAGCCTCATCTTCAGGTCTTCCTGACGGTTCACCGTCCGAGGGATCGTTTTCATCTATAAGAAAATTCGTAAAAATTATCTTTTTTCTGACCAGGAATCAAACTAGAGAATTACGGAAAATTTGCACAAAAAAAAAAACTTACCATCACTAATGTCAAAATCTGCGATTTCTTCATCTAATTCTGAACCACTATTGTTCAATAAAAACGCTATTTCTTCATCTCGCAAGGCCATGACGAAAATAAAGCGCAAAGCTATCAGCCGACAACAATCTAAAGTTTCGAACTGCCACGCGCCTGTTGTAAGTCGAGCGTGAGCGCGGCAAAGCAAATGACTCAAAATATACTCCTGTACCACCTCCAACAGTGACATATGCTGCCACCTATAATTTTTTCTTGGTACTAGGATAACCAGAGAGTACTTTTAAACCTACAGAATATGAAAGTCATGCGCTGGGAGTCGTTAAGATCGCTGATAATCGGCCGACGTCTTTTTGGGGTACTGTCGCACCGACGTAGGAGCTACGTCGCTCGTCTCGAAAGTGTTAAGCTGGTCTGCTTCGAAGTATATCTATCTTATGGCGTCCTAAGCTAGTCAAGTTCTTCTGCTGCTAAAGTGCGCGTCATTTACAACAGCGGCCGAGTTTAGGTTCGTTCTGCGCATCTGACGTCACAAAACACAGTCAGTCAATGAACAGAGAACGACGTTCCCAGAGCTTGACTGCAGTGCAGACCACGGACGAGTGGCTTCAGTTTTAGAAACGTTCAGTCATAAATAAAGTAATTGAACAAAAGCAATGTCTTGATAGAGTTTGGAAAAAGCATTCTTTATACCAATTGCTTCATATTCTATTAATTAATTAAACCAAACAAGTAATAAGCCTCGTAATTCAGGCGATAGCAAGGAAAGGTGTTTGTACCATTCTCACGAACCGCTTTTTCGCAATAAAGGACAGCGGTAATCGTTTATTCCCTATTGTACTTCGACGAAACGTGAATAATTCATAGTCATACCAACAGTGTTCGTCGGTATTTTGCGTGATGTTTTAGAATCCTCTAGGAGTTTACTTAAGTGATGCGCTGCGTTAGCGTAATTGTTAAAGTGTGTGACTGCTAAGCGAAAGGCTCTGAGTTCAAACCTCATTATTCTATGCTTAATCCTACCCCCATGAACCATGGACCTTGCCGTTGGTGGGGAGGCTTGTGTGCCTCAGCGATACAGATGGCCGTACCGTAGGTGCAACCACAACGGAGGGGTATCTGTTGAGAGGCCAGACAAACGTGTGGTTCCTGAAGAGGGGCAGCAGCCTTTTCAGCAGTTTCAGGGGCAACAGTCTGGATGATTGACTGATCTGGCATTGCAACACTAACCAAAACGGCCATGCTGTGCTGCTACTGCGAACATTTGAAAGCAAGGGGAAACTACAGCCGTAAGTTTTCCCGAGGGCATGCAGCTTTAGCATCAAACCAGTCTCAGGACTGAAGACAACAACAAACATGCTTAATATTTTGTTTATATAAAAACAATATCGAAGTGTCTTACATCATGAATTTTATTCGTTTGAATGTAATTTTTTGAAATTTCTAGATCTTTGTCCCTTCATTATAATCATAATAAGTTTTCGGTTTTTCTAATTTTGTCCTCCAATATTTCTTTACACAGCAATTAAAAACAATGAAAAGACACACACACAATATTCATGTTATCTGTTTTGTTTCTATATCTTCTCTTTCGCAGTCGCTGTTTTACTATTCATATTGAAATATATTCTTTGTGACAGTATTTAAAGTATTATTTAGAGCAGAATTTCGGCTCGTACGTTGCCGATCTACTTGATTGTCTCACGCAATTCTTTGCTTCGCTACTTTGGCAACATCATCATATTCAATGTTTTCGTCAACTCATCTATGTTTTGACAAGTATTTGCTGTCCGTTGTGACAAACACAAATTTTTTTGCGCATTGCGCCTCACTGACATATTTTAGTATCTACGTTTTATTACGCCCACAATTCAGTTTTGTGTACTTCGCCAGTTTTAATCAGAACTTTTTAGAAAAAAGCGAAATGACTCTGGTATAAACAAAACTTTTATTACAGTCGCGAAAGACGGAATATTTCTCAATATTACATACGACACCTATCTGGTACTTAAATGAGATATTGTTATACAGTAAATTTTATATGAAATTTAGGTATATTGTCCACATTTCATTCTCAACATTGTGGCAACTAAAATCGACCATACGGAAAGTATACACTATGGACTTTTACCGCTGCAAACTCTTCAAAATTTCGTGCAATGGTTTACTACGTGTAACATTGCACAATAACTGCGTTGAACATCGAAACAAAATTAACTCATTTATGGGGGGAAGGTATCAGTCAAGAAGATGTGTAAAAAATCAAATTTTTGGGCCAAATAGTTTTTGTGAAATCGAATGGTAAGTGTGTCAAAGCAGTCGGAACACCATGTGTCAGCACAGGTGAGCAGTGCAGTGATGACAAAATCACGCACAGCGTGGAATGCAGGGAGCACGTCTCTGTAGCAGCGAAAGGGTTAATGCGGCCGTGGGGGATTTACTTCATAAACTGCGCGCTCCCCTTAGACGTAAGTTTAGGAACTATACTATGGCGCTGCTTCTCTTGGCGCGTACGTCGTTTGCAACTGGCAACGCAATCTCCCGCGTCTGGGCGGGCATGCGCGAGCCGCCAAGATAAAAGAATTCAACTATAGTTGGGCTGATGCTTTCGTATATATGAGTAGAGAGCTGTACCGGTAAGGTGGTGTGTCGGGCACTCGTAGTTGTGCTTTGTGTTGCCCTGTGGTGACTGGTGACCAAGAGGTTCATTAGCTGCTACATATGATGGGAATTATTGTGGTGGAGTAGCCGGCTGGAGTGGCCGTGCGGTTCTAGGTGCTACAGTCTGGAACCGAGCAACCGCTACGGTCGCAGGTTCGAATCCTGCCTCGGGCATGGATGTGTGTGATGTCCTTAAGTTAGTTAGGTTTAATTAGTTCTAAGTTCTAGGCGACTGATGACCTCAGAAATTAAGTCGCATAGTGCTCAGAGCCATTTTTTATGGTGGAGTAATTTCGTCGACAACAAATTCAATGAAATTGGAACTCATTGTTTTTTGAGTACTTTAAGGTGTAAACCTGTTAAATTAAAGCCAGTTCACTATTAATATTGATAAATTTATTTTTATTGTCAAATGAATCAAGTTTAATCTTCCTAGTAATGGTAGAATTTGGAGTCAGTTTTACATTTTTCATGAAATGAGACTGTAAATTTTAGAGTATTCTTATTTTAAAAGGTTATATAGTTTAGTTACTTTGCATTTATGGTATTTCAAAAGTAAAATCTTTTCAAAATATGTTTGATATAGAGCCGCTAATCTTTTGCTATTTACTGCAAATTTTGTGATGCCTGTCGAATTTGAAGTATGGTAACATTGTAAATGGGCGTTTGTTTTGTAATGCTTTCAGCAGCAGGAAGGCGTCTGTGGTTCGTTACTGGAGGACCAGTGGTGCCTGACGTCGGCACCTAACTTGATGGTCCTGTAACCACGACGGAAACGAAGTCTTCGATAAATGCTATTCCGTTCCGCTCAACCTCGCCAGTTATTAAAATCCCAGTCCCCCACTCCCAACCACAAAAACCTCGGTTCATTCTTAATCTTTATTTTAGTGTTCGCATTGTCACAAAAACAAAACAAAGGTTCAACGAGGACATGGATATTTTTCCTGTGTGTTCTTCCACAAAAGTTACCAAATCCCTGATACTGAAAACTGATCTAGGTACTACAATATCTGGACTAATAAAAAGCCTGCAACATGCATTAACAGATAAAATAATTTTCATCAAATAACCTTTTATAATTAGGAAAAAGCTCGTCTGCTGATAGACGAAAATACAGTTTTAAAATTATTTGGTTGCTAGGAAGGAAAAGTGGGTAACGTAAGAAGGCCTTCGAAATACTGATCTGATTGTACGTATTTATGTTGACTAGATAATAAATGTTGATGTTCTGAAAAGTTTGGTCGACACTTTTTCCTACTGTTTAACTTCAGAGCAATTTGCCAAATTGCCATTCAAACTCTGCCAAGAACAGCCGTTACCGTTCTTGCTTGGGCCATTAATACACTTTACCATTGCTAGTTCCTGAACTTTGATAACGTATTCTGGGTTAGGTTAGGTTAGTGTTTAATGTCCCGTCGACAACGGGGTCATTAGAGACGGAGCGCAAGCTCGGGTTAGGGAAGGATGGGGAGGAAATCGGCCGTGCCCTTTCAAAGGAACAATCCCGGCATTTGCCTGAAACGATTTAGGGAAATCGCGGAAAACCTAAATCAGGATGGCTGGAGACGGGATTGAACCGTGTCCTCCCGAATGCGAGTCCAGTGTGCTAAGATAACGTATTCTGACTTACCGAATCACGGATGGTGTCTAATAACCTCAAACTATCCCTTTTCGGTACTGGGCTAAGCGAAGTGTCATCATGCTAATTTTCCATCTGGTGTGGACATGACACGATTTCAAAGTGGCATCACTTTCCGTTCCCATAATGTCCAGTGTTCAGTCGGACTTACGAGGCCTACAAGAAAGACAGGCCGCGGTGCGTAAGTCACGAACGTAGTCCTGCGCTCGCTCGCTTGCTCAAATCAGCAGACAAACTACATTTCTACACCTGTTAACTCTTAACTAGGCGTGTCAGTACAAACTAAAACTGAATCTTCTACTGGAATATGCTGTTGTGGAGTCTTACTGTTGTTAGTCCTATAATGATGAGAAGTCCATGGGCCTACTTATAATTTGTTACGGTTGTACTAGCGTACAGTAAAATAAAATCATGCTAAAATGATTATCAGATGCATAAGGCACCAATTCCAGCATGTAATGAGTACTGTTCAGCAGAAGAGACTAAATGCTATAAACAAGCCGTTATACTATTTATATCGTATATTGATCTTAAATTAAATTTTACTGAACTACTGTTAATCAGTAAGACTTCATAATAGCAGATTCCAGTGGAAGATGGAATTCTCGTTAGTACTTACACTCCCAGCTGCGAGTTAACGGGTTTAGAAACGCATTTTGTCTGCTGAGCTGAGCGAGCGAATTCAGGACTGCCTTCGTGACGTACGCGCCGCGGCCTGTCTTTATCGTGGGCAACGACTTACAAGTAGTGACGTCATCCGGTTGTCTCCGATACTACAGTGGGAGGCGACGAGCCAACGGAGTATGCTATTTTCCACTGGAGTACAGTAGGTAGATTATCTGTTTAAATAAGTAAATCGGAGCTTTCGAGTGGTGCACTCCCCTGTTACATACAGTGCTGTCATGGGAGTTTAACAAAAAACGGATGAGGCAGTCGTTTGATGCAACATAGTGAACGTATCCTATATGGCCTATGACTCAGTGTGGTCTAATAGCTACTTGTTGATAACAGAGACAAAAATCCAAAATATGGAAGCCCATGTTTTGCAAGCTACGGCAACGACCTCTGCACGTTGTTCCTCTGAGGTGGTTTGTGAGAAGCCTTTCAATGGTGAAATGTTGGTTTTTGTTCTTGCGATGCAATTCTATGCTTGTAACATTTCTCTTATTCATTCGTTGAAATGCTTTTATACATTTCGTGCTGTATTTAATATTTACTTCGTGTTGTAATGAGTTAACAGTATTATAAGCTATCCTAAGTTTTCTAGAATTTTACAAAATCGGGACAATTATGACCTTCGCAGGCCTTACTGGGCGTATACATTATCGATTTTTATTCAGATTTCCTTACTTTCAGTTAAACCTTCATAATCTGCTAAGAAACGAGGGAAGTTGTGCCAGGATGATTCATCGAAAATTTTAGTCCGATTGTGAAGTCTAAAATTTGGTGCACCACGAAGGACCCTTTGCAGATATTTTTAAACCTGGTGGGAAAAACAAAGCTAGATTGAAACGCAAATTTAACTAAATAACAAAATTATGAATTATGCTCCTGAACTGTAAAGTTGGTAGTAGTAGTAGTAGTAGTAGTAGTAGAGTTTCCTTTAAGAATTAATATCCTAAAGTTGTGTGTTTATAAATTTTGCAAGAGAAAGAACATTAAGTATAAGTTTTCTTACCTAAGTCACAAATGGGCAAGAACATTTGTTTCTCTGTGATTCCTGTAAGGAAATCCCAAAATCTAAATCTGGCCCACGCGTTGAACCAAATCGTTGTCGGAGACCATTTAAACAATTTAAACCGGTTTGCTCAGTATAACAGTTTTGGGAAACCGTGATGACTAATAAGGACAAAAATATGCATATTAATTTTACACTAAGAGCCAAATGCAGTGCACGGTGTGTTCGTATCATTGGCAATAAGAATGGTGAATGTGTAACAATTGTGACTTGTGTAAGTGCAGCAGGCGTAGTTATTCCTCCTACGATATTATTTAAAAATAAATATACGAAACTAGAATATTTTGATGAGTTACCAGCAGAATTGTTCTGCTATATGATCGAAGGGAGATCCGTAACTAGAGAAGTCTTTGTTACTGGTTACTCAGTTTTGGGCATCAAAGCACCTAATCATTGGGTACTGATTTTTTATGAAGGTAAAAACCACTTGGGTTATGATATTTTGAAAATGGCTGGGAAGTGTGACGTCTGTTTACACTGCTTAGCATCGAACACTACGCACGAACTACAACTTGAGAACGCAGTGTTCTGTTCCTCTGAACATCATTACGATGTTCTGGCACAGTCATGTTGCAAGAACATTAACCAGACAGAGCTTTGAACAACCTTCACCAACGTTTGGGAAACAAATCTATGTCCATCTCCAACAAAGTCTGCGTTTGAGGCGACAGGGTTGTTTTCACACGATATAACGTGTGCAAAGAAGGCGCAATGAAAGATACGCGCCCGTGCATAGTCTGTTGTGATAACATCAATAAAGAATGCGTAACGGTTAACAAAAGAAGAAGTAGTTTCACTCGTCCAAGTTGCTGTTAAATGTAATAATTGTTTAATAACTTTTTCATAATATATGCTTTTTTTATGAAATCAGTTTATGTTACGGAATCCTCTAAACAGAATACAAGGGATAAATCATTAGAAATTTATAAATTTGTGCCTTTGCTTTAATGTAACCATTACTATGTTTGTAGAAGAAAGATTGTTTGCAGTAAAATATATTACACGCATTGCGTACTATGAACTGTGATACTAACAACGGAAACTCCCGATCGCACTTCCCTCAGATTTAGTGGTAAGATGGTCCATTGGATAGCCTGTCAAAAACTGAACACAGATCAAACATATAAACAGGAAGAAGGTGTACTGAATTGTTGAAAACAGAAGTGAAACTGTGAAAGGTCCACATTCGATATGTGCAACATCGGAAAACGTTAATTACCGTCGTGTCGTGGTTGTTGCAGTCACGGTGATGATACGGGGTGGGGTGGGGGGGTCCTGGTTCAAAGCTCCCCCCCCTTCTCCCCCACAAAATTACGAAGTGTGTGTGTGTGTGTGTGTGTGTGTGTGTGTGTGTGTGTGTGTGTGTTGCAATGTCCGATTGCAACAGCGACTTGTAACGAAGCTACCTCCAGATATACGTACCTCCTATTTGATCTGAACAGGTGCCCCATCTTATGGCTCTTGCATTCCGTTATGGAGGTTTGACTCTTAAATTCCTTCTTTGTAACATAGTACACACCCGTTTATTTTTTGTTTTCATTTCTGTGAGAGATTATGTGGCATTTCTCTGCCCTCACTGTTCACAACATATACTAACGACAATAATACAAAATTCATTCTGTGATGGATAGTGAGAGCAGGAGAGATGCCGTATAGACCTCACAGAAATGAAAAACAACAAACGGGTGTGAACTATGTTACAACGAAGGAATTCATGAGTCAATACTCGCAAAACGGAAAGCAAGGGGCATAACATGTGGTACCTGTTTAGGACAAATAGGAGGTACGTACTTCGCTACACGTTGCAGTAGAAAACTGACATTTAACAAGCACACCCACGCACACACAAATTTGAATACAGCGAAGACAGTCAATGTCCGGACGAACAGTTAGTAATTTTGGGAAAAAGAAAAATATGTAGTACGTGGGAGATTTGTACCCTGATCTCCCCCGTTGTGACCACACAACCACGACACGGGGCGGTCATTAACATCGTTTGAAATTGATAATATCAAATTTTGACGTTCATTGTTTCTGTTCTTTTTCCACAGTTGAGTACACCTCCTTTCTGTTTTCATGCTTGATCTGCGTTTAGTTTTTGACGGGCTATCCAATGAGTCATTTTATCACAAAATATGAGGAGTGTGCGATGTGGAGTTTCACTGTCAAGTTGGTGTGTAGTATATTACACATGATCTAACAAAAGTCTGTCAGTGCACTCAGCATGCCCAAAATCAACTTTCTGGAAATTCTGTAAATGACTTAAAATTTTAGTTACTTCAAATGTTTGGCATGAAAGAACTGGTCTCTACATTGAGTCAGAAATCCAACCGTCTGTTCTCCTTTAAAGATAGAGAATTCGAAATTAACTGCCATTTACAGCTCGTCCCCCTCGCCTCACCCTCACCCCCCCCCCCCCACCCCACCACCACGCGTACCTATCCCAAACCTAGGCGAAGCCCTCACTGCTTCCCACAGGAACCTATGCGGCGGAGCATAGGTAACCTGTAAGCAGTAAAACACACGCTTTAGGGAATGTGCTAGGAACTTCCAGTGGGACACTACTAATGACACGACAGCAGCAAATATTGGTTA
The DNA here is from genome assembly GCF_021461385.2 of Schistocerca piceifrons. NCBI lineage: Eukaryota > Metazoa > Arthropoda > Insecta > Orthoptera > Acrididae > Schistocerca > Schistocerca piceifrons. The sequence goes on along the minus strand of NC_060139.1, from coordinate 717,618,600 downwards.
ATGTTTTCTAATATTTTAAGCTTGCTGCACACTCCCAAAGACACAAGAATTGTATGAATGTAAGATTAATGCAGTTGAGCTATCGAGGTTATTACAGATCCCGAATGTTGCTTAACTTAAGTGAAGAATCAAAGCTCGGTCAAAACTGATAATCGGATGCTGTTACAGACCGCCTGGGTCAGGAGCTGTAGTGGCAGAGGCGCTTCAGAGAGAACTTACAGTATACCGCTAATAATTTTCCTGACCCTGTTGTTGTAATCAGAGGTGACTTCAACTTTCCAAGTATGTATCGGGAGAGTCATGCTACCAAAACTGGTGCCAGAGACAGAGATACGTGTGACATCCTCAATGTCATGTCCGAAAATTATTTTTATCAGATAGAGGACAAACTCTTGAAGATAACACGTTAGACCTCCTAGCAACAGACAGACCTGAACTTATCGAATTAGTTAACGTAGAGGCTGGTATCAGTGGTCGTAAGGCTATGATAGTAACTGTGACTACGGCTTTTAAAAGGAATGTTAAGAAAGGTAGGAAGATATTTTTGCTTAGCAAAAGTGACAGGACACAAACTGCAGGTTATATTAATAGTCAGTACCAAATATGCAGCGATAAGGACGAAGATGTGGAGCACAAATTGGAAAAAACCAAATTATCATTCAATATGCTTTAGGCAACTATGTTCCAAGCAAGGTCTTAATGAATGGGAAAAGCCCGCAGTGATTTAATTTAATAGCCATGTTAGAAAACTGCTCCGTAAAGAACGAGATCATATAATATACAAGGGAATTGCAAACCTAGCTGACAAACAGAATGACCACATAAAGCAAATAGGAAAAGCAGATGTCACACTGACTCATAGGAAGAATCTTAAGGAAATGAAACTTATCCACGAAGAAAGTGGTTTATAAGGCATTAGTTCGAACGATTCGTGAATATTGTTCGTCAATATGGGATCCTTGTCAGGTAGGACTGATAGAAGACGGAAGATATGTACAAAGAGAGAGAAGAGTGGCACTATACGTCACGGGATCGTTTAGCCGGCGTGAGAGCGTTACCGAAATTCTCAACAAACTCCATGGCAGATGTTTACGCTTCACGGGGAGGATTCTACTGAAGTTTCACGAGAGTACTTTCCGGAAAGAATGAGAAAGTATTACTCCGCCCTGCATACGTCTCGCGTAATGAGAACGACGAAAAAATTGGAGAAATTAGAACCAATACAGAGGCTTACCGACAATCATTCTTCACACGCGCCATTCGCGAATGGAAGATGGTGGGGGTAGAATCAATCAGCAGTACCTGAAGTACCCTCCGACACACAACATGAGGTGGCTTACGGAGCATTACGTAAATGTAGAATCTGTTCCCAGAATGAATTTTCACTCTGCAGCGGAGTTTGCGCTGATATGACTTCCTGCAGATTAGAACTGTGTGCCGGACCGAGACTAACTCGGGATGTTTGCCTTTCGCAGGCAAGTGCTCTACCAACTGAGCTACCCAAGCATGACTCGAGACCCTTCCTCACAGCTTTACTTCCGCCAGTACCTTGTCTCCTACCTTCCACACTTCACAGAAGGTCTCCTGCGAACCTTACAAGAGTAGAACTCCTGGAAGAAAGGATAAAGCGGAGATATGACTTAGCCACAGTCTGGGGGATTTTTTCCATAATGAATTTAGTTTTAATCTGCCAGGAAGTTTCATATCAGCGCACACTCCGCTGCAGAAGAGTTTCTGTGGAAGGCAGGAGACGAGGAACTGGCTGAAGTAAAACCGTGAGTTGTGTTTAGGTAGCTCCGTTGGTAGGACACTTGCCCGCGAAAGGCAAAGGTCCAGAGTTCGAGTCTCGGGTCTGGTACACAGTTTTAAACTGCCAGGAAGTTAGGTTCTCCTGTCTTCTTCTCTCAGTCTTGAGATGGATTGGATTAGAAGTGGATGTCCAGACTACTCATCTATGCTTAACTAGTCTAACTTATAACCATTTGAGCCTGTTTTCTGTACTTAAGTGTTACCCTCCTCCTACCACATTTGCTTCCACTCGTCCTCTTATTTCAAAATTTGAGAAGTTTTGCTGCCTCAGGGTGTGTCTTATCATCCTATCCTCCTGTTTTAATCAAGTTGTGTCAACTTTTTTTTCAGACCGATTCAGTGCCATCTCATTAGTTATTCGATCTAACCAACAATATTCAGCAATTTTCCGTCGCACCACATTTCAGTAGCTTCTGCTCTTGTCTGAACTGCTTGTCGTCCACTTTCACTTCCGTACAAGGCCACAATCCTAAGAAACATCTTCAGAAAAGATTTCTGAACATTTAAATTTATATTCGATGTCAAAAACTCTCATCTTTTATTGCTATTGCCACTGTGCCTTTTTACATCCTTTACTTCGGCCATTGTTAGCTTTCTCGCTACCCAAATAGCTTGACTCACTACTTTTTGTGAGAGTCTTTCTTCAGCGTCGCCTGATTTAATTCGACTACCATCCATATTACCCGTGTTTTACTGTTGCTCATGTTCAGCATTTCTCTTTTGAAGATTCTGTCTATTGATCTTTGAAGAACGTTGCAGTCTCCCATAGATCTACAATTTCACTGGTAAAATTCTAAGTTTTTCTTTCTTCTCCTTCAACTGATTCACTTCCCAAATTTCTCCTTAGCTTTCTTTATACTTGTCCAATGTACAGATTAGAAATATCGGGGATAGGCTGCAAACCTGATTAGCTCCCTTCAGCTACTACTTCCCTTTCACGTCCTCTGACTTTTATAATTGTTACCCCTCTCGTGTAAGTTATGGACAAGCTTACGCCCACTATGTATCCCACTTACTGTCATAATTTCTAAGGTACGTGTTTCACGGTTCAAACTCTGATCCTGTGCCCATTGTAACCGTAATTTACGAAATCGTTGGTTCAACAAGGGCACACACAGAACTCGTCTGCTGTAGTGCACCACATTCAACATGAACTTGAATGTGTGAACGTTCCGAAACACTCTTCCTTGCACTAAGGTTTTACTCTCAGATCTATCACAGGTCACAGACTATCCTGTTGAGTCTGATGAGGCATAGACATATAACGCCCTATCTACTCCTTTCGCTGTCTTTTAACCACTATCCATAGATGCTCTCGGCAGTAGCACGCCGACAGCCGATCAGCTTCACCGTTTCTTAAATACTCATTCCCTGAAGCCGGGCCATAACAATCTATACTTTCTCAAGGTATGTTATATCGAGAAGATTTCCCGATTAGCGGCCCATATCGTCACTAAAACGATTTCCAATCCTCTCTGCTCATCCTATATCCAACACTTGTCGTAACAAGCGAAGGATCCAGAAGGGTAGAAGGAAACAAAATGAAATTCATGGGCTGGGAGCGTTGTTGTTGTCTTCACTCCTGAGACTGGTTTGATGCAGCTCTCCATGCTGCTCTATCCTGTGCAAGCTTCTTCATCTCCCAGTACCTACTGCAACCTACATCCTTCTGAATCTGCTTGGTGTATTCATCTCTTGGTCTCCCTCTACCATTTTTACCCTCCACGCTGCCCTCAAATGCTAAATTTGTGATCCCTTGATCCCTCGGATCATGCCCTACCAACCGATCCCGTCTTCTAGTCAAGTAGTGCCACAAACTCCTCTTCTCCCCAATTCTATTCAATACCTCCTCATTAGTTATGTGAACTACCCATCTAATTTTCAGCATTCTTCTGTAGCACCACATTTCGAAAGCTTCTATTCTCTTCTTGTCCAAACTATTAATCGTCCATGTTTCACTTCCATACATGGCTACACTCCATACAAATACTTTCAGAAACGACTTCCTGGCACTTAAATCAATACTCGATGTTAGCAAATTTCTCTTCTTCAGAAACGCTTTCCTTGCCATCGCAAGTCTACATTTTATATCCTCTCTACTTCGACCATCATCAGTTATTTTGCTCCCCAAATAACAAAAATCTTACTACTTTAAGTGTCTCATTTCCTAATATAATTCCTCAGCATCACCCGACTTAATTCGACTACATTCCATTATCCTAGTTTTGCTTTTGTTGATGTTCATCTTATATCCTCCCTTCAAGACACCATCCATTCCGTTCAACTGCTCTTCCAAGTCCTTTGCTGTCTCTGACAGAATTACAATGTCATCGGCGAACCTCAAAGTTTTTATTTCTCCTCCATGGATTTTAATACCTACTCCAAATTTTTCTTTTGTTTCCTTTACTGCTTGCTCAATATAGAGATTGAATAACACCGGGGAGAGACTACAACCCTGTCTCACTCCCTTTCCAACCACTGCTTCCGTTTCATGTCCCTCGACTCTTATAACTGCCGTCTGGTTTCTGTACAAATTGTAAATAGCCTTTCGCTCCCTGTATTTTACCCCTGCCACCTTCAGAATTTGAAAGAGTATTCCAATCAACATTGTCAAAAGCATTCTCTAAGTCTACAAATGCTAGAAACGTAGGTTTGCCTTTCCTTAATCTTTCTTCTAAGATAAGTCGTAGGGTCAGTATTACCTCACGTGTTCTAACGTTTCTACGGAATCCAAACTGATCTTCCCCGAGGTCGGCTTCTACAGGTTTTTCCATTCGTCTGTAAGGAATTCGCGTTAATATTTCGCAGCTGTGACTTATTAAACTGATAGTTCGGTAATTTTCACATCTGTCAACACCTGCTTTCTTTGGGATTGGAATTATTATATTCTTCTTGAAGTCTGAGGGTATTTCGCCTGTCTCATACATCTTGCTCGCCAAATGGTAGACTTTTGTCAGGACTGGCTCTCCCAAGGCTGTCAGTAGTTCTAATAGAATGTTGTCTACTCCGGGGGCCCTGTTTCGACTCAGGTCTTTCAGTGCTCTGTCAAACTCTTCACGCAGTATCATATCTCCCATTTCATCTTCATCTACATCCGCTTTCATTTCCATAATATTGTCCTCAAGTACATCGCCCTTGTATAGACCCTCTATATACTCCTCCACCTTTCTGCTTTCACTTCTTTGCTTAGGACTGGGTTTCCATCAAAGCTCTTGATATTCATGTAAGTGGTTCTCCTTTCTCCAAAGGTCTCTCTAATTTTCCTGTAGGCAGTATCTATCTTACCCCTAGTGAGATAAGCCTCTACATCCTTAGATTTGTCCTCTAGCCATCCCTGCTTAGCCATTTTGCACTTCCTGTCGATCTCATTTTTGAGACGTTTGTATTCCTTTTTGCCTGCTTCATTTACTGCATTTTTATATTTTCTCCTTTCATCAATAAAATTCAATATTTCTTCTGTTACCCAAGGATTTCTACTAGCCCTCGTCTTTTTACCTACTTGATCCTCTGCTGCATTCACTACTTCATCCCTCAAAGCTACCCATTCTTCTTCTACTGTATTTCTTTACCCCATTCCTATCAATTGTTCCCTTATGCTCTCCCTGAAACTCTGTACAACCTGTGGTTCTTTCAGTTTATCCAGGTCCCATCTACTTAAATTCCCAACTTTCTGCAGTTTCTTCAGTTTTAATCTATAGTTCATAACCAGTAGATTGTGGTCAGAGTCCACATCTGCCCCTGGAAATGTCTTACAATTTAAAACCTGGTTCCTAAATCTCTGTCTTACCATTGTATAATCTATCTGATACCTTTTAGTATCTCCAGGGTTCTTCCATGTATACAACCTTCTTTCATGATTCTTAAACCAAGTGTTAGCTGTGATTAAGTTATGCTCTGTGCAAAATTCTACCAGACGGCTTCCTCTTTCATTTCTTAGCCGCAATCCATATTCACCTACTGTGTTTCTTTCTCTCCCTTTTCCTACGCTTGAATTCCAGTCACCCATGACTATTAAATTTTCGTCTCCCTTCACAAGCTGAATAATTTCTTTTATCTCATCATACATTTCATCAATTTCTTCATCATCTGCAGGGCTAGTTAGCATATAAACTTGTACTACTGTAGTAGGCGTGGGCTTCGTGTCTATCTTGGCCACAATAATGCGTTCACTATGCTGTTTGTAGTAGCTTACCCGCACTCCTATTTTTTTATTCGTTATTAAACCTACTCCTGCATTACCCCTATTTGATTTTGTATTTATAACCCTGTATTCACCTGACCTGAAGTCTTGTTCCTCCTGCCACCGAACTTCACTAATTCCCACTATATCTAACTTTAACCTATCCATTTCCCTTTTTAAATTTTCTAACCTACCTGCCCGATTAAGGGATCTGACATTCCACGCTCCGATCCGTAGAACGCCAGTTTTCTTTCTCCTGATAACAACGTCCTCCAGAGTAGATGAGATGTTATTTGAGTGATTACAGTATCCAGTCACACAAAGAACTGTGCAGGATGAGCCCTCATACCAGTTTGACAATGCGCCCACTCTGGCCCCGGTGCACGCACTGATTCGTTTCGGAAGTGTGAAAAACCTGTCTTTTCTTGAGGCAAGCTGGCCCGTAACTACGTTAACTGATCCTTGATATCCTGGCTACTGAGACTGGAATGGAGTTGACGTTCGAGCTTGTCCGACATGTTCTATTGGGGACAGATTTGGGGAACTTGCTGGCCACAGGAGTAACTCAACATCGCGCAGACCGTTCGCAGACATTTCTGGACGAGCATTGTCCTGCTGAAAAATAGCACCACGGTACTGTTGCAAGAGAGGTACCAGGAGGACGCGTGATGTTCCTGGCAAACTGTTGCGTTATCAGAGTTCCCTCTGCCACTACCAGGCGCGACTTATGTGCCTCCACACTCGTCTTCCAGAGTAGCGCAGTACCGCGATTCATAGCATTCCATGCTTCCCGGCCATGGTACCACTCTAAACGCAGCTGTGTTGTATTAATGACCGACTATAGAAGGGACGGATTCCGTAGTCCGGCTGCAGCTAGTTTCCGACTAATGGTACGGGACGACACATAACGCTGCAGGTGTTGTTCTGAGATAGAAGACGCCATTGTTAAGAAGTTACGATGTGCTTGGTGCAAATACGGTGATCCGACGTAGTCGACCGGAACCTTAACAACGAATATTCCTGCCCGTGTAATCCACTGTCATATCCGAATGCTCCACAAATATAGCACAGTTCGACCAGCCGGCCAACTGAGGAGCTAAAAGAGGGGGGGGGGGAGAGGGGGGGGGGTCCTTTCAAACCGTCGGGTGCTGATAACGTTGCTTCACACGAGTACGATTATCTCCGTGACTTTCACCTTGATCACTCATTATCTCCCACGCTGTTCACACTTACGTTTCCTACCACGATAGTGGTAACAGCACTAAGCACGAGCACCACTAATGCACTTTGGTGACCATTCAGCCCACAAATATAATGTGCACGTGTGTAAGGTGACAGTGATATATCTTTTGGATGCTTCAGTCTTCTCAGGTAGTGCGTGACTGCGCGGCATGCCTGCAACGTACCGGTCGGCATTCAATCTCGCAGTGGGCACTGGTCATAATGATTTGCTTCACCTGCATGTCGTCTTCGCAGTATTTTCAAATTTCTTTTTCTCCGGTCGAATTTTAAATATACCGTTTCAGATAGTCTCAGCCCTTGCGAGTATGTGTGTTTAATTGATCCACGACGTATATATGTACGCAAGATGAATTTCTCTAGAGTACGAAAAACTAAAGACATGCCGAAGATATCGGTATCACCCCCGGCCAAACATGCATTCAGTTCAAGTGCCGGAGATGGATATTAAATTTTTAAAGCAACAGAGGTAAGACCGGAAAAAGAGGAACATGACCGCCAGTAGTGGGTTGCAGCTGGGTGGTTAACTATTCGGCCAAAGTTTGAAACAAATATTATCCCCAATCGGCTGATTATCATCGTGACATTCTTCAAAAGGCAAGGATGCTTCGTAGAGCGTCCCAGTTACATTAATTTCCGGGTATGGAGTCTGAGGAATTCTCAAGTGTTTGAGCGCGTTCTTGGCAAAGAATTCGAGCGACAGCTGAAATCGACAAAATCAACTCGGAATCTACATTGTGCAGTTACTAATTGAGAAACTGCCGTATTTCGTGGACTTAAAAAATGCCCCAGATCGGCACGATGCAACTTTATCTAGCCTCACATTATGGAACATGGTGTTAGAGGATATCTTGTTAACTGTGTATGGATGCTGTATGTATAACCGAAAACCTTTGTTGACGTCGTCGCTGTACGGAAACAGCCCATTACAAGGACACTTCTCTACACTGACAAGTTGGTCGCGGAGAAGAAACGCGTTATGGCAAATATAAGATAGCCTACACATAAAAAGAGAGTAAATAAGTTCTCACAATAACCTTGTACCATCCGTGTTGATACAGATCTACCACGAGTGGGAAAATTCAATAATGTTTGGTCCACAATCAGTCACGATGCCTGCACAGATTACTGTAGCCTGGATAAAGTGTGCAACGACAAGCGGAGTGACCTGCGACCGTCAAATGAAGGGCTGCCTCAAGTCCAAAGTTCGTTGTACTCGGTGACACGTAACTGACCGCTACGAACGAGAAAGCGTCAGCCATGTTGAGTAGGGAAAATAGCATGCTTAGATGGACAACTGGTGTCAGTCGAATGGGTCACGTTTCAATAGCTAATACTAGGAAACGCTTGAGTAATGTGCCGATCGAGGAGAAAATGATACAATGGCAATGAAATGGAATGCAATGGTAGTCGATGGAGCGAGAGCCGAGTATTGAGTGAGACAGCGCTGAGTAAAACGACACGACACCGTTCAGAATGGAGATAATGGGTTCACGCAGTGGACATTGATACATGGCGGAATGAACGCCAAATAATAAGAATCCCCGAGTAGCCGCGTTTAAATATTATGTATACCAGTTTCCAACGATAAAGTGGCATGAAGGAAGTCCCGAAATAAAGAATTCAAGAAAATTGCGAACTATATTCAACACATGACACATTAAAGTCGCCCGCCCACACGAATGCCAGGCTGCAGGAAGCGTTCCAGCCAGGCAGAGGTGCCTGTTTGTAGGCTGGCAGTACCCGCTCTCAACATCAATCTCGACACCGTATTCGGCACCACAGGCAGAACAGGCAAACCACAGGCAAGGTAGAAACGCAAAGGTCTTCTAATAATGAAAAAAATAAACATGAGTTTTCCTGACTATGGGCGGAAACGAGGGGAAGAAGCATTCCTCACCATTTACACGCCAGTACAGCCCCATGTGTGTTCATCTTAGTGCTAAGATGGGACTAACATACCTGTTAATCACAAATTTTGATGAATCTTAGTTAACTTTAAGAGGCACTTGGCGTGAGTAGCTGCCCCTAATTTCCGAGAAAATGTATGTTGAAGTGTTATGCGTATCTCCCATAACCGTAACGTTAGATACCGTGTGTTTCGACAGTCAATGTAGTACAGGGGCTAAGGATCAAGTCAGCACAGCAGCCTTTTTCTTCTTTCAGCTTCATCGTACAGAAAATCATTAGATAGTATATGTACTAATTTCATTGATAAATCGATCATTGTATTACACTTTCTTCAAATGCGTGTTTCGTTTGGGGTCTGTAGCTTAACTTCCAAATATTCCGACAGCTCCAGAACTTTCTCACCGTTGGACAAAGTATTAGCAGCTGCTGAAGGATTCCAGATAGCGACGAAAGTACTCTTGTCTAGTTTCGACCTCGACTGTGTAATTCATACCGATCAGACCAGCTACCAGTACCAGTCTACCTACAATAGATGGCGTGAGGAACGAGGAACGTAAACAGAGTTGAACAAGATTAGTCATTCCTACACAGCACAGTACACAATAACTGCGCCAGGTAAGACACACTCATGTTTTCTTATGCATGCAAAAACCACTCGTTCAAATGGGTGGCATTGTCCAAAAAAAAAAAGAAGAGTCGACTTAAATTTCAAAATGTTATTGCGACTAGCACGGAATCAGGGAAGTTGACGAAAGTGCTTAACGAAAAGTTTTTCAAATCTTACGGTTTTTCCGTACGTGGGACAAGAAAAATATCTTCAGCTTATTGACTAGTGGGGGGGGGGGGGGGTAGACTGATCAGACACTATCATCAAATCTTTGTAACTGAGATTCATGCACTTGCACCCATACGTACTCCATTTTGCCGACCATGTGATGTTTATTTTTTGTGGCACGTAAGAATTTTCACAAAAATATTAAAATTTCTCCCCGACTTGGTGAAGGCTAATAGAGATCTCTGCCAGAGAAGATCCGATAAAAATACAGTGTTTAATTCTGCATCAGTTTAGCGGGACTGCTTTCACGGGAACGATTAAATACGCGTGGTTCGCGTCAAAGTTGATAGAAGACAGTAGTCTTTTTAAATTTAACCGAACTTTGTTTTCCGGTATCTTTTATGAAAAATCCGTGTGGCTGCAAGGCAGTAGCTTTCATCAGATGTGCGTGACGCTCTAAGAATTTTTGTTTCTATTGCTTCTGCAATAAATACCACCCGGAATTCTCCCACGGCCAGCGGTGCAAATCATAGCGAGGAAGATGATCCTCTGATCTGTTCTGTAACAAACGGAGTACACATTTGAAGAGTGTGTGCCGTGATGATTTATTAATGGTATTATTGCAGCGAAAATAAGTATTTGTGAATAAGTTTGCTCGCTCAGACAGGGGCCGCCTGCATGGTAGCTGCAAAACCTTAGCCCCTGCACTACGCTCGTTCGGTCGAAACTTATTTAACGTTTCAGATGAACAGTAGTATATACGCATAAAACTTCAGTGCCGATTTCCTGGGAAAACAGCGGCCGTCGCACGAGAGGCCACTAGCCATTTGCTCAGGACAGGTCCCTCTACAGCCAACCTGAGTGTCATACAAATCCGTGATTATCAGTTTTGTTGGTCCCTTTGCACGTGAAGCATTGAATGGTAAATGCGCACTTCAATTTTGTATCAGGTATATCATTTCTATAAGCTGTATGATTTTTCTCCTGCGACAATCTGTCTTGTGAGAATCATACGCTCACACAAGAGTCTGTTTAATTGATTTCGAGTACTAAACCTCTTAATAATGAACACATGCTATGCTAAGGTTAGATAGCGACCTAGAGTTGAACAACTCAGTTCATGTCTGATGATGGCATTCTGTAACAGCACTGTTTGTTGCTACTCGGCAAAAGGTGCCTTACCTGTCTTATGCGAGACGAGCCTATTTGCTAGGTAGTTAGCATTAACTAATTTTAGTGCTGCTACGGAATAATTCTCGTTTGTTAGGAAACTTACCTTTGTAACATAGCATTGTAGTTTTTTGCAGTGTTTATACAACGTCGTTTTGAATGAGAAATTCGCTAAACTTGTGGCTGGTAACCTTGAATCAGTATTAGCCATTTAAAGAAATTTATATTATTCCATTCAGAGTCAACTTTCTACAGCAATAGGAAAAAAATTAAGGAGCAGGTGAAGTATAGCTCAAGCAGAGCGTACTGATTGGCTACACGGGAGAAATATTCAGAAACTTGCTTTGCCACTGTGATAGTTGACTCACTGCCTGGGGCTACCACTGATTGGTCCTCCTCGGCAAGTTAATATTTACGCAGAACTAGTTAGGAGTCATACACTGTCACGATTGGTAGGCAGCGTAAAAGAACGTATTGCTTAAATCTATATCAAACAGCGTTCAACATATAATTTATGATAATTAAAAAATCACGTGCGTAGCATGTACGTAATACTATGATTCTACTTTGGTGTATACAAAACGTTCTTAAGTCATCGACATCAATATGTATACGTTCGTTTGTTTGTCCTCTGTATTACGTTTCACTGATGATGGGCTATACACTACTTGATCAAAAGTACTGGACACTTCTATTTAATGCCGAATTTACCACTATATGTTGCGCATGTCGATGCACGGACGGGGATTGCATTGCTGTCGATTACGAGCGACAGTTGTGGTACGCGCATACGCGTGCTTTGCGCTTGAAGCAAGCCTTTATCCTTACAATTATGTCTCTTGCTTCCTTATGCAGAATTTGTCGCTTGCCACCATCAGCGGTGACACGTCGCAACAAATGGGATAGAAATTATCAAACAACTCGCTGCAATCTCGTTTGTTGATCGCATTAGCGGCAGCAAACGCAGCAGAGCGCTCAGAACAGTACTGAAAGCTCATTGGCTGTCGGGGGTGTGACGTAGGTGCGCGGAACAAGCCTAAACTCATCCGCCATCGTTCGTGACTCCAACTATATCTGTCACGACACGCGCACCATTCACAATGAAAAAAATTCGGGGAGTACTGTGTTGTCAACACACAAACAGTAATAGCAGAATGAGTCAGTCAGGAGATCTCTGGCTTCGAACGCGGGCTAATCACTGGATGCAACTGACAGACATAATCTTTTAGGCATTGCCCAGGGTGATTGTAAAAAATAGCATGAAATCAGCAGACGGGAGCCCTTATCACTTCCAATGCGCTAGCAGTAGACCAGCTAGCACAATGACTGAGCCTATGAGTTAAAAAGAATCAGCTGCAGTGATGGAGCAACTCCTCATTAGTCATATTTCTGTAGTCACTGCTAAGTAACTCATCTGGTGATGTGAAGAGCTACGCAAATCGACTGTTGATCACTGGGAATGACTGATTTGGAGTGATGAATCACGCTCTACCCTGTGGCAATCTGGTGCAATGGTTTGGGTTCGGCGAAAGCCTGGAGAACTTTACCAGCCAACAGTACAGAACGGAGTAGGAGGTGGTGGTGGTGGTGGTGGTGGTACAGTAGGGCGTTATTTTTCGTGGTGAGGGAGTAATTCCCGTATTTCCGCTTAAGTGAACGCTATATGCCGAAGGATGTGAATACATTTTACAGCACAGGGTACTGCGCACAGTAGCTCCTTAGGGACGGTGAATATACCATCATGATAATGCACCCTGTTATCAAGCAGCATGTGTGAAGCAATGGTTTGTGGACAATAACATCCCTGAAATAGACTGACCTGTCCACAGCCCCCAAGTGAACCCGGAAAGCACAACTGGCATGATTTAGAACGTCGAATTCGCTCCAGACCCATCATAAAATCACTACCGTCACTAGTTCCCGCTCTCTAGGAATCAGCTGTAATTTCTTAACAGATATTCAGACACCTCATTAAAAATGTCCCCGGCTGTATTAAACAGTTCGTAAGGGTGAGGGTGAACACACGCTATATTACTGGATAATAATGGTTGCATGGATGCTTATCACATAATATATGCCCGAATACCGGTCTTGCCATTAAAGTTTCGACGTGGGTTTGTAGTGCGCAGAAATACGTTGTTCAAGGAGATATTTCCTTCAAGTTCTTAGAAACGGTGTAACTCTAGAACTTACAGAAGAAGTCTTTGCAGGAAAGGTTTTGCGAGCAGACTGCCTGGAGTGCAATTCTTTAGTCTTATACAGTACCGGTACAAGTTTCGAGCAGGCATATCAGTGTCAAGTGTTTTAAAGTCCGACTGTGGTTTGAACGTAGCTGCGCATAGGAAAAGTAAAAGGAAACTACCGCCTAAGTGAACTGCTTGTTAAACAATTTCAGCAGCTAGAGAAACGCCACAGCGGCTTCTGAAAATGAACAAACATTTGCTTACGAAGGAATCTTTAGTTGAACAATATTTTCCGAAGTGGGTGCATTGCATTGTCTCTGGGCTGCCTAGAAGTTACGAAACCCGTACAGGCAGACACGGTGAGAGGCGCAGATGGAGCCGAAGCTGATTCCGTGAAATGCGAGCTTTCCCTGCGGCAGCCGCTGCTCCCGTGCGCACTGTGTCAGCACAACGGCCGCCGGCTGTGACGTCCGCGAGTCTGGATGCTGTGGCAATGGCTTTGATCCACGCCTACAGCCAGCACCCCCTGTAAAAGATAGGGGGTGCTCCCATTCTACACGACAGACTATGCTCAAAGTAGACTAATACTAATGTCTTTGAGCGCCCCACAAACCAAACTAATGTGTACGCATCACACGCCTGCGTGTAAATCAACCGCCATCCACGTCGCGAGAGGCTCTGGGACGTCAGTGGTCAATTGTTTCTGCCGAATGCAGAGTTTTGAAATCCTAATTGTGCTGAACACTGTACATGCTCAGAAGTAAGGGAAGATGGCGTCTTCTTCTACAATCGCAAGTTCTGTCCAATTCATGTCTTAATGTGGCAGGAACGGATTTTTCTTCTTTGACCAAATTTGTATTTCCTTACATTGTGTTCGTAACACATCGCAAAGATTGATTTTTAATTTTCCTACAAGTGTTCTCCCACAACAGATACCAAGTAGCCGAGAGCCAAAGGTTATTTAGGTTTTACAATTCCTATATAAAGAAAAGCTCTACACTTCTCGCAGATAACAAAGGAAACAGAAAAAATGTTTTCAGTGTAATTGTTTCAACAGTCAAAATGCAAGATTTATTGAAGGAGGAAATATAGTTTTTGATATTCCTCTACATCTACGCGTCATTATTTGTCATCTAAAAAAGATGACAGCGGATAAAGCAAAAACGCACTAAATACTACTTTCTAAATGCTGTTAGATGTATTTGTATTTTTCTCACGGGAAAAGTGTTTATAATACTTAAACAAAACTTTTCCTGTTCTGCTTTTAGCAGCTTTGAGTATTTACTGGGCACCTTCGCGAAGAATATTCGCTTTGAATCTGGCTTTAATGAACTGTCATTGCTAGTTCCTTACTGCATCCCACAGTTTTGTAAAGAGGGCTGTCCCTCATAACTTCACTTTCATATTATAGAACGCTCTTATACGGAATTTGGGCGTCAACGTCTAAACAAAAACGACTACTCGCTAAAAGGGAGTCCTAATGTGCAATACACCAGGGGCACTGCAGTAGACTCACTAGCCACGAATATTCGACTGAGACAAAGTCGCCCGTACAGCTTCCCTCTTCGGACAGAAGCCGACAAAGACCGCTAAAATGTAATTTTGCTGCACTACTAGAAGGGGAACCAAAAAGAACTGGATGTGCAGTCGATATGATGTCCTCTCCCTTTCTGCAAAACTAGCATTCGTACTTGGCAAAGGATGATTTGTGTCTCAAATATATCGGTTTAGTGCGTATAACATGAATGCACGTAGTGCGTATTGCCGTGTGTGTGTGTTAATAACGAACGGAAAGTTCGCAGCCGCTACATTGCTTACTCCTATCATGTTGATGTGTTTCTGATTACTTCCGGAAGATATTCGATACAGTTCCGTACTACCACTTAGTAAAGAAAGTTTCAGCTTACCGAATATCTGGCCAACCTCGAGAGTGGATTCAGGACTTCATAACAGATAAAAGTCGACCTACAGTTCTTGACGGGAAGAAACATGTTTTTTTGGGCGTCAAGGAATTGCAAGATCATCAGTCCCTCGCTTAAGAGTTGGTGCATCTTAATCAGTCAGTCAAACATGATCGAATGACTGAAGTACACAGGAGTGGGAAAACAAGGCAAAACTAGCATTGATGCCAGAGGTGAGAATTTACAGAGAAGTAAACGTATACAGATCGCGCCGGTATGTAATTCAGAGCAGACGAGAGGTTTTCCTGGATTCTTAAGTTGCAGGGGAAACCCCACCCGCAACCGGGCCAGCTTAAGAGCGAAAAGAGTAAAGAACGTCTTCTAGAGTAATTCACAACAGTAAAAGTGAAAAGGCCAAACACGTAATGGAAGTCCGTAGGTCCGTCATTAACGAAACAAGGTGCGAGAAAAATCAAGGAAGCAGGTGGGTAGTGCCAGCCGAGTGTCCCTGGAGATAAGACAAAACCATCACCGTGAAAGTAACTCTGGAAGTACCGAGAGGGAGTGGTGTTGGCGAGTTACTTCTCATGATATATGTATATGATGTGCTATATAACGCCGAGAGCCCGTAGGTCTGTTGGCGTTTGGTACTGTTGTATATGCGAGGTTTAAAACGCCAGGGTGACCTACACAGAATCGGATGCTTGGTACAAGGTCTGATCGGTGATGAAAGTAAATAAACGCAACGCACTGCTAATAGATGGGCAGAAGCATCCATTACTGATCGATTATACTATCTGCGTAATTATATGGAAATAGAGATAGCTTTAGGAATATTCAGATATGAGGTGCTACTTAAAGCAGAACCACTTCATAAAAGAAACTAAAAGCAGACGTTAGACAGTCGTTTGAAGAATTATACGCCAATGTAAGTTATCCACGAAACAATTCGCTGACAAAACACTCGTTCGAATCATGATATACTGACCAGTTTGGAACAGATTACTGGAGAAAACAATATCCCAAAAAGAACGGCGCGTTTCTTCAATACGTTTAGTAAGGGCGGGATCGAGACATAAATGCTGCTGCTGCTACTACTACTACTACTACTACTACAGTGGCACATGCTGAATGACAGGCGTTCTATATCACGAAGAGAATTACTATTCCAGTTCCGAGAGATGTTCCAAGAAGTGTCGGAAAGCAAAACGTCTCCATAAATCTCCCGAGATGACTACGACGAGAAAATATATGAATGCGTGGTGACCGTTCTTCCGGACATGTCCGAAAGAACAGACACCACCCAGAATCCGCAGCTGTTATACATTATACATAAAGTGAAGGTGGAGCGGCGGAGAAAAAGGAAAGGGAGGGGATCACTGCTGTGAGGTGCATCGGGATATTACGCGGAATCAGCGGCTACGAGTGTGTCCGGAAGGACAGACACCATGCATTCATATAACTGGCTTATCTGGGCAGTGGATCCACCTTCAGTGAGGATGCAAAAATACGTCCGACCTCCTGTGGGAACCTCACAGGGGAACATAGGTGAAATGGACAGGAATTGCGGATAGGTGGCGATCGATGGACTGTAGATTGGAATGAGGGGTGCCTAGATAGCCCAATCCGTTGCGATAACGCTCTGTCCCGGATGGCGCAGTGGTTAACGCACCTGTTTAGTAAGCAGGAGATCCTGAGTTCGAGCCGCGGTCCGGTGCCTCACCACTGATTCCGTGTAATGTCCCAATGCAAGTGACAGCAGTGATCCTCTCCCTTTCCTTTCTCCCCTTTCCATATTCAATTTGCATATGTTCTTGTTGTGGTCTTCATTCTAAAGACTGGTTTGATGCAGCTCTCCATCCTGCTTTGTCTTGTGCAAGCCTCCATCTCTGAATAACTACTGCAACCCATGTCGCTCTGAATCTGCTTACTGTATTCGTTTCTTGGCCTCCCTCTACGACTTTTACCCCTCACTCCCGCATCCCTACAGTACTATATTGGTGATCCCTTGACGCCTCAGAATGAGTCCTACCAACAAATCCCTTCTTTTAGTCAGGTTGTCCAATAAATTTCTCTTCTCCCCAATTCTATTCAGTACCTCATTAGTTACGTGATCTACCCATCTAATCTTCAGCATTTTTCTGTAGCACCACATTTCAAAAGCTTCTATTCTCTTCTGGCCTAAACTGTTTATCGTCCTTGTTTCACTTCCATACATGGCTACAGTCCATACAAATACTTTCAGAAAAGGCTTGCTGACAAATCTATACTCGATGTTAAATTTCTCTTCTACAGAAACGCTTTACTTGTCATGGCCAGTCTACATTTTATACCCTCTCTACTTCAACCATCATAAGTTATTTTGCTTCCCAAATAGCAAAACTCATTTACAACTTTAAGTGTCTTATTTCCTAATTAATTCCTCAGCATCAACTGATTTAATTCGACTAATTTCCGTTATCTTTTTGCTGTTGTTGATTTTCATCTTATATGACCCTTTCAAGACCCTGTCCGTTCCATTCAGCTGCTCTTCCAGGTCCCTACTCCATATTTTCCTTTTGTTTACTTTACTGCTTGCACAATTTCTTTTTGTATCTTTTTTGGGTCATCAGTCTTCCGACTGGTTTGATGCAACCCACCACGAATTCCTCTCTTGTGCCAATCTCTTTATCTCACTGTAGCACTTGCAAACTAAGTCCTCACTTATCTGGTGGTTATATTCCAGTCTGTCTGCTACAGTTTTTGCCCTCTACAGCTCCCTCTGGTACCATGGAAGTAATTTCCTGATGTCGTAACATACATCCTATCATCCTGCCCTTCTACTTGTCAGTTTCCTCTCCGATTCTGCGCAGAACCTTCTCATTGCTTACATTATTAGTCCACCTAATTTTCAACATTCGCCTGCAGCACCACATCTCAAATACTTCGATTCTCTTCCTGTTTCTCTACAGTCCATGCTTCACTAGCATGAAATGTTGTGCTCCAAACGTACATTCTCAAAAATTTCTTCTTGAAATTAAGGCTTATGTTTGATACTAGTATACTTCTCTTGATCAGGAATGCCCTTTTTGCCAGTACCAGTCTGCTTTTGATGTCCTCCTCGCTCCGTCCGTCATTGGTTATTTTGCTGCCTAGGTAGTAGAATTCCTGAACATCTACTTCGTGACCATCAATCCTAATGTTAAGTTCTCCACTGTTCTCATTTCTGCTGCTTCTCATTACTTTCGTCTTCCGTCAATTTACTTTCAATCTATATTTTGTACTCATTAGACTGTTCATTCAATTCACCAGATCGTGTAATTCCTCTTCACTTTCACTCAGGATAGCAATGTCATCAGTGAATCGTATCATTGATACCCTTTCGGCTTGGATTTTAATTCCACTCCTGAACCTTTCTTTTATTTCCATCACTGCTTCTTCGCTGTGCAGATTTAACAGTAGGGGGAAGATTGCATCACTGTCTTACATCCTTTTTCATCCGAACACTTCGTTCTTGGTCGTCCCCTGTTATTATCCTCTCTTGACTCTCGTAAATATTGTATATTACTTGCATATTACCCGTTTCTCCCTCTAGTTTACCCTTATTTTTCTCAGAATTTCTAATATCTTGCACCATTTTACAGTGTAACGCTTTTTCCAGGTCAACCGATCCTATGAACATGTCTTTATTTTATCTTTAGTCTTGCTTCCATTATCAAGCGCAACGTCAGAATTGCCTCTCTGGTGCCTTTACCTTAACTAAGGCCAAACTGATCGTCCTCTAACACATCCTCGATTTCTTTTCCATTCTTCTATATATTACTCTTGTAAATAACTGATGCATGAGCTGTTAAGCCGATTGTACGACAATTCTCACACTTACCAGCTCTCGCAGTCTTCGGAATTGTGTGGATGATTTTTTCCGAAAGTCAGATGGTATGTCACCAGATTCATACATTCTACACAGAGGTGAATAGTCGTTTTGTTGCTATTCCCTCAATGGTTTTAGAAATTTTGATCGAGTATTATCCATTCCTTTTGCCTTATTTGATCTTAAGTCCTCCAAAACTCGCTTAAATTCTGATTGTAATCCTGGGTTCCCTCTCTCTTCTAAATCGACTCCTGTGTCTATCACATCAGACAAATCTTCCGCCTCATAGAGGCTATCAATTTACTCTTTCCAACTACCCGCTTTCTCCTTTGCATTTTACAGTGGAAATCCCGTTGCACTCTTAATGTTACCACTCTTGCTTTTAATTTCACCGAAGATTGTTTTCGCTTTCCTTTATGCTGAATCAGTCCTTCTGACAATCATTTCTTTTTCGATTTCTTCACATTTTTCATGCAGCCATTTCGTCATAGCTTACCTGCGTTTCTTTTTATTTCATTCCTCAGCGACTTATATTTCTGTTTTCATAAATTCCCTGCAACATTTTTGTACTTTTTTCATCGATCAACTGAAGTATTTCTTCTGTTACACATGGTTTCTTCGCATTTACCTTCTTTGTACCTATATTTTTCTTTCCAACTTCTGTGATTGTCCTTTTTAGAGATGTCTGTTCCTCTTCAACTGTACTGTCAACTGAGCTATTCCTTATTGCTGTATCAATAGCCTTAGAGAACTTCAATCGTATCTCGTCATTCATTGGTACTTCCATATACCACTTCTTTGTGTTTTGACTCTTCCTGACTAATCAACTTCAGCCTACTCTTCATCCTACTACATTGTGATCCTTTTCTTTCCAATTCACTTCAATTACCCCTTCTATATCTAGATGAGCCTATGTATTTCCCTTTTGAGATTTTCTAGCTTCTGACATTCCATGCCCCGACTCTTAGGGCATTATCCTTTCGTGGATTACTCAATCTTTTTCTCATGGTAACCTCCCCTTGGCAGTCCTCTCCGAGAAATCCCAATGGGGGACTATTCCGGAACCTTTTGCCAATGGAGATATCATCATGACACTTTCTCAATTCGCAGGCCACGTGTCCTGTGGATACACGTTATGTTGCCTTCTGCATCCTCACGCCATTGACCATTGCTTATTGTTCTGCCTTTAGGGGCAGTTTCCCACCCCAAGGACAAGAGTGTCCTGAACCTCTGTCCGCTCCTTCGTCCTCTTTTAGAAGGCCGTTGGCAGAATGAAGGTGGCTCTATGCCGGAAGTCTTCGGCACCAATGCGCAATATACAGACTGAATAACATCGCGGTTAGGCTACAACCCTGTCTCACTTCCTTCTCAATCACTGTTCTCCTTTCGTGCCCCTCGCCTCTTAACAGTCAACTGGGTTCTGTACAGATTGTTAATAGCGTTTCGCTCCGTGGAATTTACCCCTGCTACCTTTAGAATTTGAAAGACAGTATTCCAGTAAACGTTGTCAAAAGCTTTCTCTAATTTTGCAAATGGTATAACGTGGATTTGCCTATCCTTAACTTATCTTCTATGAGAAGTCGTAGGATCAAGATGCGTGCAACAGAACTATTAGCGAATGGATCAGTAACGGAGAAAAATGATGTTGGTACTAGAACTACCTTCCGCCACAGACTAAGGTGGCTTCTGGAGTGTTGTAGCTCATGTCGTATGATGTATACTGTCGCCCATATTATTCATGAGTATGAAGGAAGGTAAGAGGTGAAAACAAGAGTAAGCAGTTGTCCAACCTCACTGCAGGAGCCCAGTTTGGTCGCCGAGCTAAAGCACCTACTCTAAAACGTGCCGCCAAAGCTACATGGCTATATTCCACGAAAGACAGCGGAGAGGTTTGGAGTTCAATCGAGAAAGAGGGTGCACGGTCTGGCGACGAGGCAGTGTGCTGCAGATTTCAAATCTGTTCTAATTAACACAAACGGCAATACACACTATATGCATTCACGTTATACGCACTAAACAGGTATATTTAAAACAAATCATTCTTTGCGAAGTAAGAATGCTAGTTTTATAGAAAGGGAGAGGACATTACCAAACCGACTGCACACCCTGGTGCAGTCTTCTGGTAGTGCAGCAAGATTACATTTTAGCAGTTTTGTTTCGGCATCCGTCGGAAGAGGAAAGCTATGTGGACGACTGCCTCAATCGACTACTCGTGGCTAGTGAGTCTACTGCAGTGCTCCTTGTGTATTACGCTCGTACAGACTCCCTTTTTGGCCAGAGACTGGCGATGTAAATTTCTGTTAACTTTGATGTTAAAGAACTACCTCCACATCTACTCTCCACTAGCCACCTTATGTTGTGACGGAGAGTACTTTGTGTGCAATTGACACTTCAATTGACACTTGCCCCTCTTCCTGTTGTAGTCGCGAATGACCTGTGGGAAGAACGATTATTGCTAAGCCTCCGTCGGAAGTTGGTTGTTTTAAAAGGGGGTCAAGGGACCAAACTACTAGATTATCGGTCCCTTGTTCCCAGTAGACAATTACCCAGGGAGGGGGGGGGGGGGGCACAATAACAGGAGAAGCCAGCCACTCTGCAACATTTCAAAACCTCCACCCAGAAGCCCTAGGGTGGAGGACAAAGAGGACAAACGACATGTGCTAAAATTCAGATCAAATTATAAAACCCACCCTCACGAATAAATCGTACAACTAAAGCTGTTGCTGAGGCATTGTCGCCCAATACCGAAGCTAGAGTGCTGGGAGAGTCGAAAGACCGCCGCAGAGCGGCTAAAAGTAGGCAGTGCAGCAAGAGGTGGACGACTGTCATTTGGGACCCACAGCGACACTGAGGTGGGTCCTCGCGACGGAGGAGGTAATCATGTGTGAGCAACGTACGGCCAATGCGGAGCCGACAAAGGACAACTGATTACCTGAGAGAAGCCTGCAGGGAAGACTTCCACACATTCGCAGTCTCCGTAATGACACTGTTTGTTGTGCATACTGTTATGCCACTGTCTCCCAAAGCCGAAAAAAGTTTTGCGGCGTAAGACAGAACGCAGGTTAGTTTCAGAGATGCCCATCTCCAGGAGCGGTTTCCGCGTAGCCTTCTTAGCCAGCCCGTCAGCAAGCTCGTTGCCCAGGCTTCCGACGTGTCCTGGGGTCCACACAAACACCACTGAACGACTGGACAGTCCCAAGGCAGAGATGTACTCCTGCATGT
The DNA here is from genome assembly GCF_021461385.2 of Schistocerca piceifrons. Classification (NCBI taxonomy): domain Eukaryota; kingdom Metazoa; phylum Arthropoda; class Insecta; order Orthoptera; family Acrididae; genus Schistocerca; species Schistocerca piceifrons. The sequence goes on along the minus strand of NC_060139.1, from coordinate 717,596,360 downwards.
TCGCTATGAGAGGCGGCCAGGGTAGCACTGGTCGATAGCCCGTAAGCTGCTCAAGGAGTCAGAACAGAGAAGAAAGACTCGCCAGAACAGAAACGGATGTACTGAAGTGCACGACGTATGGGCACAAGCTCTGCAGTGAATACACTGCAGCCATCGGGCAAGGAATGCTGCTCATTCTGGCCTCTGTGGACATAGGCGAAGTCAACATTACCATCAGCCTTCGAGCCGTCGGTGTAAACAACTTCAGAGCCCCTGAACACTTCAGGAATCGAGAGAAGTGACAGCGGAGAGCGGTGGGGTCCAGACGAAGATTCGGCCGAGGTGTACACCATTGAGGTGTACGTGAGTGAACCTCAAGTAGAGGCAAGGACTCCAGTTTAGAGAGAAGGGATCGCACGCGAACCGCAATCGTGAGCCCTGACCTGGGCCACCAATGCGGAAGATGAAATGCAGTGTACGAGAAAAGGAGACGGTAATTAGGGTGCTCAGGAGAACTATGAATGTGTGCAACATAACTGGCGAGCAGTTGTGCACGTCGGATCCGCAATGGAGAGACTCCGGCCTCCACCAGGACACTGGCCACTGGACTCGTTCTAAATGCTCCCATCGCTAGGCGAACGCCACAGTGGCTACTGGCTCGAGTAAACGCAACGCTGAGGGGGCCGCCAAATCGTGAACCAGACTCCCATAGTCAAGGCGGGATTGAACAAGGGCTCTGTAGGGCTGCAGTAGTGTAGAGCGATCTGCACCCCACATGGTGTTGCTCAGGCAGCGGAGAGCATTGAGGTGCTGCCAGCACTCTCGCTTAAGCTGACGAAGATGAGGTAGCCAAGTCAATCGAACGTAAAAACCAGTCGGAAGAATCGATACGCCTCCACTACAGTGAGTGGATCGTCATTAAGGTAAAGTTCTGGTTCTGGATGAACGGTGCGACGCCTACAGAAATGCATGAGACACGACTCCACGGCTGAAAACTGGAAGCCGTGGGCTAGAGCCCATGACTGCGCCTTGTGAATGGCTCCCTGTAGGCGCCGCTCCACAACACCAGTACTGGAGGAGCAATACGAAGTGCAGAAGTCATCCACGTACTGTGAAGGGGAGACAGACGGCCCTACAGCTGCTGCTAGGCCATTAATGGCCACTAAAAGTAGACAGACATTCAATATATAGCCCTGCGGGACCCCATTCTCCTGGATATGGGGGGAGGGGGGGAGGGGGGAGGGAAGAACTATGGGAGACACCAACTTGGACAATGAAAGTACGGAGCGACAGGAAGTTTTGGATAAAAATCGGGAGGAGGCCCCAGAGACCCCACTCATACAATGTAGCAAGGATATGATGTCAGGTCGAGTCCTATGCTTTATGTAAGTCAAGGAAAGACGGCAACCAGGTGTTGGCGTCTGGAAAAGGCTGTTCAAATGGCAGACTCGAGGGACAAGATTATCTGTGGTAGAGCGACCCTGGCAGAAGCCGTCCTGACATTGAGCCAGTAGGGCATGTGACTCCAGGACCCAACACAACCGCCTACACACCATACATTCCAGCAGCTTACAGATAACGTTGGTGAGGTAGATGGGCCGATAGCTACCCACATCAGCTGATTTTTACTGGGTTTTAGCACTGGAATGATGGTGCTCTTCCGCCGTTGCGATGGAAAGACGCTATCGCACCAGATCCGGTTGAAGATCGCGAGGCGTTATCGCTTGTAGTCAGACGAGAGATGTTTAATCTGGATATGATCCGGCCAAGGAGCTGTCGGGCAATGTGCAAGCGCGCTGAGGAGCTCCCACTCTGTGAATGGGGCATTATAGGGTTCACTGTGGCGTGAAGTGAACGAGAGGAATTTCCCTTCCAGCCGCTGTGAGGGTGCGAAAGGCAGGGGGGTGGGGGTAGCTCTGACGCAGAGGGTCGAGCATAGTGCTACGCAAAGTGCTCGGCAATCGCGTATGCGTCGGTAGAGAGCACGCCGTTGATGTTAACGCCAGGGACACCTATTAGCGTCTGGTACCCAAAAAGACGTATGATCTTTGTCCAGACCTACGAAGGTGACTTATGGCACCCAATGGTCGACACGAACCTCTCCCAACACTCCTGTTTGTCATTTTATAAGCAGACAAACGCGGGCACGGAGCCGCTTAAAGGCTATTATGTGCTGTAGGGAAGAGTGCCGCTCATGTCGCTGTATAGCTCGCCGACGCTCTTTAATTGCCTCAGCGACTTCCGGCGACCACCAAGGGACTGTGTTCCGCCGGGGGCACCCTAGAGAACGGAGGATCGCGTTTTCCGCCTCAGAAATTATAGTTGTAGCGACCTGCTCAATCACAACATCGATGGCACAACATGGAAGATTCAACGGTGACAGCAAAGGTGAAGGCTACCCAGACTGCCTTGTTTAAAGGCCATCTGGGTAGGTGTCCTTGGGCATGACGCTGGGGAAGTGACAGGAAGATGGGGAAGTGGTCACTACTACACAGGTCGTCATGTGCTCTCCAGTGGAGGGATGGGAGACGTCCTGGGCTACAAATTGATAAATCAATGGCCGAGTAATTACCATGAACCACACTGAAATGTGTGGTGGGCCCAGTATTTAAGAGGCAGAGGTCGAGTTGTTACAGTAAATTTTCGGCATTCCTGCCACGGCCAGTAAGCATGGTGCTACCCCACAAGGGGTTATGGGCATTAAAATCTCCCGAAAGTGGGAAAGATTTAGGGAATTGGTCAATTAGTGCAGCCAATACATTCAGGGGTAATGCACCATCTGGAGGGAGATATACGTTGCAGACATTTATTTTCTGTGTAGTCCGTATCCTGACAGCCACAGCTTCAAGAGGAGTTTGAAGGGGCACAGGTTCACTACACACTGTGTTCAGAACATAAAAGCAAACTGACATATTCACTAGGGTTCTTGTAATATGCCCTGTGGCCATGAAGAGCAGCGGTCCATATTGCCAGGAACCAGGTTTCCTGGAGGGCAATGCAGAAAGCAGGTGTAAAGCTTAACAGCTCCCATAGCTCAGCCAAGTGGTGGAAAAAACCGCCACAATTTCACTGGAGGATGACGTGATCGTGAGACTGGGAAGGCATGAAACATTCAATGAAGCAGTCTACAACCCAGGGTCACCTGCTGCCACCGACTTATTTCCTGAGCAGGCTATATCCATTGTGTCTGGTCTGAGGGTCTGGCGAGATCTAGGTCCTCAGTGGATGCCAGAATCTTCACCTCAGACAAAGAGCTTGTAGGCAGCGATGTTTTGGGTGCCACCGCAATTCCTTTGGTCTTGGGAGTCTTCTTTCTCGATTTCTATTGCTGATTCTCGGGTTTCTCTGGCTGGAAGGGCTTCACTGATTTAGTCACTTGGATTGAGGATGATCGTGAAGCCCTATGACCAGCCGCTTTTGGGCACTTCAGCCACCTATGGGTGTCATCTTTTCCACTAGCAGAAACCTGGGAAGGGAGTGACCCAAGGGACTCCTTCCTAGCGAGAGGAGCTGAAGAAGATGTCAGCTTCTCTGGCTGAAAAGTGGGAATGGGTGTCCCCAATGGTTGGGGGAACAGTTCTCCCAAGGTAGGTTGTGTGGCAGCTACAGGGAGGGAAGTGCCCCCCACCATCAAGGGGGCAGGTGTTGTCTTCCGGCTCTGAGAGCCAACTGGAACTCGCAGGACTGTTGGGGCTACAACTATTCTAGCAGCAGCAGCAGCAGCAGCAGCAGCAGCAGCAGCATAAGAGGAGATCATAGCCACAGGATGTAGGGGCTCAAATTTCTGCTTGGCCTCAGTGTAGGTCAGTTGGTCCAGGGTCTTTTATTCCATGATTTTTCTTTCTCGCTGTAAAATCATGCAGTCTGGTGAGCAAGGGGAAAGATGCTCTCTGCAGTTGACACAGATGGAAGGTAGGGCAAATAGAGTTTTGGGTTGGGATGGACATCCACAATCTCGACATGTGATACTGGAAGTACAGCGGGAAGATATATGGCTGAACTTCCAGCACTTTAAGCACTGCATTGGGGGAGGGATATATGGCTTGACATCACAGTGTTAGACCATCACCTTGACCTCATGTAATGTGTCACCCTTGAAGGCCAAGATGAAGGCACCAGTGGCAACCTGATTATCCCTTGGTCCTCAATGGATGCGCCAGACGAAATGAACTCCTGGACGCTCTAAGTCTGCGCACAATTCGTCGTCAGTCTGCAAAAGAAGGCCCCTGTGCAATACCCTGGACCATATTTAAGCTCTTACGATGCGTGATAGTAACAGAAACAACCCCCCAGCTTGTCACGAGCGAGTAATGCCTGTGACTGGGCAGAGAATGACGTTTTATCTAGACTGACCCTGGCCCTCCGCCTCCCCAAACTTGTCATCTAAATGCTCTACAGAAAACAGGCTTCATCGAGACATCGGAGTCCCCATCAGCTCTCGTACGTATGAGGTACCGGGGCCTATAAGGTTTGCCGCGATCCTTAGCTTGGCATTCCTCCCATGGTGTGGCCAGGGAGGGGAACGATTTAGGATCATACTTCCTTGCATTGTATTGAAACTTTGAGCTCAGAGACTGTTGGCGTTTAATCACCAGCAAGTGACGACGTGGTACGCTTAACCACGCGTCATCCACCCTGATGCCATCCACTCCGACCAGGTGCCCGTCCCAAGAGCGCCACCCAGCTGCAACAAAGGCCACCTGGCAGGATGGCCATTGCCGGGAGTCCTGATGCCCCAGGGTGACGGCCATCTACTCCTTGGCATATGTGGGGAGTTAATAGCGCAGGCATCAGCAGAGCGATCCCTGTATAGTCAGGGGGCTACAACCAACGGACTGGCTACAGTGCTGGATATGAGGTGCAAAGAATTCCGTGGTCATAGTGAGTACAGGAAAATGCACCCAGGAAGGAGTCCTCGCTCAAGAGATGGATGATGAGCGGGACTGCAATGCTACGACGAGAAAGTGGACTGAAGATCTCAATGCACGATGGACATGATGCACCATGTAAGGCGCCCTTCCCCAGTTAGCTAGCTCTTCAGGAAAATTTTGAAAATTGGAGGTCAAATCCTACACGGAACCATCAGATAAAGGCCGAAAGGTGTGAGACTCCTTTTAGTCGCCTCTTACGACAGGCAGGAATACCTCGTGCCTATTGTAAACCCCGGGCCCACAGGGGGCCTCCGTCGGAGCTGGAAACACGAAGCAATAAATTGGATGGCTTTTATGGAAGTTGTGCAACGAAATTTTAACAGTAAACCACACCCTGACGCACTACCCTTCTTGTAGCTTCTGTCATAGTTTCGTAGTTAATAATGGAAACTGTGAAGGGTCCTTCTGTTCTTTGAATCTCTGTATTTCCTCTATCAAGCCTGTCCAATATGGACACCAGACTGAGGAGCAATATTCAAGTATTGGTCTTAACGAGGGTTTTGAAAACTACTTCCTTCGTTGACGTGCTGCACTTTCTGAGAATTCATGCAAAGAATCTCAGTTTCGTACTTGCCTTAAGTGCCATTATTTTCATGTGGTCGTTCGGCATTAGGCCACTCCGCCACACACCGTCAGGTGGCTTGCGGAGTATGGATGTAGATGTAGATGCAAACATTCTCTTAGATATTTAGTGGATGTGACTGCTTCCAATGTTTGTTCTGCAATCGGGTAATCATACAAGAATGGGTCTTTATGCCTATTTACAGGCAATATGTTTCGTTTATGTCGAGGGTCACGATGTCAGTCCCTGCACCAAGCGCCGATCGTCTGCAGGTCTTGCTGCATTTCTTTGCAGTTTTCTAGAGTTCGGACTTTTCTACACTGAGGTGACAAAGTCATGGGATAGGGATATGTGCATATACAGATGGTGGTAGTATCTTGTGTACAAGGTGTAGAAGGGCAGTGCATTAGCGGAGTTGTCATTTGTACTCAGGTGATTCGTGTGAAAAGTTTCCGACGTGATTATGGCCCCAGGACAGGAATGAATACACTTTGAATGCGGAATTATTATTGGAGCTAGACGCATGGGACATTCCACTCCGGAAATCGTTAGAGAATTTAATATTCCGAGATCCACACTGTCAAGAGTGCCGAGAAAAGCAAATTATAGGCATTAGCTCTCACCACGGACAACGACTGAGAGCAGCGGCGTTTGCGTAATGTTGTCATTGCTAACTGACAAGCAACACTGCGCGAAGAACAGCAGAAATCAATGTGAGACGTACGACGAACTATCCGTTGGTACCGTAAGCAAATTTTTGCGTTAATGATCTATGGCAACAGACGGCTGACAAAGAGTGCCTTGCTAACAGCACATCACCTGCAGCGCCTTTCTTGAGCTCGTGGCCATGTAGGTTGACCCTAGACGACAGGAAAACCGTGGCCTAGCGAGATGAGTCCCGATTTCAAGTTGGTAAGAGCTGATGGCAGGGTTCGAGTGTGGTGCAGACCCCACTAAGCCATGGACTCAGGTTGTCAACAACGCTCTGTGCAAGCTGGTGGTGGCTCCATAATGGTGTGGACAGTGTTTACATGGAATAGACTGGGTCGTGGTTATATTCGGCTACTTTGAGACGATTTGCAGCCATTCGTGGACTTCATGTCTCCAAACAACGATGGAATTTTTATGAACAATGCACCATTTCAATGGGCCACAGTTGTTAGTAGATGGCGTGAAGAACATTCTGGACAATTCGAGCGAATGATTTTGCCACTCAGATCGCCCCACATGAATCCCATCGAATATTTATGAGACATAATCGAGATGTCTGTTCCTGCACAAAATCCTGCACCCAGCAACACTTCTGCAATTATGGACGGCTACAGATGCAGCATGGCTCGATATTTCTGCTTGGGACTTCCGACGACTTGAGTCCATGCTATGTCGAGTTGCTGCACTTCGCCGAGAAAAAGGCGATCCGACACGATATTATAAGGTAACCCATGACTTGTCACCTCAGTGTATATACACAACATAATCCGCGAAAAGACTCATTGAATTTCCGATCTTATCCACTAGATTACTTATATCTACTGTGAAAGTAGTGATCCTATAACACTACATTGTATTACGGCCAAATCTACATTTACATGGTTACTCTGCAATTCACACTTAAGTGCCTGGAAGAGGATTCATCGAACCATTTCCATACTACTACTCTACCATTCCACTCTCGAATGGCGCGTGGGAAAAAGGAAAACCTAAATCTCTACATTCGAGATCTGATTTCTCTTATTTTATTATGCTGATCATTTCTCCCTACGTAGGTGGGTGTCAACAAAATATTTTCGCATTCGGAAGAGAAAGTTGGTGATTGAAATTCCGTAAATAGATCTTGCCGCAAGGAAAGCTGCCTTTGTTTCAGTGACTGCCACCCCAACTCGCGTATCATATCAGTGACACGCTCACCCCTATTGCGCGATAACACGAAACGACCTGCCCTTCTTTGCACTTTTTCGATGTTCTCCGTCAATCCTACCTTCTAAGGATCCCAAACCGCGCAGCAACATTCCAGCAGAGGACGGACAAGAGTAATGTAGGCTGTCTCTTTAGTGGGTTGGTCGCATCTTCTAATTGTTCTGTCAACAAAGCGCAATTTTTGTTTCGCCTTCCCCGCAATATTGTCTGTGGTCTTTCCAATTTCAGTTGCTAGTAATTGTAATTCCTAGGTATTTAGTCGAATTGACAGCCCTTAGTTTTGTGCGATTTATCGTATACCCAAAATTTATCGGATTTCTTTTAGTACCCATGTGGATGACCTCGCACTTTTCTTTGTTTAGTGCCAATTGCCACTTAGCACCATACAGAAATTCTCTCTAGATCATTTTGTAATTGGAATTGATCGTCTGGTGATTTTACTAGATGGTAAATTACAGCGTCACCTGCAAACAATCTAAGGGGGCTGCTCAGATTATCACCTAGATCATTTATGTAAATCAGAAACAGCAGAGGGCCTATGACACTACCTTGCAGAACGCCAGGTATCACTTCTGTTCTACTCGATTTACCATCCATCACTACGAACTATGACCTCTCTGAGAGAAAATCACGAATCCAGTCACACAACTGAGACGATACTCCATATGCACGCAATTTGATTAATAGTCGCTAGTGAAGAACGGTATCAAAAGCGTTCTGGAAATCCAGGAATATGAAATCTGAGATCCTTGTCGACAGCACTCATAACTTCATGGGAATAAAGAAGTAGCTGTGTAGCACAAGAACGATATTTACTGAATCCGTGCTGGTTATGTATTAATAAGTCTTTTTCTTCAAGGTGATTCATGATGTTAGAGTACAGTATATGCTCCAAAATCCTACTGCAAACCGAGGTCAGTGATTATGGGTCTGTAATGCAATGGGTTACTCCTGTTTCTTTTCTTGAATATTGATGTGACCTGTGCGACTTTCCAGTCTTTAGGAACAGACCTTTCGTCAAGTGACCGGTTGTATATGATTGCTAAGAAAGGCGCTATTGTGTCTGCATACTCTGAAAGGAACCTGACTGGTACACCATCTAGACCGGAAGACTTGGCTTTCTTAAGTGATTTGAGTTGTTTCGCAACACCTAAGACATCTACTTTTATGTCACTCATGCTAACAGCTGTTCTGGTTTCGAATTCTGGAATATTTACTTCGTCTTCTTTCGTGAAGGAATTACGGAAAACTGTATTTAGTAACTCCACATAAGTGCCACCATCATCGGTAACATTTCCGTCGCTATCACGCAGTGACAGTATTGACTGTTTTTTGCCACTTGTGTACTTTACATACGACCAGAATCTCTTTGGGTTTTCTACCCTATTTTGAGATGTTTCATTGTAGAAACTATTAAAAGCATCTCGCATTGACATCCGCACTAAATTTCGAGCTTCCGTGAATCTTAGTCTTGGGGATTTTGTGTTCTTCTGAATTTGGCATGGTTTTTTCGTTGCTTCTGCAACAGTGCTCTGACGTGTTTTGTGTACCATGGTGGATCAGTGCTGTCTCTTATTAACTTATGCGGTACGAATCTATCTATTGCTGTTGATACTGTCTGTATCTTTGAATTTGAGTCACACCTGGTGTACACTTACATAATTAGCTTGGAAGGAATGGAGACACTCTCTTAGGAACGCACCAAGCGAATTTTTATCAGCTGTTTTAAATACCAGATATATTTTGCGTTTATTTTTAGTGGTTTTGGTTGATATGGTTTTGAGCCTCGCTGCAATGACCTTGTGTTCACTAATCCCTGTATCCGTCATGGCGCTCTATATTAGATGAGGATTATTTGTGGCTAAGAGGTCAAGTGTGTTTTCGCAACCATCTGAATATTTCCGTTAACAATTGCATGCTGTGTTGTTAGTAACTCATACATCCGATCACAAAACTGGGCAGATTTTCGCATGCTCGTATTTTTTTTTCTTTAGACGGTAGTGCGGAACCTTGTCTAACTGCTTTGAACGTCCAGGAACACACCAATGTGGGCGCCGGTATCTTATCACCTTATGGGTCTGCTGGACGAACAGAGCGAGGTGGATTTTACTCGAGGCAGTTCCAAGACTACGGGGATAACGCTGCAGCAAATGGTGTGCATAAACAACCTTGGCTACGAAAGCGTTATTTCCGCTGATTTTCACCATCGCAAAGATTAAAACAGCAAAACTTCGGCAAAAACCGGCAAGACAAAAACGAAGACTGGACCGAAGGAGTTCCATTTGCATCAGGTTGTCTACAGGTAGCTCATATGGTGGACTGTAATTCGTAATTGTGAATTACTTCGCAAAATAGCCTCACTCGACGAACGAAGGTACATTTCAGCAGAATAAATTATCCATTTACGGAGAAAATAAAGGCAAAGGCGTTTGAAATAAGGGTTTCTCTATAGGAATCCAACCCATGCAAAAAGGGATATGTTAGTGGAAATAAATTACACCAGCTACGAACAGCTACTGCATTGTCGTAACTTTTCTTGTTAAATGTTACGTAAGAGATGTGTATCAGCTTGTAAATACATGAACATAGGCATCAGAATAAGGAAATGCTTGAATAAGATCTTACTGAACAAAATTTTATGACATATAATCAGGGACATATGAAGTCAAAAAAAATGATCTGAGCGGTCCTTTACAATCATACCCAGTAGATATATTGACAGTTATAGCTATACAAATATATATTTCTCTGTATGATATGTTTATAAAAGAATCACGCAGAATACTTTTTACTAAAGTATATTGGCTTAACTATTTTATAGGACCTAATTTGTGATCAACGCATGAGATCAGAAATTCAGGCAAGCGTTTAATCTTGTTACCATGATGTTCTTTAAGTATTTACTACTGTGAAACACCGACTACACAGTATGTGTTACTACATCAACTTTCCACATTCAGTCGAGCTAGGCGGGGACTCGCCAGTGCGACAATGCGAGCCGCAGACATTTCAATGGAAGCAGCAGTGTAATACGTAGTCAGAAATTTAGAGTTAAATTAGGACAGTGCCCTCACATAGAGGGCGCGAGAAGACCGGCCATTCGGGTAACATCTACTGCATAAGATTAACTAACATGTTTTAATAGGTGAATGCAGTGTTTGTGACGCTATTTCACCTGTCACGCCAGTTTTTCCATGGATTCAAAATTATTTATGACTTTCATTCGCAAGATTGTAGTTTAACATAACAGGCTAGGTATGTACCATTTATGCTTATTCTATCAACACATGCACGACAATGGCTTGGCTCTTAGACAGTAGTTACCAGTCTACAACGGTCTCAAATTTGGGAACACTCACTGCTAAGCTTTAACAAAAAAACTCCGGTTTGGAATTCTGGTCCACCGTTTCAAGCTGTCAGATTCAGGATAGCAAATTTCTCCACAGAGCGAAAGAGTGTCTGAAAAAACTCCTGGGTTTGGCCAAGCCGCTCTCCAACATGTAGCATCTCCCTGGAGTACTGGATGAGTAAGGTAGGCAACAGTTTCCGAGGGGTAGAGAAGTGTTTAGCATGTGATTTTTGTCACGAGCCGTATCTCTGTAGCTTAATAGGCAAGAGCACATCTCTCTGAAGGCAGAGGTCTGGATTGAAGCCTGTCCAGTACACGATTTTGACGATAAGTCATGTACTTAGAAATACAAGCTTTTGTAACTGAATATCCGGCACAATCCGTAACTTTCGGGATGATTATTTCTTCAAATACAGGTCAGGAAAACTGCCAGTAGGCCATAGCTCCCTCTCTACCCTTCGCGTGGGAAACTGAGTCCAAAAGTGAAAGAATCGGCAATTGCAATGGTGCAGTGAAACATAAGGTATGAAAGACGAAAATGGACAATGTGTGTTCTCTTGAAATACTATTACGGCTGCTTGATTTGAAAAATTATCCGATCATGGCAGCACCAGATTCGGATGTCTAGGTGAGAACTTAGACGGTATCGGATTTAATGTGTAGGGAGTTTTATGAAAGTGACAAGGTCAGAATTACAAGTATTGCTAAGAGAAAAAACGGAAAAACCTGAAGTAACATGCAAAGACTCCATCATGGCTTAGTTTGTATTTTTTTATAGCAGGAACTATAGTTGTAATACTGTCATAGACCTACCCGTGGCATTTTTGCACTTCCTACTTTAAATAACTGTAGTTCTAGTCAGTTTCCTGAAAGAAGGAAAGGTTATCTATCTATTCACATACCAAACCAAGTTGTGGCTTTGTGGAAAAATTTTTAGTAATTCGTATTGTACCTTTACACACTACGCTCTTGTTTTCAAATCATTCAGAGGTTCTTCATGGAACTGGTAAGATTTCTCCTTTGAGGTTACGTACCCTCCTAAAATCACAAAAAAGAGCATTTCGGAATCAACATCATAGACTTAATAGCCTGTTGCAGTACTGACATGGATCTGAATTGGTCAACTATGCAGTTCCGTTACTTTGACTGCGCAGACTTTAGTGAGCAGATGCTACTGGCGCTAATCTAAAGTGTCGCACAAACAATTCGGACTTCTCTCCTAGGCCGCTTTGAACTCATTTGGCTAAACCCGATACGCCACCTTCCACAGTGAAGTTTTTGTATCTTAAACCAGATTTAATACATTAAAGTCTTAGTACCAGAACTGACGAAACAATAATGGTGATCTGCATACGAATAAGATCGTGTTAAGGATCCAATATCAACCAATGCGTTTTAACTAAGCCTACTTGTTACGTTCGTAAAGCTGGCTGATCAGGAACGACAGTGAGTAATTTGATTCGTATAGAATCCCTCACGATTTTTAGACATCATGTACGAAAAAACATTGCCTGACAAAAGGGAAGAACTTAAAGAGGGGGAGGAAACGAAATGCAACTTCACGGACTGAGAGGGTACGTGAGCTTATTTTAGTGATTGCAATATAGAGTCAGATTTACAAAGAACTTGGCAGTACGAGCACACTTATCGGTTCGATGTTGCACCTTTCTAGCCTTTATTAATACACTGATTCAGTTGCAAAGGGTGTCGAGGCCAGTGTAGCCTCTCCTGAGACAAGCTGGTTCACAGCTGTTGTAAATGGTCCGTGATATCCTGGATACTGGCATTGAGGCAGTGATAGCCCGACATATGTTGTATCGGGGACAGGTCAGTTCTTGCTGGGCACAGAGTACTTCATCACGCATGTATTTTAGTGACACGCCTACCGTATGCGGCCTAGCATCACCCTGTTGAAAAATGGCACCCCGATACTGTCCCACTAGAGGCATTATGTGACAATGCAGGATGTCCATAAGGTATCATTGTGTCGTCAGAATTCCTTCAGTCACTACCAGCCATGTCCTGAAGGCATATCCTACGGCTTCCAACAAGGCGACTCCAACAGCAACACCACTGCGCCTCTCCAAAACCCTGGAAGAATTGGGCCCCTCCCCAGGTCGTCACCACACTCGTCGACGATGGTCATCCGGGATGCTGCAGAACGGCGATTCATAGTTTAAAGCAGTGCAACATCATCCATCAGCAATCCATGCTTCAAGGTCACGACACCACACCAAACGCAGCCGTTCGTGTTGTAGAACTTTTTCCGATTTATGGCGGGATGCTGCAGCAACCAGTGATAAATGTTTTTAAGAGAGATGGTTGTTTGGTTATTTGGGGAAGGAGACCAGACAGCGTGGTCATCGGTCTCATCGGATTAGGAAAGGATGGGCAAGGAAGTCGGCCGTGCCCTTTCAGAGGAACCATCCCGGCATTTGCCTGGAGTGATTTAGGGAAATCACGGAAAACCTAAATCAGGATGGCCGGACACGGGATTGAACCGTCGTCCTCCCGAATGCGAGTCCAGTGTCTAAGCATTTAAGAGAGAGACAGGCAGTCTGAGGATGGCTTAAGCAAGGCGAAACACGTTAATGGCAAAATATAAAATAATAAAGCCCGTTTTGCAGCCAAGGCTGTTTATCTCTTCAAAATGTTTGCGTTATGCTCAAGGCAGCCTGCGCATGTGACGGTAATTCCATTATTCAGCTGCCTCTAGTCTCCGACCAATGGTACGATATGGTACTATTTTGCACGGAGCCCTCTACTTGCTCTTTGACAGCAGGCACAGACGTTAAGGTGTTACGACGTGCTTATTGCACAATGCGGCGATTCTCACTTGTGGTGGCCAGATGTTGTCGGCTGGAACCTTGAAGACGAGCGACTGCCCTCACGTTCCCAAGCAGTGCAACATTTGGCTACTGTCGTATCCGAACGCCCCACAAATCTGGATATTGTACGATTGGATCAGCCGCCAACATGGAGACCCACAGTGAGGGTCCTTTCAGTCTGTCAGTTGCTGGTATGTTCTCACGAGTACGTTGCACCTCGTGCCCTTCAGTCACCACTCAACGTCTGACACGTCACGCAACCTTATATTATGTCGTGTTTGAACACGAGTAACTGTTCGAACAGCTTACGTCACAGTTCGGGATATCTCACGTTCTGTTCGATCTTTTGATAGGTGTGCGATCTAGTGACTTTTGTTGGTATTAGCACAGCGACCTGTCGAACAGGGATTGAATTGCAGTTGGTAAATCATTACCGCCTCTCATAATCAAAATATTATACTGGGTTCAGTCGACCAACATTTTCGTCTGTTACTTTTACCTAAAAATCAAAGTAAATGTTTTTATATCGGTACATAATGTATGAGAATGCGAATTATAAATTTATTCAAAGGCAATAGGGGTTTGTGCAGTGATAGGAGTTAACCCTGTTTCCTCCAATGTTTCACAAAACTGTGATATTTATGAAAAGCCATAGCTTCAAAATGACATCACGCTTCGGTGGAAAGTGTTATGTAACGAGTGTTACTCGTGGATTACTCTCATTTTATAGCCGGAGCGGAGGAACTTTTACCGTCGTAGGAAGGAGGTTGGGGTACACAGTCTGCAAATTTTGGGCCACAGTAGGACTTTATGTACACAATCCGTTCTTACTATCGCGGATTTTTATGTTGTGTCCCTTTTATGGACAGATTGTCTGAGCCAAGTTAGGAAAGCTAATAGACGTAAAATTAGCGCGTGGGAACTGAATGTTGGAGCTATTGAAATTAAACCAGAACCGCCAGAGCGTACGCAAAAATAAGCAGAGCACGAAAGCTTAGTTTTTATCGCGCATCTCTACTACATCTGCATCTCTACTCCGCAAGACATCCGACGGTGTGCGGCGGGGGATACTTTGAGTACCACTGTCAATTTCCCTCTTTCCTGTTGCGGTCGCGAATGATTCGCTGGAACGACGATTGTTGGTAAGACTCCGTGTGAGCTTTAATCGAACTTATTTTACGTCCATTTTGTTTTCTCGTGATATAAGTAGTCACTTTATTAGTAAACCTAGTTTTATTTCGAAAATTTCGATTTGCTTGGAATTTTTCGAGATCATGCGATAATCAGAAAGAAGGCAGAGTGATATTTGATGTCTTGTTCTTGCTGCATTCTCAGGTTTGCTTTCTCTCTCTCCATTAACTGCTGTAGACACCGATCAGCTCCGCCTTTACAAGGCGTGCCCGCGTTGCGTGCCTTGGCTGATTTCCTCGGGCGGCCAGGAGGTCAAGTGGAGCCAACGAGAATAGTCGACAGGCGAAGCAATACGTCCGCACCTCCGCCGCCTATGGCCGATTTCGTCACATCCTCCCTCCCGTCTGAGACCATTACATCTGTCAGCTCGCCCAGTGGCGACTTGCTCACTGGAATTGTGCTGTGTTTACACAGCTGGTGGCACAACAGACTTCCTATATTCGCGCAATGAAAGCACTTTGCTTCTAATAAAAATGATACCACGTCTACGACACAACTGCGAATTTTTTGACTCGGTGAAAAATCTCATCGTCTACCTGTTTCACTGTATCCTCGGAAACAAATTTTGCAATGCCTTCGCCGCCTCTTCTTCCAGTCCAAGGACTAGTTTGATTCAGCTATCTGCGCTAGTATGTCCCATGCAAACCATCTCTGCATGACTACTGCAACCTACAACCATTTGCACTAACAGTAGTCAGGGCTTTGTTTCTCTCTACAACTCACCACCCCCCCCCCCCCCACTTCCCTCTATTACCAAACGGACAATGTGTGAAGCATTTGAGTGTGTGCTACCAACCACTTCCTTTATTTAGTCAAGCTGTGCCGCAAATTTCTTTATTTCCAATTCGATGCCGTACTTATCCGATCTAGCCATATCATCTTCAACATTTCCCTGCAGCACTCCATTTCAAATGTTATTCTCTTGTCCGAACCGCACATCGACCAATCCCCGGACAATTATCTTCCGAAAATACTTCGAGAAATTTATGTTCAGTGTTACTAAATCTTTCATAAATGCTTTTCTTGCTGTTTCTGGTCTGAATTTTATATTCTCTCCGCCTAGGCCGTCTGCTATTTTGCTGGTCAAATGGCAAAATTCATCTAACTTTTAGTGTCATTTCCTAATTCGATTCGCTCAGCATCGCCCGATTTGATTCAGCTTGTTTAACTTTCGTGAATATTAATCTCTGTATATCTTTTCGAGACACTATCCATTTTCTTCAACCGATGATTCAGATCACTGCCTTCTCGAATAGAATTACATTGTCATCGGTAACCCTCAAAGTTTATTTCTTTTCCCCGAAATCAGATTCTCTTTCTAAATTCGTTCTTGGTTTCCTTCAGAGCTTACTCAGTTTACAGAATGAACAAAACTGTACCTACGCCGCAAACCTATTACTTTTTCTCGTTGTAAATTCTAGTTGCGCACTGTGTGTTACGTTGCACGTTTCAGGAAGTTTTCCGAAGCACTACCTTCCATAATTTAGTTCCAGCAGGCGTATATTTTTAATAGCTGTTCGGAAGTATTTGGACTTATAACCACTTTATTATTTTACCTTTTCTCCTCTAACCTTTTTGGCGGCGATAATTTTGATTTCAGTTTTAAATGTTTGCGAATGAATAGTCAGGTATACCTTCCTAGAGAATGTCTTTTTACCCATTGTCTTTGCAGAGTAGCCACGTTAGCTAGACTACGCTTTCAGTTTATTACAACAATTTCAGGTTAATTCTATGAGCTCTGTCACAATTTTGAACAAGAATTTCGTCCACATAATTATTTAAGAAAATTTTTCGATTCTGACTCCTAGTATATGTCAATAACAGTGTCGCACAACTACAGCTTGCACTATCACGCCCAAGTCGTGAGACGATACTAGCGCCTGCACTGTATCTAGAGATTATGTAAGGGCGCTATGTCTGGGCTAAGCTAAAAAAAAAAAGGTACAGTTCTCGAGGTATTAAGACATTCAGAACACGCTGAGTCTGATCTAAGGTAAGTGGTGCAATCTGTTCTGGCCATGTTGATGGACCATCCCGACAGTAATCTTAAATATATCAAGGATATCAGGGTAAATTTAGATCAGGACTGCTTGACGGAAATTTGTTAACCACTAGCTTGTATTTTACCGATTGACGAAATGCGCTGCACACAGTAAACGAAATGCCTTTATCAGTTTTTGTTTCTCCGTTTTAAGCTTACAGTAATTTAATTGAATAGAATTTTACACCAGACGCGATTCGCTTTTATTTATAAAGGCTCTTCTGTGATTTTATGCAAATTGGATACATGCAGTTTTACAGTTTTGGTTGTTTTGGATTAAAAACAGCATTTTGTTTATAAACTTGTGCGCAAATTACAATACTTTTGCCTCTTGTTTACATGTTCTCCAAACCAATGCTTCTTCCCTCTGTTAGCAAAGTTTGATCTCTAAAGACTTCGTTTCACATATACACTTTGTAGTTTTCGCCTTCCTGCACTTTTTATTGCGCTGTATTTGCGTTATTTACACTCCACATCGCTTTTGGAAATCGAACTAAAGTTGTGTGTGTTCTCACTCAGCACAGGGTTTATGCCTGTTCGTTTGTTTCCGTGTAGGTTGTGAAAGTTGCCAATCAGGGAAACTACATTTTTATTAAATTAATTCGTGTGTGTGTGTGTGTGTGTGTGTGTGTGTGTGTGTGTGTGTGTGCGTGCGGAGAGATTCCAAGCTGTGATTAGATTTTTTGGTGTGTGTGTGTGGGGGGGGGGGGGGGGGGGAGGTGATTACAGGAAAGCAACTGGGACGAGATGCTAGTTGTAAATGGAACCCGTTGTTACATGTGTATATTTAATGCTATATTAAGTGGTCAGTCAGTTTAAAGAGTGCGGTTTGCCAGGTTGGTCTGATCATTTATAAGTTGTTTCTTTTCTGTTATGATTTTTTGAATGTGGTAGTTTTCTTATAAGGTGAGGTTTTTTGTTTTTCTTATGATCTCTATGTCTCCAAAAAAAATAAGTGTAATACGAAAATAATATTCATCGTTTACACGAGCTCTGATTCTTGTGGAGTGAAATGAAAAAAGAAAGGTGGGAAATGGCGCCAAAGCTACTCACCTTATCCTTAGTATTATTAACCTTATCCTTATTATTATTAAATTTATGCTCACACGACGCTACCAGTCAGTAATACGGTAATAATTAGTTTTCTGCAGTGTACCATATGACAGCCAGTCGCAAGTATGATTAGTTACTCAATTCCGATGAAGTGCATTTCAAAATAACCCAGCAAGATTTGAACATTTTTGTGTAGGAATTTTAAATACTAAATTCATATCTTAGTTGACATACGGGTCAATTAGCGATATAGCTAACCCGCTGCAAAATGTGACAAAGTTCAAGTCCGTCTGTAAGCCGTAGCTTCGTGTGTTGCGATTAAGTCACTATACAGGAACTTACCAACTTACAACACCAGTTACAACCAAATTAATTCTAACGAGTACCTTCTTGTCTTCAGGGCCTTGCATATCAGGGAAGCTTACAGATGTAACCACTGCAGTATCAGTTGTTTGCCAGCAGGCAATGCAAATATGACTTAATTGGTTCAAGAAACAACCATAAAACAGTCAATCGAGCTGCTCTGATTCCATTTGTGTCCAATTTTCGCCAACTGACCTCGGCGGATTCGTGACGTGCTGGTGTTCTAGGACAAAAATAAACACACTAGTTGATTACAGTTTTATATATTCCCTATCCGGTCTTCCAGACTTAGGTTTCTCTTAGTTTCGCCCAAACTTTAAGGTAAATGCCAAGGTGCTACCCTTGAAAAGACCACGGCCGGTTCTCTCCCCAGCTCCTGAAAAATCCGGGTTTGTGCTCAACTTGTGACAACGGGCCTTAAAACCTAAGATTATTTCCTTCCAACACACAATATGAAAAATCACATCTGTTATTCATTCGTATCACGTCTCTGCTTTAAAAAGCCAGGGACTAAGTGTTCTGTTCGTGAACTTTCATCACGTGAAGTCATAATGAAGGCTGCAGAGACTTTTCAGGCTGGCGTAGAACATTAGTGTCTGCAGCCGAAGCCCACTTTCTTCCAAGAATTTAACTTATATACATTAATGTTAGCTTCACTTTTGGAATTTATAATAACCAAATTTCTCACAATGAACTGAATAAGATTTTTGTCGACATGCCTCTCAGAAATGTCCATTATCTCGACTACATGTAGAGTACTGAATTTTTTAGAACCGAAAAACAGTTAGCAAAGACGCTGTCGCATTTTCAGGGGTGCGAATGATTTTTAAACTAAACACACATCTGAGCTACCACTGGCACTGTAGTGTTAACACGTGCACTATGTGATACAAACTGTTACTTCACAGAAACTGAAAAATGCAAGTACTTCTTTTTGCACCTTTAGTTTACTGCAAGAAGCCATTTGCTCCTGACCACATCACTATAGCCTTGTGCTATCGACAACCGAGCCCATCCTCTCGGTACAAAAGATAAATAAAAAGTTTCCGTCGTTGATTTGAAAAGGTTTTGTTGCAGCAAACACTGGTTTTGGTTTACATCTGATGGGAGCCTTGTACGGAATGCAAACAAAGTTCTTCACAGAGTCTCTTATGCTCCTGAACGGGAAGTTAGGTTATAGAGAAACTGCGTCTGCCTGTGAAATCTTGATTGTAGTGACACACTAGCCTGTAGCGTAGCCCGTGGTCTACTCTCGCTGCTTATTTAAAGTACTTTTCGTTATGAAACAACTCAAGGCAAATTCAGAGAATCTATTACGTAGACAAATCCTCTACGATTATTCTGAATCATATGTATCAATTATCAGAAATGGAAGCCGGTGGGTGGGAGGCAGATATATTATTCGAAGGCCCCTACACCAATTTATCGGCCGACCGACCAATTTCGTGGCAGCCGGCACACGTCCCGACCGATTGCACTCTGATTACAGCGCTGCTCTGTTGATATTTGTTTATCTCGAATTCACGAAGTATATGTTCGAGATCGCGCTTGATTTTACACAAACAAAAACAGGGGTTTGCCTTCGCTGTAACAAGGGCAAAAAAGAGAGGACGCTGTGTGAAAAGTAGTGTCTAATGAAATAAAAATTTACCCGCTTTCTCTGAAGTAGCTGAGATCCGATGATTTTCGTAACTATCTACGGATGGAAGAAACATGCATTCCGGAGCTGCTGATCGTCAAATCATTCTTAACGAAAAAGACGTCGTGAGAGAAGCTGTAAGATGCGTGGAGAGGCTACATTGCATTTCTAGCCACTGGCAGAAGTGGTCCTCAAATTCAGTGCTATTTCATCACCACAATTATCAAATGCAATGATTTCTGAAACCTGCAACCTGCAACTGAGGAAGTATATCATGGCCAAGCAAAACAAATGGAACAAAAAGATTTTCATGTAAACCTTTTTAATTTATGAACGTAGCATAAAAGATGACCAAGTTTACGGAACTCGTTTGGAATTCGAAGACAAACTACACACAGTGGCTGCGCACATCGAATAACGGTTTCACAAGAATTTAATCATTTAGCGTTATAACTGTAAAAACAGTCCCACACTTTGCTCTTCATAACAGAGGGCTTTAATACCAGACTTTCACAGTTATAACAACGAGGCAAATATATTTTTCTGAATTAACATCAATTGAATGTCGATATTTCGATTTTTTTATTTCATTTCCGTAAAATCTAAAAACAGAAAGAAGGTCGACAGACACCCTATGTGCCACACGAAACCATTATGGATTAGTTAAAAAGTGAAAAAAATGCTTCATTTCTTGCATCTGTGTTGCCATACTCCTCTGAGGATGTGCCCCACAAACCTCTGCAGTCTTTCAAGGGAAGTTCGTCGGTCGGTCAAAACGTCTACGCGTCCAATTTGTCGGTGTGCCTTGTTCAACCTCTCTAAAATTAGCTTTAATACAGTACAGCAAACATAAAACCGCATACGAAATATTTAATAATCTAGTCTCAATCGCCATTGATATTTATTCAGAGAAGAGTTATGCAGTGAATAACATCTTCCATTTTTGTTAGTTTATTTCGGTATATGTGCATAACACGCACCAAAATACTCAGAAGTTTGTCTATTATGTAACAGAGCTTTCCTCAGTTCTCACTACAGTTCTCGTTTTCATAAAAAGTCAAACATGGAGCTAACGTAGAACTCTGGCTAAGCTACAGATCAGTCACCACAACGAAAACTTCGAGGCGGAGGCACGATATCACCAAACATCTTTTATACAGAAACGAGTTGGTCTGACGTGTTGCATTGAGACATTCGTTTGTAGCATTAACAGATTTAGACTAAAATTTGATTAAACAGTGTCAACTGCAAGAGTTTCATAAAAGAAATTAACTTCATAGGGCTATCACCTTCACTACGACGGGCTTACATCTGAATGCTTTGCGTTTTTCTTCAACTCAATATAGGCATGAAACGATATAGTCATCTATCACCTTTTACTGCGGAGAAGTTGAGCCAAATTACTTTGCTTGAGGCATATCAAATGGGTATCATTTGCCTGGTACGACTTATCAACGTACTCTGTCACGAAACAGAGCTGATAATATATGTCTTTAATAATTTTTTTTGCACTATAGTTATTCTTTAATAACTGTGCTACAGAGAAGCCGATAGACGAAAAATGTTGCACAGATACTGTCCAGTCTTTAGCACTTTTAACAGTTTTTCCGTGCTAAACAGTGTAACAAGACTTCTTCCGCATACCGAAATAAATAAAATAGAGAGACTGACCTGCGAGGAAGGCGTGGTGTCGAGCATTTGCGGCGTGGCTGCACCCAGGCCTCTGGATCCAAACGGGCCGGCGCACTCTCCTCAGGACACTGAAGGACTGGAGGGACAGCTGGCCGGCGCATGCGCGCAACACCACACGGACACGCGTGCGGGATTGCGCGCCGTAAGCAGCCAAAGCGCTGAAACGATCAACCAGTAGCGGAATAACTGCGGTCCGATTCTGGAGACGACCTCCCACACGAGCGACTGCACAGTGCATCAAACTAGGCTCTTAACAGGCCGTAGTTGTCCACCGTTATGTTTTTCTGTTGCTTCGTTGTTTCTCTTTGTACTGACTGTGGCCGAAGAGCAGCGTAATATTGCCGCTGCCGGCCCACCTTTTGTATAAGCTGTTGAAATACCAATAAAGAAAAAAAAAGGCCGTAGTGGAGCGAGAGTCAGTTGTGAAAAGCATCTCGGCGAATTATAGTAGAGCAAACTCCCGATCCAAAGTATACATGTTTTTACCGGAAACTACTATTTACTGTTCTCACAAAACACTCTACATTTCGCATTTCAGAGCGCACTGCATCACTTATGCATTTCTCGCCGAAAACTGACCACCTAGTTACAAAATTTCCCTTAAAAAAGGCTGTATTTCCTATCACTCGCTTACAGTCCACGTTCGGGAAATAATGGTCCATTTTTTCCTGTGTTTCATTCACTTCTTACATGACGATGGTTCTCATTTCCTGGAGAGCCAAATTATCGGTTGGGCCAAATGAAAATTTTCCTGTACGTTTCAGCGCCTCGGTGTGCGTGGTAACTAGTTGCTGGATCGTCTCGTATCCGCTCTCTTCCTCTACAAAACACAATTTGTTAGCCACATCCTTGTTACTTTGCTGCTCAAAATCCGTTAGGCGTAACTATAGGGTATAACTGTACACATTCGAGTCGCGTCAGTTCTGTGGGACCTGCCCGACGGAACAGAAATCACTCAAATATAAACATTTCTGTAAGAGCGCGACAATCCCTTGACGTTTGTTTCAGTGCGGGTGCACTAATGTCGTCAGAACTCCTGAGGGTTAATGGATGTGGGATTCCGCAATGCAACGTAGGCCTACGATACGTCGGAAATTTAGTCGTTCGTGGACCGTGTCCGGATGACCAAAGCAATTACGGCAACCGCTCATGAGAAGCGATAAATTCCGGTCCGAGTCCCGGTCCTCAACAAATTTTCAGCTTTCTCCATCGCATTGCCACAATGACCTAGGCAGGAGGAAGTCACAAATTCCTCACCCATCCCTTCCCTTTCTTTCCCCTTTCTCTATTTCATGTAAATAACTACATAAAAACTCGCTGATAGTTTAGTCATCTAAATCTTCACACCCAAAAATTTGTATTCTAAACAAAAAGATTTTCGTTGTAATTAGACATCGCAGGTGTCCTTTATTTTTCGAAAAATAGACAAACTGTCTATTGATAATTTCAAAGCCGGAGAAGCCTCGCCGGGATAATCGGAAGACGGCGTTATTTAGATAGAAACCTCGAGCTACTTTTTTTCGTCTTAGCTGCTTTTGTTTCTCTTTTGGTTGCGTGAACAACATTAAGATAACTGCAAAATAATTTCCATTCTTTTTCTTTGTAGAGTTAGCAAAGAGATGATTAGGGACGGAGCCACTAATCAATTTGGGCAGAAAAGAGAGAATGCATCAGATAATAGGAAGATATGGAAAAACATAGGAGTTAAACGTCCTTTCAGTAGCGGGATTGTTGAAGATGGAGCATTAATTCAATTGGACAAGGGCAGAAGGGGAGATCGTACTTGGCCTTGTCTATCCAAACTACCGGTCTGTACAAATGCTTGGCAGATAGTTCACAGAACGTCTTTCACACTTTTTCTCGACCGTTCCGCTCTCGAATAACACCTGGGCGGAATGAACACAAACATTTCCGCGCAAATTCTGATTTCTTTTATTTTATTACTATGGTCATTTCTCCCTATGTAGATGGGAGTCACCAAAATGTTTTCGGATTCGGAGGAGTAACCTGACGATAGAAATTTCGCAAAAAGATCTCGCCGCAACGAAAAAACGCCTTTGTTTTAATGATTGCCACACCAACTCGTGTATCCTGCCCGAGTTACCCTCTCCCCCAAATCCGCGATAATATGAAATGAACTGCCCTTCTACGAACTTTTTCGATGCCCTCCATCAATCCTATATGGTAAAGATCCCATACCGTGCAGGAGTGTACTAGTAGAGGACGGTCAAGTGTAGTGGAGACAGTTTCCTTAGTGTAAGAGGGGATAAAAAAGTTTCCGTTTGAGGGCATTGCTGCAGCGTGTGTGCAAGGTAACGCGAAACCGATGAGGGTATACAAGGTGTCTCTCCTAAGAGTCGTCAGGCGTATTTTCTCTGGTGTTTCAGCAGATATTTGCAATTTATTTTTTGCTTTGTGAAGCTGGAGTCAGGCCAAAGAAACAGTGCTCATCAAGTCTTTCAGGAAGCGCTCCGTGTCGACGAAAAGCATCTGTTTATTTACCCTTGCAAACAAAATAATTTTTAAGTAAAATTTTACGTGTCCATTGGATAGAGCGGGCCCAGATTTTAGCGTAATACTTGTTTTATCGATATGTACGAGGGTTGGGGCTTTATTTATTTATTATACGCGTAGCAGACCCTTTGTGGATCACGTGAAGCTTCTACAGTTCCTCCTGCGGTTTTTCCATGAGACTTTCATTTTCTCGCCCATGGCTTTCTTTCGTTCTTCCGTCCACTCTGTACCGGTCTTTTTGGCTCTTGTCTCTGGCTGGACTTCCCTCTTGCCTATTTTGCTTCTGTAGATGTTACGGTCTGCAGTGTCCTGAATGGTGAGATGGGCATCAGTAAGGTCTCCTCGTACTTGTTCGGCCCGTGTCATACCTTTAAGATTTTCAGTGGCTGTGAGTATCTGGCGTGTGAGTCTATACTCAGGGAGTCTCTGTATGCGTCCATAGAATTGTAGGCGTCTTTTTCTAATGTCAGCACCAATATTTGAAACTTTCTCTGTAGTTTTGTTGGTTTGCAGTCTATATCCAGCTGCAGTTTTTCGTGGTCCAAGGATTTTCCTAATGATCTTTCGTTCTTCTTTTTGCAGATTTTGTAGCAGCGTCTTGTTATGGAGTGGCAAGATTTCTGTTGCGTATAGCACCTCGAGTTTAATGACAGTGCTGTAGTGCCTGATTTTTGCATGCATGAACATGCACTTTTTGTTGGGACTTTAATAGTGGCAACTATTTTTTTACAGCTCGTACAGAATATATACGTGTTTCAATGTTTTACTGACATTCAAAGGAGTCACCAGCATTGTGTATAACCCGTTGCCAACGATGCGAAAGTCGTAGGATACTCTTAGTAGTGCCAGTTGTGTTGACAGGTCGAGCGGCGCGGTCTATTGCCCGACGAATCTGTAGCAGTTCTGAAGCGAATGCCGTGAAGTGTTTCTTTCAGTTTAGAAATCGAATTGAACTGATGAGGGCTTAAGTCACTGGAGTGCAGTAGGTGGTATAGCACTTAGCAGCCCCATCAGTCAAACAAGTCAGTAACAGCTTGCACTGTACGGCTTGAGCATTGTCCTGCAAAATGATGGTCACGTCCTGCAGAAAGTGTCATCACTTCTGTCTCTAAGCTGGTCGTAGTTTGTGGTCCTTTGCTTTAATATATACCCTGTGCAGGTTCGACATAGTAGGCAACAACGAGCTATGCATTGCCACGGTATCATTTTGTTCATAATATTTGTCGTGGAATGGGAAATAATTTGATGACAGCACGTGCCTGAAAAGTTCCCTAAGGCAATCGTCGAACTTTTTCCGCATTTCGTTCCAAGGAATCAGAAGGTGGGACTTTCGTAGAGAAGGAGACTTCATCAAAACAGACTATATCGTCAGCATCCCGAAGCCACAATTGACTGAAGCGGTGTACAAAGTCAGCAGAATTGCGAATATGATGTTCGTATTTTTCCAAGTAATTGCTAAGAATGCATTTCAATTGATTTGCGATGTGGTATACACGTGCGCCAATACTTCTTATTATGGGCGTTAGAGGAATTCCTTCCTGGTGTAGTTTAGGAGAGCCTTATAGTCGTGGGGACAGCACTGTTCGTGTTCTAAGATCCTTAATAGTATTACGTGGCAAGCTGACTCATAGAGAGTCATCAACTTCTTCTCGTTTTCATCCGTAGGATCGACATCTATCTGTCTGTAAGCAATGCCAGTCAAAAACCTAAAATCTTATTGTAGTCCATATGTGACGTGAGGAATGCAGCACTGCCCTTGTCGGCTGGCAAAACGTCAGTTTCCTTGCCCTCTCGCCGATTTCTCAGTGTTACTCGTTTTCGTTGGGGGTGCTGCATCTTTGCAGCAGCGTCTTGTTGAATAGGTTTCGCGGCGACAATCACCTGTGGGAGAGAAGCTGCAACATGCTCCACGGAGCTGATGTAATCTGTTAATGGCATTCCTGTGGCAAGGATCTTCACTGTATCCTCGTCCGGATGTTTGTCAGTGAGATTAATTATAATACGCTCCCTGCATCTTGTACTCGCTTTTAGTGCAAGAGATCGAATTTTGCTTTCTGGTGTACAGACAGTTTCAGCTGCACTGATTCTCCTTGTGACCATGTAGTATTGCCAGCCTATTTCGAAGAATCTGCAGCGAGTAGCCGACATGTAAAGATAGTGACGAAGACGGTTTTTTGAAGCGACGTCTAGCATTCGTCGAGTGTCATGAATTGTCAAATATTACAAGTTCTACGAATAGTGTTCCAAAGGAATGAACACTCAGATCGTCAAACGAACGGGAGTTGCAGGTAGAAGTAAGAACGTCTAACAAAGAGGCAGAGACTCTATCAGAAAACCTAATAAATAGGGATAGAGGTTTCAATTTAAACTAGGTTAGGGCTCCGGTGCTCTGTTTATTAAGATCTAGCCGGCCATCACATCCATCAGAGCTGGGAAACGCTGAAGCAATTTTTGTTTCACGGAATATCAATGCGAGCTCTGAAACGGTCTAACGCACGGCTTTCTGGGCGGGAAGCAGCGCCGGTCCCCGCCACGAATCCGCCCGTCGGATTTGTGTCGAGGTCCGGTGAGCCGGCGAGTCTGTGGATGGTTTTTAGGCGGTTTTCCATCTGCCTCGGTAAATGCGGGCTGGTTCCCCTTATTCCGCCTCAGCTACACAATGTCGGCGATTGCTGCACAAACAAGTTCTCCACGTACGCGTACACCACCATCACTCTACCTCGCAAACATAGGGGTTACACTCTTCTGGTGTGAGACGTTCACTGGGGGGTCCACCGGGGACCGAACCGCACAATAGCCCTGGGTTCGGTGTGGGGCGGCGGAGGGGTGAAGTGGACTGCGGTAGTCGTCGTGGGGTTGTGGACCACTGCGGCTGCGGCAGGGACGGAGCCTCTCCGTCGTTTCTAGGTCCCTGGTTAACATAACATAACATGTGAAGTAATACCAAGTGGCTGCAGCAGACCGTTTTCAATTGGACTTAAGCTGAGTATAACAGAACGGAGAGGGTTTTAAATGACATAACTTAATTAATTCAAAATTTTCAAAAAGGGGTAGAATGGCGGATGATAGTTTTGAATATAAAAGGGTTTATAAGTCAGTTTTATCTGTTGTGTTATGTGTGTTCTTTGGAAGTGACTAACTCATGTTGAGGTGTAAGCCAAAAAACGTTTCTTGATGTGTAGGCCAAAACATTTTGAATACAAATTGATACTGTAAAAAATTATTACTCTACATTCCAATGAGGTAATAAGAAATGACTTATTTTAAATCAGACGAATCAAAAACAAAAATGTTTTTACTAAAAAGTAACGGAGGAAGCTTCCTCTGTCTAACTGACAACAATGGCGATTTATATTAGAACTAGCAATGACCACTTTTCCCGTCCTACTCACTTCACCACATCTTCCTGTACCGATCTTACTTTTAATTGGTAACCTATGTGAATTAGTGTGTTATAATTAACATCAGTAATTGCAACAAGGCACACGACACAAGTGTTCATTTAATATCTTGAATGTCATTTTTCTTCTGTTCATTGCATTGTATCACAAGGGGCGATCAAAGAGTTTTCGTTTGTGGGCGTTGCTGTAGCGTGTACGCAACCCAGCGAGTTTCCGACGCGGTTGTATAAGCAGCGGCGCGTAGGTAAGAGTTAAGAGTGGCTACCAACGGAAAATTTTTCAGCGCCGCTTATAGAACAGCCTTAATTTAATTTCACATTAATTATTCGAACTTGCCCCACATTTGGAGATGACCGTCTCTATAACGCGCATTCACGAATCCATGTTACTTCCGTTCGACATTTATACCGTAGAAGCTGCTCGGTACTAGTTGCGCATGCTCGTGAATTGTCAGCATTGGAAGAGAAACAATAAAATGTTCCGCCTCTCGCTTCTGTTCACCTTGCAGTGGCCGAGATACTCATACATACTACTCCTCCCCTGACGTAAGCGGCAATCTTTACTTAACTCACGGCCGAAATCACCAACGTAATTACAATTAAGCACATCTTGAAATATCACTGTATGTGTAAGTACTATTGTTTGCCAGTGAACAAGGAGAATACATTCTTAACAATCTCTTAACGTTAGTTGATGTTTGGATTCTGCTGGTAGTAGTTAGAAGCATATTATTATTAAATTCAGCTGAGCACCGTGGGCACACAAACACTTGATTCGGGCCGCAGTTTGACAGCCACTGGTCTTGACATTATCATATCGAGTAACTATCTGGGCGTAGCACTGCAAAGCGACATCAGAGAGAACGAGCGGTTGTTGGGAAGCCGAATAGTGACTTTGTTTTGTTGAGATACTTCTAGGAAAATGTAGCTCATCTATAAAAGAAACCACGTACAAAACACTTGTGCGACCCATCCTCGAGCACTGCTCGAATATTTGGAATCATCGTCAGGACGGATTAAAGGAAGACATAGAAGCAATTCAGAGGCGGGTTGCTAGATTTGTTACCGGTAGGTTCGATTAACACGAGAGTGTTACAGAAATGCTCCTCGAACTTAAATAGCATTCCCTTTGGGGAAGAAGGTGTTCTTTTCGTGAAACACTATTGAAAAAGTTTAGGGAACCGGTACCTGCGGCAGTCTGCAGAACGATCCTCTGCCGCCGATGTACGTCTCGCGCCGGGACCACAAAGGTAAGCTGCGAGAAATTAGGGCTCTTTAGGAAGCATACAGAGAGCGTTGCGAATAGAGTCAGTACTGAAGAAATAAACTTGTTCCACATCTACATACATACTTCTCAAGCCACTGTACGGTGCATGGTGGAGGGTGCCCTGTACTACTGCTAGTCTTTCCTTTCCTGTTCCACTCTCAAATAGAGCCAGGGAAAAATTACTATTTATACGACTCCGTATGAGCCCTAATTTCTCGTATCTTATCTTCGTGGTCCTTACGCGAAATGCATGTTGGTGGTAGCAGAATCGCTTTGCAGTCAGCTCCAGATTTTCTCAATAGTGTACCTCGAAAATAATGTTGCCTTCCGTCCAGGGATTCCCATTGGAGTCCCCCAAGCATCTCCATAAAAATTGCCTGTTGTTCGAACCTACCAGTAACAAACCTAGCAGCCAGCCTAGTGAGTTGCTTTGATGTCTTCCTTTAATACGATCTGGTGCAGATTCCAAACACTCGAGCAGTACTCAAGAATGGGGCGCACTAGCGTGCTACATGCGGTCTCCTTTTAGAACTGCAGTTTCCTAAAAATTCTCCCAATAAAACGAAGTCGACCATTCGCCTGCCTTCCCTACTACAATCTTCCCATGATCGTTCCACGTCACATCGGTTTGCAACATTACGCCCAGATATTTAAACGACGTTACTGTGACAAGCAGAATACTATTATTGCCGTATCCGAACATTAGGAATTTGGTTTTCCTACTTATCCGCGTTAATTTACACTTTTCTACAAGAGCCACCACACCAACTAGAAATTTTGTCTAAGCCATCTTGTATATCCTACAGTCACTCGTCTCTGACACCTTCCCGCACACTACAGAATGATCAACGAACAACCGCAGATTGCTGCCCACATTGTCCGCCAGATCATTCATGTCTATAGAAAATAATAGCCGTCTTATGACACTTCCCTGGGGCACTCCTGACGATATCCTCGTCTCTGAAGAACACTCGCCGTCAAGCACAACATACAGAGTTCTATTGATCAAGAAGTCCTTGAGACACTCATGTCTGGCAACCTATTCCGTACGCTCGTACCTTCGTTAACAGTCTGCAGTGGGGTACCGTGTCAAACGATTTTCGGAAATCTATAAGTATGGAATCCGCCTGTTGCTCTTGATCCATAGTTCCGAGTGGGCCTATTTTAGTGAAAAAGGGGCAAATTGGTTTTCACGCGAACGATGCCTTCTAAAACTGTGCTGATTAGTGGACGTAAAGTTTTAGGTCTATAGGAAATTTATTATGTTCAAACTCAGAATATGTTCTAGAATGATGGGGCAAACCGATGTTAAGGATAGTTGGTAGGGCTAAGTGCACTCATCCTCAAACAGTGGATGAATGAAGTCCGGCTATTTGTGCACCGTCAATTACACTGCCTCAAATGAAACACAAAGCTTATAACTGCAATATTTGTCTTATTGTGTTAAACTTTTAGCATTAGATTATAGCTCTTAATGGGTAGATTACGGCAGCATTTAAATTTTTTAAATTTGCTCAATAATTACGGGAAATATTGACAACCAAGTGTTTGTTGCCCCTGGAAGCGGTTAGATAGGCAACCTGTAACTGATGTCAGGTTCCGGGACCGTTGCTTAGTAATACACATAATTGTACGTGTTTTATGTAAGACCTTCTGTTAATGCTGTATAACAATCAGAAATTCGGATACCATATCACACAGTTTAAAATTAAGAAACTGAAAAAGTTACACCTACAGCTGGAATCTAACTAGAGAACTCGAATATTTTAACGTAAAACTCTGTCCCCGGCCCTAAAGAGCAGAAGATTTATACAGAGTGGTCAGACACAGCCTGAATAGCTTGTAAGGATGTTGCGAGGGAAACTGTGCCGAGAAATAGCTGTTAAGGAAAAAAAATCGATACATTGCTCCTTTTCCGAGATATTTATCATTGAAATTAGCCAGTCAGGTTGTCGTTCGCAAATTCAAACGGCCTGCCAGACAAGGGTGTTCATACCACGTGGCGAGGGGCGGGGGGGGGGGGGGGGCTCCCGACCCCCTCACCCCGCACCGAGCTTCCTGGCTCTTAAGGAAAGGAAAAAATACATTGTAGTCAGTTTTTTTTCTTTCAGGAAATGATTTCAAAGTCGATATTATGTAGGTTTTTAACAAGGTCGCAATTGGAACTTTTTTATTATTACTTATAAGTCGTCATACATCTTCCAAAATATTAAAAATACACCATTCCCCAGATCTTACCCCCTGCCCCCACTAAAAGGAGACCGCATGTAGCACGCTAGTGCGCCCCATTCTTGAGTACAAACAGCCGGCCATGGTGGCCGAGCGGTTGTAGGCGCTTCTGTCCGGAACCGCGCGACTGCTATGGTCGCAGGTTCGAATCCTACCTCGGGCATGGATGTGTGTGATGTCCTTAGGTTAGTTAGGTTTTAGTAGTTCTAAGTTCTAGGGGACTATTGACCTCAGCTGTTGAGTTCCATACTGCTCAGAGCCATTTGAACCAACCACTTCTACAAACAACGCTATGGGCGTTCTTGCTGCCAGAGACAGTGTCGCCAAACGTGCTCTTCGTCTGGTTTCCTCCAACCACAGAAACGTAGCTTTTGTTCACCTAGCTTAAATTTATCGCTTCCGACAAAGGCACAATTTGTCTGGTAATGAGCGCTTGAGCAACAGGTGACGCACGGATCTTCACCTGTCTGTGCATTACAGCATAAGCGCGTACGAGAGCTTGAATTTGCGCACGCGTCTACCTCACTGCTTCAGTGGTAAATACAGTGGTGGAAATATTTATTGCGTCACCATGAATTACTTCGTCTTTTTGTCATCTGCAGCAGTTTGCTTCAGGTTATACCAGTCCCATTGTTACTAAACTTTGTTGACATATTCTTGCCTTTATAATCTGACTTCTCCACGCAGGTTTTCCAACAGTACACAACTCTTTGTTGCTGTAGTTTGGTTTTACAATGAAACCAGTGTTTATACTGCCATTTTAAGTTGAAAATTTGCAGTGAGAAGATGGGAAGGTCAGTTGAATTGACGCTACAAAAGAAAGTTGCTATACTTGCTTATTCGTCTGTTGGTCTCAGCAGCAGAGAGACAGCCTCTGAGACAGGATTTAATCAGTCTACGATTTCGAGGTTACTGAAAAAATATAGGGAAAAAGGAAATGTTGATCGTGAGAAAGGAAGAGGTCGGAAAAGGTCGTCTGCTGCCAAACAGGATATGGTATTGAAAAGGCTTTCGCTCAACGATCGTCGCCTGTCGTCAATTGAACTAAAGCGATACTGGGAAGAAATGTGCGATATCTCAGTAACCAGTAGAACTGTAAGAAATAGACTACGGGAAGCTGGACTCTCAGCCCGTCGTCCTAGAAGGAAGCCTTTATTGTCCAAGATAATGCGACAACAGCAACTAAAACAGGCAAAGGCACATGTGACATGGACACCAGAGCTGTGGGACAAAGTAATCTTTCCAGACGAGTCCAAATGTAATCTACATGGCTCAGATGAAAAGTGTTCATGAGTCGAAGAAAAAGTGAAGAATTTTTGCCATCGTGCAATACACATACAGTCAAACACCCACAAGGACAGATGGTCTGGGGGTGCAACTCCAGACGCGGAATACATCGTCTGGACTTCATCAATGGCACTGTCAACGCAGATGCATACATACGCATCCTTGAAACGAAGCTTATGCCAACCATTAGAGACCAGTTTGGAGATGTTTCCAACAGCATTTTTCAGGATAACTCCGCTCCTTGCCATAAAGCTTTGAAGGTGAGTCGTATGGCTAATATTTGTACCAAACAAGAAGCAGATTACTTTCTTGGTTAATTATCATGTACTTCTACATTTCAGGTAAAATCTTTCCTTCGACAAAATGGGGTTGGAGTATTAGAGTGGCCTGTGAACAGCCCTGATCTCAATCCTATTGAGAACTGTTGGAAAGTCATGGGAAATGCTATCACCGAAAAGGAGCCATGAAAAAACGGGAACTATTGGCGGCGCTTGTGCCTGTGTGTTTTCATGAACTGTGTGAGGAGTACGTTAAAAAATTAATTCTTTCAATGCTTTCACGATTCCAAGCGGTGATTAAGGCGCGTAGAGGAGCAACAAAGTATTAAATGCAACAGTGTGTTTGTATGAGGCAAAATAAACGCTAAAATCCATCAGTGTTATGTTACAACATTAAATGGTTCAAATGGCTCTGAGAACTATGGGACTTAACTTCTGAGGTCATCAGTCTCCTAAAACTTAGAACTACTTAAACCTAACTAACCTAAGGACATCACACACATCCATGCCCGAGGCAGGATTCGAACCAGCGACCGTAGCAGTCGCGCAGTTTCAGACTGTAGTGCCTATAACCGCTCGGTCAACTCGGCCGGCCTACAACAGTGTTTCTTTCAACATTAGTGTTTATATTCCACAATAGCAAACAGAATAGCTGACATATCCACTTACCCTCATTTTTCAAGAAACTGTTAAATTATAAGAAAACAAACATTTTTATAGAAACAAAAATTAAGAATAAAAACAAATTGACAAAAATTATTGTGTGTATTCATTTGTGATAGAAATCAAGAGAAATCAGGCAAATTTAGCTCAGTTATTCAATGATTGTAACAAAAATTGTTAATTGTAAGAGGCGATGCAATAAATATTTACAGCACTGTAACTCGGAAACAGCGCGACGTATTGAATCTTTTTCTTAACAGTTATTTCTCAGCACAACCTCCACCGCAACACCCTTAGAAGCTTTTTAGACTGTTTCTGACCACCCTGTATACAGCTCTGAATGAAGATACTTGTCGTAGAGCGTTACAAAATTGCCTGCTTTACGTCCATTTTATGTCGAAAATACACACGGAACGAAATTTTCTAACAGATATTTTTGCACTTTTAGCATGTAAGGAAACGCGCTGTGAGGTCCGCGTGCGCGAATTTTGGTTCGCCCAGTACATCTAAGGCCCTCGGGAGGAATGGTGTCGGAAGCATTAGCCAGCAGTACAGTAGAGGGCTCGCGCGCTTCTCCCTAGCAAACAGGCAGCCCCGTGACATAGAGCTGGACCGCCGCTGGCCCGGCACGAGGCACGTGTTGTCGCGCTCTGGCCAGAGGGCGGCTTACTGTAAAGTGGTGACGCGGCAGCGCCGGGACGGTGCCCTTGCTGGGCAGCGCTGATGGCGCAGCGGCGGCCAGAGACAATGGGCTTCCGGCGAGGCATTCCGCTGGCATCGGAAGGCGCTTCCGCGAAATGCACACTGCGCAAGGTCTGCGCTCTTGCAGGCGCCTGACCCTCCGCGCAATGCGCCGGGAGGCGTCAACACGCCACAGCCGGGCGCCCGAGCCCGCGAACAAACTGCGAAACCTTTAGGTTCCGGCGCACGGTATCCTACAAGCACGTAACACCGAAATGTCAGTTCTCGAAGAAAACTGTGGCACGAAATCGACGACGAAATATTATACACCGCGCTTGTTTTAACTTGAAACAACTACATACCTCGAAAAAACTTTCTGGGTGAAAGTTAATATCAGCAAAGGCGACATCTGTCTGTGCTACAACTGACCTCCTGCTAACCATCGCTTCTTCATGGGCGAGATCAGCTTCCTATTTTCAGACGGGACCCCCACCTTTAATGGACACTAGCTGTATAACAACTGGATATACGTCCTAATCTCCTTCTATCCCCTGTCTCTGTCCATCTTCCCCTTTCTTTCCCCATCTCCTCTACCTTCCCCTCTGTCCGTCACCTCTTTCCTCCTTTCTCTGTCGCGCTTCTCCGCCCCCTCCCTCTCCATCTCCTCCTGCCCCCTCTCCGTGTCTATCTCTTTCTCCTTCCCGTTTTCTACGTCCATTTCCTCCACCCGTCTGTCCATCTCTTCTTCCCGCGGTTTCTGAACTTGAGCCTTGTTTACTGTCATTGCAAATGCAGATTCTGTACTAGTATTCTAATCGTAAACCAATAAGCCATAAATATAACTTTCCTGTTTGGTAGCAATGTATCACTGTTGTCTACATGTGCCTAAATGTTTATCAAAATAACGTATAAAAATGTGAAGTAAATCAGAAAGGCACTTTTTGAGATTTTCACATACATATTAAGGAATTAGGTACCTAAAAACACGCTCATATCACAATTCAACGTTGTGTCAAAATTTTAAATCAATCGGTCAACAACTACCGGAGATTAAGGATTTTGAACAATCAATAATTTACATTTTTACGCCGATTTATTGAAACCGTTGTTTCCCATTTGTGGTAGACGGGGCTGTAATCGACAAAAATCAAGTGTGCCTGTTTTGCAATTAAGAACCGACGCATTTGATTCTACATCTCATTTACAATATAAATATAAATCTTTTTGTTCTAACGGTATATGTGTATGACTGAAATTTACTTTAGTCTCGCAAATTTGATTGTACACCACAATATGGTTAGCTGTTCAATGTCAGGTTAGAAAGTACATTTAGCATGATCCAGGAACAACGACCGAAATCAAGCATTCCGATGATTTGGAGACTCTCCACAATCAGTCCCAAAGGGAACAGAAAATTTTATTATCAGAGGAGTAACTTATTTGCAGGAAATGTTAATGTCTAGCCATATTATTTGCACAGTACAGTCACACTTACAACGCTCGAGTACCATTTGAACATCAGTATTAACCGCGAGAGCACAATGGTTTACATGTACATCGTAAATTAAATGTAGAATCAAATATGTCGGTCGGTTATTAATTACAAAATTGGGCACACCTGATATTTGTCGATCACAGCGCCATCTAGCACGAATGGGAACAATGGTTTGAGTAAACTGAAAGCTGTGAGTACCGCGCGTGAGTCGTGCTTCGGTAGCTCAGATGGTAGAGCACTTGCCCGCGAAAGGCAAAGGTCCCGAGTTCGAGGCTCGGTCGGGCACACAGTTTTAATCTGCCAGGAAGTTTCATGTAAGCGCACACTCCGCTGCAGAGTGAAAATCTCATTCTGGAAACATCCCCCAGGCTGTGGCTAAGCCATGTCTCCGCTGTATCCTTTCTTTCAGGAGTGCTAGTTCTGCAAGGTTCGCAGGAGAGCTTCTGTAAAGTTTGGTAGGTAGGAGACGAGATACTGCAGAAGTAAAGCTGTGAGTACCGCGCGTGAGTCGTGCTTCGGTAGCTCAGATGGGAGAGCACTTGCCCGCGAAAGGCAAAGGTCCTGAGTTCGAGTCTCGGTCGGGCACACAGTTTTAATCTGCCAGGAAGTTTCATGTCAGCGCACACTCCGCTGCAGAGTGAAAATCTCATTCTGGAAACAAAGTATTTTTTGTGTAGAATCCGAACAAGCAATAAAAAAAGGGGGTCCTATTTGAAAATACAAAGTTGACCCCGCTCATATAGAAGAAGTGGTTACGTGATGGCTAATTGTAGCACACATAAATGTACTCTTTACTAATATTAACTTTTGCCTAGAACGTTTTTCTCGTAGATGCGTCGTTCCCAATATATTTAGTTGTCTCAACTTAAAAAGAACAGGCTGTCTGAGGAGGAATGATCAGTATTCAACGATATGACAGGAAAGTTCATCTGAAGCCAGCAACTTCATATGGACATATGCAAAGCCTTTGATACCGTCAACTTCTTCATTTTACTTGCCAAACTTAGCACCCTAAATTTCTCGCAAAGTTTAATGCGATGGTTTCGCTCATACCTGACGTCTCGCCAGCAATGCGTCATGTCCGGATCCATAAGGTCGTAATGGAGGCAGGTACAATCGCCCGTTCCATAGGGTTCACTATTAGGTCCTACACTCGTTTCATTGTATGTCAATGATGTGACATCAGTTTTGTCTTATTGCAAATACGCTGATGGTCTTCAGTTGTATTTACGAGCAAAATCAATAAACCAGAAAGCAGCTAACGAGAATCTCAATACCAACCTGCGTGCAGTATCAACATGGACGTAGAATATAGGATTAAATCCCAGCCCATCGGTAACCCAAGCGGTACTGGTTGGTCATTCTAGGCTCATTAGCCCGAAATGTTCGGAATTCTTACCATGTTGTTGTTGTTGTTGTCTTCAGTCCTGAGACTGGTTTGATGCAGCTCTCCATGCTACTCTATCCTGTGCAAGCTTCTTCATCTCCCAGTACTTACTGCAACCTACATCCTTCTGAATCTGCTTAGTGTATTCATCTCTTGGTCTCCCTCTACGATTTTTACCCTGCACGCTGCCCTCCAACGGTAAATTTGTGATCCCTTGATGCCTCAGAACATGTCCTACCAACCGGTCCCTTCTTCTTGTCAAGTTGTGCCACAAACTCCTCTTCTCCCCAATTCTATTCAATACCTCCTCATTAGTTATGTGATCTACCCATCTAATCTTCAGCATTCTTCTGTAGCATCACATTTCGAAAGCTTCTATTCTCTTCTTGTCCAAACTATTTATCGTCCATGTTTCACTTCCATACATGGCTACACTCCATACAAATACTTTCAGAAACGACTTCCTGACACTTAAATCTATACTCGATGTTAACAAATTTCTCTTCTTCAGAAACGCTTTCCTTCCCATTGCCAGTCTACATTTTATATCTTCTCTACTTTGACCATCATCAATTATTTTGCTCCCCAAATAGCAAACCTCCTTTACTACTTTAAGTGTCTCATTTCCTAATCTATTTCCCTCAGCATCACCCGACTTAATTCGAGTACAATCCATGATCCTTGTTTTGCTTTTGTTGATGTTCATCTTATATCCTCGTTTCAAGACACTGTCCATTCCGTTCAACTGCTCTTCCAAGTCCTTCGCTGTCTCTGACAGAATTACAATGTCATCGGCGATCCTCAAAGTTTTTATTTCTTCTCCCTGGATTTTAATACCTACTCCAAATATTTCTTTTGTTTCCTCTACTGCTTGTTCAATATACAGATTGTAAGCATCGGGG
Source organism: Schistocerca piceifrons (assembly GCF_021461385.2). Taxonomy (NCBI): domain Eukaryota; kingdom Metazoa; phylum Arthropoda; class Insecta; order Orthoptera; family Acrididae; genus Schistocerca; species Schistocerca piceifrons. Next base: position 717,558,712 of record NC_060139.1, on the reverse strand, counting down.
AGAGGCTACAACCCTGTCTCACTCCCTTCCCAACCACTGCTTCCCTTTCATGCCCCTCGACTCTTAAAACTGCCATCTGGTTTCTGTACAAATTGTTAATAGCCTTTCGCTCCCTGTATTTTACCCCTGCCACCTTCAGAATTTGAAAGAGCGTATTCCAGTCAACATTGTCAAACGTTTTCTCTAAGTCTACAAATGCTACAAACTTAGGTTTGCCTTTCCTTAATCTAGCTTCTAAGATAAGTCGTAGGGTCACTATTGCCTCACGTGTTCCAACATTTCTACGGAATCCAAACTGATCTTCGCCGAGGTCGGCTTCTACCAGTTTTTGCATTCGTCTGTAAAGAATTCCCCTTAGTATTTTGCAGCTGTGACTTATTAAACTGATAGTTCGGTAATTTTCACATCTGTCAACACCTGCTTTCTTTGGAATTGGAATTATTATATTCTTCTTGAAGTCTGAGGGTATTTCACCTGTCTCATACATCTTGCTCACCAGATGGTAGAGTTTTGTCAGGACTGGCTCTCCCAAGGCCGTCAGTAGTTCCAATGGAATGTTGTCTACTCCTGGGCCTTGTTTCGACTCAGGTCTTTCAGTGCTCTGTCAAACTCTACACGCAGTATCGTATCTCCCATTTCATCTTCATCTACATCCTCTTCCATTTCCATAATATTGTCCTCAAGTACATCGCCCTTGTATAGACCCTCTATATACTTCTTCCACCTTTCTGCTTTCCCTTCTTTGCTTAGAACTGTGTTTCCATCTGAGCTCTTGATATTCATACAAGTGGGTCTCTTTTCTCCAACGGTCTCTAATTTTCCTGTAGGCGGTATCTATGTTACCCCCAGTGAGAGAAGCGTTACCATATTTAGCCCTAAATGGCACAAATATTAACTTCTCTTTCGCCGCAAAGATCTAAGAGTAACAATAGATGAAAATCTAAGTTGGACTGGGCACTTAAGTGCAGTGTGCAAGCAGGCATCAGCATCTCTCCATTCCCTACAAATAGAAAGCTCTTCACTTTGACCTGAAAAAGAAACTTGTACATACAATTATACTTGCAGTTACTGGTCACGGCGATGTGATCTTGCAAGGTCTTTCTCAGGAAAGCTCGAGGTACCTGTAACTGGTTATGAATGCCTGTGTTCTTTATATATGTGATGTTCCACTATTTTATCGTATTTCACCATCATATACACAGCTATCCTGGCTGCGTCCAGATAAGCGCTGAGACTTCCATACCCACCGTCTTTTCTACTGTTTTATCGACGAATACTGTCCCTCATATCTCTCCTTGACCTTAACGCTCTTGTCTGAACAACATGGCAGAAACGTCCGTTTCCATCAGAACAAACTCCTTTCTGTCCCTCTCCATCGCTCAGCCACTTTCTCGAAGTCCTTCTCAGTAACAGGAGCCCGCCCGACTCTGGAATAATCTCCCCTACTATGTTAGAGAACAGAATAAAATCTCCAGCTTCGGAAGACGGTTAGTGACATATCTATTAATACTGGAACAACAGTAAGGACTACCATTGTTCCTGTACGCACTCGCTACCATTGTACATACGTCTTACCAACCAGATCTTCCTCTTTTCCCAGTATTCTTAGCTGGTGCGGTCTCCTTAGGTTTCCTTTCCCCAGAACTCACTATATCAGAAAATATCTATGTTGTACACATATAAATTCTTTTTATATCTGTCACCATGATTATTGTTATTATAATCATTATTGTTATTACTATTACCTCTCTTAGTATCAGCAGCTACAGTAGTACAAGTACTGCCAGTATTAAATTTATTAGTTCGTAGTCAGTATTGTTTACTCACGTTATGACTGTAGACACTCAAATCATTTTAATAGCAATTTTCGTATCAAAATTTTTATTTCTTAGTTAACTAAGACGTAAAAAAGGAATGCATGTGTGAAACCCAGGTCCGTTGTAAGAGAACGCCTGATGACACTAATCAGATCACGTTAAATAAATGAAATAAAAATGAGTATGCCCCATTCCGAACGGTTTCCGAGATAGAACACATTTAATGTACATTTGTTTTTGGGCTATAGGCGCGCACATATTTCTCTTACCCACACAGCCTCGTTGACGTTTTGTTCTAGCTCTGTGCTCGGCAAATCGCGGCTCTCGAGTCACATGCGGCTCTTTTCCCCTAGAGTTTGGCTCTTCCAGAAAATGCCACATGTGCTCGGGCACGTATATATTCAAAAAGATAAAGTGCCAACATGTTTCGTCAAGTCGTATATTTATATCGCGTTCTACAATGTATTATTTCCTAACGCACGTCCCCGCAAGAAAGACTAGAATTGTAGTTACTAATAGTTAGTTGCATGTTTCATAGATCATTTGAATGTTTCTTTTATCGAAATGATGTGGTGCTAGTCCATTTACAGAATATATAAATAAATGATTAGTGTTAATATTGTTGAAATGTGTGTGAAATCATATGGGACTTAACTGCTACGGTCATCAGTCCCTAAGCTTACACACTAATTAACCTAAATTATCCTAAGGACAAACACACACACCCATGCCCGAGGGAGGACTCGAGCCTCCGCCAGGATCAGCCGCACAGTCCATGACTGCAGCGCCCAAGACCGTGCGGCTAATCCCGCGCGGCGGTGTTAATATTAATGAATACATTATTATTTCAGTTCTACTCATGCAACTACACATAAAAACAGTTTTTTGTGTTTTTTTATTGGCTGCCAGTTTTTAAGCAGAAATTCGTCAGTGGAATAGAAGGACCTGCCCAGGGGAAATTATTTTACACGCGTCGACAACGAGGTCATTAGAGATGGAGCACAAACTCGGATTAGAAAAGGACGGAGAATGAAAGCGGCTGTGCGCTTTCGAAGAACCATCCTGGCATTCGCCGTAAGCGATGTAGGGAAATCACAAAAGACCTAAATCAGGATGGCAGACGCGGATTCAAACGGTCGTCCTCCCGAATGCGAGTCCATTGTGCTAACCACTGCGCTGCCCCGCTTGGTGGAAATAATTTTGAAGTGAGATTTAAAACTTGCTCTGCTACCTGTTAGACGTTTTATGTTATTGGACTAATGATCAAAGAAATTTGTTGCTGCATATCATACTCCTTTTTGAGCGACTGACAGCTTCAGTAATGGGTAATAAAGGTCATTTTTGCCTCTAGTATTGTAGATATGGATCTCACTGTTCTTCTCAAATTGTGATGAATTATTTATGGCGAATTTCATAATCGATAAATGTATTGTGATGGTGCAGTTAACATGCCTATCTGCTTGAAGAGGTATCTACGTGATGTCCATGGATGAACACATATTACACCTACAGCTATTATTCCTACTCTTACTTTCTTTCTAAGTGATGACTTACCCCAGAAAATGATTCCCTAAGACGTTATTGAGTCAAAACATGGAAAATATGTCAGGAGGTCGATTAGTTTGTTTCCAAGATTAGCATTTATACGAAGAGCAAAATCAGCTGATCTTAATTGTTTGTGAAGCTGAGTAATATACTTCTTCCAGTTCAAGTTTCTTCAGTAGGTACACCCAAAATTTTGTAGAGTTTATTCTTATTTTTTGACTGCTCCTCATATGCTACTTCCACAATTGCGTGTGTCCGAAGCGCTTTGAGTCCGTTTAGGGTTCGCCGCCAGCAGCACTGCACCCTCCACTCGCCGCCGTTCTGCGCACTGACAAAGGAAGTCTCTCGGCTCGAACGGAAATTCGGTGTTCCAGTTGCATCTATAAGCCTTACGTACCACTGTGATTTGGACGGCGAAAGCATTCAACTGTGTTACTCTTAGAGTGCCCACTATCTGACTTTACAAATGTACGTGAGGTTCCTCAACAAAACGCATAAAACAATGTGTAGCGTCAGAATACGCCCATTTAGCGAAAGCAGAACCACATTCTTAGGACGCAAAACCAAATGCCACTTGAATCGCATAATTGAATTCACCAATATGTGCGGAGGTATTGTTCCCATATGCTTGTCAGGCTTATTGAGGCATAGACTGATACACTGGAACAGACGCCTGATTATATAGACTATAACAGAATGTAATTTTCACTATCAAAATCATATTTCCTAATTCAGTGTCGAAGTCACTGCAGAGTATCTTTAGAGTCTGTTATTCTTTCCACAAATATTTAACATTTTGCCAGAAGAAATACGCTTCCAAAGTCTGTATGTATTTTGTTGTTTTTGACAGAATGATCATGAATTCAGTTTCCTTACCACCAAATCCCCCCGCCCCCCATGAACCATGGACCTTGTCGTTGGTGGGGAGGCTTGCGTGCCTCAGCGATACAGATGGCCGTACCGTAGGTGCAACCACAACGGAAGAGTATCTGTTGGGAGGCCAGGCAAAAGTGTTGTTCCTCAAGAGGGGCAGCAGCCTTTTCAGTAGTACAGGGGCAACAGTCTGGATGATTGACTAATCTGGCTTTGTAACACCAACCAAAACGGCCTTGCTGTGTTGGTACTGAGAACGGCTGAAAGCAAGGGGAAGCTACAGCTGTAATTTTTCCCGAGGGCATGCAGCTTTACTGTATGGTTAAATGATGATGGCGTCCTCTTGGGTAAAATATTCCGGAGGTAAAATAGTCCCCCATTCGGATCTCCGGGCGCGGACTACTCAGGAGGGCGTCGTTATCAGGAGAAAGAAAACTAGCGTTCTACGGATCGGAGCGTGGAATGTCAGATCCTTTAATCGAGAAGGTAGGTTAGAAAATTTAAAATGGGAAAAGGATAGGTTAAAGTTAGATATAGTGGGAATTAGTGAAGTTCGGTGGCAGGAGGAGCAAGACTTTTGGTCAGGTGAATACAGGGTTATAAATACAAAATCAAATAGGGGTAATGCAGGAGTAGGTTTAATAATGAATAAAGAAATAGGAGTACGGGTAAGCTACTACAAACAGCATAGTGAACGCATTATAGTGGCCAAGATAGACACGAAGCCCACGCCTACTACAGTAGTACAAGTTTATATGCCAACTAGCTCTGCAGATGACGAAGAAATTGATGAAATGTATGAGGAGATAAAAGAAATTATTCAAATAGTGAAGGGAGACGAAAATTTAATAGTCATGGGTGACTGGAATTCAAGTGTAGGAAGAGGGAGAGAAGGAAACATAGTAGGTGAATATGGATTGGGGCTAAGAAATGAAAGAGGAAGCCGTCTGGTAGAATTTTGCGCAGAGCATAACTTAATCACAGCTAACACTTGGTTTAAGAATCATGAAAGAAGGTTGTATACATGGAAGAACCCTGGAAATACTAAAAGGTATCAGATAGATTATATAATGGTAAGACAGAGATTTAGGAACCAGGTTTTAAATTGTAAGACATTCCAGGGGCAGATGTGGACTCTGACCACAATCCATTGGTTATGAACTGTAGATTAAAACTGAAGAAACTGCAAAAAGGTGGGAATTTAAGGAGATGGGACCTGGATAAACTGACTAAACCAGAGGTTGTTTAGAGTTTCAGGGAGAGCATAAGGGAACAATTGACAGGAATGGGGGAAAGAAATATAATAGCTCTGAGGGATGAAGCAGTGAAGCAGCAGAGGATCAAGTAGGTAAAAAGACGACGGCTAGTAGAAATCCTTGGGTAACAGAAGAAATATCGAATTTTATTAATGAAAGGAGAAAATATAAAAATGCAGTAAATGAAGCAGGCAAAAAGAAATACAAACGTCTCAAAAATGAGATCGACAGGAAGTGCAAAATGGCTAAGCAGGAATGGCTAGAGGACAAATGTAAGGATGTAGAGGCTTATCTCACTAGGGGTAAGATAGACACTGCCTACAGGAAAATCAAAGAGATCTTTGGAGAAAAGAGAGCCACTTGTATGAATATCAAGAAATCAGATGGAAACACAGTTCTAAGCAAAGAAGGGAAAGCAGAAAGGTGGAACGTGTATATAGAGGGTCTATACAAGGGCGATGTACTTGAGGACAATATTATGGAAATGGAAGAGGATGTAGATGAAGATGAAATGGGAGATACGATACTACGTGAAGAGTTCGACAGAGCACTGGGAGTAGACAACATTCCATGAGAACTACTGATAGCCTTGGGAGAGCCAGTCCTGACAAAACTCTACCATCTGGTGAGCAAGATGTATGAGACAGGCGAAATTCCCTCAGACTTCAAGAAGAATATAATAATTCCAATCCCAAAGAAAGCAGGTGTTAACGGATGTGAAAATTACCGAACTATCAGTTTAATAAGTCACAGCTGCAAAATACTAACGCGAATTCTTTACAGATGAATGGGAAAACTGATAGAAGCCGACCTCGGGGAAGATCAGTTTGGATTCAATAGAAATGTTGGAACACGTGAGACAATACTGTCCCTACGACTTATCTTAGAAGCAGTGGTTTTAAAGGGAGTGAGACAGGGTTGTAGCCTCTCCCCGACGCTATTCAATCTGTATACTGAGCAAGCAATAAAGGAAACAAAAGATAAGTTCGGAGTAGGTATTAAAATCAACGGAGAAGAAATAAAAACTTTGAGGTTCGCCGGTGACATTGTAATTCTATTAGAGACAGCAAAGGACTCGGAAGAGCAGTTGAACAGTGGACAGTGTCTTGAAACGAGTATATAAGATGAACATCAACAAAAGCAAAACGAGGATAATGGAATGTAATCGAATTAAGTCGGGTGATGCTGAGGGAATTAGATTAGGAAATGAGACACTTAAAGTAGTAAAGGAGGTTTGCTATTTGGGGAGCAAAATAATTGATGATGGTCAAAGTAGAGAGGATATAAAATGTAGACTGGCAATGGCAAGGAAAGCGTTTCTGAAGAAGAGAAAGTTGTTAACATCGAGTATAGATTTAAGTGTCAGGAAGTCGTTTCTGAAAGTATTTGTATGGAGTGTAGCCATGTATGGAAGTGAAACATGGACGATAAATAGTTTGGACAAGAAGAGAATAGAAGCTTTCGAAATGTAGTGCTACATAAGAATGCTGAAGATTAGATGGGTAGATCACATAACTAATGAGGAGGTATTGAATAGAATTGGGGAGAAGAGGAGTTTGTGGCACAACTTGACAAGAAGAAGGGACCGGTTGGTAGGACATGTTCTGAGGCATCAAGGGATCACAAATTTACCGTTGGAGGGCAGCGTGCAGGGTAAAAATCGTAGAGGGAGACCAAGAGATGAATACACTAAGAAGATTCAGAAGGATGTAGGTTGCAGTAAGTACTGGGAGATGAAGAAGCTTGCACAGGATAGAGTAGCATGGAGAGCTGCATCAAACCAGTCTCAGGACTTTAGACCACAACAACAACAACCATCAAATGAATCTTTTACTATTGTTATGTCATTGCAAGCACTCCAGGAATCACAAACTAGAATATACTCCTGGTTATATGTGATACTGCCACTAGCAACAATCACGAAAAATGATTTTAAATAGTCTTTTGACATTTTTCCCAGTTTCCCAGTTGTACTAGCCTCCTAATGTATGTTTGGTGGTAGATTGTCTTCAAAAGCCTTTTGAACTTTCTGGCCGAAAGTTTTTTCCTGAAGACAAGTATACAGATTTTTGTTAGATGTGCAGTCGCTGAAAGTACAAATTCTATTGTATATTCACTATGACTCGTATTGTGTTCAAAATGGACCAAAACAACTATTGATGTTCCACCTTTTTAAATAGGGTTGCACCAGCGGTTAATTCATAATTAAATCCACTCTGATCAGTGTTTCAAATGCAGTGTGGCTGTATCTGAAAACTTGCAGTTTTCTGGTTTAATAGTTCGACAAAACGGGCAGCAGACTGGCGAGTATCTCAGTCTTCCTCTGGCTCTCATGAAAGCAGTGGTGTGTCTTTCTTGAGACATGCTACGAAAGCTACAGGACGTTTAAACTTTGTATGCCCAATTTCTCGTGCTTTATTGCACTGTCCATAATTTCGGGTGTCAGTAATTGCCACATTTTCTTTCATTCCTTTCTATATCAGACTGGGATATAATGTGTTGTTTTGTCTCCAGTTCTTTCATTACCTTTTTTCTTCACGTGATCAAATATTGCGCTGATGTTCGATGCGGTTTTTATAGATCGATGTCTTTTCAGTAACGAGCTGTTAGTCCCAACTTTACGTGGAGGTGTATCATAACATCATAGATAAGTTAAAGAAGTTCTTCCGAGAATTTTGTTAAAACACCAACAGTAATGGATTTCTTTTCTGCTGTAAGTTCATAGTCACCAGAATTGTTAGCTTCTCTTTGAGGAGTTCTGCTTCTGCCCATGCCATTAGAACTACAACCTTGAACACTATTAACCGCGTTGTCGACTATAAAGACGTTTTCTCCGTCCACTCTCCTATCCAATGGAACTTCAATTAGGCAGTCAAATGAATGTTCCTGTTTGTGAATAATCAGATTTTTGTGTTAGAAGAAAAGCCAACACCGTGTTACGAGTGGAGGCAGAAATGCACGCGTTTTAGCTCACGCAGGCAGGCGTGAAGAGGGAAGAACTATACTGACGTGAGGTCTGGAACATGACAAGGAATGAGAATTCAGAAAGCGGACATAATTAGTTTGATACTTAACTTTAATCCGTTAATGATGAACGTCGCTCTTGACGGTACATGATTCACAATATTATCTGTTCAGAATACATTCTTGAAGATACGAATTATAGTAACTGAATATGGCGCTTTGCTAGGTCGTAGCAAATGACGTAGCTGCAAATGAGAGCGTATGTAGACAGTGAACCATCGCTAGCAAAGTCGGCTGTACAACTGGGGCGAGTGCTAGGGAGTCTCTCTAGACTAGACCTGCCGTGTGGCGGCGCTCGGTCTGCAATCACTGATAGTGGCGACACGCGGGTCCGACGTATACTAACGGACCGCGGCCGATTTAAAGGCTACCACCTAGCAAGTGTGGTGTCTGGCGTTGACACCACACAGATCCACCAAAAACATTGCGAAAGTGTCATTATCCTGTACTAAAGCGTCTTCCATTAGATAACGGCTTCTTAACTTGGATACAACTATATTTAAAGCGTTCCAAACATTAATGGCTTCGCTCACTTTTGCTGAATACTCCTGTCAACACTGGCACACGTGTATTACGCACGTGAACTACTTGCTGAGGTAACTGACAGACTGGAGTGCTAACCCCCTTCCTCCAAGACTGTAAAAGCTTTTGTGCAAAAACCAAGAGCAACACAATCACGCGCAGTCACAGGCGTGGTTAGAAATGTGAGGTGGGACAATCAAAAATATTTAAATACCAATTCCTGTTTGAACCCGATATGTCCCTTGTAAGGGGCCACCAACTGTCAGTCGGACAGAACGCACGAGGAAGGGTCGAAATATGAGCGTGGTTGTGCTAATACAGAAATATTAGAGAAAAACAAATATGAACTTCGTTCACAGCACACGCCGTCTGCTTTGAAAGATCCAAAGAAGGAAGATATATTGATTTTTAACAATTGGAATAGCATTCCTGACATAAAAAAATTCAGCATTTACTGTTCCTTCCTTATTCGGTACTATATATTCACGCGAACAATAATTTTCGTGCATGAATCTTATCAGAGGTAAAATAAGAAGTAGTGTTATTGGCGAGAACCTGGAATCATGCTTAAAATTAAAAACAACAACGTAAAACTTGGCTTAGTAGTTTTCCTAGGAGATGCAACGACATAAGCACTTCTCAGTCACTGACATGATTTAATTTGATGGATACCTTACAATTTAATTTTATCAATAAAAATATTTTTATTAGGTATGATATCAAGTTTTATTCAAGATGCCTATAGTTTAACTAAGACTTAAAAGTTTAAGTAAAGTTTATTAAGTATATTTAGGTGCTTTGCAGAGAGAAAGTACATGTACCGAGGTAGATATTTTGACGTGTTTTGGATATATGTTTAGAGGATAAACGAAAGGAACAAATATACACTACGAGTGTGGAGGAGAGAGTTGGCAGCGAATGTACCGTAGTCATACTGAGGATGTTTGCTAGCAAAGGCAAGCTTAGCAGAGATCTAATTAAATTAATAACTATGTAATCACTTATATAGTTAAAAATTTTAAAAATGTCCCTCAAGAGAAATGTCAGTTGTTGTACTGTTGATATTTGGCTCTGTTGACTAACGACTTTGCTGACCACTGTTCTACCCCACACTGCCCACTAAACCAGCTCGTAGGACGCGCAGCTGTCTGCGGTATGCTGTAAGTGAAGTGGTCCGAGGGAATGAGGGTGCATCAGAGAGAAACATCGGTTAACTGCGTTCCCCCATGCGCTGGCTAGTATGCCACACATGTACAATAATGAAGAATATGTAGATATGGTTAATCTTTACGGCCTCTGCAATACCAGTGCACCTGCTGCTGACGAAGGATACCGTCTGCCTTTTCCGACACGTCAAATTCCTCAGTGTTTACCGGAGTTTTCAGTAGATTGTGTGCAGCAGCTATTCTTCCAAGTTCTCGTTTTTCTTCTGAACGTCTAGTTCAACAACCTGTTCAAGAACTGCAGCGCAAAAAAATGGTTCAAATGGCTCTGATCACTATGGGACTTAACATCTGAGGTCATCAGTCCCCTAGAACATAGAACTACTTAAACCTAACTAACCTAAGGACATCACACACATCCATGCCCGAGGCAGGATTCGAACCTGCGACCGTAGCGGTCGCGCGGTTCCAGATTGAAGCGCATAGAACCGCTCGGCCACTGCAGCCGGCAACTGCACCGCATTGTTGAAGTGGTGCAGCGTAGTCCTATGACCAGCACAAGGCGACTTTCTGCACGTATGTATGTCTCACGAACACTTGTGTGGAGAACATTATATGCGGGAAACTTGCACCCATTTCACATACAGCGTGTCCAAAACTTCACATTGGTGGCAATACCACGCGACTTCAGTTTTGTCACTGATAAAATGACAATCGTGATTTGCTTCCATTGATACTATTCGCTGATAAAGCCACGTTTACACGGAATGATATCAACAACACATGTCACAGGAAAATCCACGCCCTACAGTGGAATCCAAATTAGTTTTTCGACCATTGTCTGGTGCGAAATGATCGGTAACGTGTTTGGGTCAGAGATTTTCTCTGCCTCGTGATGACTGGGTGTTGTGTGATGTCCTTAGGTTAGTTAGGTTTAAGTAGTTCTAAGTTCTAGGGGACTGATGACCATATATGTTAAGTCTGATAGTGCTCAGAGCCACTTGAACCATTTTTTTGATAACGTGTTGATAGATAGGGTGACCTAGCTTGCCTTCCAAAGCCCATATTTCTGTCTATTGTTTTATTGCGAAAAAGATCCTATCCTGCTTGGCAGGCAGATGCAGTTTAGTAGCTGGGTGCACCATCCTGGCGCATCCCCATGGCTTGACTCATTCTTAAATCAATATCGTCGAGCAGAGTAGGCAGTTTGTTCCTACGTTCTTCTGTTCAACATACCTTAAAAAACTTGAGACCAACAACACGTGTACCGATAATATCACCCCAGCAATTGACAGTCCATTAGCGTTGATGATGTGCCTCACCCAACCTGTGGGGATTGACGGAGACCCGAAAGTGTTTGGCAGAACGATTTGGCACACCTGTGCCGCAAAACGTTGATTCGTCTGTGAATAGAGTCTCTTTAAGAAACCTAATTGTCAGTCTTCCTTAAATATATTTTTATTTTTGACAATACAAACGAGAGCTATTCGGAAAGTAAGGTCCGATAGGTCGTGAAATGGAAACAACAGTGAAAATCTTATACAGCTTTACACAGATGTGTTGGACAGTGTCTCTATTATGCGTACTGATCGCTCCACGTCGCTCTTTTCAGCTCAGAACACACTGTGGGCACGTAAAGACGCCTAGAACAATAGTGTCTCTCGCCAAGTATGGGTGCCCACTGCGAAGTTTCGCCTGATTTCATTCAACACCACATAACGTACCTAACGTACATTTCCATCTTCATGACAATTCTCGGCCGCACACTGCAGGGTCAATGACGGCGACCCTTCAGCTTTTTGTATGGGAAGTGTTTGATCACCCACTATACAGCCCGGACTCGGCTCCCTCTGATTTTCGTCTCTGCTCGTGCGAACTGCTGCTTATGAAAGCAACATATTGGCTCGAACAACGAACTGCACCAGCATAGAGAAGTGGCGGAAAGCAAAGGCGGCTGCCTTCTATGGCGAGGGTATTGGAAACTCGGTTCAACGCTACGACAAATGTCTAAATCTGAGCGGGCAGCGAAGTACTGCTCCAAATGAAACATTTTTTATTTTCAACATGGCTTACATTTCGTGACCGATCGGACCTTACTTTCCGAATAGCCCTCGTAGTTATGTTGTGAATTTTATTGTTTCTATTATGTTTTGAAGAACACTCAGATGTTGGCTGTTTACGTTTATGCTCGATTCTAGCTGGTCCTGAAAACTCAGAGTAGCATCAGTTGACATATGGCATGGAATACGAACGATTTCCTCCTCGGCTGTCACCTTCAGATCTTCAAGGCAGTGTGGTTAGCTAACGTATACTCGGGACTTGAGATATCCCCACAAAAACTCAAATTAGCTTAGACCAGGAGTGCGAAGAGGTCAGTGAAGATTGATGTATCTGGAAATGGCGTGGCCTGAAAACTGATTCTGTAAGACAGCCATTGAATTAGGAACTGTGTATGCAGTAGTGTCACCTAGATGAAACCACACTGTCCTCATTGTCCAGCTTGTGCATTGAAGTTCTGGGAAGGTTTGGAGAATCGTAATGTAACGCTCGCAGCATGCAAGCGAATCGACCGTTGTAGGACTCTGAATCGCAGACACTCGTAACTCGCTCAATGTATTCACGCGTATATGCTGTGTTGACAGTACCAGATAGCTTCTTCTTTCTTACCCATCCAGATGTGTTGAAGATTTAAACCTGTCTCAAAATGATGTTGAGGTCTGGAAAGGTTTAGCGGACAGTAATATCGAAATGGATGAAAAGTTGTGTCTGCGTCACAGACTAGCTGTTTACAGAAAATCGTCGGAGAGCGAACGAACGATGCTTCACGATCGACGACATCGCAATAACTAAACTTCCAACTTTAATGCGCAAATTGAGGCGACCGTCCAATCTTCGAGGCCAATCGCTCGGCCGCACTGCCCAATTCAAAAGCATGCGGTTTCTGCAACGGACCCAGCAGAAGCAAACACATCAGTTAAACATTGGTCCACAAATGAACCGATCAAGGATAATTGCGAATATATGGTTATGAGCTGCCACTGACTTCACCATGAAATATTGCCCTAATTAGGACTAATGTATTTCAAATGTAAGCTTTTCGCGTAAGTTCCCATCTCACTGGACTCAATTGTCATCAGTGGGAAACGTGGGACATGTCTGAGGAGGCACAGCAAAATTTTCCTTTTAAGACCACATATAAAGCTCCAAAACGGTCCAAAATCGAGTTGCCGACCAGCGCCTGTGCCTTGGTCTCCAAGACCACGTGACCTCAACCCTCTGGATTTTTCTCTCTGCGATCATCTCAAAACTGAAGAGTACATCACTACCACGGATACGGTTGAAGTACTGCAGCAGCGAATTGTACAGTTTTGTCAAGATTTACGAGATAAGCAGAGAGTGTTTGAAAGAATTCATTACTCACGGAAAAAACAACTGCTGTACCGCATAAGAGGAATATTGTGTAACACTTTATTTAATAGTTAAAAGGGTACTCTAAATTGCAACATGCATGTTGAAGCAATATTTATCTGTGCTTGAGGTACACCATGGGTGAAATCTGAGCTCATTTGCACGGAGACTTAATCGATAGTCATACGTTCCAGGAAGACCTTTGGTTGACGAGTTGTGCACATTCAGAGCTCGCGTGAAGGTAAGTGTTTTTTGTGTAATAACTGTTAATTAAGGCAATATTCTATGATAAATAAGTAAATTAGTACCTATTGTAAGCCATCTATTGAAAGTTTCATTTTTATTTGCGTATTTTTCGGAAAAAGACGCGGACTTTGGCTTAAGTTTTGTTTACATTACCGTATACCGTCAGTTATAGGATTGTTCCAGTAAAGTACAGTTTGTGTTGTTAGTCCAGCTCAGAAATAAGTGAAATGTTCATATAGTGTAGACGCAGTTCTTTGGTTTCGTTTGTCTCATTACGTACACAGTGCAAAGTTATTTTATTTATAAACTTACGAACTTTTGTATACATACAGTGTGCGTACAGTGAAGTCCATTCAGTTGTGATTACGTCCTTTAACAGATTCTGAAATAAGGGAGTGCTAAGTTCGTGTTGCAAGCGAAGATAAATAACTTTTTGCGTTTTATAAAACACCTGAGGCGCTAAACCGTAGCCCCAATTTTTGGTGCTCATAAATAACGAACATTCGTGTAGTGTGAAGCGTGTTAAGTGATTTAATTCCGTTTTAAAGCGTGTGATCTGTCTTGCAATGCGTGATAAGTGTGGATGTTGCTGTAGGATAGTCGAAGAGGGAGTGGTATGTGTAGACTGTGGGATGGAATTTGACTGGGGTGATTGTAGTGGGGAACTGAATGGGGCTCTCCCATGGAACTGCAGGTTCTGCGAAAAAGACAAGAGAATCACTGAACAGGAGGCAAAGATTTGTGCCCTTTAGGCTGAATTAGATCTCATGAAATTGGAACTAGATAGATTGAAGGGGGAAAAAGGTCGTGGGAACTGGGTAAAAATAACAAGCAAAGGGCAAAAGGGAAACAGCCCATCAGCTTCTTCTACATTTGAGCTATCGATATCGAATAAATTTGGCTTGTTACCTGAAGTAGGAGGGGAAGAGCCTCATACAGCTGTAGGTTACAGTAGGGAGCAGCAGCCTTCTAGCAAAGAAACTCAGAGTAGGTCGGCCCAAAAGAGAGTAGAAGGAAAAGAGACTTGCTGCTTGGAGTACGCATGGGAGGGGTGTAGGCCAGATGGTGCAGGAAAAGTTAGGAGCAGGGTACCAGGTCACGAGTATTGTGAAGCCAAGTGCCAGCCTTAGACAGGTGACGGGTGCAAAGGAAAATTGCGCAAAGGTTTTGGCAAAGAGGATCACGTTATTATACTCGGTGGAGTGGGAAATAGCCTGGCTAAGAACAGTAGTTACAGCATTAGTGGTGAACTGCATAAAATAGGACTAGTAACTAGACCCACAAATATGACTTTCAGGGAGGTCCTGCAGTGCCATGACCAGCCCTGGGTTAATACTGCTGTGAGCTGTGTTAACTCTGAGTTAAGCAGGGTACTGTTGACTGAAATTAATTCTCATAAGACAATTGGGAGATGGGTTTGTGACAGACATGTCCTGCACCTGAACAGGAGAGGGAAAGATAGGTTGGCTGAACTTCTTGCAGGAAGTGTATGGAGGGCCAGCATCACATAATGCAAGATCACTGTGGTTAGTGGTGACAGAGGGGCACCTTTTTTTAGGTTAGAATCAAATTTCAGGCACCCTGCTTAGAAAGAAGTCACTATAACAGAAGAGCCTCACAAGAATGCTCAGAAAAGTAAGGTTAGTTTATTCCACCAGAATATTAGAGGATTGAGTAATAAGGTAGAAGAGTTTCTTGCCTGCTTGCAAAATTTAGTGGAAAAGATAGACATCCTGTGCCCGTCTGAGCACTGTATAACCACAGGGCTGGATAAGTTACACATAAAAGAATCCAGTCTAGCAGCTTACTCATGAAGAACTAATATGGGAAAAGGAGGAGTTGTTGCATATATTAAGACAGAACACAAGTTCAAAAGCATTGACACAAATAGATTTTATAGTGATCTGCACAAAGAAGTGTGTGCTTGTGAAGTAACGCCGAAAAACAGTTCACTTTTAATTGTAACATTATGCAGATCCCTTCAGAGAAATTTTGAATTATTTGTGAGGAACCTGGATTCCTTACTGTGTTGTCTGTCAGACATCAGCAAGCAGTTAATAGTCTGTGGTGACTTCAATGTAGATTTTCTAAAGGATTCTCAGAGGAAAAATAATCTGGAAACCTTATTTGGATCCTACAATTTGCTCTCAGTAGTTAAACTTACAACACAGGTGGATAAAGACAGTAGGTCGCTAATTGATAATGTTTTTTTTGATGAGGCACAAAGCAAGAAAATAACCGTTTACCTCATAACAAATGCTCTCTCTGATCATGATGCATAGTTGGTCAGGATAAGTGACATAGAGCCTTACAGTGTAGAGACACCTCTGTGGAAGTCAGTCAGAACCTTCATTGACGACAAGGCAAAGGTTTTTGAAGAGTAGTTTACAAGAAACAGCCTGGGATGAAATTTATAAAGAAGCAAATGCCAGTAGAAAGTTTAATCTATTCCAGGATAAATTCATATCAGTATTTGAAAATAGATTTCCGCATAAGCTACATTAAACAGCTACGTAAGAAATCATGGATCACTAAGGGGATTAAAGTATCTTGTGAAAGGGAAACGGAAACATATCTTTTGACAAGAACAAGTAGAGACCCTGCAGTAGTTGTGCACGACAAAATCTACTCAGAATTACTAAGAAAGGTTATTAAAAAATCAAGAAACATGCACATAATGTCAGAAATCAGTCTGTCTGACAACAGAGTTAAGGCAATATGGAATATAGTGAAGTAAGAGACAGGACAACCAACCACAGAATAGGATAACTCTACCATTGAACTGAATGGAAGGGTTATAAATGACAGGTCACAGGTAGCAAATATACAGGGTGTACATAAAGCCCGGGAACACTTTCAATTATTTATTATGCAAGAACTAAACATTGTACAGATGTCATACATATTGCATTTTGAAGAGAAACTCTGAAAGTTTTTTTTACAAACATTCGATATGCGTACCATGAGTGACACAGCAGACATCAATATGGTAACTGAATTTTTGCCATACCCGTCCCAGTATGGCATCATCAACAGTGGCAGTTGCTTCCCGTATTCTCTCCTGGAGCTGTGCTACATCACATGGTAGAGGTGGTATGTGTCCCCACAGAAAAAAGTCATACAGAGTGAGATCTGGTGATCGGGGAAGCCATTTCATCAAACAGCTGTCCCCTTATGTAGCATGGCCGATCTATCGATATGGTAGCTCCATGTTCAAGTACCCACAGACTTCACGATGAAAATGGAGTGGAGCCCTATCCTGCTGAAAGATGAACAGAGAATCCAATTGCATTTGAGGCATCAACCATTGCTGCTACATTTCCAAGTAAGAATATCCAGTGACAGTGTTCTCAGCCAAGAAGAATGGCCCATACAATTTTCGATGTGACAAGCCACAAAAAACATTTACCTTTGAGAAATCCTCAGCAAATCACAGTTTGGGTTTCAGAAGGGTTGCCCTACTGAGAATACCATTCACATGTTCACACACCAGATATTTCAAGCATTAAATAACAAAATAGCACTGGTATGTATTTTCTGTGACCTATCCAAGGTATCTGAATCATAGTATCACCCATATAAATTGAAGTTTTATGGTATTGATGGTATAGCCAACCAATGGATCATGTCATATCTAACCAAAAGAATGCAGAAAGTTGTACTTAGTAGTAATTCAACCAACAGAATCCAGTAACATAATTCTGACTGGGAAGAAATAATGTATGGGATTCCCCAAGGCTCAATCTTAGGTCCACTACTGTTTCTTATATGTGTAAACGACCTACTGTCTAATGTACAATAAGCAGAATTAGTTCTTTTTGCAGATGACACCAGTACTGTAATCAGTCCCAATATACATAAAGAAATGGTCTCACCCTGAATTTCACAAAGACACATCAAATTCAGTTCTGTGCCTCTATGGGTACTGCACCAATGATAAGTGTAACACATGGTGATGAAATAATACGTAGGGTGGAAACTTCAAAATTCTCAGGTGTCCATATTGATGAGAATTTAAATTGAAAAAAACCACATTTAGGAACTTCTAAAATAACTTAGTTCAGCCACATTTGCATTTATAATCGTGCCAAATTTTGGGGAGAGAGAAATCAGTAAGTTGACATATTTTGCTTATTTTCATTCAGTAATGTCATATGGAATAATGCTCTGGAGTACCTCATCTTTAAGAAAGAAGTTCTTCATTGGCCGAAAACGTGCTGTAAGAATAATACGTGGTGCTCAGCCATGCTCATCTTGTAGACATCTTTTTAAGTAGTTGGGTATTCTGACTACTGCTTCACAGTATATTTATTCCCTCACGAAGTTTGTTGTAAATAACCCACAACAGTTCAAAAGGAACAATGAGGTACATAATTACAATGCTAGAAGAAAAAAATGACTTTCATCACTTGACATCAAGGTTGTCTTTAGCACACAAAGGGTGCATTAAGCTGCAACAAAAATTTTTGATCACTTACCCAGTGAAATAAAATGTCACACAGACAGCAAGTTAAAATTTTAAAATAAATTGAAGACGTTTCTCCTTGACAACTCCTTCTACTCTGTAGAAGAATTTCTATGTTTGTAATGTGTAAAAGAGGGTGGGTACGAATTGCTAACTCAATCTGTATATCTTGTTTTCATTTCGGGGAAAAAAAAATAATTCTATGGTGATGTTTAGAGTACAAATAGATGTACAAATTAATTAGCAATATGAATGTAAAATGACACATCCCTCGTCATGACGATTTAGCATGCAAAATGATCCATGGAACATGAAAGTAACTAACTAACTTTTATTAACTATGACAATATTTGGTGCTGAAGTCGTTTGCCAACCTATGTTTACTGGAACGTTCATACTTCTATTACTGTGTAATTTTACCCTTGTCAGATTTCGCTATTATTTATGATACTCCATTACATAAGATGCATCCGAAAAATTCGGTGAACTGCCTCACAAAAAAAAATCAACAAAACACATCTTAAACCAGCTGTAAAGCCGGTGGAAATTGCTATAATACGCTTCTTGTTGAACCATTTGGAGCATAGTGATCATGCATTGTTGATGTCTGTATCATTACAGGAGATGAGATTTGGTGCAACCAACACAATCTGGAGATCAAGTGATAGTCAATGGTATGGGAGGCATTGTCTTCCCCATCTACCCCGTGTAGATATTCATGATAGATGAAGCACTTGCTATTGGAAAAGGCGACCGACATCGTCTTAATCTTGAATTTTGTCAGCTGACCTTTCTTGGAAGACAGGGAAGGAGATGAATACTAACACTGACAACTCTACACAAACGCCGCTACACTACGTTGTCCATTGTGAGAGATAACACCTGAAATTTTGTAATTTTCTCACACTCTTGTCATTGTGGACCGTAGAATACTGAATTCCCTAACTATTTCTGAAATGGAACGTCCCATCTGTCTAGCTCCAATTACCATTCCACTTTCAAAGTCTGTTAATTCCCATCATGCAGTCATAATCATGCCAGAACTCTTCACATTAATCACCTGAGTACAAATGACAATTTCACCAATGTACTGCCATTTTACCTTGTGTACTCGATACCCCCACCATCTGTTTACTTGGAAATCGCTATCCCATGTGTTTTGTCACTCCAGTGTAGAATGTTGTTTGTAAATAACTTGTAGTATGTTGTTCTATATTGTAATATGTACAGTAAATATTTCAGGATATTAGGTTAAGCTGACCTGTCCTATATTACAACCATATGCTTGTAAATAAGGTAATTAAATGGGAACAAATGAAAATCAATCAATCCATTTTATATGTTTTTCCATCCAGAAATTTCCGTTATTGTTATGAACTGTATACATACGCAGTGGCGGCTCGTGCAGAATTTTACCATTGTGCTACAGTGTGGTCACCCATAGCCATTTGAGTCACAAGGGTTGCTTGGTCTTCAGGCTATATTGGTAGCACCACATCTCCTCTGCTGCAATGATGTGGATATCCAACAATACAAGACCACAGTTCTCTGAGTGACTCCACAACAAGTCTTTGCTGAATGTTTCCAACTGTTGTACACCTACTTTCAGAAGTCTGTTGCAGCTCATAGTGATCGCATTGAACGCCAGTAAAGGTGTTTTGCTTGTAACTCTTGTTTCCTTATTTTCTGAGACCATGCACCGAAATTTTCAGCCTCCCCTTTTATACCCATCTGTGGCAGCCAGTGATACAGCACTCTGTAAATATTGACTAAAGTTGTACTATTTTCTTCGAATGCAAGTAGTAAGTGGGTAGGTTGAGCACACTAGGACATAATTCTCCAAGCAAACCCAACCCACCCACAAAATTTAATATAAAAATCAAACATATATATCATTTCCTACAGCATGACTTCCAGATCATGAAATCTATTACTATTATTTTTAAGTTTGTTCATTCCTTTATTTCTTAGTTTAATATTGCCTTCAAAAAACGGAAAATACCAAGTGGTAATTAATGTTTTATATCTGTTTGATAAAATAATTTTAAATTTACTATCACATACCATACAAATTTTCTTCCCATATTGGCCTCTAATGCAATGCTATTCATTTACTTCTAGATCACTAATCTTTTTAAACAAACTGGAATAGCTTGTATTATTATTAAGCTTCTTCAGCGGAGTATCCATTTTTACAGAATAAAAACAATAGGATTAAAAATTTTCACTCATAAGTCTATACTCTATAATGTGTTTAACTCTTCTTACCATATATGACTACAAAGGCAATTGCATCTTTCGGAATTTTATAATTAAAAGAGGTAACTAATTTCATTGTTTTTCTGCATGGCTAACACATTCAATCTCCACAACAGATTTATAATAAAAATAGCATAATTTTCAATAAAACTAATTGGAGTTATGTTGATATCACCATTCAATTGAATGACTCTCTTAAAATCTAGGAAAGTATCATATGCTTTTAGACAATTATATGGTGGATCTAGATTCCACATTTCTTGAGGAAAAACTTAATTTGTCCTTCTGGACAATTGTAATAATTAATATTATCTAGCTCAAAATTTCTTTCTCCATCTAATCTAGCTATGTCAACTGTTTGTCATTTGAAGGAAGGAAACGCTATTTTGGATTTTTTAGTCTTTATTCTTCTACCTCTAGTGAATATTCTGGTTCATATTTGATGACTGGTACACGAATTTCCATCGATTTGACTACAATTTTTTCTTCCTTAGGAGGTCTGTCATTAATTTGAGCTTCATTATAATCAGGCCATCTGAGAATTACATCTCCAGCTCTCCAGCACCCTGACTCCAAGTAAAAATTACTTTTCAATCTCTTCCCAATCACTTCTTTATAATCTCTGAGAAAACCACCAAACAAATCTAGTGGAAGAAGTATTTCATTTTTTGTACCTTTTATTTTACCATTAGTGAGGATACGTCGTTCAGTGGTTACCTGACAAGCTATAGTCGAGGTCAGGTGCGTAAGGACAGATGAAGAAATGAATGGATGTTCCATTCTAGAAAAAAATACTGTTTCTTTCTTTGTAGTGATGATCTCAAACAACTTTGCCACATAGTTATCAATTAATTTTTTTATTGGATTTTCCATCATATGTTCGATAATCTGGACCATCAGCTCCAATAATACTAAAGCCCATGTACAACTTATATGATTGATATGAACACAACCATCTCCAATATTTATATTAATCTGCATGTTCTTGTTGGGGACATTTAGATTATTTCTAGGCATCTCATTCACAGGGAATGAGTAAACCTGATAACTTTCGATTTTGTTCTTGATTTAATCAGGAAAAATTTTATTTCGACATTTCTGAAGCA
Source organism: Schistocerca piceifrons (assembly GCF_021461385.2). NCBI lineage: Eukaryota > Metazoa > Arthropoda > Insecta > Orthoptera > Acrididae > Schistocerca > Schistocerca piceifrons. The sequence continues at coordinate 717,537,028 of NC_060139.1, read as the reverse complement.
CCTGTTACACAAGCACCATTAAAGTCAATCGAATTATCATTCTCATCAGTAACAGTAATTTCTAAATTTTGCATAGTGTGGTGTCCCTGCCAGACACCACACTGGCTAGGTGGTAGCCTTTAAATCGGCCGCGGTCCATTAGTGTACGTCGGATCCGCGTGTCGCCACTATCAATGATTGCAAACCTAGCGCCGTCACATGGCAGGTCTAGAGAGACTTCCTAGCACTCGCCCCAGTTGTACAACCGACTTTGCTAGCGATGGTTCACTGACAAAATACACTCTCATTTCCCGAGACGATAGTTTTGCATAACCTTCAGCTACGTCATTCGCTACGACCTAGCAAGGCGCCATATTCAGTTACCATTGATATTGTGAATCATGTACTGTCAAGAGCAACGTTCATCATTAATGGATTAAAGTTAAGTATTACACCAGCTACGTCCGTTTTTCTAAATTCTAATTTCCTTGTCCTGTTCCAGACATCAAGCCAGCCTGCGTGAGCTAAAACGCGTGCATTTCGGCCTCCTCTAGTAACACAGTAATGGCTCTCCTGCCAACCACAACATTGGCGACGAGGCAAAACCGCGTTCTTATCGCCACAATGTCCAGATGTACTGTCCGAATTTTATCGCTTACAGAATCAGCAGACGCAGGCCTTACTGGATGCCTTTGGACAGCTCATCCAGGGTCAATGTGCAATGCAAAACGATGCGGCAGCAGCCGCTCCACCGCTAACGCAGCCACAACACGCTGTTGCACCAACTTTTAGACCTTTTGATGCTGCGCTGAAAGCTGGACGGAGTGGTCACGCCAATTTGGATTCCATCTCGCTGCCTACAGAATTCGAGGTAACGAGCAGCAGCCTTTTTTGTTATCATCAGTCGGGGTGAACACGTACCATGTGATAGTCAAATTATTTCACCGTTGCGATGTAGCAACTTTGTCTTACAAAGAAATTTTGTCCGTATTAGATGCATATTTCAAAGAATCAGTCAATGTAGTTGCGAAACGGTATACCTTCTTTCATACAAAACGTATGGCAGGTCAGACTAATCGGGAGTGGGTTGCAACCTTGCAAGGCCTTACTAGGGATTGTGCTTTTGAGTGTCAATGTGGACTCCCATATTCAGATACTATGGTACGTGATACAATTGCACAGAACGTTTCTGATGTTCGTATAAGGGAACATATTTTGAATCTAGTCAATCCCTCCCGTCAACAAGTGACGGACATATTGGATTGGCAGGACACACTTAACTTTGCTCAGCAATCATTTAAAACTTCCACAGCCGTGTGTCAGGTTAACCGGCCCTCCGGGCAAGCTGCACAGAGCAGTAAACAGCCCTCGCACCCGGCCGCGCCGCTGCCGCCCGGTTCTCAGCCATGTGTGCCACGCCAGCAAGCAAATGCAGTGCTCAAATCCTGCCCGCGGTGCGCTACTAGACATAAGCGTGAGAATTGCCTGTCACGCCAAGCTATTTGCTTTTATTGTAATAAAAAAGGACATGTTCAGAATGTTTGCCAGAAAAAGCTCAGATCGAAAGCTCAAAACCATTCCAGGTCCTTTGGTTCGCGCCGGAATCGAACCAAGGATACTCAGGATTGCGAAACTTCGCCCATGGAAATTCATGTAGTTCATTACACTCCGCCCAGTGCCACTATCTCTAACAGTGACTGTTCGTCCCACAAATAGTGTGCGTCAACATCGCCAGATTTTGTACCAGTGTCAGTTCACATCGCACGAGACAGTCGCTCTTGTCCTTTGCGTCCTGCTGATGATAAACGTTTTGTGGACTTGGACATTAACGGCAAAGTGATACCATTCCAGCTCGATGCCGGGGCTGCAGTTTCACTGATCAATCAAGACACTTACAAACTGCTGGGCACACCTCCGTTGCATGCCGCAAATGTTAAGTTAACTAGCCATTCAGGTCAAGAGATCCCTGTGTTAGGACAGTGCAGCCTTCTGGCAACATACAAAGGACAAACAAAACCTGTGTCCTTTTACGCCCTTCGTTCTTCTTCTGCAGTGAACTTGTTTGGTTTCGATTTATTTCAGTTGTTTAACTTGTCTATAGTAAATCAGATACTATCAGTGAACCAGACTGTGCCTTCCGACAGTGTTTCTCGTCTATGTGAAGAATTTGCAGACATTTTTGCACTGGGCCTTGGTTGCGCTAAGAACTATAAAGCACATTTGGAATTGAAAGTAAACGCGCAACCGAAATTTTTCAGAGCGCGCTATGTTTCCCACGCATTGCATGATGAGGTCGCAAAAACATTACACGATTTGGAATCACAAGGTGTAATTGAACGTGTGCAGGCTTCTCTCTGGGCATCATCCTTAGTAATTTTGCCAAAACCTTCCGGAAAATAGAGACTTTGTGTGGACTTCAAGTCAACAGTGAATCCACAACTAGTGATTGCAACTTTTCCTTTACCCCGCCCGGAAGATCTTTTTGACAAACTGTGCCCGGGTAAATATTCTTCGAAGTTGGACCTAGCAGATGCATACTTGCAAATACCGGTGGACGAAGAATCCCAGCGCGTTTTGGTGGTTAACACGCATCTTGGTTTGTATCGATTCAAACGACTGCCATTCGAGTGTGCATCTACCCCTGCATTGTTTCAGCAATATCTACAAACTGTTTGTGCATCGGTCCCTACTGCAGCAAACTATCTGGACGATATTGTGATCTCCGGAAAGACGGAAGAAGAACATTTAGCCAATCTCAGAACATTATTTCAGGTCTTGCGACAAAATGGTCTTCGCTTGCAGAAGGACAAATGTGTGTTTTTTGCTCGTGATTTGTCATACCTGGGACATGTACTCAATGCCCAGGGCATACATCCCAGTCCCACGCACCTTCGTGTCATACAAGACTTGCCTTCGCCGCAGAATTTGAAGCAGCAACAGAGTGTGCTGGGAAAAATAAATCACTATAACAGATATCTTGCGAACGCGCCTTTCGCCAGTTGAAATCGGCGTTGCTTTCCAATACTTGCCTTACGGCATTCGATTCCCAGAAGCCCCTTTTGTTGATGGTGGATGCATCGGATTTCGGGATCGATGCTCTGCTTGCGCACAAAGATGGATCGCACGATCGTCCTATTGCCTTTGCGTCCAAATTGCTCTCATCTGCGCCAAGAAATTATTCAAAGATCGAGAAAGAAGCATTGGCTCTCGTATTTGGTGTTACAATGTTTCATGACTTCTTGTATGGTCGTCACTTTACCATAATCACAGAGCACAAACCTTTGACATCGCTTTTTCATCCGACCAAGCCTGTACCTCCACGTGCAGCACAGAAATTCATTCGCTGATCTATTTTTCTCTCGCAGTACCACTACGATATCTTGTATCGGTCCACTGCTAAGCACGGAAACGCCGATGCGTTGTCCCGTTTGCCTGTTGCAGAGGATAGAGCATTCGATTCCTCCGAACTTGCTTGCATGTTCATTGATGCGGAAACCGATGACGCGGTCGAATCGTTTCCGATTGATTTTCGTCGTGTAGCTACAGCCACAAACTGCCGACCCTGTTGTTGCTACCGTTCTGCGTTTTGTTGCTACGCAATGGCCCTTGACAAAGTCATGGATCGGGGACCCGTTGGTTCGCCGATTTTTTGCTCACGAGGAGAGACTTTTTGTTCGACGTGGTGTTTTGCTGTTGCGTTCTGATAATGATCAGTCCAGGGTCGTGGTCCCATGTTCGTTACAGTCCTCTTTCTTACAGCTTCTCCACCAAGGACATTGGGGTATAGTGAGAACGAAACAACTTGCTCGTCAGCACTGTACTTGGTTCGGAATCGATGCCGCGATTACGAATATGTGCTCTTCTTGCATGGTGTGTGCCGAACAACAATCAGCACCACCGCGGAAATTCTTTGCATGGCCAAAAGCCACTTCCCCTTGGCAACGCTTACACATCGATTTTGCTGGTCCATTCTGGAATGCTCGATGGTTGGTTGTGGTAGATTCATTCAGTAATTTTCCTTTTGTTGTTCGGATGTCTTCCACGACGTCATCTGCCACCATCCAAGCGTTATCTGCTATCTTTTGCATTGAAGGTCTTCCACAGGCTGTTGTTTCCGACAATGGCCCACAATTCATGTCCTCAGAATTTCAGTCATTCTGCAAGGCCAATGGTATTCAACATCTGACGTCCGCGCCGTTTTCGCCACAGTCAAACGGTGCCGCTGAATGATTGGTCAGGACTTTCAAGTCAGAGACGTTGAAGTTAAAAGAGTCGCATTCTCGGGAGGACGCATTATTGCTCTTTTTGTCCTCGTATCGCTCTCAGCCCCGAGATGGTCGCTCGTCGGCTGAGTTGCTCCACGGTCGCCCTCATCGCACCTTGATGTCTTTGCTACATCCGCCGCATCAGGTTCCTGTGCAGCGGCAGACACCTGCTTTTTCCCCAGGCGACGTTATCTCGTACTACCGCCACTACCGAGGTTCACGGCGTTGGCTCGAAGGGCGCATTCTTCGCTGCCTCGGACGCGCTATGTATCTGGTTTTGGGGGCCTCTGGTGAGGTGCGGCGGCATCTCAACCAGCTGCGCCTCTGTCGTCGCACGGGATCTGCCGCTCGCCGTCTGCTTTCAGCGACGGTGCCGTCCGGTCAGCGCCCCGGGGATCCATTTACTGGCTCGCCTCAGCCCCAGGTGTTATCGACGATGCCTTCCATTTTGCCCCATGGCGACGCGCCGCCGCCACCGCCGCCGCCTGCTCTCCCGCCGGCGACGCCCGCAGTGGATGCGTCGCTGCAACCGCCGGGCGCCTCCCTGGGTCACACGCCGCCGATCGCTTCCCGTGACCAGTTGTCCTGCGACATGGAACTCTTGCCCGCTCCGGACCATATGTCGTCTTCGTCCGTCGGGTGCCCCAGCCCGATGGAGGTCGAACCTTCGGCCCTTCCTGTCTCTATGCGGGCGCATACACCGCATGTTGGCGTGCACCCTGGAGCAGGTTTTCAGGCGTTTCCTAGCTCCCCACAGTCCGAATGGCAGGGTACGGGTGACACAGCCTCGCCTGTTGTTAGGGTCCCCACCTCGTCACATACGTCAACATGGGGTCCTCCCCACGGCGGGCGGAAGCCTTACGCCACAACCGTATGCCGATTTGCGGGGGAGAAATGTGGTGTCACCGCCAGACACCACACTTGCTAGGTGGTAGCCGCGGTCCGTTAGTATACGTCGGACCCGCGTGTCGCCACTATCAGTGATTGCAGACCGAGCGCCGCCACACGGCAGGTCTAGAGAGACTTCCTAGCACTCGCCCCAGTTATACAACCGACTTTGCTAGCGATGGTTCACTGACAAAATACGCTCTCATTTGCCGAGACGATGGTTTAGCATAGCCTTCAGCTATGTCATTCGCTACGACCTAGCAAGGCGCCATATTCAGTTACCATTGATATTGTGAATCATGTACCGTCAAGAGCGACGTTCATCATTAATGGATTAAAGTTAAGTATTACACCAGGTACGTCCGTTTTTCTAAATTCTAATTTCCTTGTCCTGTTCCAGACCTCAAGCCAGCCTGCGTGAGCTAAAACACATGCATTTCGGCCTCCTCTAGTAAGACGGTGTTGGCTCTCCTGCCAATCACAACACATAGTACCAAAAATCGGAATAAATACAGGATAATGTGGTTCATAAATTATTGGTCCACCAAATTCAGAGTTAGGCTTGAATGATGCATTAACATTAGTTCCTTTATGAAAATGAACAATATGTTTAACAAAGACTCCATCAGCTAGATTAAAATTTATGTTAATTAATTCGAATGGAATAATTTTAGTAACATCTTTAGCAACCGTCTTTTAATTAGCCTCAATAGTTTGTCACTAAATCCAACCACACTTCCAATACTATCTGTATATAATTTTACATTGCTCTCAGTAGTTATTCAGATTAAAATTTCATCAGATTTAATGTGAATGTTTGGATTTTATGAATCAGTTTTTTTCTACATTTCTTAAACTATCCTGACCTACAGGAATTTCTGCCGTTTCCCTCATCGCAATATGGTTAATTATTTTTCGGTGTAATATTTTGAGTTAAAAAAGTTGAATGAAAACCAGCTAGTGCAACAGTTACTAAAGCTGTCTCATATAGGCACAGTCAATCTTTTTTGAGAAGAGATGATTTATCACTCAACTGAAATAATCAACTCATTTACTATTAAAATATTTTATTAAGTAAATGACAGACTGGAAACCAAAAATAAGAATTCCAGAGAAGAAACAAAAAATACGAGGGTTGTCCACAAAGTAAGTTCTGTTTCTATTTCTATCCATGTCAGCGCTATGGTAGCAGTTCCAAGCATACACAGCAGTTACTCTGACTCAAGGAGAAGACATGTACGCCATTTTCAGATTTCTGCTGCTGACGTTTGCTTCATTGTGCTTTTTTATAATGTTAGCCGTAATTGAAAATGCTGCGTGCATGAAATCAGATCTGTGATTCATTTTCTAAACGCAAAGGAAGTTAAACCAAAGGAAATTCATCGGCAAATCTACGAGGTTTATGGATAAAATGTTATGAGTGATTCAATGGTTAGTCAATGGGTCAGACTGTTCAATGAATGATGTGTTCAAGTACATGCTGAAGAACGAAGTGGACACTCATCTGTGGTTACTAATGAACTGATTCACACAATTGAAGAGGTGGTTAAGCACAACCGTAAGTTTACTCTTAGTGTCGTTGCTATGGAAGTTTCACAAATCTCATGATCACTAGTTCATGAAATTGTTACTGAAAAACTGATGACGAGCTGAAAGAACAAGTTAACACATAGTTGAATACGCAGGAGGCACCCTTCTATGAAGGAAGCATACAAAAACTTGCGCCACACTATGACAACTGCCTAAAAAATTTCGGAAGCTATGTAAAAAAAAGTAGTTAACAGGTGTAGATTTTTGTACAATAAATATTTTTTCTGTATCTGTACCCATTTGTTTTATATAATCAAATGTAACTTACTTTGTGGACGACCGTTGTAAATGTGGTAAACGTTTATCAAATTCTATTTGATGTGTAATAATTGGTCCTAGTGGTTGTTATAAAATGACGTTAATGACTGATAATTATATTATATCTCCAGGATGTTTTAACTGGAATAAAATTAATCATTTGTATATTTATTCAGAAAGTGTAAATCAACAAAAATAAAAATTGAACATAGGTATAAGGAAAAAATGGCTACTTTTATAGAAAATAATGATAAAATTATTCAATTAGATCAATGTCTAGGTAATACTGTAGTAGTATTTGATGACTTCATTTTTAAAAATTGGGATATAGTTAGAGAACATTTTAGTAGGGGAAGAAAAAGGAACAGATGGTTTTTATTTAGTTAAAAATACCCTGACAATTAGTTAGAGGTAATCTTAATTTTTTAAATATTTGCAGCTAAGGTGACACAAATTTAAAACATGTTTATCATAAGTGTCTAGGAGATGATTCAACATTTGATGATTTTAAAGAAACATGTAGTAATCGTTGGAAAGATCAGTTTGCATTTTTTATGATAGACATGACTAGGAAACCAAACGTTGGTAAGTTCAGAGTTTAAATAAAAACATTCTTAAAATAATTATTCTTAATGTTTTCTCATCTACAATTAATGTTTGCAAAATATGACTTGGGATTGTTAAAGGAGCCAAATGAAACAGAAGAGTGAAAGAACAATTAAAAGAAGAAGTTTAAAAATTGAAAAGATGGCCAAGAACAGACTATGAAGAATATAAAAAAACATCAACCTGTTACTGATAAAACTGAACAAGTTAAACAATGAACTAGAGGATTACGTAATAGTGTGTTAAAAGCAATTGACGAAAATAGAGAAGTAGAGAAACAAACATTATTAAGAAGAATTTAACGATATTCGAATAATAAAACAACATGATAGTGATAAAAGAGAATGTACATTACATGACTCAGAAATACAACGTTTATTGGCAAAATATGAAGAAGAGAGGAAAAGTATAGCTCCAAAAGAAGAACAAGCAGTTAAAAATATGTAAGTGAAAGAATGTTAAAATACATTAATCACAGAGAAGATAAAGTTCTTGGATTAAGACCTGTTGGCAAAATTAAATTTGTTGATAAATTACCAGTAAAATTCGATGGAGATAAATTAACAACTGGTGATAGAAAATATGAAGGTACAGATGGATTAATGAATCTTTTAACTGAAAAACAAATTACTATGGATGACTTGAATACACTGTTTACAGCTTCTGACATATCATATTATGCAGATATATTGACTGGTAAGAGCATTATATTTTGATAATAATCCAAATAAAACAAAATAATGACAATAAATCTAAATATTTGATAGAATAAATTGTTAATCTTTACACTTCTAAAAAGAGTAGATGAAAAAGTTGGCGAAGATTTAATTAAAAAATATAGAGAATAATCAAATGAATGCGTTTGGATGGATGACATCTGCCAATTAATGAATAGATCAGCAGTAATTCCCAAGGAAAATTAGATGGAAATAAAAATCATCAAAATGAAAAGGCTGGAATAACTCAAATGTTAATGAGTAAATTTAAAGATTATATAGTCCACAATCCAAAAGGAATTCCATACTTAATTAGATTTTTGAATAATCATCATTACTCATTTTGGAAAAGTGAAAAACATTTAAAACATTTAGAAAATTGGGCTTTAAATAATTTATCAGTGTCAAAGATAAATTAAACAAAGGTTGTAAAAAACACAATATTGCTTATAGAGTTAAAAATGTTTGAAAAAGATGTGAAACAAATGAAGAACTTCAATTAGCAGCTAAAGAAGGAATGAATGGAAGTGATGATCAACTGTGATAAACTAGCCACAGCTGCAGTTAGAGTAATAATGTTTGGAAAACGAAAGTTAAGAATAGGCTTAGGTGAGGATGAAAATGGTTGGGGAGTATAAAAGTATTAATTGTTACAAAATGTTTTCCTACATAAATTGATAACCTTACAATCATTATACTTTGCTGCTTAATGTCGAAATTAAACGAAAAGGAATAAATATTAAAGCCAATGATGATCAACTGCATAGTATTGATCAATTTTAACTGATGCTCAAAAAGGAAAGACAGGTAAGAAAACTGGTGGTAATTTACTCATACCATTAGCCATAGCCATAGTGAAAAAAATAACTGTGCATCTTATGAGAAAGAAAGAAAGAAAACATAAAAGTGGATCTTTAACATTTGTATTGTCAATTTTACAACATTTAATTACTATTGGCTCACTAACTGACGGTTATGCAGCTATTGAAAAAAGCTGATAAAGAATCAGAAGAACGAAAAGACTTAATCTAGGAATGGAAAAGAGAGGAAATGAAGTGAAAAAAATTGAAGAAATAATTAAAAAATATAATAAAGCTCTATATAAATTTGGCATAGAAGAATTAGTTAATTAATTAAAAATTTAACACTCCCATGGTATACTCATCATTGACAACTTACCCAATAATCCATTAAAATTGAGTGTGGAACAGTTAATTTAGGTATCTCATGTTGGTACTGATTGGAATTGTTATTATAAGAATAAATATATAAAATTTGTTGTTGATCCATTTGCTGGTAATATGCCAAACCAACAAGTTAACTATTTGGGAGAAAATGATCTATACTCTGATACTGAGAGAATACATAATTTTGATGAAGTAATATGTGGTCATTTATGTATATTTGTTTTAAAACTGTTATCAGGGAATTATAAATTTACTGTTATTTTGGATTTAATAAATGAACATTTTTTGGAAAAAGATGAAACATACAGTCAGTATCAACAATGGAAAAATAAACATAAGTGAATTACAAGCAAAAATTAATCCAAAAACAAAGTTTAATCAAAAAGTCTCAAGAAAAGAATTGCCTAACATCTTTAATGTAACTAAAGGATTTATTGATTTTCAGACTGGTAGATTTAAAAGATCCAATAAGCAGTTATGATGCAGTTATCAAACAATACTTAGGAAAACAATATGTTACAAAACCTGAATACTCCAGTATTCTAACACAAGTTAATAACTGTGTGACCACACAAGAACTAAAAAAATCATACAACAGAATTTTAAAAAATAAATAGTATTTATGATCGTATCATGGCACACATAATAAAGTTAGTGATAAAATGAAAAAAAGGATTAATTCGGTAGGAAGTGTACTCAAAACTATAGGTTTAAATTTCGATGTAAATGCTGGGAAAGATCTGGAAATACTGAAGTCTTTAGAATAAAATTTTAAATTCATTAAATTTATATTCCATATAGAGGGATAATCACTATCATGTCTGCTGTCTGAACTATAAAAAATTTACGAACACACACAATCATTACAGTTATCACTAAAAATGCTGGGAAAGATCTGGAAATACTGAAGTCTTTAGAATAAAATTTTAAATTCATTAAATTTTTATTCTATATAGAGGGATAATCACTATCATGTCTGCTGTCTGAACTATAAAAAATTTACGAACACACACAATCATTACAGTTATCACTAAAAATAGAAACAGAGGACTGAAGGTCTTTATACAATTTGTAAAAGTAAAAAAAGTAAATTCGTTAAAAATTTTTGTAGACAGAGGTCTACAGTTTAATACATGTGTAGAAATTATTAATGAATTCCATAAATCTATGAGAAAAAATTTTAAATGAAAATTCTGAAAAATTAAAAGAAATTTCAAAAATAAATAAACGATATAAAGATTTATTAACTGCTATAGATTTTTTTCAAAATTTGCTAGGGCTATTCCAGTTAAAGATAACACAGATAAAATTTAGTTGATGCTTTCAAAAAAATGTTCAAAGTAAGTACTCCAAAAAATTTATAAACCGATAATGGTAAAGAATTCTATGATAAAGATTTTCAAAAATTGATGAAAAATTGCACATTAATCGTTATTCAACTTTTACTGGATTAAAAGCATCTGTTGTTGAAATATTTAACACAATAATTAAAGGAAATATGTGGAGGAAATTTGCTCTTCAGGGAAATTAGAAATGGATTGATACGGTTTCGAAATTAGTTAGTGAATATAACAACATGTAACATTCAACAATAAAAATGAAACCAATAGAAGTTAATGAAAGGAATTATAAACCAACTACTCTTGTGTCTAATGATAATCCGAAATTGAAAAAAAGTAGATAAATTTAGAATCAGTAAACTTAAAGAACTCTTTGAGAAAGAATGTACAGCTAATTGGTAAACAGAAATTTTGTGAAATTCAAGATGTTATTCATTCTAATCCAACCACAAATAAATTGAGATATTAATGGAAATATTTATGAACAACTACAGAAAACAAAATTTCCTGATGGATACCTTGTTGAAAACGGTTTGTGAAAGAAAAGTGAAAAAGTTTGTGTTAAATAGTTGGGATTTGATTATTCACATAATAGCTGAATAGATAAAGAAAAAATTATCTTATAAAAATTTTAGTATACAAATGGCCACACTAAGAATGAGAATACTTGTACTTTAATTCTTATGTTATCCTTATGTTATCCTAAAGCTACATCTACATTTATAAATCAATTAACTGATCAGAATGTGAATTATTTATATTATCTGAAAGGTAATGAAATTTGTATTGTGTATGACTATTTTAAAAAACAGATTATCGATACTTAAATGTTTCCTATACAATTTCAGATGCTGAATATTTAACATCTGGAATAGTATACAGCAAAGATTAACTGTCAATATCATCTTTTTTCATTTGTTTAAAATTTCCGTAGGTATAACTGGATCCCTCTGGAGTTCCATAATGAATCAAATTCAGTGATCGACTTTTCTGATCGATGACTCTCCTTATAATTACAGCCACAGGTCCTTTCTAATCTCTACATTCCTTACTCTGTCCATTCTTGTTTTTCCCTTAACATATCTGAGAAATTTCATTTCTCCTGCTTGCAGTCCGCTGCAGTCCCTTCCTGTCATTGTCCATGTTTCTCCTAATGTGACAATAGCGAAGTAATAATTCTTATACATAAGGAGTTTTGCTTTTTCTGAAACTTCCTTATTCCAAATCAGGTGTTTTACTGTTTCGTAGAAATTGCCTCCTTTTTGTAACCTCCTATTAATTTCGTTACTTATTCTTCCATCCCTAGATATTTCACTCCCTAAATAAGTGAAACTTTCTACCACTTTGAGGGGGTCTCCATTCAAGATAATATATCCATTGATCCCTTTCTCTCTTCCAAATACCATTACTTCACTCTTATCTTTATTTATTTTTAATCTATACCTTTTCATTATTTCCTTCCACGCATCAAGTTGTAACTGTACATCTACTTCTTTATCACCACATATTACTATACCATCTGCAAAAATCACCTTTTTGTCTTTTTCATTTACTATATTTTTAACTGCCCTACTCGTCCCCTCCATCACAACATTAAAAAGTGCAGGAGATGGTTGCTTAAGTCCTTGTCTTATTTCGAAGTAATCAGGTTCCCCAATGATGTTCTAATTCTACAATTGTGTCCTCTGCACATTGTCTTTATTACATTAATGTATCCATCTTTTATATCTATCTTCTTCATTTCTTCCCAGAGTCTTTCCCTATTAACTGTGTCATATGCCTTTTCTATGTCTATAAAAACCATTTTAACCCTTTTGATATACTCCAACTTCTTTCTCTATAGTTATGTAATTCTCTTTAATTTCATTGGCAACCTTTGTTCTTAAAGTCATAGCCAGTTTTTTGAAATTTCTAAAGATAATAAAATCCAACTTTTTTAAACCAAGTTATATTCTAAAGCAAGAAGATCACTGTGTTTTATTTCAGTACATTTGAAATTATAGTTAATGAAAGATTTAAGAAAATTTGAACTGATTTGATTATTTTGTTCTAGTATCACTGTCATACGTCATGTATTATCAGGGAGTGGCTTCCCGCACCTTGAAATTCCAAACTTAATAAAATGGAAAGTATGATTAGTGATTAAAATATTTTATTGATTAAATAAAGGAATCCAAATATCTTTAAACCTACTACCAAAATTCTGCTGATAATTGTTGTGGTTAATAAATTCAAAAATATTCAACCTAGGTAATTCTGAAGCAGATGTGCTTGGATTGGTTCCATTTATTACACTTTAAATTTTATTAATTCTAGAATAATTTTCAGGGGGAAATTCCCCCCCCCCCCCTTATGGAATTGCATACAGAAAATTTAAAATATCATTTGTAATCAACACATTCTTTTCTTCAAATATCTTTAAAAAAACTTCCTAAATTCAGCTGATAATTGTTATGGTTAAAATTTCCAATATGTGTAGCTAAGTATAAGTACTTTCCTTAAGAGTGTATAATTATAGATCACAATTTCTTTTTCATGCAATTTATAATGTATTGAAAACTCATAAATGTAATATAAAATATACAGTATAAATGCTAGTGTTAGTAAAAAGATTAAGAATGTATGTATTTTATCTATACAGCTATCCAGTGCACAACAACAAGAAAGTGGGTACATTTTTATGAATAATATCTAATTAAACTAATGAAGATTTGTCTCAATAAATGGAGATGCTCAAGAAGTGTAAAATTTGTCCAGTGAAGAACTCAGTTGATAGCTTTCACTTACATAACTGTACAAAGAACAAATATAAGAATTCTTGTAAGGAATTTCTTAGTGGATACTATAGGAAACTGTATAAAGGTAAACAGATTATGTGTGCATATGGAAATTACGTTTCTATATGTTGTTTAAAAAACGGTTAAAAGAAATTCCAAGTGACGAAATGATGAACAAAATGAGTACAAAAAAATGTATTGGTTGTCTAGAAATTAAAGAGTTTAGTTCTTTTTACTTAAATCGTAGATCTAAGGAGAAGCTCTCAAGTAAATGCAAGATTTGTCGGCTAAAAGATAGGAATAAAAGAAAAATGGATTGTAAATGTGGAAAAGAAATAATTTAAAGCGATCTTGATATACATTTGCGAACAAACAAGCATAAAAATTAACTGCAGATGAAACTTAATTTTGCTATTCTCATTTTTCACAAAGCTAATGTTTTTTTATCTAGATAAATTGAAGCTTCGTTGAGAGAGTTTACAATCGCTCAACTTTGTGCTATTGCAGAAAGAATAAATTACGAGTATATACCAAATTTACAAAAGATGATTTAATTCATTTAATTATTTTGCATAATTTACCTCCTCCTACAAGGACTATCAATAATTTGAAAGTAATGGAACTCAGAGCTATAGTTAAAAATCTTGTTATTAGAGGATATAGTAAATTTAATAAATCAGAGTAAATTAATGCTATTGGGTTACAAGCGTTATACTTCACCCAGAATTATTTCAGAAGACTACATAAAGATAACCTGAATATAACAAATAAAAATCTAAAATTGTTCTGTTTTTCACAGTATATAAAGCACAACTAATACTCGAGATTTTGTTCGAGTTTTGTGAAATAAAATCAGAGATACAGTAAAATCTGAGAAGACTATAGAGGCACAGGCGGTAGAGGCAAAAAAATAGTAAATATAACTGAAGACAAAAAGAATAAAAGAAGTAATAATAATGATAATCTGTGCTGTCCTAGAGCAATAATAGTGGCTTTAACATACTGTACAAATAATGTTTTGGCTAGAAAACCAGTTATGAAAGAGATTAAGATAATTACAGAAGGAGATAAAAACAAATTACAAAAAAATTAACTGACATATTATGTAATCAGTTAGGTGAATACAATGAATTTAGATGACATTAAAAATATTGAAGAATCTTTGGATTTTCAACTACATGTTGTATGTGCTGAGAATTTTAATTCAGTTACCTACATTGAACATGATAAAGAAATAAAGATATATCTGGATAAAGATCACAACCATTTTGATGTAATAAGCAGTATGAGGGCTTAGTTGGGATCAGTGTGTTTCTATAACGAATATAACAAACCATATAATAACTGATAGCAGTAATTTTGTATGAGGTCCTCTTAGTAGTTTTCAAAAAGCATTCGATTTGAAAGAATTGAAGAAAGGATATTTTCTACATTTATTCAATACACAAAGAAATGAAAATTACATAGGGCTGATTCTTGATGTCAAATATTATTGCATTGACTCTATGAAGCCAAATGATTTAGAAATATTTCCCAAATGGCATAGCTCCAGAGTTTAAGAGAATGATTTGTTTAATATGAAAAAAGGAATCGCTCAATTGTAATTCTGATGTAGATCTTTTGAGAAGAGGTTATTTACAATTAAGATAACTGTTCCTAGAAATAGCCAATATTGATCCATTATGTTATTCGACAATTGCTGGAATTTGCATAGCTATATACATATCTAAATATAAGCGTACACTCTTAATGATGGTGAAGTAAGAATAGCTGGAGCAAAAGTAGATGCCATTGATAATGAGACAAATACTGCTTATCAATATCATGGCTGTTTCTGAAATGTTTGTAAAAAAATGTGTTAAAAATAAGATGATTTTAACAATAAGGGGAGAGATGTGAAATGCTAGATATAATTTAGAAGAGACATGGGAATGTGATTGGCTAAACTTAACAGACTATAAAGACTTAAAAAATTAAAATGTCGAATCATTGAATCCAAGAAATGCTTTTTAAGGTAGTTGTACAAATGCAATAAAATTAAGAGCTAAAGCAGGTGGTGTTAGCACAAAAATAAGATTTGATCATGTTTGCAGTCTGTATCCAGCTGTACAATATTATGATTATTATCCTGAATGACATGGAATAAAAATATATAAATGATGACATTTTGCTAAAAAATTGTATGGATTTATAAAATGTAAAGTATTGGCACCTTGAGGATTGTATCATCCAGTTTTACCTGTAAGCATACATGAAAAACTGTTATTTACTTTGTGTGCCAAATGTGCTGAAGAAGAGATAACTAAGTAAACAAAGCTACCAGTACTTGGAAAGACAATTTTAAAATCAAAGATAAATACATAAAAGCAGTAAAAGATTAATTAGGTATTCTATTGGATACATAAAAGACAGAGGAAAATCTTGGCAAAAGAGAAGTTGCTTAAATATGTTTAAACAGTTTATGGGGTAAATTTGGGCAAAGACAAAATATGACTAAAACTGAGTACATTACAGATTTATGACATTTTTATGAGATGCTATTGGAAGACCGATTAGATAATATAGGTATAAATTTTATTAATGAGAATATGTCACAGATAAGGTACAACTTATGATATGGAAAATAACATAGCTACAAAAATTTTAAGGTGGCATTCTATGCATCAAATAAAACGCTTAGATTGTAAGATATGTCAGATAAACTAGGAAAAAATGTTATATAGTTTGATACCGATTATGCAGTACATATTGGTGATGGTAAAATCTACTTAGAGAAAAAGGTTTTGTTGGGCAAATGGACAAAAGAATTAATTCAGCTTTGCCTGTGCCAAAAAGTTATTATTAGGAAAATGGTAATGGCATAGGGATGAAGGTAAAGGGTTTCACTTTAAACTTTAAAAATATTCAAAAACTGAATGGTGAATGTATGATAAGATTAGCAGAGAGTGAAGGAAAGGATACCATTAGAGTTCAGATCACTAGAGATGCTGATACTAAAAATCTAACTAACAAACAGGTTGAGAAAGAATGCTCACTTTAGTATGATAAAAGAATAGTTCTACAAAATGGCTATTAAAAATTATTTATTATTTAATAATTTTTAATATGATTTGAATAATTTTTCTATATCTTCTAATGTAAGAATAAAATCCATATTACATTTATTATACCAATGTATACATTTTTATTTGAATTTTATTGTACTCTCCACTTTCTACATCTGTAATATTTATTGAATGAGAAACTATTAAAAATAATGAATAAGGTATAATGTAATTTGTATTATTATTGGTAAATTATTTATTGGTAAATTATAATTCACTACTTTTTCAGTCATAAAAAAGAAAGTCTGAGTTTCATATTTCCTCCCACATTTCTATCAGTTTCATCATAACTATTAGATCTCATTTTGTGTTCTTCTTCTTTATTAACTTTCTTTAATACATCAATACTTTCAGTATGGTCCTGACTTCTCAAATTTTCTGTAGTTAAAGATAATTTAAAATATTCTTTGCAGATATTACATACACCATGCTTCTATCTTGGTTTATTATTCTTTTCAATAAAAATATCAAATTTAAACTCATCTCACACATTAGTCATACTTATTTAGTTAATAGTTTTTAACCTTAATAAAAATTTCACAATGTGAGAAATCATACGTAAGTTTCATTTTTATGTTAATTTTTGTGGGTGGGTTGGGTTTGCTCATTAAATTATGTCCTAGTTTGCTCAACCTGTGCACTTACCACTAATGCAAACTAGAAACTTCACTAAAATTACGCCATTTTTCTTCGAATGTGAGCCATAAATCGCATTAAAAATACGTCCGTTCTCTTCAAATTTTTGCTGGTATACAAATTAATTGGACAGAACATGTTTTTAGTGCTCTCTCCACAATAACTAGAAACCACTGTTGAGTGATCAAATGATGGTCTGACATGCTATGACCATCTCAAAGAGGAGACACAGCAGTCTGTATTCAAGTGCGCATGCTCTGATGTGATATCATCCATGCTGGCACTGAGGGTGTGGTGTTGCTCACAGCACAATGTCAGTTTTTTTGTTTTAGCACAGCAAGTAAATTATTGTGCAAGTGTTGAGTATGAGGAATTCTAGAGGAACAGTTGACATACTGCTGCCATAGTGCAGTGGTCAAGTGCAGCAACTGGCATTTCATTGGCTGTATTCAATGACTGCTGCTATCATGATTTTTTCATTCCTCACAATTTTAAACAATTAATTATAAAATTTAGATATATTTAAACAGTTCAGTTTATATAAGTAATATTAATATATTCAGTTTAGTTACAATTCAGTTTAGTGCCATCCTTGTAACTCACATGGCTATGGGCCACCACATTGTACAACATTAGTAAAATTTTGCATGAACCACCAATGCTTATTTACCCTACATATTACAATATAAAACAACATACTACAAGTTACTTAAGTGTGTACTTATAATACTCTTATAATATACATAATACATTGGAGGAGCTGTCATTTGTACTCAGGTGATTCGTGTGAAAATGTTTCCGACGTGATTACAGCCGCATGAAAGGAATTAACAGACTCTGAATGCAGATGGTAGTTGGAGCTAGACGCATGGTACATTCCATTTCGGAAATCGTTAGGGAATTCAATATTCTGCAATCCACAATGACAAGAGTGTGCCGAGAATACCAAATTTCAGGCATTACCTCTCACCATCGACAATGGAGTGACCAACAGCCATTGCTTAACGACTGGGAACAGTAGCGTTTTGTTGGTGCTGACATACAGGCACCAATGCGTGAAATAACCACACAAATCAATGTGGGGTATACAACAAACGTGTCTGTTAACACAATGCTGCAAAATTTGACATTGATGAGCTATCAGACTTGTATTCAGGACAGAGGAAATTAAAATGTCCTGTGATGCCTCTCCTGCACCCGGTGGGCTGGTTTGAGATCCTACTGCCACTTAAAACAAACTCGCATTTTTTATATTGGGTACTATTATTTGTGACTGGAAAAATAAGAAGTCTTCAGAAAATTTGCACTCTTCATTGTCTTTCTCTTTAGTAAGACATAAAATAATAATAGGAAACATAAAACCAGCAAAGACAACAGACAAGCAAGACGTTACACATTTCTTCAATCCTTAGTCCCAGCGTTTTTTTCTCTCTAATTTTGGTACAGCTTTATAGAGCATGCTTTCCTTTCTGCAAAAGAATCTGTTACCACATCGAAGAAGTTCGTCAAACATTTTGCAACATGAAAAATCAAAATGTCATTGTGTAATACAGAAAAAGCTGTTAATATGTATAGTACCAAAGACTGGTGTGGCTCAGGCCCAGACCTAGGTGGCTAGTGTGGGAGGGGGGGCGGGGCAAACAGCGGTATCTGTCTCAGGTGGCAAATTAAGGGGGCATCCAATATATATTTCTTAAGGATAAAACCCCATTTCACAAAGAATGTAGAATCCAGTGCATGTTGGTCTACCATATGATTTTGAAATGAATCCCTGTTGGCTTTTGAACACTTACTAAGTTGATTTCTGAAGGAATCATAAGCTGATTTTTAATATGTGCATAGTGTACATGATGACACTGCCGGGGGAATCCCCCTTGCATCTAGAAATAAAAAACGTTTCCACATCAAAAGGCGATAGCACTACACAACCTGAGCCGAATAAACTCGAATGGGTGAATGTCAATCACTGTTTGTTTATATTGTTGATTGGGTGTTCAAATGATCAGTGTTGTTATAATTATTTGCGAAATCCATAGATTCAGACTACCACAGTGGAAATAAACGACTAACAGGAATAGCAGGGGAAAAAGACACATGTTTATATTCTCGATGTTTCGAGGAAAACGAAATTATGACTGAAAATTTTTTCTAGATCGCTACACTATTGAGGGCCACTTGTAAAGTCTCTAGTTAGCAGCCGCAGAAGTTCTGATCTTGGAATAGCGCGGAAAATGTGTTGTACGAACACGTAATAATGACTAACCAGAGAATAAACACGGGATAACTAAACTGGTGAGTCTGGCAGGGTTAGTGAAATTAACCCGAGAATAAGTTTTGACCATGCCAAGAATAGTTACAGAATTGGTGGCAACATGATTGTTTGTTAGAATGAGGAAGGAGAAGAAACTGGAACATTACACAAATTATATGGAAGAATGTGATGATCCCAAATGTATATAAAAATTTTGTACTAGTACTTTCGATCTCACGCTTATGAAGCGTGAAACTATTTCCTAATACAAGAGTTATTGCTTAAGGTAGGCCTAATAGACAATCAGGTCCGGCTGTAGGGAATCAGGGGCAAAAAAATGGTTCAAACGGCTCTGAGCACTTAGGATCTGAGGTCATCAGTCCACTAGAACTTAGAACTACTTAAAACAAACTAACCTAAGGACATCACACACATCCATGCTCGAGGCCGGATTCGAACCTGCGACCGTAGCGGTCGCGCGGTTCCAGATTGAAGCGTATAGAACCGCTCGGCCACACTGGCCGGCGCCGGGGTCTGGGGGAGGGAGCAACCAGGGTATCTGCCACGGGTGGCAATTTCAGGGGCGGCAAAATCACATTCCTGAAGGAAAAACCTTGTTTCCCAAAGTGCCAAACATCCAGGGCACGTTGGTCTATCGATTATTCATATGATTTTGAAACGCATCCCTGTTGCTTTACAGACGTTTTTGGACACATTCTAAGTTGATTTCTGAATGAATCATAAGTTGATTTTTTAATGTGTGCATAGTGTACATGTTGTCTCTGCCAGGGGAATCCCCGTCGCATATACAAAAAAATCCAGCAAACAATTTCCGAATAAACCCGAATGGGTGAACGCTAAATGCTGTTTGTTTATGTGTTTCATTTGGTGTATGAATGATTAGCATTGTTATAATTATTACTGAAGTGTGTAGAATCAGACTACCAGAATGGAAATAAACGACTAACAGGAATAACAGGTAAGAAAGATAACGTATTATCTTCATGGTGCATCCAAAAAAATGAACTTTTGACAGGAAATTTTTCAGATCGCTACACTACTAAGGGTCAGTTGTACAGACCCCGGTTAGCAGCCACTAAGTTCTGTTCTCGGAATAGCGCGGAAAACGCGTTGTACGAAAACGTATTAACGCCTAATCGGAGAATAAACGGGGGATAACTGGACCAGTGATCTAGCAGCGTTAGCGAAGTTAACCAGAGAATAAGTTTTGACAATGGCAGGAACAGTTACAGAATTAGTAATAACAAGATTGTTTGTTAGAAAGAGGAAGGAGAAGAAACAGGGATATCACACAAATTATATGGAAGACTATGACGATTCCAAATGTATATAAATATTTCGTACTACTACTACTACTACTGCTACTGCTATTCGATCCCATGCATGAGAAGCTGGAGCATATGAATGAAACGTGAAAGTATTTCCTAACATAAAACTTTTTGCTTGTAGTAGATCTAATAGGCTTTTGATATTGGAACTTCGTGAATTGCATCCTGCCGTCCTATTTGCACCAAAACAAACTCGCTTATTTGGTGTGTGTTACAATTGTTACAATATTAGAAAGACCTACTTCGTTTTACCTAGCAGACGGTGACAAAATAAACATAATCAAATCGAGAAATCTCACCAGCCGTGGGTTCTATTCCTATTAAGAGCTTTTTCAGTATTAGACACTGGCATTTTGATTTTTGACGAAGTTTGGTGAATTAACAGATTCTTTTGCAGAAAGGAAACCATGTTCTATAAAGCTGTACCAAAATTAGAGAGAAAAAAATGCATGTACTAAGAGTTGTAATGTATACTGTCTTGCTTGTCTCTTGTCTTTGCGGCTTTTATGTTTCCTATATTTAATTTTATGTCAGACGAAAGAGAAAGTTATTAGCTAATAGGCAATACAGAGTGCAAATTTTCTGAAGCGATGTTATTCTCCAGGCCACAAATAATCCCACCCAGTATTAATTGTGAGGTTGTTTTTTTTTTAAAAAAAAAAAAATTAGGTAAGATGTCAAACCGGCTGACTGGGAACAGGAGATGTAGTGATTCGAGAATTTCGGTGTAAATTCTACAACCACTCAAGTTTCTACCGTCTCAAACACACGATATTTTAGAAGTGAGTGTGTGATGATAGAATCCTACCTACTGCGCGTCACATGATTGTGTGTGCAGGTTTGAAATTCAGTCGCGAGAAGAATGTGGACGCGGTGGTCGAACGGCAACGGCAGATACTTGCCGGGCGATCCGTGGAAGTTTTAGTGAAAGTGTGCAGAAGAACCATGGAGCTTCTATGTTATTCTGTGCTAATTGTATCGGTGGTCATTGTTATAATAACAGTTGAGAAGGTACTCTTGAGAAAAATCCTTGTCTTAGCCTTGTTGAAGGGAAGACGTGCATTCTGATTCACGTGTTTAAGCCACCTTTCTCTTATATGTAAATTAGTTCGTTTCTAACGTTTGAAGACACGAGAGGCTTACGAAACAGTATATATTTATACGAAGAGTGAGATTTGTAATATGTCTGAAGTTTAAATATACGTCGTTAGTTAAAGCAAACGAAACTCTGTACATCTATTTATTTTTTTAAGTAGAAAGAGTCATAAGGAATTTCTGTACCTAGCGGCATACTTCGGAGAAGAAGAGAAAGAGAATTTGCATCAGCAGGCTAGCCAGCAACGAAGATTGGCTGAGCGTATCAAGTAAGTCATCTCGTAAAACAAGTGGAAGTTTGTGTATTTACTTCACACTCAAATTTTCGTCCAAAGCCGTTAGAGAGAGGCACCACAGGACATTTTAATTTCCACTGTCCTGAATGTATGTTTGGTAGCTTCCATTGTAAAATATACACATCTGAGTTTCACAAGGGAACCACAGTGATGTGTCATAGAAGAATGCTGTATGAAGAGGTGTGATACCGCACTTTGACACACTTAAGACCAAATAACATATCTCATATTTTCTCTAACATATATGAATTATGTTCTGTCATGTTATTTATACAAATTAAGTAGATAAAAATGACGATTTGTACCAAAGCAGTCTCGCTTATTTGGCGTATGTTACAATTGCTGCAATATTAGACCGGCCCAGTGCTGTTTTTCTGGGGGAACGCTGCGGGATGAGTACCCCTAAACTTTTTCGTCGACAAAGTAATTTTTTTACGATGTTGAGAACTTGGAAGAGTGCCGAAGATTTATACGGACGTAAATTTTTTATTTCATTTTTTCGTGTTTGTAATTGCAATATGAACGATACAAGTGCAGTTTTTGGTGGGAAAAGCGATGTCATTGACTGTTTCAAGCATTTCGAAGCTGCGGCAACCGTTCTCGACAACTGAATCGCTGGCAGCCAGTTCGACAAGCATGTAGTGCCGCATTTTACATTCTATAAATACATACATTAACATTATTAATCGCATTGCACAGGAAATGAGAAAGACAGTGATTAAAACAATTATTGAAACAAAATCAAACATGTCATTAATGATTGATGAGAGCACAACAATTAGTCAGTTATCATCTTTAATAATTTATTTACGAACCAAAGTGCCTGGCATGACAGAGACCACATATATTTTCATTGATATAGTTGAGCTGAAAAGTCTTACTGCTGAAGGTATTTGTAACACATTGCTAAATTGCTTGGAATCCATGGGATTTTCTAAAGAATTTCTGAATGACAATCTTATTTCAATTGCAACAGATGGAACAGCTGTGATGACAGGAAGAAGAAAAGAAGTTATTACCTTAAGGAAACAGCATTTCCCACAGATTTTGCTTTAGTATTGTGCTAACCATAGACTCGAGTTATCAGTTAAGGATGTAATAAAAAGAGACTTCCCATCTCATGTGAATCACTTCAGGTCTTTCTTAGACAAGTTATATTCACTGTACCACCAGTCACTGAAAATCGCTCGAGAGTTAAAGCAACATGCAGAGCTACTTGAAATTGAAATTCTGAAAATAGGCACCAGATAGGTAGCATCGAGCTTCAGAAGTGTGTCAGCAGTGTGGAAAAGCTTTAAAGCTTTGATTGCTCAATTCACAGCTGCAAAAGATTATCAAAGCAGGGAATTAACTGACAGAGGTATATACAGTGGTTTATTAAAGTGTATTACCAAAGTTGACTTCATTCTCAACTTGACTCTAATGTTCGATACTCTTCAAGAATTATCAGAATTAAATCTTGAGCTACAGTCAAGAGACATCACACTGTATTCTGCCCAACAGAAGATCAGAAATCAGCTGTTGGTGTCTGAAGAAAGAAAACTGAGCTGTGGTCCTCATTACTATGAAGCTCTCAAAGCAGTCCAAGAGCTGAACTTCAGAGGAATTCCACTGGAAAAGGGGGCAACTGTCAGACATCTTGAGCGCAGCATATTTTACGATTGTCTGAAACAGCGGATGGAGAATCGTCTTCTGCAGACAGAGGACATTGCTATCTCTGAATGTGCGAAAGTTTTGGACTCACCAAATTGGCCTGAGAATCCTGAAATAACATATGGTGAAACAAATATCAAAACTTTATGTTGTCGTTTTGCTCTTCCACAGAGGCAAATATGTGGAGGATTTCGGGAGTGTTTGATGGAGAAGAAAATTCCAGCATCCCTCCTTCCTTTTCAGAGTGCGCTGAAATGTGTTCCTATATCAACGAGTGAATGTGAACGTGGGTTTTACCAAATGAATCTGATAGTCTCAACAACAAGAGCTTCATTTCATCTTTCCACAGTCAGCAATCTGATGTTCATACAGTTGGTTGGTCCTCCACTGATGTTGTTCCAGCCCATGGACTATGTACGCTCTTGGTTCATGAAAGGCAGACGTCTTGCTACTGACAGCAAGAGTAAAGTAAGAAGGCGTCAAGACTACAGCAGCCATGAACTGAAGTCAGTTTGGAAACTGTTGTAATGCTATTAGTGTAAGTTACATTGTAGTTTTATAGTTTAATAAATTTTCAGCTGTATTAGCAATTGGGTCAGTTGAAGCATGGGATACCACCCATCATCTATGCCATTTTGGGAGCCAAACAAGCTTACAAAAGATTTTTGTAGTGTAGTTTATATTGTTGTTGATGATAGGTGTGGATGGTTTTTGTTGTATTGTCTTTTAGTGGTGTTTTATAGGTTAAAATATGTGTTCGGTAATATTTCCTTGTTTTGTTTCGTATGTCAGAGGGTTGATTCAACTCACCTGTTTCATTTGAGGTGTATTATAGGTCAGTTGGAGTGTACGATACCATTTTCTTTTATTGTTCAGGGGTATGATGGGAATCGCATGCTTCATTTGAGGTGATGTAAACTGAAGTGTTCGATACCACATTCTCTAGTATGTTTGGGTGTTTCTCGGTATCGCCTGCTTCACTTGAGTCAACTGCAGAGTCCGATACCATTTTTTTTGGTAGTTCGACATTTGATGACGTCATGGCTAAAAGCAGATGGGTAGTATCCTATGCTTCAGTTATAAGTAATTTTCGCTGCATTATATCCAATGTCGGAGTACCCTCAAACTTTTTTTAGAAAAAAAGCACTGGACAGGCCTATGTCGTTTTATCTAGCAGACAATGACGAAATACGGGTAATCAAATCAAGAAACCACACCAGTCGTGGATACTATTCGTATTAAGTGCTTTTTCGGTATTAGACAACGGCATTTTAATTTTTCGTGTACAAAAACCTTTGAAAAACTTTCATAGGGTAATAGATTCTTTCATAGAATGGAAAGCAATTCATGTGAAGGTCGAGCAAGATTAGAGAGATAAAAATGCTGGGACCTAAGGACTGAAGAAATGTGTATTGTCTTGCTTGTCTCTTGCCTTTACTGGTTTTATCTTTCCCATATTTAATTTTATGTCTTCCTAAAGAAAAAGTTATTAGATAATAGGCAACAAAGAGTGCAAATTTTCTTAAGAAGTCTTATTCTCTCCATCACAAATAATCCAGTATTATTTGTGAGGTTGTTTTTTTTAAAGGGGGGGAGGATGTCAGACCAGCCGACTGGGAGCAGGAGAGGCACCATAGGAAATTGTTTTTACACTGTCGTGAATATAGGTCTGATGACTTTTATTACGAAATATACACGTTTGGGTCCAACAGAGCGAAATACAGTGACGTGCTATAGAAGAATGCTGTGTAAAGAGCCGTGGCACTGCACTTTGACATACTTAAGACAAATAACGTCTTACAGTTCTTCGAACACACGTTTTATATGTCAAATCCTTTAGAAAGATGAGTGCTACAAACTGAATATATTTTTAAAAAATCGATTTTTTAAAATTTTAGACGATCTATTTTAAACGCTCGAGGGGGCCGGGGGCACAATAAGTTTTTGAGCCAGTTTGTAAATATCGTAGATCCGGTCCTGGTGTGGTTTCTCCATTTCATTTCGTCTATTTTATCAATGTCAGCTAGATAAAACGAAACAGGCCTTTCCAATAATGCAATAATTGTAACACATACCAAATAAGCAAGACTGTTTTGGCACAAATGATCTTTTTATCTACCTCATTTACATAGATAACACCACAGAATATAATTCACGAAGTACCAATACCAAATGGCTATTTGACATACTACAAGCAAAAAGTTTTGCTAGGAAACAGTTCACATTTCATTCATATATTCTAGCTTCTCAAGCATGACATCGAAAAGTAGTAATACGAAATTTTTACATATGTTGGTTCAAATGGCTCTGTGCACTATGCGACTTAATTTCTGAGGTCATCAGTCGCCTAGAACTTAGAACTAATTAAACCTAACTAACCTAAGGACATCACACACATCCATGCCCGAGGCAGGATTCAAACCTGCGACCGTAGCGGTCGCTCGGCTCCAGACTGTAGCGCCTAGAACCACACGGCCACTCCGGTTGGCTTACATATATTGGAAATCGTCGTATTCTTCCACATAATTTATGTAATGTCCCCATTTCTTCTCCTTCCTCATTCAAACAAACAATCTCCTCATCACTAATTCTGCAACTTAACATTGTCAAAACGTATTTCCCAGTTAACTTCACTAACCCTGCCAGAATCAGCAGTTTAGTTATCCCGCATTTATTCTCTGGTTAGGCGTTATTACATGTTCGTACAATACATTTTCCGCGCTATTCCGAGAACAGAACTTAAGCAGCTGCTAACTGGGGACTGTACAACTGACCCTTAGTGGTGTAGCGATCTGTCAAAAAATTTCTGTCAAAATTTCATTTTCTTGGATGCGCCGAGAAGATAATATGTGACCTTTCTTACCTGTCCATCGTTTATTTCCACTCTGGTAGTCTGAATTTATGGATTTGGCTAATAATTATAACAACGCTGATCATTTGCACACCCAATCAACCAGGATAAACAAATAATGATTGGCATTTACCCATTCGGGTTGATTCAGCTAAGCTCGTATAGTCCCATCCCCTTTTGCCTAGGGGTAAGTTTTTTTTTATTTCTAGATGAAATTGGGACTCCCCTGGCAGAGACATCATGTACGCTCTGTGCATATTCAAAAATCAGCTTATGATTCATTCAGAAATCAACTTGAAATGTGTTCAAAAATGTTCAAAATCCACAAGGATGCATTTCAAAGTCATATGAAATAATCAATAGACCAACGTGCGCTGGGTGCTAGGTACTTTGTGAAACAAGGTTTTTTCCTTCTAGAATATGAATATGGCGCCCCTTAAAATTGCTGTCCTGGGCAGGTACCCTGGTTTGCCCCCTCCCTCCCCCGTCCATCGAGGCCACAGTCCTCTATAGGTAAATCATTGCCATTCCCTTATTTGATATATTTATTCATTTCATTTTTGTTGTTATTAAACATATGTTATGTACAATATGAGCTTTTTTTCTCATTATGTCCTGGTTTGACGACTGAGAAATCTGGCAATCCCAGTCGCCATGCATGGTTGCCAATTTATAAGCATAACCCTGTGATGTCACAGTGGACCTACATCATTTGCCCTGCATATAAAATGGCAGGGAATTACAAGATGCTGGGAACGTCAAAATAGCCCAATTGTGCTACAGGGTTTCCCCACACCTTTGACATCAACAATGGCAGGAGATTAAAAAATCCAAGATGAGCAGTTGTCCTACTGGTGGAAATCCAAGATGGCAGACCTAGGGATACTAGTGCAGACTGCTTAGTATCCAGTACAATTAAATCCAGGATGGCGAACATAAAGATGAAGGTGCAGCCAGTATGTTTGCCAGGTTTCCTAGGTTTTCTGCAGCCCTACAGAGTCCAAAACCAAGATGATGGACCTGAGGATAATGGTGTAGCCTGAGACTGTCATCAGAAACCAAGATGGCGATTCAAGATGACAGGTTTGTGGGTACTGAATCACTGTGCACAGTTGAAAGATCAAGTGTGCTAAGTTTGGAATCCCATTTTACACTCGAAATGGAGTCTTTGTTAAAAAAAATTAGGAGAAAAGCCCCTTCCATGGTTGCAAAGCTAACAAGCCATTCCTTGCACGGCCATAGACACTTCAGTGGCCCCTCTATATCCATAGACTGTGAGAACAGAGCACACATGTACTAAATTAAAAATTCTAGGAATTTCACAATTCAAGATGGTGGAACTAGTACACTCATCCTTTACCTCCTCTTCATCCATGCTACCCCTGCACTTCACCCCCTGACCATGAGGATCGAATTCTAATCTTAGGAACCGAAGAGCCCATTTATGCTAAGTTTACAATGGTGAAATTAAAGAAACCCAAGCAGACTTTGCCAAGACAACTTACTCTAGTCTGAAAATGAAACAGGTTGTGCAATTGCCCAGACATGCATCCTTCAGCTTCATGTTCTTTCAAATGCCTTCAGGTGAAATTCACAAATTGTGAGATGCACACTCGTCCTCTGGGTGGGACTCATGCAGTGGCTCAATTGCCAAAAAGATACAGGTACTATAGCTACTATGTTTTAAAAATTCACCACAAAAATTGACGTGTTGGGTGGGTGACAGCTTCCAATGAAGTCTGCCTCATCAATAGTTGACCCCCACAAAGCTTTAATGGTTTTAACACGCAAAATCGTGTGCATCCAGCATGTTCACTCTGAATTTGAGAACGAAACATGTTTATACTAATTTGCAACTCGACTCATGGCCATCAAAACATTACAAATATAGATTATGTAAAAGAACTACACATTAAGAGAGTAGTGGCTGACAGTTTTCTTGTGTGAGCCATTTCCAGATGAAAGAATTAGTGCTAGATGCAAGAACCAGGTGCCTCCTTTCAGATGGGAAATTGATCTCAGTAGTCAGGACTGAGCCAATGGGAACTCTCACTTGAGTGCACTGCCCCCACAAATGTGGTTTGCATCTGCAGGGCTGCTCCTGACAGCTGTGGAAACTCAAGGTGCCATTGATGTGGGCCAGCTCCAGCTGCTTAGCATCGCTCCGCAGTACACACACTGCAAGGCGGTGACAGTATTCGCAATCTCTCAGTGCGCTATGGTGATATTGCGTTGGTAAATATATGTTCCCCTTAAGATGTCCTGACATGCTATTGCTCTTTGTAACTACACCTGCAACATTTTAAAAGGAGTGCAGTGATATAAGGCTTGTTAAAGTTTGTGCAATGAAAGTTGATGGGGGGGGGGATGGAATGAGAAAACGTTATGTCCAATATGTTTCTATGTTTCTACACATCCATGATGTTGGTGTTGCTATCAAGTAGACATAATAGCATTTATGAAATAAATTTGGAGATGTGCTACTAGGATAATGACAGGTCAACATGCCTATATGAAAGTGTAAAAGAGATGCTCTGAGAACTCAAATAAGGAACAAAACCATAATGTTCATTAACAGGGATTAATCCCACATCTGTTTTATTGTAAATGTTTTCCAGACCAGTCCTATTTTGCCTACCCCGTATAGTTAATTGGCATATTTTGTTCAGAAAGCATAACTACAATTGTTATATACCATGAGGACACAGCTTGTGGATTAATCGCATCAACAGCAAAGCTTGGTAATGTTAACATTAATTATTAAGTGATCTTGATGTAACAAATTATTGTGTACAGTAACTGTCCTTCACAACTTTCCTAAACAATTTCCTTCTTAACTTTCAGTTATACCTGTCTTTAGGTACAAATTTATAACAACATGAACTTATTTTCATTCAAGAAATCAACACATTCAAAAGCATTTACAAATTTACCTGCATCATATTATCCAGATCCCAGTTACCTGTTCCACAACTGTTTCTTGAGATCCAGTAGACACGTAGCTGCATGTGCATCATAGATTGTAGATATAGTTGGTAACCATACCATAAAGACATGGCCATGGCAAACAACAGACAGTGAGGTTGTATAATAGTGTTACTCCAAAAAGGTGGAAAATTCAATTTCAGCAATGCTCCTGAGACTGTACAGAATCGTAAACTCCCTGTCCCATTTAATCTTTCAGAGGTGCCAGTATCACAACAAAATGAGTGTGTGTGATTGTGGCACGTTCAAGCTTTGTGCTGACTCTTGAAACAAGCTTGATTCATGCCTAATAATGCAGGTAAATGTGTTTAAAGCATAATCTGGCACACACAAAACATACAAGTACAGTGTATAATCTGCAAGGACAGGAGTAACTCAATGACAAAAAATTTATGAAACCCATGTTAAGAGTAATACATGCCTTTACACTTGTCTAAAAGAAGGAAAAAGAGAACATACAGAAAGAGAATAAAAAAGATCTCAGATAACAACTGCATAAAAGATGTACACACAATGGGTGTAACCAAGGAGGGGGGAGGGTTCAAACCCTACCCCCTCCCACAAAAAAATTGACCAAGCTAAAAAAAAAAACGGGAGTATTAAAATTGATTGTAATGTAATCTTCATTTCAAAGCTACCGTGTTTTCAAACTGTGGTTATGCCAGAGTGGTTGTGCGCGAGGGGAATACGACAGCAAAGAGCCAGCGTTGGTAACAATACTGCATTCAATGGCTGGACTGAACCTCAAAGAAATCTGGTTTGTGTGGAGCCCTGGAAATTCAAGGTAGCGCAGTCCCTACATCAGGGCCACTTTGTTGTCACAGTACTGAAGCTGGGCAGAGTGAGAAGTCATTCATTCAAACGGCAGCAGCTTATTAGTACCATCGGCATCCCACTTCCCAGAAACTGCAGAAATTGTTGCTGTCATGGTGAGAATGTTTTTAATGTTTATTTTAAGCAAAGTTATGTAGAAGAAAAACAACTAGTGTATGCAATATCATAATCTGTTTTTTTTTTCTTTCTACATTTACATTTGTATAATTGTACTCTACAAGGTACGACATGGTAAGTGAGACACTGATACTAAAGTACCTCATCACCTCCTTTCCTTCCGTTCCATTCACGGATATTACACGAAAAAAAGGCTGCTTTTATTCCTCAGTAGTTGGCCCGACTTCCCTAATCATTATTATAATGATCCTCTGAAGATATATATGTAGCACTCTCAGATATCCTTCTGTTATTTGTACTCAGAACTTCTTTGTTGATATTCAGTGATATTACTGTTTGTTCAACTGTTCATTTCTGACGTTAAATTTTTTTCTACGCAAAAACAAGATCATCCTCAATGTGACCTACCTCAAATTTGACTTGAGTTCTCCAGTCATTATTCCGTTTTGTCACCGATTCATTGTCGATTTTGAAATGTCTTTGTAACGTCACTATCCCGATTTCTTTTTAATCTGAATCTACATTTCGTTTTTCATGTACCCCTGTGATACGTTTTTCGCACAAAACAAACTGACGATCGATAAATGTAGGACTTATTTCCCATTGTCTGTACCCGTTTTTGCATAATGATCCTTTTAATAAGATTACCTGCTATTTATCAACAACAACAGCGGCACAGCTCACCAAAACCAACATGTTTACCATACGATCTCGTCTTAGTCCTGTCAATAAAGATTTGAATGTCTTTTTCCTTCGCCGTGTCAAATTTACTTCGTTCATAACACTTTCACTACAAATAAACCTTTCAGACGTCGTGCTGACTCACTCTGACGAACGTAAGAAAACAGTGCTCAGCTGATAACTGTTGCCTCCTCCACTGCCAGATTTATTATTCATGAAAATACTCACAGTGTGCAAATACAAAACTGAGTCACATTGTTGTAGTCCTATTTTTTACTATCAACATTTATCTTTTCATGCAGTTTTCTGCTCGATATCTTTCACAATGTTCACTGCACAGTTCACAAACGCTGCATTCATTCGGCTAGTAAAATCTCTTGTTTTGGCGGGGCTTGTGTGAAAACCATGTATTGCGTATCGTATACCTACATGTCGGAGTACATATTGTGTCTGTTTCGATTCTTCTGTCATTGTGGCATCGGTTGGATAGAAGTAGTCGTTTATCGTGTGGACTGAGTGCCCAAGGCAGTTTTTTTAAAAAGGGACACGGTAGCAAGAACACGTTTTCGACAGCGGAGCGAAAAAATCAAGAGAATGAGTGTTGTTGTTGTGGTCTTCAGTCCTGGGACTGGTTTGATGCAGCTCTCCATGCTCCATGCTACTCTATCCTGTGCAAGCTTCTTCATCTCCCAGTACCTACTACAGCCTACATCCTTCTGAATCTGCTTAGTGTATTCATCTCTTGGCCTCCCTCTACGATTTTTACCATCCACGCTGCCTTCCAATACTAACTTGGTGATCCCTCCATGTCTCAGAACATGTCCTACCAACCAATTCCTTCTTCTAGTCAAGTTGTGCCACAAGCTCCTCTTCTCCCCAATTCTATTCAATACCTCCTCATTAGTTATGTGATCTACCCACCTAATCTTCAGCATTCTTCTGTAGCACCACATTTCGAAAGCTTCTATTCTCTTCTTGTCCAAACTATTTATCGTCCATGTTTCACTTCCATACATGGCTACACTCCATACAAATACTTTCAGAAACGACTTCCTGACACTTAAATCTATACTCGATCTTAACAAATTTCTCTTCTTCAGAAACGCTTTCCTTGTCATTGCCAGTCTACATTTTATATCCTCTCTACTTCGATCATCATCAGTTATTTTGCTCCACAAATAGCAAAACTCCTTTACTACTTTAAGTGTCTCATTTCCTAATCTAATTCCCTCAGCATCACCCGACTTAATTCGACTACATTCCATTATACTCGTTTTGCTTTTGTTGATGTTCATCTTATACCCTCCTTTCAAGACACTGTCCATTCCGTTCAACTGCTCTTCCAGGTCATTTGCTGTCTCTGACAGAATTACAATGTCATTGGTGAACCTCAAAGTTTTTATTTCTTCTCCATGGATTTTAATTCCTACTCCAAACTTTTCTTTTATTTACTTTATTGCTTGCTCAATATACAGATTGAATAACATCGGGGATAGGCTACAACCCTGTCTCACTCCCTTCCCAATCACTGCTTCCCTTTCATACCCCTCGACTCTTATAACTGCCATCTGCTTTCTGTACAAATTGTAAATAGCCTTTCGCTCCCTGTGTTTTACCACTGCCACCTTCAGAATTTGAAAGAGAGTATTCTAATCAACATTGTCAAAAGCTTTCTCTAAGTCTACAAATGCTAGAATCGTAGGTTTGCCTTTCCTTAATCTTTCTTCTAAGATAAGTCGTAGGGCCAGTATTGCCTCACTTGTTCCAACATTTCTACGGAATCCAAACTGATCTTCCCCGAGGTCGGCTTCTATCAGTTTTTCCATTCGTCTGTAAAGAATTCGCGTTAGTATTTTGCAGCTGTGACTTATTAAACTGATAGTTCGGTAAATTTCACATCTATCAGCACCTGCTTTCTTTGGGATTGGAATTACTATATTCTTCTTGAAGTCTGAGGGTATTTCGCCTGTCTCATACATCTTGCTCACCAGATGGTAGAGTTTTGTCAGGACTGGCTCTCCCAAGGCTGTCAGTAGTTCTAATGGAATGTTGTCTACTCCGGGGGCCTTGTTTCGACTCAGGTCTTTCAGTGCTCTGTCGAACTCTTCACGCAGTATCGTATCTCCCATTTCATCTTCGTCTACATCCTCTTCCATTTCCATAATATTGTCCTCAAGTACATCGCCCTTGTATAGACCCTCTATATACACCTTCCACCTTTCTGCTTTCCCTTCTTTGCTTAGAACTGGGTTTCCATCTGAGCTCTTGATATTCATACAAGTGGTTCTCTTTTATCCAAAGGTCTCTTTAATTTTCCTATAAGCAGTATCTATCTTAACCCTAGTGAGATAAGCCTCTACATCCTTAGATTTGTCCTCTAGCCATCCCTGCTTAGCCATTTTGCACTTCGTGTCGATCTCATTTTTGAGACGTTTGTATTCCTTTTTGCCTGCTTCATTCACTGCATTTTTGTATTTTTCCTTTCATCAATTAATTTCAGTATTTCTTCTGTTACCCATGGATTTCTACTAGCCCTCGTCTTTTTACGTACTTGATCCTCTGCTGCCTTCACTATTTCATCCCTCAGTTACCCATTCTCCTTCTACTGTATTTCTTTCCCCCATTCCTATCAATTGTTCCCTTATGCTCTCCCTGAAACTCTGTACAACCTCTGGTTTAGTCGGTTTATCCAGGTCCCATATCCTTAAATTCCCACCTTTTTGCAGTTTCTTCAGTTTTAATCTACAGTTCATAACCAATAGATTTTGGTCAGAGTCCACATCTGCCCCTGGAAATGTCTTACAATTTAAAACCTGGTTCCTAAATCTCTGTCTTACCATTATATAATCTATCTAATACCTTTTAGTATCTCCAGGGTTCTTCCATGTATACAACCTTCTTTCATGGTTCTTAAACCAAGTGTTAGCTATGATTAAGTTATGCTCTGTGCAAAATTCTACCAGACGGCTTCCTCTTTCATTTCTTAGCCCCAATCCATATTCACCTACTATGTTTCCTTCTCTCCCTTTTCCTATGATTGAATTCCAGTCACCCATGACTATTAAATTTACGTCTCCCTTCACTATTTGAATAATTTCATCAATTTCTTCGTCATCTGCAGAGCTAGTTGGCATATAAACTTGTACTACTGTGGTAGGCATGGGCTTCGTGTCTATCTTGGCCACTATAATACGTTCACTATGCTGTTTGTAGTAGCTTACCCGCACTCCTATTTTTTTATTCATTATTAAACCTACTCCTGCATTACCCCTATTTGATTTTGTATTTATAACCCTGTATTCACCTGACCAAAAGTCTTGTTCCTCCTGCCACCGAACTTCACTAATTCCCACTATATCTAACTCTAACCTATCCATTTCCCTTTTTTAAATTTTCTAATCTACCTGCCCGATTAAGGGATCTGACATTCCACGCTCCGATCCGTAGAATGCCAATCCATAGAATGCCAGTTTTCTTTCTCCTGATAACAACGTTCTCCTGAGTAGTCCCCGCCCGGAGATCCGAATGGGGGACTATTTTACCTCCGGAATATTTTACCCAAGAGGACGCCATCATCATTTAATCATTCAGTAAAGCTGCATGCCCTCGGGAAAAATTACGGCTGTAGTTTCCCATTGCTTTCAGCCGTTCACAGTACCAGAACAGCAAGGCTATTTTGGTTAGTGTTACAAGGCCAGATCAGTCAATCATCCAGACTGTTGCCCCTGCAACTACTGAAAAGGCTGCAGCCCCTCTTCAGGAACCACACGTTTGTCTGGCCTCTCAACAGATACTCCTCCGTTGTGGTTGCACCTACAGTACGGCTATCTGTATCGATGAGACACGCAAGTCTCCCCACCAACGCCAAGGTCCGTGTTTCATGGGGGGGGGGGGGGGGGGGGGGGCTAATACGGTGTCTCTGCCAAATCTGCTGCTTACAACAACAGTTATTGTGCAGTTTGCTACTACTGCTGATGTCAGTATGTGTTAACGTACGTCCTATTATAAAAGCATGCATTCAATAGGTCTTAACAAAAGATGTACTGCATCACAGTTCTTGTTCTCTCTCTCTTTTTCATTGAAGGAATTAACATGGACTACATTTCGTAAATGCAGGACCTCCAATGAGATCTATTAGGTTCACACAAGATAGGAAGCATTAAAGTTTATTCACACTAATTAAGATTTATGTGAATTTATACAGTTTAGTACTCTAACTGAAAATCGACTATAAACTATTCTAAATGCCGGCCACTGCCTACCTTAGCAATCTAACACTATTACAACTTACATAATTTAATTTCAGATTCATTAGCATTGATAAGGATTACATTTGAACATTCACATTCCTATTCCGCACTTTTTTCTGTCATTTCTACCATAGTATTAAGCAGGGTGGCGTAGTGCCTGAAGCACTAGACTCACACTCAAGAGACCCGGATACAACCCCAGAGCTGACCATACAGGTATTGGTTTTCCATGGTTTCCCAGTTCACTCTAGGCGAATGCTGGAATGGTTCCTTGAAAAGCCCACACCCACTTCCTTCCCTTCCATTAATAAAAATATACTGCCAAATCTCCGTCTCTAATGATCTTAGCTGTCGACCAGACATAAACACTAAACTTACTTCCTTACTGCTACATAGAAGATGTCGATGGGCCTATGAAGTGGAAACCGAACATTTGTTGTCAATACTGAGCAAAGCGGAAATTCTTTTCTTCACTTCTCCTCTCTTTGTCATGGTCATTGTATTACTTGTCCAGCTCACTAACTCATTGTTGTATGAATTTAAACCACTGGGATGGACGTGGATTGTGCAGATGTTCACTGCCGTCTCTAAGCAATGTTTACTGCCATACAAAAACATCTTCATGGAGATAGCCTACCATTGACAAAAGAATTTTACTGTTTCTGATTAATGATAATACTTATTAGTTAAATGATCCACACTATATATATTGTTCTACTACAACTCTACTTTATCACGATGCATTATGTTCATTTGTTGAAACCCCCCCCCCCCCCCCCCGAAATCATATCCTGGCTACACCTATGGTACACACAGTAATTTGCTAGAGACAGAATACCAATTTATGAGAAAAATAATATTAGGAAATTTTGCTGAAGGCAGTTTTACAAACTGCCATAAATATAATTAGGCCTATTAATATTGCAGACTATTCAAATGCTCATGCAGAGAAACTATGAAGAGTTGCTTCAGCGGTTCACAGGTGTCACAACAGATAATGTTGTGAAAGCTACACAATATTTCAGCTAGACAGTTGCATGTAATCTTCAAGTGCTTACTGAAGGGTTGCTGCAGTGGCTCACCAATATATACGCTGGCTGACTGGCAAACTGCAGGTGCCAAGGGCTGGGGCTGTAATGTCATTGTAGACAAATCATAGAGGACGATGACATTCGGTGCCCCCTGCTAGAGAAATGGACCACAGTCTTCGAATGGGCAATGTGGGAAAAGTGTGGTCCCACAACATGGTCAACCACACACACGGGAAGTGTGTTAGTGACTAGTTTAAGTGTCTGGACTCATCCTCATCTGTGTAGACTCAGATTCATTTGTCTGCAGCTGACAATGCCATAGTATCATCAATGCCAATTAGCAAGCTAAGTTGCTAAGTTGAAATCCTGTGGCTCTATTAATCAGGCACATATTACGTATTTCAACTGCTTGTTTAATGATGGGGGTGCTAGTACATGGAGGTGGCCAAAGGATCTTTTATCTTTCTGTAGTTCATGCTACATCCCATGTCAAGACAGTGTTCAGCAACAGCAGACTTTCCTGGCTGATCCAGCCTGGTGAGACATCTACATTCTGCCCATCTATCTTTAACAGCGTGACACATGTGGCCAATATGTGGCACTGGATTTTATATATTCCTAGTCTCTTTGGACATAGGTTGCATTTAACAGAACTCAGAATCATTTGCACTTGTGCTGGAGGGTGGAAAGCACATTTTACTTTATGTCTCTTGAACAGCCTGCCAGTCTTATAGGGTAGAAAAGCAATTCTCATAGAGCTCTCCGTTACTTCTGGCTGTTCTTGAGGTTTAGTGAGTGCAGGTTGAAATGCATTTTGAATCTGTTTATCAGAGTACCTATTTTTTTATATACACAGAATGAAGATGGCTAAGCTCTGCTAATAAGCTCCATGGATCTGAAATAACTCTAGCCATACAAACAAGAGTCTGTAATACACCACTGCATTGAGATGGGTTATAGCAGTTTATAGACATAGGCTAGTGTGATTTGGTTTATGGAACACCATCTTATTTTCCGTGGACCAAGACATCTCAGAATGGGAGGCCTCCATTTTTCTCCACTTCCATAGTGAAGCAAGGTGTTCCAGAAATTAAGGAAGCATTGCTACCACACATGGCCATACTACAAAGCTGTTCACATATCTCCAGAAACATTTAGGTTTCAAAACTGGTGACTGAAGTGCTTTTTCCTCAAAGTCCTCTATAAGAAGCTTAGTGACTATGGGAGACAAAGGGCTACCCATTGCAACACAGTCAGTTTGGTCAAAATATTGTCCATCAAATAAAAAGTAAATCAAGGTAAGCATATGTTTGAATAGGTGTAAGGTGTCCTCTTCCAGCTTAGCTCCTATAAGCTGTAGTGAATCCACCAGAGGTACTTGTGTGAATGGAGACCACACTGTAACTCACTAAAGTATCAGCTAGTTCGAGACACAAGTCTTCAGTTACTGTCTAAAATCTACTGAATTTCGAATATGATGTTCACATTTTCCTACCAAAGGGTGCAGAAGAGAAGACACGTTTTGCTAGGTATTGTGTCTAGGCTCCTATACTGCTCACATTGGGATGAGCAGCACTTAATGCAGAACATGTCAGTAAGCACCCAAAGGTAATGAGCAGCTGTCTCATTGAAATATAGTGTAGCTTTCACAACATTATCCCACACAACACCCGTGAAGCACTGAAGCCATTTTGATGTCGCGAAACTCTCAAACAGCACAACTAAAAAGTTATTCATTTGACAAAATCTTTATAAGCCATTGGGTCTAGTCCCCAAATATGCT
The DNA here is from genome assembly GCF_021461385.2 of Schistocerca piceifrons. Classification (NCBI taxonomy): domain Eukaryota; kingdom Metazoa; phylum Arthropoda; class Insecta; order Orthoptera; family Acrididae; genus Schistocerca; species Schistocerca piceifrons. Next base: position 717,498,506 of record NC_060139.1, on the reverse strand, counting down.
AAGCAGGAAAAGCAGTTGCTGTTCCACTAAATGTTGTATAAAAATCTCATTGACTGGACAAAGATTTGAAGATAAAGGTTGTTTTAAGACACTCAATAATATTGTACAATATTTCTTGCTGTGCAATAATATTGATCAGCTAGGGCTGATATTGAGAGGTTGTGCAATAATATCAATAAAATCAGAAACTTTCATGGTGCCTAGATGGTCAATAATATTGTACAATTTTCCATAGACAGCTCAATAACACTGTGCAATGAGACTGTGGTTTGGAATATTGGACGATTAAGATGCTGGCACCTGCTGTGATAATTACTCTACTTTGTTGCAAGCACAAAAAAGGGTGGATGCAAAATCAGTTCAATGAGTGTCAAAGATCACATATGAAAACTTGAAAGAATTGAAGTTGACTGGAAAAAAAGATCATAACTTTTTCGTGTTCATGAGCCAACATTTGATACATTATTCAAAATGGTTCTCCTCATATATTGGCATCCTCACATATAGACACTTGCCGCCCCCCCCCCCCCCCTTCCCCGCTTGCCATCAAAAACCAAAAAAACAAAATAATACAATGAGAGATGCATTTCCACCAAGTCGGCACTTATTTATTATGCTGCAGTACCTTGCTACTGGCAGTTCTTCCAAAGACTTGAAATCTCCAAGTGCAGTTTCACCTTACACTTACAGTAATGTACTGTACACACAGGAATTATTAATATCTATGTATCCTTTTATTCATTACTTTGCATTAATTAAATTGTTTTGAAACCTCTTCCTTCATGACAATTTCCTCTATTTTGTGAGCAACAAATCATATGATTCATCTGCTTAATATTTCTGTTTTTTTACTCAGCTGCTGTAACATAGCACAATGCTGGCATTCATTCATATATTTTGATTCACTCTAAAAATAATGTTTTTTCATTTTATTTTCCACTCATTTTCCAAACAACAACCAACTTCCTTAACTTGTGTAGCATGTGAGAGACCATCAACTGCTCACAGACAGCTCAATTTTTCTGGGCAGTACGACACATTTGAAAAGTTATTTATGTTCTCAATATTATTGCACAGCCTCTCAATCTCAGCCACACACATTCAATACTATTGCACATCAGGAAATATTGCACTATATTGTTTGCCATCCCTGGAAATATTGTGCCGAATGTGGCCAGTACTGAAAATAAAATTTTGTTTCATACTATCATGGAATCGTGATAGAGCACTTCTTACTATGGCCGTTATCAAAAACAGTTGTAGGTTGCACCACGTTCTGATGAGGCAACACCCTTTGTTCTCAAGTTAATAAATAACACTGTGCAACCTATGACTGTTTTTAATATTAATGGTGACAGCATCCTTGCTAATCTCTCGTGTGCTATATAGACCACAGAGGAGGAATTAGGTTAGATTAGGTGTTGTTGTTGTTGTTGTGGAAAGTGAGTTTAAAACAAGACAAAAGAGCTTTATTATTTGAGAACATCACATGTATAAATCGTTGCTGGCATTGTGGGGTGTTATGGCAGATAAGTATAAAAACAGATGTGCTAAGAATGATAAATCATATAGTTCATCCACTGCTTAGAAAACACTGAGAATGGCCACAAATGAAAATCTTTTTAAAAATTTAACTAATGCAAAGTTACGAATGAAAGTATATATAGATATTTATCTCTATGTATACATTACTTAGCCAGATACAGTGCACGTATCATTGCATGACACTTTTCCATAACTATGTCTCAAACATAGTAAGGTGAAACTGCACTTGCAAATTTCAAGCATTAGAAAGGGTTGCCAGTAGCAAAGTATTGTAGCATAACAGATAGGTGCTGATTTGATTAATTTGCATCTCTCACTGCATTATTTTGGTTTTTCATTATGGGAATATGGGTGTCTGCATAAATTCATCTGGGTGTAGGGTGATCAGCACACAAAAAGTTATGATGATTTCTTTTTTTTCCGTTCAAGTAAATTCTTTCGACAAGCCTTCATGACAGATCTAAGGTGCTACTTGAACCAATTTTTCAGCCACCTTTTTCTCTGCTTGCAACAAAGTAGAGCAATTTGTCATACAATATTCCGAACCACAGAATTATTGCACAATATTATTGATACTGTTATTGGGGAGTCTAGGAAGAATCTTAACAATATTGCACAATATTATTGTGCAGTGTTATTAACAATACTGATGCCACTTAAAAATGACTGTTTACTGTAAACTGTGTTGCCACTTTAGAGGACAAAAATTGTCATCAGCTTGGAAGGAAGGGATTCAAGATTTGAAGTGGTTAACTAAAAGTATAATGTGACATCTACATCTATACTCTGCAAACCACCATAAAGTGCATGGCAGAGGGTATATCCCATTGCACTGGTTATTAGGATTTCTTCCTGTTCCAGTCAAGCATGGAGTGCAGGAGGAATGATTGTTTGAATGCCTCTGTGCATGGAATAATTATTCTGATTGTATACTCACGGTCTCTATGTGAGCAAACTTAGGTGTTGTAGATTCCCAGAGTAATCATTTAATGCTGGTTCTTAATATTTTGTTAATAGACTTTCTCAGGATGTGGCCTCAGAGTCCAGATGACAGGCATCATTTGTGCCAAAGTCCGCTACAATTTGCAATTGGTTGCACCTTGTTCTCTTAATGGCTGCTAGAATAACCTCTTCAACATGTTGAATGAGGCCTTCAGACGTACACACTGAGTGCACCTGGTGTCCTTCCCTGTCACTTGCTGCCATTTTTAGGGTACCATCAGTCACTGTACATTTGAACTGCACTGTTAATAGACCTCTATCCTTTTGCTGTTGCCTCCTCTTGATGCCAGAAAAATCAGGTTTCCCCAAAAATAGGTGAACTGAGTCCCACTGGCTCAGCTTCAGTTTCAGTGAAACACAGGACCTCAAACTTGCTGGTTAGGATGATTCGGTACAACACCCAGAGTCCTCCCTAGTCTCCTTCCACCCTATACAAGGTGCATTCAAGTTCCAAGGCCTCCGATTTTTTTTCTAATTAACTACTCACCTGAAATCAATGAAACTGGCGTTACTTCTCGATGTAATCGCCCTGCAGACGTACACATTTTTCACAACGCTGACGCCATGATTCCATGGCAGCGGCGAAGGCTTCTTTAGGAGTCTGTTTTGACCACTGGAAAATCGCTGAGGCAATAGCAGCACAGCTGGTGAATGTGCGGCCATGGAGAGTGTCTTTTCATTGTTGGAAAAAGACAAAAGTCACTAGGAGCCAGGTCAGGTGAGTAGGGAACATGAGGAATCACTTCAAAGTTGTTATCACGAAGAAACTGTTGCGTTACGTTAGCTCGATGTGTGGGTGCGTTGTCTTGGTGAAACAGCACACGCGCAGCCCTTCCCGGACGTTTTTGTTGCAGTGCAGGAAGGAATTTGTTCTTCAAAACATTTTCGTAGGATGCACCTGTTACCGTAGTGCCCTTTGGAACGCAATGGGTAAGGACTATGCCCTCGCTGTCCCAGAACATGGACACCATAATTTTTTCAGCACTGGCGGTTACCCGATATTTTTTTGGTGGCAATGAATCTGTGTGCTTCCATTGAGCTGACTAGCGCTTTGTTTCTGGATTGAAAAATGGCATCCACGTCTCATCCATTGTCACAACCGACGAAAAGAAAGTCCCATTCGTGCTGTCGTTGCGCGTCAACATTGCTTGGCAACATGCCACACGGGCAGCCATGTGGTCGTCCGTCAGCATTCGTGGCACCCACCTGGATGACACTTTTCGTATTTTCAGGTCATCATGCAGGATTGTGTGCACAGAACCCACAGAAATGCCAACTCTGGAGGTGATCTGCTCAACAGTCATTCGGCAATCCCCCAAATCAATTCTCTCCACTTTCTCGATCATGTCGTCGGACCGGCTTGTGCGAGCCCAAGGTTGTTTCGGTTTGTTGTCACATGATGTTCTGTCTTCATTAAACTGTCGCACCCACGAACGCACTTTCAACACATCCATAACTCCATCAACACATGTCTCCTTCAACTGCCGATGAATTTCAATTGGTTTCACACCACGCAAATTCAGAAAACGAATGATTGCACGCTGTTCAAGTAAGGAAAACGTCGCCATTTTAAGTATTTAAAACAGTTCTCATTCTCGCCGCTGGCGGTAAAATTCCATCTGCCGTACGGTGCTGCCATCTCTGGGACGTATTGACAATGAATGTGGCCTCATTTTAAAACAATGCGCATGTTTCTATCTCTTTCCAGTCCGGAGGAAAAAAAAAATCGGAGGCCTTAGAACTTGAATGCACCTCGTACAGGATGCCTAGGTCAAACATTGACATGCCACTTGCAGTCAAGCAGATGACTAATGACAGATCCTGTACTTTGTACAGAGAAGACAAGATCCACAGGAGAGGATAGTACTTGAGGTATCTCTGCTACTGAACCACCAGTACATGTGTCTTGGCAGCTCCTCCAACACACCAATTCGCAGCAGCTGTCAGTTGTTTGAAAGTAGTCGGGCAGTTTCCAGCTACTTATGAACATCAACCATCTCATCTCATGTTTGAGATCAGCATTCACACTGGGTCTGCATTATGGCTGGTGTAATGATTTTCTGATGATAATCTGTTAAGCTAAAAAGTTGCTAATTCCCTATCAGAATTGAAGCAAGTACACAAAACAAGATTTATATTACGGAAACATGAAACCAGCTATGCATGCTTGAATGCATAAGTTGGTTTCAATTTGTGACATAAGAAAACACAGTTGAAGTTCTTGAGTGTATCGTGAATATGACATTAACTCTGGCATCCAATAAGGTAGCTTTTTCAGGGACATAGGAAGGAAATTGGTAAATCAAACAGCAGAAACTTTTTAGCGGTTATCAAACTTTGCACAAAGTATGACCCAGTGTTACATGATCTAATAAATAAACCAAAATATATGCAGAATTACCTTAGCCCTTCAATTCAAAATTAGTTTTAAATGACCTATCCTGTATAGTTGAAAAAAAATAATTAATGACATTAAAGCTGCCTCATTCTTTTCTATTATTATATCTATAACACAGGACATTACAAAAAGAGATCAAACTAAGATATTTAGATGTCACTATTTTACATGATGTCACTGGAAAGCCTTGTGACATGAAGATAAATGCCAGATTTTTGAGTTTTCATGAAATAAAAGAGCAATGTGTATTAGGAATAAAAGAGGATATAATATGTGCAATAGACAAAAAGTGACTTTTGTTAACTAAATGCTGCATTCTGGATTATGATGGTTGTCCCCAAGCCTATACTATCTGCACAAACTAAGCTGACACTCAGTGCTGGTGACTGTTGGGAGCAACTACAAGGCAATAATGCACTGGCTTGCCACGGTATGTGAGCACTACTGCTGACTACAATGCATTGGCCCACCAACCACCACAGTTTGTGGCAGATGGTTCTATGATTTCTGCATGTTACAATGCACTGGTCTGCCAAAAGTAGCGGGTGTGGACTAGATTTGTGAACTCTTCTGTGGGTCCCACGGCAGTTCTATCTGTTGTTTTGATCAGAATACAGCAGAGGAATGGAATTTGCTTGTTTAGATTGCGCCATTTGAAGAAGGAAAGACAGCCCAAAAGCAGGAAATGCACATACTGGGCACACCCTTCCCTGCAGAAAAAAGTTTTGTCATCTTGTAAAAGGGGTTGAGAAAATATGAAGATACGTGTTTTAATTATACTAGAATGTCCAAATCTTCCTTCAATGAACTACTTTCAAAATTAGAGAGACAATAACTAGAAAGACAACAAACTTGAGCTCATGTATAGATCCTGAAGAAAAGCCACTCGCAACTATCAGGTAAGTGCATTAGTATTTTAATATCATCAAGTGTCACAATACATGGATCTGTATTACACACATTTTCAGTGAAACACAGTCCTAATTGTTTGTATTATTGCACACGTTAAACAGTTCGTAACAGTCTTTTGCTTGGGGATTATCCAATATCCAAGATCAAGTGTCTGGAGATTTAATGTTTGGAACATTTTCATATGTTTATTTGTGCAGCTAGTTGGTGGCTGGCCTGTACTTATGAAGTTGTGTTCTATGGGTAAATCTAGGGTTGCGGGTTGAGTTGAAAAGAAGGATCCATTATGATTTCCAGAATATTACTTTTTGTTGCCTTCTAATGTTCAAGTACACAACAGAAAGTGATGCTTGGTGTCATTTTCATTTCTTGCCAGACTTTCATTCAATACTCCAACGAAGTGCTTCTATGTTCTCAGTTTCTGTGTCATTAGCCTTTGTCTTCTTCAGCCTTGAAGGCCATAACATCCCAGTCTCGTGTGGTTCTTCAGTATCCTCAACCTCTGGGTCCTGTTGTCATACTTCTGTTAAACTCGAACTGTCATCTGTATTATTTCTTGCGACAACTTCTACAAGAGGTATAATTTGGTTGAAGTAGATGTTCATGGATTTCCATGTAGCAGCTGATTTGTTTTTTGAACTGCTGACTTTCTGATACTCTTTCTCAAAGCTCACAGATTTTTTCCATTTCCTTTACAGCGAGAGACCAGAAAAGAAACATATTTTATGTTTTAAGTACTTGGCATCTGATACACTTCTGCTGATATTCACTATGCCTATCGCTTGGGGAGAACTACAGTAAGTGAAACTGTGGAAAAAGTTTGTGAAGCAGTATGGATCAATGTGAATGCACAATGCCTTCCCTACCAACGACAGAATCTTGGATCAACGCTGCTGAAAATATTTAAACCAGAGCAAATTTACCTCATCTTATAGGAGCCATAGATGGGAAAGACATCAGTGTAATAAAACAAAGCAACACGGAATCACTTTATTACAATCATTTACTATTTTTCAATAGTTTCAATGGCTCTTTGTGACACCAATTATAAATTCATATATGTTGACATTACAGCACATGGAAAATGTGTGATTCATCAGTTTTAAAAGATTCATTCTTGTACAAATAATTAATGCATGGGAATTTAAGATTACCTAACAATGTGGAAATAAATGCATCTGACATAAAAGTGGTGGTGTGTTGACGTGCCCATCAGATCACAATTTATAGCCCTATGCAGGAAATAATTTAAGTAAAGACAAAAGAATATTTAACTATCAGTTAAGAAGAGCACATAGAGACAGTAAATGAAGTTTTGGCATGCTGGCTAACACACAGAGGATGTTATATTGACCTCCAAACATTAACATAAATTTGGCAAACAAATCATAAAAGCCTGGTGTATGCTTCATAACAGTACACATGAAAGACTCGTTGCTAATTTCAAGCAACACCACAAAAAGGATTGGAGTGTGGTATCACATATCGATGCCACCTCATGGATGTCATAGCAATGGAATTGCAAGTTTTCGTGAGATACTGATGGCGTTCATAAGGAATCCAGCAGACACAATGGAGCATGCCCACTGAACCACATCTCTAGCAGTTCGGTACCACAAGCCCCTCTGCTGCAACAATATAGGATGCCTGACAGCAGCAACTCAGCCCACTCGCGCCTGGAGCAACTTCGTTACAGGATGCTATGCAGATGCCGCCTAGTCATGGGCTCCGATATCATTTGTGCTTCACTAAAGACTCACTCTTCCTTGTTGACACTGACAGCAGGACTGTTTCTCATCGAGTTTATTTGTAAATGTCTTCATATGCTTATAGAAATGCAAGTTTAGTACATCTTGTTTTTGTTGTATTATCTTGTCCACTAGTCATTTCTGGTCCTGTTCAGCTTTCCTCCAGTCACAATTGTCGCACCACTCTGTAGCCCTCCTCTCCTTACTGTTGTGTACACAATATCTTGCAACGAGGGTGGGGTCAAGCTCGGTTGCTATCCTTGTCTTCTTACTGCTCCCAGCCACTCAATGGACCATTACCTGTGGAGTTGTTGCAAGGACGGCATCACTGCTCTTTGCTTCAGTTGCTGCACCCGCCATGCTGAGCAGTGCCCACTCCACCCATACAGCCAAAGTAAAAAACTAACGACTTGGTCTTTGACATACAGAGATGCTGGGAGCAAAGTGCCAGTGTCAGACGTATTGGACATTTAACATTTCTCCTTCGGGGATCGAGAGGGTTGCCGAGACACCAACATAATCAAATTCGCCTGTGTTACTGCTGCAGGCTTTGTGCTTTCAGATTTCATGCCTGCTTGGACAGAGCAGCCCTCATTGCCTCCAGCAACTGTGGGCCCTGCACCATTGAGACCGGTCCTTTCATGGTCATCACTGTCTCAACACCCATTGTCGTCTGGGGACATGCCCCTCTTCCCGGTAGCTGTTCCACTTGCAAACTCGGGTTCCTCTGCAATTTTCAAGACACCTCCAATCTTTGTTGCTGCTGCACCTCCAGCTGTGGATGCACAACCTCTGCCTGGTTTTGCAGCTGGTGTTTCCAGGTGGGTTCAGGGCACATGACGGAGCATGGGCAGGAGCTCGGCATTGGCCTCGTTTCCAGCTCCCTTCTCCTCATTGCCACCTGCATCCAGCCCTTCCCACTAACCCCACCCCCCATCATCACTGGCTTGTCTACACTACACAATGATGGTGTGGTGGTCTGGGAGGATATGGTGTACATGTTGATACCACGTCATGGACTTCATAGCAAAGTAATTGTAAATTTCTGTGGACGCCAACAGTGGTCGTCTGGGAACCAGCAGACTCAATGGAGCAGGCCCACTGAACTACACCTCAACACCTCTAGCGGCTTGATACCATGAGCACCCTCTGCCGGTGACAGTGACTCAACCCACTCACATTTGGAACCAATTTGCTACATGTTAGAGGCTGTTCCACCAGCCATTGAGGGAACAGGATACAACCAAATACAGATTGTGGTGGACAGTGGAACAAATGATGCCTGTCATCTAGGGGTCATTCCAACGACTGGCAGAGAAGATCAACCTTATGCATGGAGTTTCAATGAAGCTCACAATTTGCAGCATTGTCCTCAGAACTTTGGTTCTGAGTCAAGAGGAAGGACTGAACCAGACAGAAGTTTCTGTGACAAGCTAGGTTGCAACTTTCTGGACGACTTGTGCCATAGGATTGAGAACTTTACAGTCCCCCTAAATGGGTCAGATGTGTACTACACATCAGAGACCACTACTCAGGTACCTGCCTGTGTGTAGGGTGCACATAAGGGTTTTTCAAATTAGGCTACTCTCCATCCAGTCCAGGATAACGACAGCTGTATGAATTTTAAACTGAGATCTTGCACCACGATTTCAAATCCACAAACAGCAGTATAGGCTTCTTCACCCCACTTATCTGGATGTATTCTCTTCTTGGAACGTGAAATCAGCTGGCTGCTAGTTAAGGTTCTCACCAAACAAGACGCAGAACTCCAGTGAAGTGAGCACTTGAGCAGTCATTTACTTACTTCCTCATTTAGAAGTCAGTTTCTTTTTGATGAACTGGAAAAAATGTACGGTAATACAGCCATCTTAAGTGAGGAAATACATTCTGCATTTTTTTAAATTTCTGACATGGCTTGAAATACCATTGAACTAAGTTGTTGAGTGAAAATGGTGATTGAACATAACAGTAGAAAAAATGCTTATAACTCTCAATTACAATCTATTCAAATGACCAGCCAATTGCAGCTACATCTTAACTGAACAGAGTTGACAAACAAGTGTCACACAGTGAAGTAGTGTGGGGACCTACGAAAAATTACACATCAGTTGCTTCATCCAGAACAACTGAGAAAACTCAGTTCACTTTTCTTTCCCATTTTATTCATGGGTGTGTTTGAACCACAAGCAGTCAAGTCATTCTGTATTAGATTACTCCAGTAAACACAGAGTAATGTATTAAATAATGTTTCAGCTTTTCGTCATGTTTGCTGAGAAGCAGCACGAGTTTCATTTATTTAGATTTTATGTATTACGGTATTCTGACAGGCATTCATTGCTCTTACGAAGTTGAGTCCTGAAACAGGGTATGGAAGATTTCTAGTTGTGACGATTGAGTATGTTGAAGGTATATCCAGATGTATTATGTTCCAGGAAACTGAGGGCAGTAAAGCTGTGCAGCCGAGTCCCACATTCACACTGGTACCACCCTATTGGATTTACAGGATTTCACCACTCAGCAGTATGATATGCAACAAGCTCAGTTTTATATCTTCCTGTCAAACAGAACATACCTATGAGATGGTTATTAAAAACTGGCAAGACTGCTTATGATGAGATAGCATAAAACTATAAGTACCATGTGTGCAAAGTCATTTACTTTACCTAGAAGTTATTTTCCATAGCACAAAAAAAAATTAAAATTTTTAGTTGTTAAAACCCCATGCCGAGACTTTCAAACAAATCATTGTGGGACCTGGTTGCTGGGGATAGCAGGTAGCCAGGAGTCTTGAAGCTCCAGCCACTGCACTTACAGACTATTCAGAGAAAATCAGTCCCTGTCCGAGTTGTAATTCACTGTGAGCACAAACTTACAAATTTTGCTGAAAGTCATGAAAAACTGGTAGCACTACTCCAAAAATATTGTACAATATCACATTTGTCAAGCCATGTAACAAATGCTTTTAAACTTTAATATTTCCCTTAGTCTTGTCACTGTTTCATGTTTATGTTGAGTAAGTAGCGTTTACCTTGCATCCATTGAATACATGCCACTGGTGTGACATCACAGAAGATTTTTAAGGGCAAGCTATAAGACATGCATGGTCTCGCTGGTCAGTGGGCATTGTGCTTTGGTCAACTACTGTTGGTGAGTCTACTGAGACGGCTGTCAGCTGAGCAGCCACACAAGTTATATTATTTAACTTTTCATTGGATTTAAAATAGTTCGAGTGAGGTTATACTTTGGTTATTTGACTGTGTTTCTGTGACTGACTTTGCATGATTTTCCCAACTCTAACTCTGTTAATGGACTTGGTGCTTGTTTTCACTTTTGTTATTCAGGATAATACACTAGCCTGCATCATGACTGATTGTGGGAAATTGCACTTTGAGACTGAGTATTTGCCATTGATTTTCATGAATTAACGAGCAGCTAACTGAATTTCACTTGCATGTGTTTCTGTATTTGATGCTCTGTTCACAATAAATAAGTTACTTATTATTATTATTTTTTTTTTTTTCATTTTAATCTGCAGTTTATGTGAGGCCACCATTCACAAGTGTGAATATTATTCATTTCTTGTTTAAACTATAATCTTCCAACTTCATCAACATTTTTAATCACATGGGATTTATCATGTCACACCATGTATTTGCATATTGTTTACTAAATTATCTGCTTACTTGAAAGCTTTAAGGATCATTAAAACTGTGTGCCCGACCGAGACTCGAACTTGGGACCTTTGCCTTTCGCGGGCAAGTGCTCTACCATCTGAGCTACCGAAGCACGACTCACGCCCGGTACTCACAGCTTTACTTCTGCCAGTATCTCGTCTCCTACCTTCCAAACTTTACAGAAGCTCCCCTGCGAACCTTGCAGAACTAGCACTCCTGAAAGAAAGGATATAGCAGAGACATGGCTTAGCCACAGCCTGGGGGATGTTTCCAGAATGAGACTTTCACTCTGCAGCGGAGTGTGCGCTGATATGAAACTTCCTGGCAGATTAAAACTGTGTGCCCGACCGAGACTCGAACTCGGGACCTTTGCCTTTCGCGGGCAAGTGCTCTACCATCTGAGCTACCGAAGCACGACTCACGCGCGGTACTCACAGCTATATCACTGGTCAACACTCATTTTCTTGCCAAGGATATTTGAGTGGCTTTAGGATTAGTTAGTGGTGCTGAGGACGAATATAGCAACCATTTATGCAGTTTGGCTCTAGTTTTTGAGATAATGCATGATTTATTCAAAAAATTAGAAAAAAATGCTAATACTGAACTCGAGCGCTACAAACTACAATGAAAAAAGAAAATAATCTTTATAAATAGCTTCTATGAAAACCTGATAGGCATTTGTCCACGTATAAAACATAATTGAAAAGTTTCTCTATAAGTATATCATTTTCCGTCCATGACGAACCGCTTCCTGCACGCTTTCCTTTTATAGGTCTCTTCAGAACAGTCACGTTGCAGATTCCAGCAATAATCTGCCATCATATGCCTGTCCCATCTTCCTTTATATCTTTCCTCTATTCCTTTCATATCTTGATGGAACCGCTCTCCTTGTTCCTCACTGAAATCACCTAGATTACGAGGAAATCGATCCAAGTGGCTGTGAAGGAAGTGCAATTTTATGCTCATGTTAGCTCCTAAGTTTTGAAAGTTAGTGAGCATGTTTTTGACCAGTTCCTCGTAATTGGGAGCTTTATGATTGCCCAAAAAACATTTTACAACAGCGACAAAACTGTTCCAGGCCGACGCTTCAGTGACAGTCATGACACTCGTAAAATTGGTATCGTTGATGAGCCTGCGAATTTGAGGACCATCAAATATTCCTGCCTTAAGTTTTTCACTACTGAGTCCAGGGAACGTATTGCAGATGTATGTGAAGCAATTATCATTTCTGTCTAAAGCTTTGGTGAATTGCTTCATTAGTCCGAACTTAATATGTAATGGTGGAAGAACAATCTTGTCCATACTAACCAGAGGTTCATTAATGATGTTTGCTTCACCAACAGCCATATGTTCCCTTGGAGGCCATGTTTTCTGCTTCCAATGTTCGTGCTTTGCCCTACTATCCCACATGCAGATAAAACATGGGTGCTTTGTGTATCCACTTTGTTGTCCAAGCAAGAAGTTCACCATTTTCAAATCAACACAGATCAACCACTGGTGCTGCATATACTGAATTTTCTGCAGAACCATCTTGATGTTAGCATATGCTTCACAAAGTTTTGTTGAGTGGGCAATTGGAATAGATGCGTAACGATTGCCATTGTGTAGGAGAACACATTTTAAACTTCTAGTGGAACTGTCTATGAAGAGACGCCAGTCCTCTGGTCTATATTCCGGCAGCCCCAATTCAAGTAAAAGTCCAGGTATATTGCTGCAATACACTATAACCTCTTCTTGGTTGAAGTATGGAAGAAGGTTTTCTTCTCTCGTCCGGTAAGCTGTTATTTTAACACTTGGATGAAGACAGTTCTTTTCCTTAAGCCTGGATGCTAAGAGTTCTGATGCTTGCTTTGAAAGATTGAGTTCTCGTATCAAGTCACTGAGCTCCTTCTGGTCGAACAGCTGGGGTTGTGTCTCACGTCCTTCGTATTCCGAACCACTACTTGTACATTCCTCGCCGTGCACATCGTCATCTGATGATGTTAGCGTGGGTAATGTTGTGAAGGTTGGTACAGGAACATCGTTGCTGTGCACCACCGGTCTTCTTGCTGACTCCAAATCGGGATATTCCCACTTTCGTTTTTTGAACCTATTAAAACCTTTCACATTAACAATGCAAAAATAGCAATCATCTGTATGGTTCTTCTGCTCTCACCATACCATAGGCACTCCGAAGTTTAAGCTTTTCCTTTTTCGTTTTGTCCACTGCCGTAAGCACTCCACACAGCATTTACAAACTTTATGGGGTGCCCACACCTTGATCTCCAAGTTTAATTCCGAAATATGCCAGATACGCTTCCTTCACAAAAGGAGTGATATTCTTCCTGTTCTTTTGAAGAACGTATTCACCACAAATGTAGCAGAACTCATCTGGATGGTTCACGCAAAGACGGCATGAAGAACTCATGTTTTCCTAAAACAAAATTGCACAAATACTACATATTATGCAGAACTTTCTTGTATTTGCATGTCAATCACATCCAACAAACATCATTAATTGTTTTGTGTGAAATGAATACTCACCTCTTATTTGCTACGTCACGATGAAAAGGTTCTATCTCCTTGAAGCTGCACTGCACATGTGTGTGACTTTCGACCATCGCCATTTTTCTTGTTTACACTTAACGCTACCTATCGGCTGTTGCGGGGATTACCTCGGCCAACAAATGAATGTCGAGTACCGCCGAATTCAAATCTGCACAACCCTCAATATCTTCAACACACGCACCGCACAACAGGACTGAACACATGCTGACAGTGTGATGTTTGCATGATGTAATCCTCAGCCACACAGATGCACTCCCTGAGCACAATTGTTTAATAAAGATAGTACAATATCACTAATTAAAAAACAGGTAGCAAATACATTACACCATATATGGACCCTGCAGTCGATATTATCCACATGAAACTCTCATTTCCACAAATAACCTATATCTCAAAAACCAGAGCCAATTTGGAAAAAGTACAAATATACTCGGAATGAGTATCATAACAATATCCCATTTTCGTTCAAACTTCCCTGGCAACGAAAAAAAAAATTTTATTTTGTAGAGCTGTGTATCCTTTCTTTCAGGAGTGCTAGTTCTGCAAGGTTCGCAGGAGAGCTGCTGTAAAGTTTGGAAGGTAGGAGACGAGATACTGGCAGAAGTAAAGCTGTGAGTAACGGGTGTGAGTCGTGCTTCGGTAGCTCAGATGGTAGAGCACTTGCCCACGAAAGGCAAAGGTCCAGAGTTCGAGTCTTGGTCGGGCACACAGTTTTAATCTGCCAGGAAGTTTCATATCAGCGCACACTCCGCTGCAGAGTGAAAATCTCATTCTTTAAGGATCAGTTCTGTAATAAATGTATGGGATTTAGAGTACTAGTGTATGACCGACACATATGATATCTTAACAAGTCAAGCCAGCATATTAGGTCATGTATTATTCATGCCAACAGCAGATAACAAAACTGGAGGTGTGGTCATAATCTGTGTACAGCACTAAATTGCTGTACAGATATTAATGAAGCACTTGTTATTCTGACATAGCGAAATATGAAATTCTGATGTCTTTAAACCTTTCAAGACTACAATTTACTGCACATACAGCTAACACAAAACCATCTAACAGACTATTTCATAGTAAATTGTATCCAGATGAACTATTTCATCAGAGGTAGTTTGAAATGGCTTTATTTTCTGCATGTAAATATTGAAAATTTAATCACTTTCGAGTTACTTATACTGCACATCATTTATTGAAGCCCAAGTTGGAAAGATAATGCCCATAAAAATGCATGAATGCAACAACTTATCAGAGCACTTGTTGCTCTGGTGTAATGCTTGGGGGAGGTAGAGCTGTCGGTATAGGGTACACACCACTTAACCTTTTGAGTACTGCAGACGTGATATGCCGCAGCACTCCACCTTGCCGCTGGGCCTGCGGACATTGTCTGCAGCTGAAGTGGGCTTTCCCGTGGGCCCTGCAGACGGCATTCACCGCGCGGCCTGGCTGGTACTTGAGTCCTAATGATGGCTTATACCGCAGCCGGTTCCACTGCCTGTGGGCCTGCGCACGACAATAATTGCTCAGGGCTGCATGCCGGTCCGTCGCAAGTTCTTTTGACCCGTGCACTCCCTGGGATGGATGTACCCTATTTATTGTTCTGTGCTGCTGTCCCTGCTATCTGGGAAACACTCTGCTATGGACTTAGCAGATGCTGTTTGATATTCGTGTTAGCTGGTTCATGTGATGATATGCATTCTGCTTGTGTGGTGCCGTTTAGCTATCTGCTGGAAGTGAAGATGAATCGATCTGTAAAAGGCCACGCCATAGCGAGAATGAGAAATTTGATTGGCAAAAACGTGATTTCAGTCCAGCACTTCATGCATTTGATGACTCGTCTTCAGGACATAGTTGCCAACTAGCGCCTGATTTAAGTGTTCTGTCCTTTTTGATGCTATCTCTATCAGAAGATCTGTTGAAATTTATAGCATTTGAAACGAACAGATTTTTCACTTTCACGATGGCAAATACATCGGAATCAGTTCATTCTCGACTATCCACCTGGAAAGATACAGGTCTTGAGGAATTTATAGCTTAATTGGTATTTGGCTTCTCATGGCAAAGTTATGTCCAGAGACCGTTTTATGTTACTTTTGAGAATGTTGCATTTTACTGACAATTCGGCCAATCATGGAGATGACAAGTTTGTTTAAAATTAGGAAAATAATTGATCCAGTTCTGCAGTGCATTTAATCCATACAGAAAACTGTGTTGTTGAAAGCCTATTATTGTTCAAAGGTCGCTTATCTTTTAAACAATACTTTCCTTTGAAACGAAGTAGATTTGGAATCAAAACATTCATTCATGTTGCGCGACTGTAAAACTGGATACGTCATGGATTTCATTGTATACACAGGCACAACAACACAAATTGAAACCCATAATTTGGGGAAATCTAGTGATATTGTGGCAACACTAACGAAGCCATACTGTCAACATGGATATACTCTGTATGTCAACAATTGGTATACAAGTCCAGCCTTGTTCCTCTGGCTTCAGAACCAGAGAACAGCAGCATGTGGTACTGTACGTAGGAACAGGCACCACTTTCCAAAGCTACAAAAGAAACTGAAATGAGGAGAAGTTGAGTTTATGTCTACTGACACAATGCTTGCCATCAAGTGGTGCACCAAGAGAGAAGTGATCATGCTAACTACCTGCAAGACTACAGAAATGCGTGACACGGTAAGACAAACAGGACGACTGGAGAAAAAGTAATGAAGCCGCAGTGTGTAGTTGATTACAATGCAAATAAGGGAGCAGCAGAGCACTCCAATAGGCTATTAAGCTCTGTTGCATCTGTGCGTAAATCTGTTAAATGTTACAAAAAGTTATTTTTTTCCATGTTGTGGACCTTTGTGTTTAGAATGCTCACACTTCACAGATCAGTGACAGGGAGCAAAATATCATTAGCAGATTTTCATTTACGTCTGGTACGAGAACTTGTGGAAAAATTTTCTACAGAACGTAGAAGAGATAGAAAAGGAAGACGCTCTGATGACAAGAACCCTCTTCACTTCACTGGGAGGCACTTTCCACATGTCATCCCAAGTGACCAGTCCAAGAAATGCGGACTATGACGTAGACGTGCAGTCTGCTCGAAACAGAATGTGTGTCGAGAAACGAAATATGAATGCAACACATGCAATGTACCTTTATGCGTTGACCCATGTTTTGAAACATACCACACAAAGAACTTTTAGCCAAGTTGCGACAGCTGGAAGACAAAATGAAGCCCTTATTTCTGAAAAAAATTACTTAAAAACTAAAAATATAAAAATAATTACAAAAATTTTAAAAAAAATTTAACTTCGCCACTGCCGGTCCAAAGCCCTGATGAGAAAGAAGGATGGGAAATATAACTGTGCAAAAATCTGGAAATTATCTGAGCTTGAAGAGCCTCTCCAGATGAATTACTTTGCTGACAAACACCTTATGTACGAACATGTGAAACATCCAGTCTGTGCTGACAAACACAGACTGGATGCTTCATATGTTCATCCAGAAGGTGCAGAAATGAAAACTTAATACAAATTTATGGATTCTTCCATAACTTTTTGGTAGAAGTTAAGTCTTAAACTAAGTCCAAATATCATTAATTAAACAAACAATTCTAGCATTATTATTACAACATAATTGTAGCCTGGGTTGTGGTAAAAGATGTTTATTTAAGTGGTAACTAGTTTCAAGCAAATCCCATTTTCAAACTACCATGTAAAACAAAGACAGTGACAACCACATTATAGCTGTTAATAAAACCATAGGAGATGGACAGCTATCGATATTTTATTGTTTTATTAACAGCTATAATGTGTTTGTCACATTCCTTTTCGATAGGGTTGTCTGAAAATGGGATTTGCCCGAAACTAGTTGCCGCTTAAATAAATATCTTTTATCACAACCCAGGCTGCAATTTTCTAGTAATATTCAGTAATGGATTGCTGTCCTATTTTTCCAGGACACTGGATTTGTGAAAAAATTCTAGGCCTACACTTAGAAAGGGCGTCTCGGCACACGTTGGTCACAGATGCACACACTCGCCTGTTTCTGAAGCACAAAAGGTCATTAGGAATTTAAGGTGACATTTAATTACATAGTTTAGAAATGAGTATTTCCTTATCTAATCCTTAAACAAAAGTTATAAATCATTGTTTATTTCTATTGTACAATAGCAATAGCATCCCATATAAAAAGAATTCAGAATTGAATTTTTGATTTTGAAGTTTCCTTGGGGATAATTTATTGGGTTAATGCTCTCAAAATATAGTGATTAGCTTCAAAAGTGTGTCTTGGCATCCAGACACTTCCCTCGAAGGTTGTTTGCAGGTGAATTATTGCGCTAGTACAGAAGAATGTCGACGTTTGGCCGTTACCGATTCTACAGTGTTTACATCGTAAGTTGCATACAAAAATCTGGTAATTAAGTATCAGTATGCCAAATAAGACACAGCTGTATACTGAGACCTTATGACGATTCTCAAGAACTAACTGCAAATGAAAGAAAGCCTTTGATGAGTTACATGTTAGCAGTGTAAGCAGTTTCAGTGTACATTAGGTCTGTCGAGCAATTCATCTCCAGATTCAAAGCTATGGAATAAGTATCCAGATATCCTGCGTTTATTTCTAATGTTGGCGATCATACTAACTGCAAGACTGTCACGACCGCTGTGGTTCCAGAAATACTCGACCGCTGTGGTTCCAGAAATACTCAGGCCAGGGCGAGGATGGCTGATTGGAGAGCTCAGGCACACACAGTAGTCCGCGTAAGTTGCTGGCCAGCGCAGGTACACAGATTAGGGACCCCAACGGCATGCTTGACACGGCCAGCCGCACGCGCCGGTGCAGCACTCAAAGGGTTAATGATTTGCAAGACTCGGCCATAGAACCTAGCATCTTAGAAGAAAGACATATGTTTGTATGCTAAATAAAGTTCAAAAGTCTTTAATTGTTGTTGCATGAAATGCAGACAGAGGTCGAGCCTTAATATGTCATTTACGACACTGTCAACCTAAGCAAGCAAGTGCGTGGTAGCCATTACTGAATACTTTGTGTTGTGCTTTACTCCTTGTGATTTTTTTTTTTTTTTTTTTTTTTTACTAATCTTGGTCCATCACAGTGTTCAATTATGACCCTCACAACACCAAAACAAATCTACAATTCCTATGACCATCCGCTCTATCACTCGTAATTCTAGTTTGTTTACATCTGCAACCCACTGCCAGTTTGTACTGTCCACACACTGCTCTGTAGCTACTGGTAAACAAAACCTCTCCATGTATTTCAATCTCACCTAAAGTCGTCCTGTAACGTGTGAATAGTTTTTTATTCTAGTTTTGCATTAAGTGAGTTTTTGATTCTACCTTTAGTATTGTGAAGTATGTGTCACTTGCCTATGAATGCCCAAGAAAGGTCCAAATTAATGTTTTTCAGATTCTGTAAATATCAAATTGGGTTGGAAAAGAAAAATAATGTCAAGAAACACCTTAAATCAGAGAAGCACTCAGTGCACTGGGAGGAAAATGCTGATGCTGCTCAACAGAAACAATTTGTTGAAAGCTTAAATGCAGCCCAAAAAAGAAAACCATCGAAGACCATTTAAAATAACTGTTGAACTTTTTGCAAAAACAAATACTCCAGTCAAAATACTTCAACACTTTCTTTTAATTTTTTTAAGAGTCAGTTTCAAAGCGCTATGGTAGTGTCTTCAAGTGTATAGTGTGACAAACTTTTAATTTTGTGCATCTAATCATTTATAAACACAAGTTACAGGCAAATTATGGCAAAAAACCTGTGAATTTTTGCCAAAAATAGATGCTAAATTTTCAAATCCCTATATATACATAAAGGACTAAATGCAGTTTAAGTAGTTAATACCCAAGAAGATTAATCATAAGTATGGTAGCCCTACCTAAGAGGTTGTCTGCAAAACAGACAGACAGGTAAAAAGCAATCATTGTGCAAAAGCCAGATGCATGTCTTTTTAGTTTTTAAGATTGAGTGAACAATAACTCTGTAATGACCAAACCACGGAGGGCTGCCAGCTAGGTATGAATATTAAGAGTAAAGCCTCATGATTAGGCGGACGCATACAGTGTCAATCGCTTTCACCAGTTCAATATTGAGTCATACACATTAAGAAACTGCCGCTGATTGATGCTAACTGATTATAAACTGGATGCAAAAAGTGACACACAGGCGCAAAATCAGTATATAGAGGTCACCAAACGTCAAGCAGGACACAGTTACAGCCAGTAGCAAAGTTCGACCACACCGATGCCTTGGATGAGCAACAACTGACAGTGGAAACTATGTGAGTGAGTTTACACTGAATTAAGAAGAGGCTGTCTGTATGTACCTGTGTCTGTCACTCCCAAGGTGTCATGCAACTGAACCAATTTGAGGTCTCTAATACCACTGTTACACGTTACTGTGTGCAAGCTGTTTCTAACAGCATGTTCAGCCAGTGTCTCTTTTTGTCCTAGTAACTGGCTACTATGAGTGTGAGGTTACACACTTCACCTACATTTTACATGTTCATTAAGTGGGTCTTAGGACTCAAGTGATAACCTAGCATCTCTGCTCTTCAGCACGATCATCTAAACACATGAAGAAGCATTAATAGCAGACGAAAAATTAACACAGCGTATCATTTCCTTATTAGCACCTTATCTACCTCCTTAGCCTGACATCCAAGTCATTTTGTACTTCTCCAACCACAAAAAATCTCAGCTTGACCTTATCAGTGTCTCACTCCCATTTCACCTCCAGTCAGATTGTGGGATTCAAATTAAGAACCCCCCCCCCCCCCCCCCCACACACACACAGTTCTGATATTACACAGATAATAAACAGTAAGAACAGAGCTGTGAGTATAGTATTTGAAGCAATGAGTACAAGTTTAAAGGAAGTTTAAAGGTACTAATAAAATAAAAGATATATAACATTTAAAAAATAAACATGTATTTACAGTAGCTATTAACATTTCAAGCTTGAACAAATAAATACTATATATATACTGAAAGCAGGAATCAGAGGACGCCCAGAGTCACAAACTCAAACATGCATATCTTTAATAATATCAAGACATTGTCTGTCCACAATGACGTGAATAATAACTGGACTGATGAGTTGTGTCTGTCTTCATGGAGCATACCAAGATTATCCTGGTATAACACAGAATGTAGCAGCATGTTTCAGATCCTGCACGAGGTTCAAGTGTCAGTTTCCATATGTTCCTCTGCAGCCTCTGTTTTATTTGGTGCAATCACATTTCCATCATTTGCTGGTAATGTTGAATCTTTGTCTTCTTCAGGGAGGATATTTATACCGGTACTTTCTGATGAGTCACTTTGATTCTGCAACAGTAAGTTACAGAAACATGTTTAAAACTTACACATGTATGAACCTTAAAAGCTGAAAAATATTTTAGCATTCTACCAGGAATTGTCATATTTTCTACATATCTACTATTTTATGTAATTATAAAGATTATAACCTGGATATAGCAAAATAAAGGTCATTCAAAAACAGGAGAAGTGTTTGCTGACTGACCAAGATTTTGGCAACATGAGCACATAGTAAAGAAAGAACATGGCAGAAAAATATGTTACACGAAAAGCTAAGTAACATCATGTCTGGCAATAAAGGAAATCTTAAAGTGATAATTTTTTAGTAACAAGCAATTTTCTCATGTTTTTGCTAGCAAGAAACTTAGTAATGGTTTTTTTGTTTGGTTGATTTTAGTGAGTGAAAACAACTAGAGTCATATGCGCTCATGTCAGAACTGTAGAACATGAAGACAAAGAGAAGAGTTAAAAACAACTACACGTTAACCCGAATCGATCTAAGAGAAGACAGATAAAAACAGGGATATGATGGAAAAAGGTCTATAAAATATGTCATAGACAAACAGAGGTCCTGAACTAAAAATCAAATGTCCTTTGCCATATTGCTACAATGGATAAAAAGTGGAATGTGGTCAACAGTGCAACCTACCTAAAACGATCCCCTCATGGCGAGAGTGCCGAGTGGAGGTCGTCCATGCCACTGGAAGATGCTTAGTAACTCTGAGCTTGTTCCCATGAAGGGAGGACCAATGGTGATGACAAGGCGACACCATCTGCTGACAGACGGCAACACAGAGACTGAAGGGAATGTAAGAATGTGACCAGGAACCCATAGAAACATCACAGTGGCTCCATCAAGACTGAGCAAGTGACAGCTTTCTTGAACCCGTTGCACTAAGGTATGCAAGGTGTACAGCACACAGAGGCTTTGAAGGGCACTGAGAGAGTCGGAACAGATGACGCAATTGAAAAGCCTGTGTCGCCAGATGTATAGTGTGGCCTAATACAGGGCAAAGAGCTCTGCTGTAAATACTGAACAGTGTTCCAGAAGCAGACACCGAAAAACACTGGTGCCAATGGCGACGGCATACGCGATACCAGTCAGATAGTCATCTGTGTACACAAAGGAACTATTGCCAAGTTCCACGCAAAGGTCATGAAACTGAAGGTGATAGAGCAAGGCTGGAGTAGTGTCCTTAGGAAGTGAACGAAGACCAAGGTGAACACAGGCTGCCGCACAAAGCCAAGGTTGCAGGTTGAGTGAAGTTAAGCTGCCAGAGCAAGAGCTGAAAGCGAACTCCAGGAAGTAACAGAGAAGAAGGATGCACCCCATACTGGCGATCAAAGGAGTCATCGAAGGAGGCGGCATAGGGTAGCTGGTCACACATGGCAGATAAACTGCATGCATATTTGGTGAGGAGAAAGTAAATACACTACGACAGCGGTAGTTCAGCAGCTTCCGCATACAGACTCTCAACTGGGCTAATACAAAAGGCGCCAATGGCCAAACATGAATCCTACGAATTTCTTAGTTTCAACGAATGGAAGAGCAACAGACTCAAGATGTAATGATGGTGGAAGAAAGCAACTGCACCACCAGAAATTCATACAAATGGTTTTGTCAGTGGAAACACAAAAGCCACAGCCGATGCTCCATGAGTGAAGGCAATCGAGACATTGCTGAAGATGCTGGTCAATGAGACAAGTCTGTGGAGAACTGCAATAGATGGCAAAATCATCAATGGAAAGGGATCCAGAGATGCCCAGCAGGAGACAGGCCATTATAGGGTTAATGGTGATAGCAAAGAGGACAACACTCCGGACAGAATCCTGAGATACACTGTCTACCTGGAGAAAGGTGTCTGACAAGGCAGAACCCACAAGCACCTTGAAAACTTGTTTGTTTAAAAATGCCTGAAGGAAACAAGGCCACGGAAGCCCCACAAGTACAGAGGATACCAACCCTCCAGCAGGGGCCGTAGGCTTTCTCCAAATAGAAAAACATGGCCACAGTCTGGGATTTCTGCATAAAAACATTTGCGACATTGATCAACAAAGTGACGAGATGGCAAACAACAGAACGGCGTACTCGAAATCCACACTGTGCAGTGGTTAGTAAACTGCGAGACTTGAGCCACCAAAATAGATGGACAGGAATCATATGTTCCATCACCTTGCAAAAACAGCTGGTGAGAGAACTAGTGCAGTAGCTATAAGGAAGGTGTTTGTCCTTGCCAGGCTTTGGTATGGGTACGATAGTCGCTTCAAACCAGTATCTGGGAAATGTGCCCTCTGCCCAGATCCGAATGTGAACATCGTCTGGATGATGATTTTGTGGGCGCTCAACTGCACGGTTATAAGCGCAGGTACAAATTCCAAACCTTCGCTCAGTCCATTCTCACCACTTTCATGAATGATGATGAAATGATGAGGACAACACAAACACCCAGTCATCTCGAGGCAGGTGAAAATCCCTGACCCAGCTCGGAATCGAACCTGGGACCCTGTGCTCGGGAAGCAAGAACACGACCGCGAGACCATGATCTGTGGACTTGTTTCCAATGGAGGAAGGCACAGTGATAGTGGGAGGAACTAGAAATCTTCAAAAAATGCCGGTCCAAGGTATAGCAACAGGGTCCACAGTGATATCATCTGCTACTGCCAGGCTAGAAATTGGTGAATGGATCTTGGGTCACAGTGAGCCACACGGTGGAAGAGGGAGTTGAACTGTTAAAAGATCTAGTGAATGAAATCCAGCTAGCTGCCCCAAAGAATGTAATGACACTGTGCAAGAAATTGTTTATAATGAACACAATTTACCATCATAGGAGGACTATTAATTTCAACATCAACCCTAAAGACTTAAATTAATCAAACTAATAACCTTCATGCATTAAAGTCACCAAGCAGCAGAAAGTGGTGAGGTAGCTGCCCAATAAGCTGGAGGAAGTCTGTCCTGATAACATCGAATGATAGAGGAATGTAAACAATACAAAGGGGAAAGGTCAAGTGAGGAAGGAAAAGGCAGACCAACAGCTTGAAGGGTGCTAGTCAGGGAGATGGGTCGACTATGAATGTTATCCCGTATGAGCAGCATGACTCACCCACGAGACTTAATGCTATCTCCGGGGTGGGGTGTCAAAATGGACTGGAAAGAAATGCGAGAGCTCAAAGCAGTCTTGAGGACACAATTTTGTTTCCTGGAGGCAGAGAACAAGCAGACACTGCAATTCTAATAGCAGCTGTAAATCTGTTTGATCGAAGGCCACGAATGATCCATTGAAGGAGAGTCATAATGAGGAAAGGAGAGAGGGGAAAAGTTGAAGGGGTGTCACCTCAGCAGCTGCCGAGTGCCAGCCTTTAAAGACTCACAACCACAACGTACAGAGGCTCGAGGATCCAGCACCATGATATCCACAGAGGTGTCTGTATTCTCCCCCTGTCTATCTGCAGGGTCCGGGGCAGAAAAACGGTCGGCAGTGTGCACCAGCGACACGGAGTTGCCTGGGCAAGAGTATCACGTGACGACACCGTCGAAGAGGATCTCAGAGTCGGTGAAGGAGAAGAACTTTGTTTGACTTCTTTGAGCATTTCCAGTTGGTAGAGGAAGACTCATATGTTTGTTGGCTGGAGGGACGTAGAAAGTCTTTGTGGGAGTATTCCTTCTGTCCTTTCCAGCCTGCTTGTTATGTAGCAGGTGACTTCGCCCAGGGAAGCGAATGTTTGGTGGCTTTCTGCACAGCTGGAAGAGGAGACAGCGATGCTACCATGACACTGGATAATGCTGAATTTGAGGTCGCACATCTGCATGGCCATGTTCTTCATGGAGCAAGATGGAGATGTAACAAGAACAATACTGTAAGTGCCAGATGGTAGAGTGCAGGGTGTGAGACTAACCAATAACCAGTGAGCGACCGCATAAGTCACTTTTTCCTTTACCCAGATATCCTTGATAGCCCACTCATCGAGATACATGGGCCAATCTCGAGAGGAGGCGGTATGGTCACCATTGCAGTTGATACAGCGGGGGCGGAGGGGGGCAGTCGTTCTGATGCACATCCTACCACAGGTTACACATTTGTTTGGCCGGGGTGTCAACAAGAAATTTGAGTATGGTTCAAATAATGATGCAGGTAGCAGCACATTGTGTTCAGAATGTACTGTCGGACTGCGATAACTTCATAGCCTGGTTTGATCTTTGACAGAAGCACCACTCTATCAAAAGTGAGCAAAAGTGTGTGTGTGTTTGGGGGGGGGGGGGGGGGGGGGCACTAAGGATGCCTCTACTTTTTTCATAATCCTATGGACGGCAATGGCACCCTGATTAGAGAGGTATGTTTGGATTTCTGCCTTGGTCAGACCATTGAGCAGCCTAGTGTAAACACCATGGCATGAATTAAGGGTTCTAAGGGGGCTCAACATGAACAGGATAGCCATGGAGAAGTGAAGGGGCAAGCAGTTTTTGTACTTGAGAATCAGGAGTATTCTCCAAAAGCAAAGTGTCATTGTGTAAATGAGAGCAAGATTTCACAGGGCCAACAATTGCATCAACACTTTTCTGAATGAGAAACAGATTTACTGTTGAAAAGGACTAACCATGAAACCACGAGGAACCATGCTGCAGCTGGGAGGGTCTTTGAATTGGGAGTTTCATTTCGTTTACATTTGGTAGACATGGGCTGTGAAGACAATGATTGACTCATTGCAAGAAAATGCCTCATGATTGCCAGTGTCACCCTCAGAGGGGGCTCATCCATCTTACGCGATTGTTCAAACCTCAGGTCACACCTGACAGAGGGACCAATCAGCAATTTTGGAAGATAGCAGCTCAGGTAATCACCCCTCCCTAGGCCTGGCCTGTACCAGGGTGCGCAAGCGAACCCAGCTGTTGACCCGCTGCTGGGAATTACGCGTTACCCAGTTACCTGTTGGATGTAGGAAGCATGGGCCAGCGTTCAGGAGCGCACAGGAAGCATGAAGAAAAAGAGGAATCTCAAAGCCTAGAGCAGAGGAAGGATAGGAGAAGGTGAATCTCACCAATGAGCAGCAAGGGAAACAGCACTGTGTGCAACAATATGAAGTTGTACCACTCCTTGGGTGCTCCAGCCCCCCATTAAATGGCCCAAATTCCACGAAGTCTGGTATCAGAATATCACCAACTTTATCAACCTCTGTTAGTGGACAAGAGAACTGAGGTTATTCTGGATTTATTTCTCAATGGGCATATAACCTGAATGGCTTTAAGTGTACTCACAGTGAGATCCCATGTCCTCAGGATTAACTATGCCTCTGCAACCAGAGAGAATGAATTCATTCATTCATTGAGTCTAAAGGACATAAAACAGGCATCCTAGGTTGTCAACTCGCTTGGAACCACCAGTATAGATTAGTGTATTATGGCTGTGTTGAGAAAATAAAAGACTTTTCCGACTGTATCTCACTTATGGTACATTATATTTTTCATCCACATCATTCTGAGAAAAAAAAGGTAAAGTAATATTCAAAGAAATTCTTATTTACTATTAGTGTGAACCCGGACATTAAGTATTTCTACCTGTAATAACCGTAATATGAATGAAGTGACTCCTACCTGTAACTGAAAAATCTAGTAAAGTTAAAAATTTATTTGACATACCTCTGAGTTAGGTTTCTCCTTTGACACTGACTTTCCTATGATGGAGGACAAGAAACGTTTTGAAAACAGTCTAAGTCTGAACTTTTGTAGGAAGCGTAACTCGCCTTGCCACTGACGTAACAATGCCAACTGGCTGGTTGCAAGAATATCAGGTAGTTCTGCATCAAAAAGAAAGAAAACAATTGGATCTGTGAAATTATCACCACCAGAAACAGTGAATTCATTTGTACAAAATGTCAAAGACAGCACATTATTAACATCCTGTAACTCATCAAATATATTACTTTCATTGTATTACCTCGTCACAAACGGAAGGTGAATTTCAGCTTGTCATTTCTGCTCATATTTTAGAAATACACTAAAGTACGAGTTTATTATTTTGTCACTTCTTTTAAAACACACGGTAGGCTCAAATAATATTACATTCTGCATTAATTTTAATCTTTATTTTATTAATGAATCCGATGTTGGCAACTACAATAACGTTCATTGAAATTACAATATCAAGAAGAATTCAACAATTGAAAAGAAAATTATACCACTGATTAATAACTTTGCAAGAGAATAATTTTTCGAACATTTTCAAGGTTTACAGATCCATACAATGAACAGTTAGTTACTTAGTTAAGTATTTCATAGATCATTTGAACAATTCTTTTATCAAACGGATGTCAAATGAGTCACTTTATCCTGCATGTCTCGCAGTAGTCCAAGATGCCAAAGGTGTTTTCTTAAGAGTTTTGAAAGGTGGTCACATTAATGTGACAACAGGTTCCACATTGGACTCCAGCTATCTGCTCATAGAACTGGTCATTGAATAAAAGGTAAGTGGAATACAATACATGTTGAAAATGGTTAGTTAATTCAACGCAAAACATAACCTCAATTAACTGTAACAAATTAGACAAAGGAACATGGAGATACATCAAAACTTACTAAGATGCCAGAGTAATTCAAAAGCAATCCATCTAATTGACATGAGTAGCAAGGTATTTTGCTACACGGTATGCTGGAATGCCAATGTTACTGACAACAGGCCCAAGAGGAACGCCTTCCTTGCTTATCTTTGGAAGGCCTTACAATCAAAGGGGGACAGCAAAATAAGAGCTACGAGTCCTGACAGCTCTTGTAACATGGAACTTTTTTTCCATATATTTTTTTTCCCTGGAGATTGCGAGTCTTCCTCTTCACCCTTCTTGTTGGGTCGGCATAGTGTGATACACTGGAATAGATAGTAATCCCTGCATCTTTTGAACATACTCCTGCTTGTCAACACAACCACATCACTGCTCTTCTTCACATGTATGATACCAATACTGTATCAGAATCCCCCTTAAGTGAACTGACTACACAGCTGCTGTACTATTTCTTTGTGTTGACTGAAGCATGTTCACCCAGGGGATAAATAAGACTTTAAAACTATACACAGTGTTGGAAAACTAATTTACAATGGAAATACATGAGTGGAAGTGTGTATATCAGTGTATTTTTATCCCTGTGGTGTTCCGTAACTTGGGGCAGAGACCTTTGTACTTCTTGGAGAAAATGGGGTAAGGTACATGACTGAGCTGAGAAAGCTTTAATATTAATGAAGAAAAAAAATAATCCCACCAATTAAATACCAACTGGCATCTATTTCCAGATGATGACATCAAATATAAAGTGTTATTCATTAGTGCCTCCAGGATTTCAAAAGATGACTGTGCGAAAACTAAGAAACACACAGAAAATAAAGACGCATATCACTAGATAGAGCATATCTCTAAGTTTTAAACCCACACTGCAGGTGCTCAATATGGGCATCATTTGTGATGTGGCAGAAGGCAAGATGTGTGAGCAATTCATTGACACTGCTGTTGCTGCCGCCGCCACCGCCACTGGTGTCGCGCGGGAGGTGCGATAGCAGCCCTCTTTGGAAACCTGTTCATTGAATTGCCTATCTGTAGATGCCAACCAAATAGATATGACGACATGTAGTGGATGATTTGCCTACATGTTCTGACACACATATTACAAATTGAAACTTGGGGAGATGCTCTATCCAATAATGTGTTTCTTACTGAATGTCTTCTAGTTTTCGCACAATCATCTGAAACCTCAGAGGTACTTATGGAAAACCTCGTACATGCTAAAAATTTAATTAATGTCTCCAAGCAAATTACATCCACCAGTCAGTGCTGTACAAAGAAATGAAACTCTGGAATTCAAAATTCATTACTGCTGAACAAAATTTAGTGAAAAAATGATGAAAATGGAATTGTCTTGTAAATCAGACAGATTTTGTTCCCTACATTGAAAGTAAGATCTTTAAGGATGGGTGGAACATGTCAGAAAAACCATAGTACACCACACCTGTTTACAAAAAAATTAGGTCAGAAGTGAAATGATCTTAAGTGAAAAGATTCTCAACGCTGTAGTTAAGACATACTTTTCTTCCTTTAATTCATGTCTATGGTCACTTTTTTTTTCATCAGACTACCGGTTTCGGTCTATAATGACCATCTCCAGGTCTGCAGCAAAATATGGGAAAAAATACAAATACATTAGCAGATTGTATATAGCCTAAAACAATAAAATAAACCATAATGAAAAGTACTACTGACATACATGTGCATTTGTGCACTTCAGATATGAAGAGGCATATCTGTTTTACAAAAACACATCCTAATATACTGGAGCCGTAGAGACAAAGTCAAATATTAAACACAAAATTAGCATTGTGTCATCAAATACGTATAAATAACAGCATATGCAAGATTCATCTTGACAGCAACACTGCTGTTCAAAACAAACAGACAAACAGCTGTACAGCAGCCACAAAATGTTTGTGTTGCAAGTTCACCAGAAGTTGCTTCTGTAGGCACACACACTGTCTTCAATGATTAATTGTACAATGTAAAATAAAGGGGAATACAATCAGCAAAGTCTGTAATGGCCTTATAAGGTGTAAGATATATTACAGTAATAAAAAGTGATGAAATAAAACATGACAAAAGTTATAATGTTAAATGGAGAAAAGAGAAAGTAATTGACATAGGCTCAAGTGCCAAGATTATAGATAATGACATAAATAATGAACAGCTTTCAGAGTGCACAGAATAATCCAAATTTATAAAACAAATAGCTAAAGAAGCCACAATTAAATAAAAAGACTGCCACTCATAATCAGTGCCCTCGGTTATTGCTGGTGTCAGAAAGCTGCATAGATGAGAATGGATTAGAGAAATGTGAACGCCAGAATGACCCTCGTACCCTGTGGCACACCATTGCAAGAAAAGAATGATAAAACCCCATACCAGTGCAAGTGCAAAATATCTAGTTAATGAAGTATACTATATAAAAACAGAAGGAACAAGAAAACAAGAGTTGTGTGGACAATGCAAGAAAATTAAGTAAATATGTAAGGCACTCTGTACTGGGTGAAACTATCAGCAAACTATACAAAATGGAGGCATTCACTGATTAAAGCAGAACATTGTCGAACAAAGCAAAGTAGGCAGTGGGCATGAAATTGCTCAGCCTATTAAGCAGTTTTGTTAATTATTTCTTTTTCGCTTTATAAATTTCAAGCTCTTCTAACAAAATAAGAATGTGGTCTTCTTCCATCCCAATGTTCCCTATATAAAGACCAGTTTCAGATAAATGCTGTTCCAAAGCAGATTTGTTCCGTGGCTCTGAAAGCTATTTAAACCTTAAGTTAAAAGAGCAGAACATTTGACCGATATAATATTTGTCACAGTTACTGCAATCAATCCTGTATACTCCAGAGCCATCAAGTTTGTCATGCGTCCTTTTCATTTTATGTTTTACTCGCAGTTTTAGGATGGTGTTAACCTGAAAGCCACATCTGACATCAAATTTCCTAAAACATTTTTCTATTTTCAGGGACATTTTGCCATTAAATTTCATAGGAATGTTTTTCGTTCTTTCTTTACCGGTTCTATTTTATGCGTGAGTGTGTGTGTGTGCGCCTGCTGTTTGTTATACATTTCTTCAACCTACTGGAAGGACACGTGACATTTACGGAAAAGCTGTTAGCTACCACAAAATGCTGAGTTCTTTACGAATTTCGCTTTTGGCCAAACGTAAACGAAGGAGCCGGTGAATCATGGAGGTGAAGAAGGCCTTTTTTTGTATCAGGGAGGATGGCATGAACTGGCAATGATGAAACTATCTGCACAAGTAGGTTCCCTGAAAATCGAAAACTAGTTTTTATAAACATTCCTGGTCATTGTACTTAATAGAGATCTCTTTTTCAACTTCAGTAGGAAAAGTTATTTTTGGGTGCATGCTACCAATGGCTTGGGCAAATGCATTGACCTCACTGGTGTCACCTTCTAAATGTCATCAACATAACATTTATAATAAATCACTTTATCTTTTAGATGTGGAAACTTGGCAAAAATTTACATTCTAAATCATTCACAAAAATATCTGTTTAAGTACCAGCTAGAATATTACCCAACCCAAGCCCATCTTTTTGAAAATATATTTTGTCATTGAAGGTAAAAAAATAGTAAGCTCAAACAAATTCTAGAAATTCAACTACTTGAGTACACTCTGCAGTACTAATCTTACAATGGGATAGGAGATTATGTCTGTGAAGTCAATACTTTCTTTTACTGGGACATTGTACATCCGTGATCGCATTTGCTAGCTCCAAACTGTTTTTGACCCCAAAATAATTATCTAATGAGTAAACTGATTTAAGATCATTGTTAAGAAACTTATTTAATTTATAGGATGGTGATGACATATTTTTCACGATCAGATGAACCAGATTTCACATCTTTGTGAATCTTAACTTGAGACTGAAGCTAGGGAAGTTTGCAATTCCTCATTTGAAGTGATTTCTTTCCATATTTGTTAAGAAGAAACTGGGAGCTGTCAATCTTTCTTCGCAAACCAGACAAACTTTTCAGTTGGGTCTCTGTGAATTTCTATAATATCGTTTTCTGCAAGAAGCTCTTCTGTTTTCCTAATGTAGTCATCTTCATATACAAGAACTGCCGTACTCCCATTGTCAGCTCGGATAACCAATGCTTTCTCCTTCTCTAACTTGATATTAAGACCCTTTAAAATACGGCTCTGATGATTCACCATTTTGAACAGATAAAGCTTTATTGACCTTAACAGCGGTGTCCACAATTTCTAATTTTGTCATCCCAGCCACTTCACACGCCATTTTAGTTTCAACAATTACTCACTGAACATCCGCCTTACCAACATGTGAAGTGATGTGTTGTAAACCTTAATTCAGTAAAATATTTTCCTCGGTACACAGAACAATGCTTAATAAATGAAAAGCACCAGTTTGCTTTTGTTCTACAATATTGTAGAACAAAAGCGAACTGGTGCTTTTCATTTATTATAATGTTGTTCTACCAAGAACCGACAGAAGATTCTGTTAACAAGAACTATTCTTCGTAAGTTAGCTACCCTAAGTTAACAACACCCTAAAGCTGCGAATAAAACACAAACTGAAAAGGATGCATGACAAATTTGATGGCTCTGGAGTATACAGGATTGATTGCAGTAACTGTGACAAATATTATAACGATCAAATGGGCTGCTCTTTTAATTTAGGGTTTAAAGAGCTTTCACACCATGGAACAAAACTGCTTTGGGACAGCATTTATCTGAAATTGGTCATTATATAGGGAACACTGAAAAAAGTATGTGGATTCTCCACAGGGTGGAAGAAGGCCGCATTCTTAATTTCTTAGAGGAGCTTGACATTTATAAAGCGAAAAAGAAATAATTAACAAAACTGCTTAATAGGTAGAGTGATTCCGTGCCCAACGCCTACTTTGCTTTGTCTGACAATGTTCTGTTTTAGTCACTGAATGCCTCCATTTTATATAGCTTGCCGATGGTTTCACCCAGCACAGAATGCCTTACATATTTACTTAATTTACTTACATTGTTCACACAACTCTTGTGTTTTCTTGTTCCTTCTGTGTTTATATAATATATTTCATTAACTAGGTAATCTTTCTCTTGCACTGGTATGGGGTTTTATCATTCTTTTCTAGCAACGGTGTGCCACAGGGTACAGGGGTACCTCTGGCAGTCACGTTCTTCTAACTACTTCTCGCCTATGCAGTGTTCTTTCATTAGCAATAATAGAGGGCGCTGATAATGTGTGGCAGTCTGTTTTATTTCATTGTGGCTTCTTTAGCTATCTGTTTTATAATTTTTATATTATTCTGTGCACTCAAAGCTGTTAATTATTTATGTCATTATCTATAATCTTGGCACTTGAGCATACGTCAATTACTCTCTCTTAATTCTTCCCCTTTTTAACAATCATGTTTTATTTTATCCCTTTTTATTACTGTAATTTCTCTTACACCTAATAAGCCCTTCATAGACTTAAGTGATTGTATTCCCTTTATTTTACGTTGTACAATTAATCATTGAAGAATGTGTGTATGCCTACAGTAGACACACCTGGTGAACTTGCAACACAAACATTTTGTGGCTACTGTACAGTCGTTTGTTTTGAACAGTAGTGCTGCTGACAGGATGACTCTTGCATATGCTGTTATTTACACATATTCGACAATGCTGGTGCTGATTTCATGTTTAACATTTGATGATGGCACTATGGCTCCAGTACATTAGGACGTGTTTTTATAAAGCAGATATGCCTCTTCATATTTGAAGTGCACAAATGCACATGTATGTCAGCAGTACTTTTCATTATGGTTTATTTTATTGTTTTAAGCTGTAGACAATCTGCTATTGTATTTGTATTTTTTCTCATATTTTGCTGCAAATCTGAAGATGGTCATTCTAGACAAACTGGTAGTCTGATGACAAAATTGTGACCATAGATGTGAAGTGAAGGAAATTTAGTCTATATTTCGGTCACTGTTTTATTCACTACCATGTCACAATTTGTGAGTCGCACTTTTCACTTACATATTAAAAAGCTTACCACAAACATCTACACATTAGCTAGTTCTGTGATCCACAGATCATATTCAGTTTGAGAACTACTTTCCTTTACAAAAAATTTAATATGGAATCTAATTCCAAATGAATTGGGGTAAAAGAAAACTGCACTGTATTCATCTTGACAGTAACAAATAGCTTGCAGATTATGGTTCAAATGGCTCTGAGCACTATGGAACTTAACTTCTCAGGTCATCAGTCCCCTAGAACTTAGAACTACTTAAACCTAACTAACCTAAGGACATCACACACATTCATGCCCGAGGCAGGATTCGAACCTGCGACCGTAGTGGTCGCGCGGTTCCAGACTGTATCGCCTAGAATCGCTCGGCCACTTCGGCCGGCGCTTGCAGATTATGTTCCAAATCTTTCTTAAAGCAGGTTATCACCAACGAAAAACATTTTACATATTATAATAAACAGGATCATATATGTGAAAAGCCAGTAGAATGGCTAGGACAGGTTTAGTTGTAAAACTCACCTATACCTCCAGTTTCATAATCCTCTCTATCTTTCAGTATTGTCATACGAATTATATCCTCACGACTAGCATGCTGCCTTGATCTATGTCCACCAATGGTTCTTTTAAGTTCTATTTGTTCTAACTCATCATCAAATCTGTGAAGATACCTGCAAATAACACTTTAGACATGTTATGTTCTTTATATTTCTGAATCATTAACAGTTTTGAAGCTTTACAAAACATACATAAGCAACTTTTTCTATGAACACTGAAGTTCATTTTTGTTTTGAACAAACAGCTATTTTGCAGAATTTTTGAAGATGTTGGGCTTATTACAAACTGAAGTACTAATGTAATACTATAAAGCACATCTCAGAATTTCTAGCTATGGAGGTATAAAGTAAAAGTATTTGTGAGATGAAGTAAAAGAGCCTTTTTGGGTGTGAGGGCTTGAAATAAATTTATAATAGGTAGACATTTTGATGTAACTGTTTTAGGAGAATGTGTTTTGAACTACGGTAAGATACTGGTAAATAAATGTCTGGCCTGTGCTACTGTTTATGGCATTAATAGCCTCATGAAGCAGTTGCAGGAATCATGACCGAATTTTTTGTAGTGATCGTTGTTTTTTTGAAATGAATGCAGTGGCTACTCCAGGTCAATCATGGGTTTGAGTACTGATACCAGTAATGGAAAAATGCTCAGCATTCATTATGAGTGCATGTCAGTTCTGCTTTCGCAGAAGCACGGGCTAGGATGCAGGCTGTCAGCCCTGCAAGAGGAAGGTGGGATTTCTTTCCTGCACCACTCCTCTTCCTGTGGCAGTCCTAGCTCTCGTTGGCTTACTCTCATAGCTGACTGGCAGATTAAAGTGTCTGCATTATCACACTTACTCATTATCACAGAAAGAGTTACAAAAATTTATCTTACTTTCATGGTCAATGCAAGTTTGAACTAGTATAACTAGAAACCAGTATGGCCTCTCATTTTACATTTAATCTCTTTGATGCATAAAAGATATATACAAAACTAAATGAAAACCATGACCATATAAATTCTTTAGTATATGGTAATTATTTCGGACACCAAAAAGGGTGAGAAAATTTTATAAAATGTCAGTCAGACACTGCTACATTTGCATAAGCATCTGGAGAGAGACAGAGACACACACAGAGAGAGAGAGAGAGAGAGAGAGAGAGAGAGAGAGAGAGAGAGAGAATTCCTAACAAGAGTGTTTGTAACCTTCTGCCTTTCTGCTTACTAAGAATCAATGGCACTATACACCGATAATTATCATTTCTGTCATTCATTCACTCATTCATTCATTCGGGGCGTACGGTACAGTGATGGGACTTAGATAGCCTCTCTTAAGCAAATGTCAACCTCACCTTCCAGTGGCACACTCCATTACCACAGACGAGGCTATGACGATCAAGAAATGGCAGTATAACCCAACCACACAAACGGAATTTTAGGAAATAACATTCCTTCCCCTATAACACCTTGGTTGGGAGCAAATGCCAAGGCTCAGTGGTTGCAGCTCACCATGGCAATCGATAGTTGTATGCTAATAGCCCATAACTGCTTAAAATCTATATATCCAATAGCCCATAACAGCTTAAAATCAATACATCCCCTTTGTCAGAAAAGTTCCTGGACTGGGTTTTTTAAAAAATAGAAAATTGGACTTACCAGGTAATGACCCAAGCAACTATCGAAGTAGTCCCCTTGGATATCTATACACACACTTACCAATGTTTCTGGAGATATTGGAAGCAAGTAGAGAAATTTTCAACTGCAATGTTTGAAAAAAAATCATTTGTCACAGCTTACTGGATGTCTGTGATACCCTGACGAAGCTTTCTTTTCGTTTGCCTTTTCACTCGTGAAAGCAAGAAAAAATATCAAGGCATGAAAGGTCAAGCAAGTATGGCTGATGTGAGATGATAAAAACAATGTCTGGCCAGGTACTTGGTAACAGATAACCCATATGGGGTCTTGCACTGTCATGCAGTACGAAACAGTCCTGAGAACACCACAAATCAGGGTGATGACACCTAATTGCTAGTCGTAAATGTTTCAAGATTTCAATGTAAACAGTTTGGTTCACTGGTTCACTGCTTGAGCTGGAGGAAAATACTCTTGGAGACCTAATCCTTTCCTATCAAACACTGTGATCAACATTGTTTTTGTTCTCTATGGTTGTCATTTGACGTTTTTTCAAGGCTGGTGAGCCAGGACTCCGCTATTCAGCACTTTGACACTTCGTGTGAGAGTCATACCTTTCATCCCCAGCAAAAAGTTTTGACAGAAATGAGGGATCATGTCTGGCTCTATCCAGTACTTCAGCAAAAATTCTTTGTATTTCCTCTTTCTGTTTATCTGTTAGTGCGTGAGGGATGAGTTTTGCATTATGTTTCCTTAAATCTTAGGCTAAAATCTTATGACATACATTATGATTCAAAGGTGTTCTTATATAATACATCATCTGATATCTGGGATCAACTTGCACTGAAACCCTACCTTCACAAAACATTGTGTGCCACTCGAAAAGCTGACTTCTTGGAAGTGTCTTGTCTGCATATGCTTGCTTAATCTTTGTCCATTTCCTGAGATTAACAGAGAAATTATTGTTCAAGCTTTGCTCACAAGCAGCATCAACTGTGTCAACATGAATAATGTGCCAAGAATCCAAACAGTCTTTTACTAAGCATAGCCCTGCCACCCAATGAGTTCTAACGGAAACACGGCCCAGTTCATTTCAAGAACACACACATTCAGGTAACATGAAAAAAACATTTGTTCCTTTTTAGTACTGCAACACAGACACAAAAAACCTGTCCTGGAACTTTTCTGATAGAGTATTAAAGAAACTAAGAAGCAGCCAGGCAGACCTAATAACAACCTTTGTAAATAGAATGAATTTGGAGAACTGAAGACCTTGACTGTGCATATATTCCTGCATTCTGAAAATCCAAATAATGATGATCCCTCTTTGAGGGATTGGGACTGCTCTTAGGTAAAAGAAATGAAGAAACTATTGAAGAGTTTAAATCCAACGTCTATGCAGAACTCCAGAAAACAGTCCAGAACACATGCAGGAAAGACATTTTAATTACGATGATGATTTTAATGTAAAGGTGGGTGCAGACACTCTTGCTCTGAAGGAAGTGGTGAGATGATATGGTGTGGACAACATGAATAATGGAGAACTTTTTGTGGATTTCTGGTCCAATAATGGTCTAATTATTGGTGGGTCATCTTCCCTCATAAAGAATGTCAAAATGTCTTGCATGTCTCCAAATAGTTAAACTCAAAATCAAATTGACCATTTTAGGGGGAAAAAAATAGGAGAAAATCTCTCAAACGTGAGAAACCAAAGGGGAGCAGATAGGCAGTGAGCACGTCTTGTGTCTGCACATGTTTGCATCAAGATACTTCAACATCTACATGGATACTCTGCAAATCACATTTAAGTACCTGGCTGAGGGTTCATCGAACCAACCTCACAATTATTTCAATCTCATATAGCGCACGGAAAGAATGAACACCTGTATCTTTCTGTACAAGCTCTGATTTCCCTTACTTTATCGTGGTGATTGTTTCTCCCTCTGTAGTTCAGTGTCAATAAAATATTTTCACATTCTGATGAGAAAATTGGTGATTGGAATTTCATGAGAATATTCCATTGCAACAAAAAACACCTCTATTTTAATGATGTCCAGCCCAAATCCTGTATCATTTCTGTGACACACACACCCATATTTCGCAATAATACAAAACGTGCTGCCCCTCATTGAACTTTTTCGATGTACTCCGTCAGTCCTATCTGGAAAGGATCCCACACCGTGCAGCATTATTCTAAAAGAGGATGGACAAGCCTAGTGTAGGCAGTCTCCTCAGTAGATCTGTTACTTTTTCTAAATGTCCTACCAATAAAATGCAGTCTTTGGTCAGCCTTCCCCCGGCAAGATTTTCTGTGTGTTCCTTCCAATTTAAGTTATTTGTAATTGTAATACATAGGTATTTAGTTGAATTTACGGCTTTTAGATTAGGCTGATTTTGTCGTGTATCGAACTTTACCAAATTCCTTTCAGCACTTATGTGGATGACCTCACATTTTCGTTATTTAGGGTCAACCGCCAATTTTTGCACCATTCAGATATCTTTTCAAAATCGTTTTGCAATTTGTTTTGATCTTCTGACAACTTTATTAGTCAATAAACGACAGCATCATCTGCAAACAACCTAAGACGGCTGCTCAGATTGTCTCGCAAATCGTTTATATAGATAAGGAACAGCAAAGGGCCTATAACACTACAATGGGGAATGCCACTAAGAGAAATTGTTTCCAACTCAAAAGAAGAGATTTTACATTGCAAAGTTGAAAAATGAAAGTAGCAGATAAGAGATCAAACTGTAAATGAGAAGCTGGTACGAGGGCCTTTGCACAGATGATGATGATGTCATGATGAAGAGGACACTAATGAAGTCTGGGAGAAGGCCAAATCTGAAAAAATTGTTTGCTTGAGGAACCCAAGAAGAAAGGAATAGATGTCAGAAACAATTTGAAATTGTATCAGACAATGGACAGGAGTAAAACTAAACAGTAACAAGACATGG
Organism: Schistocerca piceifrons; assembly: GCF_021461385.2. Taxonomy (NCBI): domain Eukaryota; kingdom Metazoa; phylum Arthropoda; class Insecta; order Orthoptera; family Acrididae; genus Schistocerca; species Schistocerca piceifrons. The sequence continues at coordinate 717,459,656 of NC_060139.1, read as the reverse complement.
CTCTGGAGAATTAAACTACGGGAGGAACATAAAGATGATTACATGAAGGTGAAAAAAAGTGTTACAGCCAATCACGCAAAGTGGGTCTCAGAATTGGCTGAGAAGGTACAGATAGCAACTGCTGCTGGAGACATGAAGGAGCTCTACAATGTCACAAGGATCCTTGACAAAAAAAGTCACCCACAGTCAACCTGCAATAGGCAAACAAGGGCATCTTGCCAACAATGACACACAACTTTCAAGATGGCTATGCACCTCAAGGTGATTCACAGAGTATAGACGTAGATGGTGCGAACACTTCATGGAGGTGCTGAATGCACATGATAAAAGGGAACCCGAATATGAAGGTGATCCTGAAATGATAGAAAATATGATTAGTTCAGAGCCACTTTCAAAGGAAGAGATTAAGTTAGCAATAAAGCAAGTAAAGAATGGAAAGGCCCCAGTGGCAGAAAACACTGCTCCATGACTTCTGACCACTGACCCAGGCACAGCCACTGATCATCTTTACCCTCTTTTGATGAACAACTACAATTTGAGGAGTGTGCCACAGGAGTGGAGAGAAGGGCTCCTCATCAAATTGCCCAAAAAAGGAGCCATCACCAACTGCGATAACTGGAGGGGAATCGGCTTCCTTACGATTCCAAGCAAAGTGTTTGCACAAATTATCCTTAACAGAATCAAGGTGCAAGTTGAACTTGCTTTCTTTAGACTTTGAAGAGGCTTTCGACTTCATTAAAACAAGTCATATGTGGAAACCTATGAAGTAGTATACAATAGCAGAAAAGATACTAAAGGTTAATACAGAGACTTACAATAACTAAAAATGCTGAATCATTCATGAGGGTAAAGTTATGGAGCCATTTCCAGTTAAGTCTAGAGTTTGATTCTTTATCTCCATCTATCTTTTTACTTGTACTGGATGAAGTTATGAGAAATGTGGCAGAGGAGGAGTAGGAGGAGGAGAACAAGAAGAAAGGATACAATAAGGATGGACTGAGTGGTTGGATGATCGTGTGTTTTCAAGAAACATCTGCCTCCTCTCGCAGAACCATACTGACATGGAAGGAAAGCTGCAGGACCTTGGATATGAAGCCAAGATTGTTGGATTGAAAGTGAATGTCACCAATACAAAGATTATTAAAATCAATACAAGGGGTACAAGAAAGCTGAGAGCAAACAACGAGGACGTTAAGAACATGAAGGAGTTCACAAACGTTGGGGGTGTAGTTACTGAAGAGAAAAGTGCAGGTGCTGATGGCAGAACAATAATCCGAAAGGCAAATGGAGCCTTCATCCAGCTGTATGCATTACGCAGGGCAAGAGATTTCCATAACAAGTAAACTGTGAATATTTAGAAGAAACGTGAAAGCATTGCTTCTATACAGATGTGAAACTTAGAAGATTACCTCGACAATCACCAAGAGTTTGTAAGTCTTTGTCAGTACATGTCTTAGAGAAATGCTTAAAGTCTTTGGAACAGAACTAGAGAAGAACAAATCACCATCCAGATCAAGAGAAGGAAGTGGAACTGAATCAGACACACACTCTAAAAGAGCCCTGCATAAGAGCAAGAGGAAATAAGTCAGTAAATCATTCATTCACTGACACATTAATGAATCCCATCATAGGACGGGGATGTGGAGCACATCAAATTCTGTATCAATTAGCTGGTGCAACCCCTGCATGCTCCTTCTGTAACCCACACTACAGTCCAATTAAAATTACTTGATAGTCCACACTTCACAGGCATGAACTGGTTTCCTCCAATCAGAGTGCTCAATGTCACACTTGAGCTGTACACCGTTGCCAAACTGTCCCAACAATTGGTCAATTCACCCTGTCCAACTTTCTTTCTTACTGTGTTCGGATCCCAAAACTTGGATATGGCCCTTTAATTTTGTATTTCATCACAAATTACGAAAACCACAAAACAAAAAAACCAAACACACACACACACACACACACACACACACACACACACACACACACACACAAATGATGCTAATGATACACATTTTATACACAGCACTAACTAAACACTACTTCCATACAAGACACAATTCAGTGTCACATATACCATTAACACGATCACAGGTACTGGTTTAGATTTTAAAAAATTTCACACAATATTATGCGAGACCAAAGTTTTGAAGACTGCAATTCATCGTTGCTATAGGAGTATATTAATCATAAATATAACAACTTGATGCACAACATTGTAGCATACTGGTTAGTGGATTAACTTGTCTTGTAGAATTTGAAATTCTTACCACCCAGTGAATTTTTTTTATTTCTAAATCTAATTAAAAGATTTTCATTATTATTTTTATTCAATTAATTGATTCATATGTATTTTTTATTTAATTTCTAATACTTTGCCACATCACTTTCATTATTGCATTGACTTTTTTATTTGCCCTTATTTTTCTTCCCATCATTCTTTTTTCATGCGGAATCTGCCAGTATCTACAACCAAGTGCCAACCAGGATGCTCATTGGTTGCGAAAGTGGTAGTTCGTGTAGCCAGTGTGATAACAGTTTCAGATAACCAGCAAATGATAGCGAAAAATTACATTTTGTTTCCTAGTACTGAAACAAATTTTTCTGCCTTGAGTTTGCTCATACAGGTTGGCTTTAATCACTGAACAAAGCGATTGTGATTTTAGTTCTACCGCTGATTGTTAAGCACTGTTTTGATGGATACATTACACATTACACAACATATGTTGTCTGCCACTGTTCAAAGCATAGGTTACTTAAAATCAATTTTTGACAGAGTATCTTGCAATTCTGTCATACCTCATGGCAGCCGCTTCCAACATTCCTCTGTGTTACACATTAACAGTATATGTGAAGTGACCCGCTGTGTCTGTGTGTCACCTATAACTGAGCAGTAGCTAGCAGCTGATGTGGCAATACAGTAACGGCAACTGACAGCTGTCAACTATCAAGTAATTTTAATTGGACTATAGTACCAAATTACAACTAAAGTTAATCTGCTTACATTGTAAGTAGAATTTTTTTTAGTCTTTCCCAAAAATCAACAAGTGGAGTTTCAGAAGATGTTTATTATTTTGTTTTTACAATGTGTCATATTTCACACAATGTCCAATGTCAAATATTGGTTTGTGTTTTATTACAAACAATATGTATTTAAACTAGTGTTCTGAATGCACATTCAACAGAATGGTCTTAAATTGATATAATAAGATACAGGGTTTAGTGACATTTAATGATAATTTAAAAGGTGTAGCAAAAAAAGAAGAACAATTAGTAACTGAGAAGCACACCTGCATCACAGCAGCAGACAGCACAATGTGGAGCACAACATGGGGTGTGAAAGGAAGGCACAAGAAATAAAGTATTTACCAATCTGAGACGTTCCAGAGATCACTGGAGGTGGCTGTTTTTCTTTTTTTCTGTTCTTTGTAAAGCACAGTAAAATGCAGCACACGTTGTGTTAGGGATATGGAAATAAATACCAGATGAATCTACAAAACATCTTTAAAAATTATACAGTACCAGGCTGTATTACTACTGCGAGAAAATGGCTTGCTCCACTTAGTCTCAATGGAGTCAACAAAAAATACACAGCAAAATATTAGTACACACTTTTTCACCACGTCTTGTTTGCCAAACGTACGCCACCTCATGTACCAGCCTGCAGATACTAACAGGGGTCAATGCTACAAGTATTTGTTAGAGTACTGGTTACTCTCCACATTTTTGTGTCCTTATGAACTTATGTCACTAAGCCAAATGTCACATATGACAAACTGAAATGATGCTACTGCACAGGTACAAATATTCCACTTTAAAAATTTTCTTGTTTGTAGTGAGAAACAAACTGATCTTCCCATTGATACAAGGTGTTACAAACACCTTCAGTTCGAAATGGGAAACTTAATAAATTCCGTCTACAATGTTTACAGTGTTTTTACTATTCAAATGCAAGTTTAGAAGTCACAGAATCATAAAGCCATGATCATAAAGTGATTGCAATGTGCACTGGTATAAAAAAGATGCTGTAATGACAGCAGATGAAATTTATTAAGGAGTTTTCCATTTCTTTCATTGCCTCAGTTTACCAAGAATAGTTGCTATGACTACAAGGGAAAACTGTAGTTTAACAAAAAAACTAATTTAGATTATTGTCTCAAATAATTCTAGATTGCGGTATCAATTGTAGTGTTGTATTTTAAAAAGTTTCACCAAGAAAGTTGCAATACAACAAAAAGGAACAACTTTCATTAGAGAATTTCTGCACAACAAACACACACAAAATAGGCATCCAAAAACATGCTGATGAGCTACACTTGTAGTAGCACCCACCATGTGTAATACCTTCAATACAACATTAACTCTTAGAACATTTTCATGCTCTGTAGTGCCATAATAAATCTTAATAATTTCCTTTACAAGCAACACAAACACTACACTATCAATACAGGGTGAGTCAAAAAGAACTTCACAGCTTTGGATACTCTCTTGACAGACACTCTGCTACAGGTAAGAGAAGTAGAGGATAGTAATGAAGCTATAGCTGAGGGGCACAGTACGCAACTGACAAACTCGGAATAGGGTCTACTGAATAACACTAACACTGTGGGAGCTAACTGAGGAATTGGTGGGATGTGTGTGGACGGCTATTGACTTAGTGAATCGGTACATGAATGTTATACAGACCTGGTAAGATGTGTTAAGACACCAGGGTAGCTGTCACAAGTGTCAAGTGTTATTTTGGTTTGATGTGACTACTATTTGTGATGCGGCAAACATCCTACTGGTAATAAATTTGTTGGCACACTCATTGCAGCAATTCAGGTGTAACTTGTGCAATGGCAGTGTACATACGATTTTTCAGGTCTTTAATGGAACCCTAGAAAAAGAAATCAACTTGTGTCAAGTCTGGGGAGTTAGTTGGTCATGCGATTGATTCTCCCAGGCCAATCACTGACCTGGCAAGCAATTATCAAGGAAATCTTGAGGTAGTGCACCACCTTGCTTGTAGTAAACTGTCCCATCTCTATTATCTTCATTGAGCTGCGGAATAAAAAGTTTTCAAGCATGTCCAGGTAAACAACACGAGAGAGTGTTTTCTCCATGAAAAAAAAAAAAGGAGGCCATACAATCAATTTGCTAAGGGCACAAAGCACTGATTCTAGGACTGTCACAAACTTGTTCCAGGATTGTCTGTGGAGTTTTACTGCCCCATACTCTGAAGTTGTGGGTGTTCACCATGCGACATATGAAATGTTGGCTCATTGCTGAAGATTATTGTGCTCAGGAATGTCTTGTCATTCTCTACCCAATGCAACATTTCCGCAATGAATTCCCCATGGGCAACCTTTTGCATTGCTAATGTGCTGCGCCATTGTGAATCTGTATGGTTTCAAGTGTAAATGACTATGCAGTACTCACCAAAGTCTTTTGTGGAAGGTCAGTGTCGTGAGACAAGTCACATTGATTTTTATGAACCGCAGGAAAAGCACACACACACACACACACACACACACACACACACACACTTATTTTTCATATTTTTATTTGTCCACACCAGTACAGAGCTACACACTCGTCTTCTGCTGTCCTATAGAAGATACATATTAATACCACACGTAATGCTATAGGCATAAGAATAAAATACTACTACACACCAGGCATTCAAATTTAAAATCATGAACACATCTTAACTCCCAGAAGATGTAACCTGTAGCATATAATATTATGTGTTAAATTAATACGTATCTTCTATGGGACCACTGACAATGAGCATGTAGCTCAGTACCGGCCCACAAAAATACAAAAAAAGCAAGTAGCTTTGTCCTTGTCTATAGTGGGTATTTCTCCTATGTGCTATCAGACACATTTTCTCTGGTGTTTCAGCAGATATCTGCAATTCCATTTTTGCAACGTGTAGCTGTAGTCAGCCTAACAGGTCTTTCATACAACAAAAGTGTCAACAGAAAGTATCAGCTTGTGTCTCATTACCAACAAAATTATCTTAAGGTGGAATTTTACATGCCCATTTGATAGAGCATGTCCTAAATTAGTCTAGTGGATTACTTGTTTTATCAAAATGTATAAATAGGAACAGTAAAACATGAAGAAAAAGCAATACTCCAGCAGCACTTCTGCATGGCAGTAGCAGTCATGCATGGGCCAGTGCGGTGCTGTCACTGCTGGAGTACTGGTTATTCTTTATGCTTTCTTGTCCCCGTTAGTTCACACCTATCAAAGGAATATCACTCCAGACTAATCTGGAACCATTCTGTCAAACTTACAAACACACAAAATTCCACTTTAAGAATCATTTTGCTTGTACTGGAAACAAATTGATGCTTTCCAGCAACACTGGATGCCGCAGGAAAAATGTGAAGAGTAGCATTTGGTGTGGCTGACTCCTGCTACAAGTTGCAAGAAAGAAATTGCAAATATTTGCCAAAACACGTGAGACAATGTGTCTGATGACTTTCCTAAGACACCTGGTATACACAAATAATGGTGTTTACCAATAAAAGCCTCTCTTTGGGATGTTCAACTTGTGTCTCTCAATGGCTTGACTATAGTAAGGGAAGTTCTGGCAGAACATAAATAATTTGGGAGTAAAGGTGAGCTGTCTCCTTTACACTGACCTGAATGTCTTATGTTGTCCAAGCACTGACACATCAAATGAATTTCTGCATTTTGCCTTTGTGGCAGGTTCCTACTGATACCCAAATCTCATCAGCTTTAATGATGTTTTTGAGGAAAGGACGGTCCACATTTTGCATTTCAATCTAGTCGCATCAGGCACCCACAAGTCATTTTTGTATGGAAGTCAAACCTTACGGACCAAACCTTGCAAACAACAATTTTCTCTTCTTGAAACTATTTTGAAGAATGTATTTACCATTTGATTTACAGACAGTTCATTGTTCCACTGTGATTTGTGATACAAGAGCACTCTCACACTATGACTGGTTAAATTCACATCTATTGTTTACTGTTATTGGTTTAAGCTGCAATCACAGTTACTGCACTGGCGTCACTTGTACACCAGGGATAAAATCAGTGTCAGAACTTTTTGAACAGACTCTGTACAACTCTTACACCAAACATTTATTGACAATGGCAACCATGGCCAATACTACAGCTGTGCTTCTTATAATCTAATGTGTACTGCATGCAGCAGGTTAACATGCCATATTCCACACCCAGTTCATGTACAAATGGTTTCTATTTCATAGCTACATGGAACCTCTGCACAAGGAATCTGGAAGAGGTTCCTTCTTATTGTAAACTTTAATTACAGTTAACTGAACAGTATAGAGTGTACGATGCTGGTACAGTACAGAAACCATTCACCAAGACAAAAAATATGAGTGTCATACCATATACTACACATTTCATTTCAACTACAAATTAAACAATACCGTTCAATAAGTTCCATAAGCATTTCCGCTGTACACAGTGCAGCATTTGCATCGAGGTTGTCTTTGAACCATTGTAACTTCTCCCCCAGCAAATTCTGCCTTACTTGATGTATTAACTTAATCTTCTCACGTGCTGAGATCCTGTAGCATAAGAAAAATTATTTCCTCTTAGAACTGATGATAGTTATTCATTCTGAACACCAAAAAACAACCTGTATCTTAAGCTTCACTGTATTATAGACTTCATATTAGTAAAAATAATTCATTCATCCTCTGCTGAAAGCTGAGTGCCTTCTCCTGCCATGCTCTATACTTCCAAATGAAGCTGTTAATATAAGTTGCAGTCTTTACTATTCTTCTATCTTTTAGTAGACACCTCCACAACAGAAATAAAATGCATACTATACAAATTAGTAGTTGATTAGTCATATGGCTTAATCTGAAGTAAAACACATATAGCACTATGATACAATAAAATGTACTGTCTTGCTATAAAGACTGAAACAGCCACTATGTTAACAAATAAAAAAAAAGAAAGAAAAAAAGAGAAAATCTGATTAACAGAAGTCATTGATACTGCTCTGCAAACTCTCAACCAAACTTTGCAACTTAACCAAGACCTCAGGCAATACTACAAATCAGTATGACTGATTCTGAATTCACATTTGTTAGCTTCGCCAACTTAAACCAAACTATCACCTTTAAAACTATCCCACACTTCTCAGTATGCTACAGATTAGTCTGTCACAAAAACCTACATTACAAAAAATAATACAGAGTTAAAAAAATATAACCAGTTTTCTACTTGCACATATACAATGTCACATGCCACAACAGTGTCACATCAGGAGGAGGAGATGACACGTGCTACCATCAGGTTCAGTTGACACAAAAAAATTTGTAGCCTCTCACATGACACCAAAGCAACCTCTTTTTATTGAAACAAAATTCGGTCATACAGACAATAACCTATAACAATTTTCGATTCAAGAGAGGGCTAGTACCAAGCCCTTCCTCAAATGACAGTATCACACTTCACACACAGTGTAACATACTAAAGTACACATTATTTCTTTGTTTTCTGAGAGCACTAGAACATCGCATAATTATCCATCATCAACTACATACATAGAACAATGACTACACTAGGTATTGCTTTCAAATTGCTAATAATGGGAAGGAAAGTGACAGTCATGGCATATTATCATAAACTGTCAAGATATTCACCAGAAATGACCAGACAGACCCATGGAAAATCTAAATCAAAATGGACAACTTTATAATTTAGATGCTGAACAAGTAGGGTGAAGGCTCTAGTTTTGGCCACTACCCCACTTATGGCCACCTTGATGTCAAAGGTTAATTTTTAAGCTTCTCTGGAATACCAGCCAGTTCTACTATAGATTATTATAAACTTTGTGAAAGGCTCTCTTCATTTGTCTACATAATAATTCTTTTGTCTGTTTTTGTTTGGAGACACCATTTTGTGAAATGATCAGTGTTGCAGAAGCTGGGTTTTGCAGAAGTTTTCTTTAAGCAACACATGATCTGTTTTTTTGTATTTTACATGTTTAAATAAAACATCAGAAGAAACTTAATCTGTTCAGAGGTAAGATAAGACATTATATTTTCATTTCTTTTAAGTTTTATATCGCTCAGCCTAAAAACATGTTATCAAAAGTATGTGGCCATTAACAGATCCATATTTAGCCCTGGTTCCGTGTTATGGCCACGCATGTGGCCATAAGTGGAGACATGTATGTATCCTGTTTTGGCCACTTCTAAAAACTGATACAAAAACATCAATATTAGTGTTCTGTCCTACATTACACTAGGCTAATTTTATTTAAATAGGCTTATTAAAATATTTTTGGTATTTTTATATCAATATATACCTCATTGTTAGTATTGTCTTGGCATATCATACTAATTTACCTATGCTTGTAAGATACAAAATATGCAATAGGCACTATTCAAATATGCAACATTCTTTAACTAAATCTTTGTGCATTATTTATAGGAAAAATGAGTCAACCAAAGAATAAGAAGTTTCAATATTCTCCCAGCAAAGTTAAAGATGCTCTAAAGGCTATTGATGAGGGAATGAAGGTTGCTACTGCAAGCAAGTTGTACAAAGTTCCAAGGACAACATTAAGAAACAAAATTTCTGGTGTATCTCCAAAAGAATCTACAGGGCACTGTGGTCCACATTCTGTCTTAGGAGAACAAATTGAAAAAAAATTGGTGGACTGGTTTTTGGACTGTTCTAGCATGGGATTTCCAGTTACTAAAGAAAATCTCTGTGCATCTGTGCACAAACTTATTGAGAATGCAGATATGGAAAGTTGTAAGGCTACATTTACTAACAATCGACCTGGAAAAAAGTGGTATTATGGATTTCTTAAGAGGCACAAGGTTCTGTCACAAAAACATGCAGAATATGTCAATAGGTCTAGAGGTTCTGTTACAGAAGAGAAAATAAGAAACTGGTTTCACGAAGTATCCATCACTTTAAATGATATGGATGTGTTAAATGACCCAAATAGAATTTTTAATATGGATGAAACTTTTTTTTCTGGCTCCTAAAGGGGAATTAATCATAGGTCCTCGTCGCCATCATGTTTATGAAGAGTCGTGTAACTCTGACAAAGATAACGTTACTACATTGTTTGCAGTGAATGCTGCTGGAAAATTTGCTCCTCCCTTAACACTGTTCAAATATGCAAGGATTCCCAGCATCATTGGTGAAAGCAGCTCCTCCAAACTGGGGCATTGGAAAAACAGAAAATGGGTGGATGACAGGTGAAAGTTTTTTTAAGTATATAACAAATGTATTTGATCCGTTCTTGAAAGAAGCTGAAATTCCCCGGCCTGTAGTAATATTTTTAGATGGGCACTGCTCTCATTTGACACTTCATTTGAGCCGATATTGTAGGGAAAATCAGATCATTCTAGTTGCTCTCCATCCCAATTCTACACACATCTTGCAACCATTAGATGTAGCTGTCTTTGGACCTATGAAAAAAATGTGGAAGAAGATTGTTCAGAAATGGCGTTTTGAAAATAATGGCACTGAAATTTCAAAATCTGATGTACCTTCTGTTCTGTCACAAATTATTACAGAACCTAAAATGGTGGCAAATATTCGTGCTGGTTTCAGGGCCACTGGTCTGTTTCCATTTAATGTGAACAATGTAGATTACAGCAAGATAGTTGTTCGTAGTATACCAGCCTCAACCGCAGTTCAGACAAATGAGGAACTTCAGAGACATTTCTCATACATAGAAAAGCAAATTGATCCTGTCCTTCTAGATGAGTTCAGAGCAACCAAGAGAAGCAATCATGAGTGGGAAGGAAATCAAGAAGCATTATTACTTTTCAAGTTCTGGAGAAAAATAGCTGATGAGGTTGAAATGCATGGTGCTAGTGGTAACACTGATGACATTCTGACAGATAGCATAGCGCCTCCCTCTGAAGATAATCAAACAGAGAATGTTTCACAAAACGCAGACAGACTTAATCAAAATGTTGATAATATTGACATATTTTCAACACGCAATTCAGATATTCCTTCAACACCCACCAACAGTCTTATTCCTGCAGACATATCAACAACCCCAAACAGTATTTCACATAATTCAGTTACTCCAATATCCAACCACAGTCCATCTTCAGTGTGTATCCAAGTGACACCACCAAAATCATTAGCAACAGTTTTTGAAAGTGTCATCACTTGGCCAGAACCTAAACAACGAGGCACAAAGAGAAAGAAAGAACATACACCCACTGTTGTGACTAGTGACAAGTGGGTGGAATATCATGAACTGAAGGAAAAAGAGAAGCAGGAGACGGAGCAGGAAAAAAGGAAGAGAAAAGCTATGAAGGAATTAAAGTCCAAAGAGCAGCACTTGGCATTCTCACACGTAAAAAAGGGGAAAACAAGAAACAGACAAGAGTTAAGTGATAGGCCAACAAGTTCTTCCGAGGAACGAGAATGGACGGACAATGGAAGCAGTTTCGATGACTATGTAGAAGGAGATGAAGATGAAATACCAGAAAATGTGAAACTATCTTCGAGTGAGAATTTGAAAGTAGGGGACTTTATTTTGGTAAAATTTAGTTTAACAGGAAAAAGAAGAACAAGACATGCAATTTTTAAGTATGTATCTGTAATTTTGAAAGTGCTTTCTGACTCTGAATATGAAATTCAGTGCCTAAAAAGTTCTAATGTTCAGAAAACTTGTTTCGAATACATTGCAAATGATGTTTCGACTATAACGGGTGAAGATATTATAGGGAAACTGCCAGATCCAGTCTTGATGCAAGAAGGACGTTCATTAAAAACAAAGTTCCCTGGTTCCATTGATACTCGTGAGAAATAAACTTGTGTGGAAATTGATTTAAGTAATTACTGGGACAATTCTTTGCCTAACGAATTTTTTTTTTTTCTGTTCATTCAGTTTCTGTACCTTTTACCTATTTGATGTATGTTTGTTGTCTGTTGTCTTATATACTTGTATAAAGCAGAAATTACTTTCTGGCACATGGATTGACAATTATTTTAGCCATAGTTTTATTATAATATGAAGTAGCCATAAGTGGGGAAACAACTGGCCATAGGTGGGGTTAACATGGCCAAAACTGGGGAAATGCGCCATTTATTTTTCAATATTTTTTTCTGCTTTTGTTAAATAACTTAGAATATTTGTTTTTACATGGTTGTAATGTGTAGACTTTGAAGCAATAGATACAATTTTTTTAAGTAATTCGTATACTTTCTTCCTATACTAAAAATGTGGTGTATCTCGAATTGCCCTTAATGTGGCCATAACTGGGGCCTCGACCCTACTCATTGATACCAATACAGCATTCAACTGAAATCAAACTGTGCAGGTGCGCATAATTCACCTACCCCCAGCTTACAGGCTCCAATTACTGCACTGGGTAGTATTTACATATCAGAGCGAAAAGTCCCTTAATTATAGAACTGTTGTCCAATTACAAAATACTATCACTCTGAAAAAGTGAGTGTGTCCAATTCGTACCCTAACTTTGTTGGTTTACAACATGTAGATTACAAATCATTATAGAATATAATGAAGTTCATGGTACAACTGTTCTTTGACCAACATCACCATTATCACTAAATTGAGGTTGTAGTGACAAGACTGATCTGTAGTGGAGTCTGAGTTGGGAAAGGCAATGAATATGCCATGAAAATTTTACCTCTACATTATGCATTCTGTAGTAATATTTAAGTACCATATGAAACCCTACTTTCCCATTGCAGCCTGATATTTTTAAGTCTGTAGTATGTTTGGATGTGATTAATAACAAGAATACACTCACCTATACACTTCATTTCCTGCTGGAATCCCAACACTTTGATAGTTAAAATATGTGAGACTTCACAACAGTCACAATACTGCTTGAAAGCATCACTGGTTAAAATGGGCAGATAGCATCATTCTTCAACATTTCATCCATGTGTTTCAATTACTTAGAATATGTACCAGTAATTAACTATTGAGATTACCCTGTAAAAGTAGCAAGGCTTTTTCCATGTCAGGTGGCACAAACTGGAAGATGCTCCCAAATTGTCCGACTTCAGTTTTGATTTAGTTTGTATGGAATCTATTTAAGGGATCTGAATGCCTTTTTGCCAAGTTTCAACTCATCTGTACCTTGTGGTAGGCACTACAGTTGTTTTCACAATGGCCACTTTCTTTAGTCTAGTGTTCTTGAAGTAATACAGCTGATTGTTTTTGCAACATTCCATACTGACTAAGTTTGATATTGACACAGAAATAACATAAATGAAGATCAAGCCACAATCTCTTTTCAAACTTTCTGGAAAAAAATTATAACGACCTATTTTCCACATATTTTAACAAAAAATACATAGTGAGCAAAAGACACTGCAAACACAATCATTTATCAGTGTATATGTTACGAGTTCCACATCTACCTCTACGTGGATGTTCTGCAAATCACATTTAAGTGTCTGGCACAGGATTCAATTTTCTATTATTCCAATCTCAAATCAAAAAAACTCCTCCCGAACAGGCCATGAAGGCCCTTTAACGGTACTAACTGGCTGCCGTGTCATCCTCATCCCATAGGTCTCACTGGATGCAGATATGGTGGGGCATGTTGTCAGCATACCACACTCCCAGTCGTATGTCAGTTTCCGAGACTGGAGCCACTACTTCTCGATCAAGTAGCTCCTGAGTCTGCATCGCAAGGGCTGAGTGCACCCCACTTGCCAACAGTGCTCAGCAGACCGAATGGTCACCCATCCAAGTGATAGCCCAGCCCGACAGTGCATAACTTCGGTGATCTGACAGTTTTACCACTGCAGCAAGGCCATTGGCTCCAGTCTCTAACAGCATGCGGAAAAATGAACACCTACAGCTTTCTGTGCAAGCTCCAATTTCGCTTATTTTATTATTATGATCATCTCTCCCTGTGTAGGTCGGTGCCAACAAAATATTTTTGCATTCGGAGGAGAAAACTGGTGATTGAAATTTTGTGAGAAGATTCTGCCACAGTGAAAACATCTTAGTTTTAATTATGTCCACCCCAAACCCTGTATCATTTCAGTGACCCCTCCCGATTTCACAATAATACAAAATGTGCTTCCCTTCTTTGAACTATTTTGATATACTCCGTTAGTCCTATTTAGGGAGGATCCCACACCACACAGCAGTATTGTGGAAGAGGACAGACAAGCATAGTGTAGACAGTTTCTTTAGTAGATCTGTCACATTTTGTAAGTGCCCTTCCAATAAAACACAGTCTTCAGTGAGCCTTGCCCACAACATTTTCTGTGTGTTCCTTGCAATTTAAGTTGTTCGTAATTGTAATTCCAAGGTATTAAGTTGAACTTATGGCCTTTAGATCTGACTGATTTATCACGCAACCAAAGTTTAACAGATTCCTTTTAGCACTCATAAGGATGGCCTCCCTTTTCATTATTTAGGGTCAATTGCCAATTTTTGCACGATACAGATATGTCTTCTAAATCATTTTGCAACTTGTTTTGATCTTCTGATGACTTTACTAGACAATAAATGACAGCATCGTCTGCAAACAACGAAAGACGGCTACTCAGACTGGCTCTTAAATCATATAGATAAGGAACAGCAAAGGGCCTATTACGCTACCTGGGGGAATGCCAGAATCACATCAGTTTTACTCTAAGACTTTCCATCAATTACTGCAAACTGTGCTTTAACCGACATGAATACATGAATACAGTCGCATGACAGCGATATTCCATAAGCACGTAATTTCACTACAAGCTGCTTGTGTGGTACAGTGTCAAAAGCCTTCTGGAAATCTAGAAATACAAAATAATTTCAAATTCCTTATCAATAGCACTCAATACTTCATGTGAGTAAAGAGCTAGTTGTGTTTCACAAGGACAATGTTTTCTAAACCCATGTTGACTGTGTGTCAATACACGAAGTAATTCATAATGTTAGAACACAATATATGTTCCAAAATCCTGCTGCATATTGACGTTAATGATATGACCTATTGCTTGTGTCTTGCTGCTAGCACATTTCACATACGACTCTCTGGATTTTCTGTCAGGTTTCGAGACAAAGTTTCGTTGTGTAAACTATTATAAACATCTCACATTGAAGTCCGCACTAAATTTCGAACTTCTGTAAAAGTTCGCCAATCTTGGAGATTTTGCGTCCATTTAAATTTGGCATGTTTGTCTCGTCGTTTCTGCAACAACATTCTGATCCATTTTGTGTACCAAGGAGAATCAGTTCCGTCGTTTGTTAATTTATTTGGTGTAACTCTCAATTGCTGCTGATACTGTTTCTTTGAATTCAAGCCACACCTGATCTACACTTACACTGTTCATTTGGGAGGAGTGGAGATTGTCTCTCAGGAAGGTGTCAAGTGAATTTTTATCTGCTTTTTTTTTTTTATATGTATATTTTTCATTTATTTTTGGAGGATTTGGGGATTACAATATTCAGTCTTGCTACAACAATCCTGTTTTCACTAACCCCTGTATCCATTTTTTTATGCATACCTCCAGATTTAAACACGTATTTTCGACAACATATTGAGGATAAATTAAAGTCACCACCAACTATAACTGTACGAGATGGGTACTTGTTTGAAATTAAACTCAAGTTTCCTTTTAACCTTTCAGCAATTTTATCATCTGAATTGGTAGGTTGGCAAGAGGATCCAATTATTATTTTATTCCAGTCGCCAATAATGACCTCTGCCCATAGTAACTCACAGGAATTATCTGCTTCAATTTTGCTAAAAGATAAATTACTAACAGCAACAAACATGCCACTCCCAACTGTGTTTAGCCTAGCCTCTCAGAACAGTTAGGTTCTTTGCAAACGTTTCGGCTGAACTATCTCTGGCTTTAGCCAGCTTTCAGTTCCTATAATAGTTTGAACATCTATTAGTGCTTGGAGCTCTGGTAGCTTCCCAAAACAGCTACAACAATTTACAACTGTTATACTGATGGTTCATGTATCTACGTTCTTCATTTATTCGGCCTGCATCCTTTGAGATTGAAGCCCTTTTTGTATTTTCCCAAGATCTTCTAACTTAAATACCACAAAGTCCATGCCCCACAACCCCTGCTACCCATGTAGCCACCTCCTGCAAGTAGTGCACTCTTGACCTATTCAGCAGAACCTGAAACCCAACCATCCCGTGGTGCAAGACAAGGAATCTGCAGCCTATACTGTCGGACAACCACCCGAGCCTCTGATTCAGACCCTCCAGTCAGCTCTGTACCAGAGATCTGCAATCGGTCCTGTCAACTATGCTGCAAATGGTTAGCTCTGCTTTCATCTCTCAAGCAAGACTGGCAGGCTTTACCACTTCTGTTAGCCACTTCAAACCACAGAATCTCTTCCAATCCCAAGTGACACATCATCGGTACCAACATGAGCCATCACCTGCAGTTGGCTACACCCTGTGCTCTTCATGGCATCCGGAAGGACCCATTCCACATCTGGAATGACCCCGCCAGGTATGCACACTGAGTTCTATCATCTATCTGTAATGGCCTATGTCCTGTAACAACATACCACCACTACCACGTGACTCAGTTCTCAGCTATCTGGATATTAAAGATACAAACCATATCAACAATTTTTTATCTGTAGGAAAGGGCCATAAGGATAATAATTATATGTGGTAGTTGGCCCATGATAAAGCACTTTTTAAAAAACTGTGTATCCTTACTGCACCAAGTGAACAGTATGTACCAACCTCTCGAGGAAACAAGGGAAAATACTACTAAGTTTTTCAACAATATTGTAGTCCTATACGTTATCATGGAACGAGAGCAAGTTTGGCCTTACATTCATGCAGGAAAAAAAAAAAAAATATCTACACATATATCATGGAATAATATGGTACAATAAACTGTTTGAGGAGATGATAAAGAGTACTACAATACATCACTTTGGAAAGGCAGATAAAATGTTGTTCATAAGCAATGCATACGGCACAATTTGAAGGTTACTTAGAAGGCTCAGGATAGTGGTTAATAATGAAAGTGGACAACTACAACACCCTGTCACATTGCAACACATGATCACAATGTAATACTTTTACAAGGAACTTGTGTGCCAAGATCTACAGGGGTCAACCGAAGACTGGTGCCACCAGACAGCTTTGATCCATGCCATAAATGTAATGTGTTGTGTGTGACATCACAGTCAAACAATGTATTTAAAATGGATTGTGTTTACAGAGAATGGGTTGGAGTATACTGTGGCGCTCTCAAGTGTGGGATGTTCATGGTTCTAAATTAACTGTAAGTGATTCACTGGACTTCTTTAATGCTATTTGTGAGAACAATACTAAAATGTTGATGGCAGTTTGTTAGTGAACTGCAGTTATCAGCTACAGACTCATTGCTGGATTTGGAATTATTAGTGCAATGTGTTGTTTATTTTATGTTTCATTTTCTGTTAATCATAGATTTGACAATGAAGTTCACAAGCAGGTTGCTGTGTCCAACATGAGAGATGACTTGTTAGCCAAAATTAAATTGCTACAGTTGTTCGGTTTCACTGCTGAGTATGTGAAGTGTTATGTTTGTAGATGCAGTATAAGAATGACCAAAGTTGCTGTGTCTTAGATCAAGGACCAACAGATGTGGCATTGTCAGTAGGACAAGTTTTGGCTTGCTATTCAAAGGGGTTCTTGGTTTGAGAAATCTAGGTTGGTGATCTTGAAAATGTATTCATTCCATTATTTTTGCTGTCACTCATTGACAGAATTTTGTACTCAAGGGAACAGGCATTAGTGACCGGACTAGACGGGTTTCCTTTCTGAAGAAAGGTGTGCATTGAATTAATTAAGTGTAGGGGAGAAAGGGTTAGTGCTGTAGTTGAAATTGACAAGTCTGCATTTGCAAAGGTAAAGTATCACAAGGGTAGGGCATTGTGCAATCATGAATATGATGGGGTGATGTTATCAACAAGACTGTTTCTTATGATGTGTTTTTTTAATACTGTGGATAGAGGGACAATCAGCCTTTAGCCGTGAACCATAGTGTTGTAAGAAAGGATTGTGGACCTGAGCTTGTGCTAACTATCAGTAAAATCCACAGTAAAGATGGGGAAGAGACACTCCTCCACCTTGCAGTCTCGTGTAGATGAGTACTGCTGAGCAAGAGTGTTCCACATATTTTTCTCCATTTAAAAGTTTGTTGAGGGTTATTTGAAGAAGTATAAACCAAAGGTTGTTAGCTGAATTGGTTGG
This sequence comes from Schistocerca piceifrons, assembly GCF_021461385.2. Lineage (NCBI taxonomy): Eukaryota > Metazoa > Arthropoda > Insecta > Orthoptera > Acrididae > Schistocerca > Schistocerca piceifrons. Next base: position 717,441,468 of record NC_060139.1, on the reverse strand, counting down.
AGGTGGGGTGGGGGGAGTTTTGTTGATTACAAATGTGTGGGGGTAAGAGAGATTTTGGCTTATTTTTACTTTCCTGTGTTTTTTAAATTTATTCTGAAGGAACGAATTACGTAATTTTTTTGTTAGTTGTATTTTCGTTTACAATGGGTATCAGTTTGAGGTGCGCAGTGGATTTGCAGGGGGGGGGGGGGTGAGAAATGGGTGGTATTTATGTTTTTTGTTATTCAGCAGAGAGAGAGAGAGAGAGAGAGAGAGAGAGAGAGAGAGAGAACCATGTGTTTGTGCCACCAGCTAAGATTTGTGTGTCACCTGACTGGTTGGTATGTGAAACATGCAATACATGTGTTTATGTGCATAACTGCATTTTTCTTTTGTACTGAAATTTGAAATTGGTGTTAATGTAATTTTTTATGAGTCTTTGGGTTGTTACGTTCATTGTAGGTAATTATATACGAGTCTGACTGGTGCATATGTGGCGTCTGTTTCACCAACACTGGCAAAGATAAGTTTTCAATATTAGCTGTATCAGCAAGTTTTGGTTTTGTGGTACTGTGAATTTCATTTTAGATATATAAATCCAGTAAAATGTCCAATGCCAAGGTGCCGAGCTATGTGTAGTTTTGTGAAATTTGTGTTGGCTATATACAGTTCTTGCAAAACAATTAGCTCTTTACTCGCACAAAGTATTGAGTGCTACTGACACGGGATTTCAAATTGATTCTATATTTTTGTATTTCTGGAAGGCTTTTGCCACTGTACTGCACAAGCAGCTTGTAGTGAAATTGCGTGCTTTTGGAATATCGTCTCACTTATGTGACCCTGGATTCCTGATTTCCTGTCAGAGAGGTCACAGTTCATAGTAATTGATGGAAAGACATCGAGTGAAACAGAAGTGATTTGTAACATTCCCCTTTGCTGTTTCTTATCTATATAAATGATTTGAGAGACAATCTGAGCAGCCGTCTTAAGTTGTTTGCATATGATGCTGTCGTTTACTGACTAGAAAAGTCATCAGAAGATCAAAATAAATTTCAAAATTATTTATAAAACATATCTGTATGATGCAAAAATTGGAAATTTACCCTAAATAACAAAACGTGTGTGGTCATCCACCAAAGTGCTAAAAGGAATCCCTTAAACTCTGGTTACAAGAAAGACCAGTCAAATCTAAAAGGCCGTATTTTCAACTAAATACCTTGGAATTACAATTACAAACAACTTAAATTGTAAGAAACACACAGAAAACGTTGTAGGGAAGGGTAAGCAAAGACTGTGTTTTATTGGCAGGACACCTAGAAAATGTAACAGATCTACTAAGGAGACTACCTACACTACGCTCGTCCGTCACCTTTTAGAATACTGCTGCACGGTGTGGGATCCTTACCAGATAGGACTGACAGAGTACATCGAAAAAGTTCAAACAAGCGCAGCATGTTTTGTATTATTGCAAATTAAGGGAAGGAGTGTCACTGAAACATACAGGGTTTGGGATAGACACCATTAAAACAAAGGCGTTTTTCGTTGCGGAGGAATCTTCTCACGAAATTCCCATCACCAACTTTCTCCTTCGAATGTGAAAATACTTTTTGACGCTGACCTACAAAGGGAGAAACAACCACCATAATAAAATAAGGGAAATCAGAGCTCATAAGGCAAGATATAGTTGTTCGTTGTTACTGTGCACTGTACAAGAGTGGAACAATAGAGAATTGTGAAGGTGGTTCGATGAACCCTCCGTCAGGCACTTAAATGTGATTTGCAGAGTATCCAAGTAGATGCAGATATAGTGGGTGAAGTGAAATTTTCAGTGTTGGTTTTTGATGCTATGTTTGGGTTTGCTGTCTGTATTAACGCTATATAGGTCAAATGAAACTTCCAATGTTATCTTCTCCCCCTCCAAGCTTTTTTATTGTGGTTTAGTTGATAGTTGAGCATTTCATTTGCTTGGTTGTTGTGTATCTGTTTCAGTATGTCTTCATTGTTACGATTGCCATATATAGTTTGTCCGCACCTAAGACCCCCCCCCCCTGCCCCCCCATATTCCTGCAACTATCCCATTATTTTCTTGTCATCTATATAATTAAATATGTTTCATATTATTTGTGGCTGTTTGTGTGTGTCATGTGTGACACTGTCACTATACTGTGTATGCATGAAATAGCAATGTCAGCCACCTCGACGACATCGTAGATCAAACTTGATGGGTGGTATCATAAGCTTTGGTTAGCCCATGTATAGTTGATGACAAAAATTTATTATTCTCCTGAATTAAACATATCACACACCATGAGGTGATGCTGACTCAGTTTTTCAGGCAGACTGAGAGCAGGACAGACTGAGGGCATAGCTGCTCCTTTACTGCCTGAAGTGAGTTTTCCGAACAGACTGGAGGGACTGTTAGGAGCATAACAGCATGTTTGTGATCCCGGAATCATCAGTGGGTGTCACTAGTGTGTGTAGCACAAGACTGTTTTATAGTATAAGTTATCTGGTGCAAATTAAAGAACACTGTACAATAGGAACCAAGCAAATGAGGCAGTGTAGTTGTTGGAACACTGAACCCATTCAGGAGGATGGCAATTGCTCTGTCTAACCATCGTGATTTTGGTTTTCTTTATTTCATGCAAATGCTGGAACTGTTTCTTTAGCAAGGCCAAGGTCGACTACCTCTCCTACACTCACATAAAAAATACTTATTTATTCTATGTGCATGTGTATTTTGAGTTATTGACTTCCTCTGTATTTTGATGAAAAATGCTGTATCACTCTGACAGCGTCCTTAAACAAATAAATACATCAAAGTTTAGTGTATTTGGAACTTCTGAAAGCTATAAAAAACAAACATCTTAGAAATGTTCAGCATTCAACCATATTTACAAATTAATTTTGTGATGTGAATGCAAAATGACTCATTTCACATCATTGTGATTTATCATGCAAAATAATACATGGAACACGAAACTAACAAACTAACTCAAAGGTTGATAGCATAAACATAGTCCATGCATTTGTAGGAAAGTTCAGAATTTACTAATTTTCTGACAGACGTATACACAAACACTGATAAAAGACCTTTATCTAGTGCCTTTTAGTATCTACCTGGTTGTCGTCAAAATGCAGGGACAATTTGTCATGAGAAATGTTTTCAGTAAGTACGAAGAGAGACTGTGATAGTGGCAACACTTTCTGGTTTCCATTTACATTCGGTGAAAAAATTTGCATCACAACAGCATTCTGAGGGCACTATAGTCCATGAGATAGAACATGAGCCCTGACATTTAAAATGGGCTTCTTAGGGCTGCTGCTTTGCGCACCTATCGCAAACAATCATGTAATGTCGTTTTGTATGGATGTCTATGAAGTGCTGCTGTTTTGCCACAGTTCTATGCGTGACTACAATTTTTAGTCACATAGCTTCAGTACCACATGCAGCCTTTTTTTGCTTTGCAACTGTAAGCTGGCAGAAGTCAGCAACAGTGGCCTACATAACTTCAGGATTCCTTCGAGTGCTTCCAGTTACAAAGAAAGTGGCCCTTGTGAACACAGCTCTGGTAATTACAGAAACAGATGGAGCTGAAACAATTCCATAAGGATTCTCCATGGCTACGCTACTGCTTTATCGAAAAAAAATCTAAGTGTGTGTGTGTGTGTGTGTGTGTGTGTGTGTGTGTGTGTGTGTGTGTGTGTGTGTGTTTGAAAGAACAGACTGCACTAGAGACGTATGAGAATCTCACAACTGAAAGTTCATTAATTTCACACTTATAAATTTGGTCACACTGTGAAGAGACACGCTAAGAAACTATTCTGATTTTAAATAAGTGGCAGGTCCAATAATTTGTGCAACACAATAACAACAAAAATAATGTGTGTTGACACTGTCAATAAAAAAGTGGTTACCTGCTTATCTTCTTTGTAAGCTGCTGGGCTTTTCGGCTTCTTGGATGGATAACTTTTGTGAGCTTCTTTAGATCATTCTGAATTGATTTAGGCTGAAAGAAATCAACTCACTTTGTATTTTTGACATTGCTGCAGTTTCAGACTGACGCATTCACAGAATGAAAGACATAAAAAAAATGGTGTGAAGGTGAAGTAAATTAGTTAAATGAGTCAGCATCTAGTTACAGCAGTAGGAATAGAGAATACAGAATAACAGTGGTTAACTAGCATCCCATTTACAACAAAGCAGAAGCTTGGATTTATGAAGGAAATTGGCCGTCTCCTTTTCAAACATCCATTCTTGCATTTGCCTTATGATCTAGGTAAACCACTTATAATCTAAATTTGGATGACTGGATGGAGATTTTAACGACATTTTCATTGCAGATCTAGAGTCTTAACCTCGCTTCATACATAAAGGGACTGAGTCTCAGAGAGAGAGAGAGAGAGAGAGAGAGAGAGAGAGAGAGGGGGGGGGGGTGGGGGGGGGGGGGGGGTTGGGGGGGGAGGATAAATTCTAGTGTCCGATTCCACTTGTCGGCTTTGACAAATGACATCATACCTAAGACAAAGACGCTGCATGGAGGCAATCTATGACAGGAACAGATCATACTCATAAACAAATGAAGCATGTGATAAAATTACTCACATTTAATGTGATTATTATTTACACACAATTACATCCAAACGAGATCAAGACAAAGAAAATAAATAAGAACAAGATTAAAAAAATTATGTCAGATTAGAATTATTACCATAACCGATGTGAGTAGAGGGCTGCAGACAGCCATTAAATGCATTACAGAACAATGAATGGTGAAATCATACTATCATAAAATTGCACTAATTTTCGTATTAAGCATTCATTCAAATGGAAGAAACACAGGAAAGTTGGGGCTTTGGACAGAGAGAAACAAAATTGCAACAGAAAAATGGGAAAATAAAGCGAATGATAAATAAGAATTACTAACATGAAATATGGAGAAACCAGCACCCTAAATCCTAAAAGAAGCAGTTACACAAGTAAGGAAAATCCATAGAACGTAACAAATACTGGAATCGATAAATAGAACTGACCTATATACATATGAGGTCAATTCTAGTTACCGATTCCAATATTATTACCTTTTTCACAGAAGTTCAGATGGCAATTACAAGTGCAGAAATTGCATTAGATTTAGCACACACCCTGAAGAAACAATCTAATCAATGAACCATCGAATAACTGGAATCAGTAACTAGAATTGACCTATACAAGTCATCAGTCCTAGTTACAGACTTCAACTATTCAACCGTAGAATGGTGGGAGTTGGTAACTGGAATTGACCTATATATGGAAAAACGATTTACATAATGAACCATGGACTGTTTGGAATCTGTAACTACAACTGACCTATATACCTAAATTCCAGTTATCAGTTCCACACTCTCCCTGGTAAATAACATATCAATATGTCAATTACAGTCACTGATTCCACAAACCATTATTTTTCAACGTCTTTGCAGTAATTATGTGCAGTAGGCCTATTACATTGTAGGATTTCTATTTCACTGTTACTTTCTGTACTACTGCAATAAATAAATTGTTGGACATGGCAGTACATAGAGGAAAGAAGCAATGGAAAGAAACATGGACAAAAGAATTCTCCTATGTAGGACAAATTTACTAATCCATTTCAAAGAACTTATTGTCCAAAGTAGTAAAGAAAACATTTCCAAAAATGAAAAGCTCTAAAAACACACTTAAATAAATAAAACATAAGAATAACAGAACCTTGGAACCGATAACTATGCTAAAAATAATTCACCGCCAGCTGCAATAGCTCAAAAATGACTAACGATAGAATTTGTACCTCAGCAAAGAAAGTAAAATTGACAGAAGTACAGCAAAAACATCGAAATTAAAAACATGAAAAGAAACTTACCACATATGAACTTCCAAAGGAGTGAAAGATCAAGGCTGACAAGAACACAAAAAATGGACATAACAAGAAATAATTATGAGATCAAAGTATAACAAAATATGCAAAAACTAGAATAACTTGTAAAAATTAATAAGAAACACTACTGCCAGCCACGAAAGAAGCACCACCTAAATCAATTCATCCCCACCATCAGCCCCTAACCGTATGCTAAATTTTAAAATAAAAAAGCCAAATGATATCACAAGTCAATCATATAAAGCTGCAGGCACAAGGTACAACAAGCGACCCTCGCCCCCACCATTGAACCCAAAAAAAAATATTAACACAACAGAAAACCTTCCCCCCCCCCCCCCTTCAGAGAAACCAGGAAAGTACCAAACCCACAGATCATGAAAAAATACGAAACCCACCCACACCTAACAACACGAGCCTTGCATATTTTGCTGACCATTTTCATAAATACTAGAAATACACAATAACCTTTAGAAATGCACTTCCTCCAACAGTATTCATCCAAATGGCCTGCTGAAATCTTTCTCTTTCCCACTCGACAAGAGATTTTACAGCCCCCCCCCCCCCCCCAATACCCCTCAATAGTATTTGCAACTGCCCCCATCTTGTAGTCTTTAAACTCAATGTAGTGATTTACAACCTAATGATAACACCTGTCCCCAACTCCTAGGAAACAAACCCTTTTAACATTACCATTGAACTTTCTCCTACAAATTCCTCAATTTAAGAGGCTAACACTGCATTCATACAATTTGGAATGACCCTAAATACAATATCAGCACAATCCCACTAAGAAATTATTACTCCAAAAAACCAAAACCCAACAACCTCATGCTCCCTTCATACTTTTTCTTTCCAAAATGTGACTCTTCTACTTCAACTTTAACCAGGATGGCTACGCAAACTTAAGTGCGGGGGGAATTCCCTAGAACTCCAGGAATGGGCAACCAAATAGAAACGGCCTCATAATAAGTCCCTAATAAATTAATGTTGAGCATGTAGGTGTGAGGAGCAACACTCAGTAACTAAAAGTTGGTGGAGGAAAGGTCGGATGATGTGTGTCATGATATATAACAACCTTATTCCACTAGTACTACAGTGTACAGGAAAGTAATCAATTAGAACCTGGTCTGATAGAAACTGAAGAGCACATGAGGGTATGGTACAGTTACGGTGTGTGAATGAAATGCCACTTAATAGGAAACAAAGAACATTTTTCGAAAGTTCTATAATGGGTAACGTGCTTCAGAGTGTTTAATAGGAAAAAGGTCTTTAAGATTGTGGAAAGTGCACACAACATTACGATTCAAAACAAATGTTTGGACAGCGCAAACTGGCAGTTTCAAAACCAAAAACCATTTATGGTAAAACTTACGAAGGCAAGACTATCACTATTTCTGCGGAACTTCTATGTCGCACAAACCGCGGACTATGTCACACAAACCCCGGAAATAGTTAAATCGCTACACTGCTCCGTATAATACTGACATTAACTACCACCACTCTGGAGAAATTACTACGAAAATGGGTTATACATCAATACCTTGAACATGATACGAAATAAATGCTTCGACCAATCACTTCCCATTACGTGCAAGAAATAAGTGAAAATAGCAATAAAGACCATGAACAACCATGAATATTCCATGGAAACGTTTACGTCTCTCTCTTCTAATTTGACATCAATAATCACAATCATTTCAATTCAGCTAGCGCTACCAGAAACCTTCAGCTTAAATTCTTCATTACTAAGCAAATATTTCAGATAACTAATTAACAGAGTGTGTTTGAAAATGAATTGTTTACACGCTTTCAGCAACATACCATTTTCGCAGTACTTAAATCACGCACGTACGACACAAACACACGTGACTCACATTTCATTAAGTCAGAGACTATATTCCATTTCGGACGTAGACTTTGGAATTATAATTTATGGGTGTTTACTCCCATATTCCTGGCAAAGTTTCTGATTTTAAAATAAATAGAGACCTAGGTTCCATCAAGCATCACTGCTATTCCATTTCAAAAACTGTAAAGCAATATTGCACTTCCTTAAATACAATTATTTAGATTTGCTACAATAAAAAATTTTCAAACGAAATGTATCTATGAAATTATATTACGATAGTTATTACTAAATATTGCCGCATAAGTATTTGCATATGACTTTTTACATGAGATTATGAGACTATGAAGGCTGGAAACTTGCCCTATTACAAACTGAGTTTACCATGCGAATTTACGCAATACTTGCAATTGCTTACGTTTCGATATTTTTGCTCATATATATAATTATTCAGGGAGTCCTGATTTATATCTGGTTTCATCTTTCTCACAACAATCGATTCTAACATCAGAGCGAACGAGGCAAAGTCAAATCGGATACCGCTCAAGACGTTGTTTCGCATTGGAAGAAACAGCTTTTCCGCGGTAAAGGTAAGCGATTTTATTTGCTATATGTTTATATTTGCTAACTACAATCCAGTAAGTGACTTATTCTCTACTGCGTGTAGCAATCGTATGTAAAAATGAAGCTAGTCTGTGGCATTTGCCGTACGTCTTAAACTCACGCGTCCCTAGTACATTTTCGAGCGAAATTAATTTCCACATCTTCATTTCATCTGGTAAATATCTATGGACATAAAAAAAGCTTCGGGTCAATCGTAGAAAAAGGATATCGATAATCTGCATTTGCAAAATGCAAAACGAAGTAGTCTCACGAGATATTTCGAATATTTCAAACAAATTTTGCATTTTGGAACACAAAAGCAACAAATTTAGTTTACTAACTCTGCAGCAGAAGTTTTGTCTGAAAACGCTCAGTATTTCGAAACCTCTAACTGATTACCGGTACCCTGAATGAAATATATGTGTCCACAGCTGTTCATATTGCGTAATACATGTATAATGCAGTGGTTTCAATATCAGTTCAGTACAATGGTTTCTGCATTTCCTGCGCAGCTGAGCCATGTGAAAAAACACTTGCCCTTTTGTGTATTTTTTAGTCTGAGCTATTCAAATAATCAAAATTTCCCGAATCTCGTGCAGTAATGTCTGACAGTGCAATTTTTTTGAAAGGAGGGAATGTCTGCAGTTTAAAATTTCCTTTTTGTATAAGAGATATAAAGAAGGAATATTTGTAGCTACGCAAGCCACACATCTTTTTGAACATTAGAAACGTAGTAACAATGTAAGAGAGCGCCCTCTCCTTTGTTTTAAGTGGAAAATAAGAGCAGCTTACTCTTAAAACAAATTAGTTATTCGAATCTACTCAGTACCAGTCGCAAAATATTAGTGAATTTCTTTCAGTTTGGGACAACTTTAACGTAGATAAAAAACTATTTTAAAAATTTAATGATAAGAATTTTACTGTAACGCAATTTATACTTTCTCTGAGTGAAAGATGGGGCTGAGGAAGAATGTGGTAGCTTGATTTAGACGTTCATTGAATATTTGCACATGTATGTTGGGTACACTATAGTGGTATAAGCAGGTGGGTGGATGGTACGATGGGTAGGGGAAGAGTGCGACAAGCCACTAACATCATTCTGCTGCTTCAGTCTCTGCCGTGAACTGCAAGAAGCACAAAGAACGTTAGCCATTGATTTTCATTTTTGTGTATGTATGGAGAGTCGATTTCACTCTTGTATGTTGATTATGGGTAATATAAAGTGAACAACTACTGTTAATTGACCAGCATTAGTAAGATGAGCATGTTTTCTTACCCACGTTCAGAACACACTAAAAATTTTGATGTTTAATAAATGCAAACTATGTCTTTAATTTGTTACAAGAAGTAACACTAATTTAATTTTACACTGCAAATTACAGATAAAAGTGAAGTAAGTATCTAATTTTGTACACATCATTTCATAATTGTTATATCTGCTTAGGACAGAGCTCCAATAACTGTGAAAGTCCCAGACCAAAAAAAAATTAAATTAAAGGTGGATCGATTGGTCACCTTAGCAGTAGCTATAGTTTTCTGACTACCAGTATCTAAATTTTTTTAGATTGATTCTCAAGCAGAAATAAGTATCCCCTTTTGTAGCATACCCAGCATTGAGATATCAGAGTAGTAAATTTAGGGAATGTGTGGTGTGGGAAGAGCATGTAGCGTGCGCTGGAATATTGCAAAGTATTCATCGCCTGTCTCTACACGGAATAAATCGTGAAAACACTTGTAACTTGCACAACACTGCAGAATTCAAGGCTTGTGCCAAGATGCTTGCATGTGGAAGTATTCTGCTGGCTCTGCCCATCAGAATCTGACATGGCAGAAAAGTAAGAAACTTATAAGAATCATATCATTTCCCCATTCCCATCACCAACAGACAGTCATGGAACCATATGAAAATTCGTTCATGTTGTTTATGTTTAATCATTTGAACAGTTCACGATTTTTGTTATATTACAACACTTGTATTCCACAGATCTCAAAGAAAGAGATCTCTTGAATCTGGAAAGAAGTCAAACATGTACATGTAATATGAGTACAATACAATGAAATGTCTTAATATTTCAAAACATTATTGTAATATAGCTATAATGAACATATAAAATAATGTATAAACATTAATTTTACGATTTGCTATCAAGTTGTTAACAATGGAGAGCAGTTAGCCAACAGAAGTTCTTTGAGTCTTAAACTCCATCCTACATGACATTTCAAATTCTTGTTGAATACATGTGCACCCAAGATGTCTGACTCCTTTCTGAACTAATAATAACTCCTTGAAGCTTTTTTATCAGTAATTATGGTTCTATTGTTAAATTGATGTGTTTCACTATTTTTGAGGACAGATAAATATTGATAATGATGAAATACATTTATGGATATCATTTACAAGAAATGTGTGCAGTATATTCTAGCGTTAACACAAAATATAATTCTTATAATATGCTACTGTATTCTGTAAAATGAGTGGCTCCAAAAACGCGTTCTATAATGCACTGTGGAATGGAAATATGCAGAATAAATTGGTTTATTTATTCTTAAATAACTTACAGCAGGCATAATGTCTACTGCAAATGTAGATGAAATAGGGTACTTCGTTAACTCTAGGCAGTGCGTTTTTCAGTTAACGTTATGATGTACCCTTTCTACTTCTTCTGTTTCATTGTTTGAGAAGGTAATTTTTGTAGTTTGTGAAGTGCTCTGAGAAGCACTGAACTGTATGTACTTGTAGCAATTCAGCTATCGTTGGACCACCTTTTGGTGTTTTCAAATATTTTGTTAGCTACGTTTTCAGTAAGGGATCTGTTATTGTATTTTTCCCTAAACTTGTATCATCTTCAGAAGGAATAAAATTTGCGACTTTTGAATTTACAATGGGAAGAAGCAGAGGATAAAAAAAGAATCATGTGGTACATCACATTTGATTGCTTCAAATTCTGAGTACCTGTTATTATTTGATCGTCATGGAACCAATATACTTTGCTTTCTGTCAACCAAATAAAATAAAAGCCATGAACCTGGTGTGTCTACTATTCCACAATATTTTAACTATTGCCTGAGTATATCATGCTTCACACATTAAAAAACTGTATCCAAGACACAAAATACTTCCATTGGTAATAATTGATAAATTTATTGATCCCAGTATATCATCTATCAAAGTGAATAGCCTGTTCAGTTAATAGTCTTGTTTGTCACTGAGCATGTTTTCTACTACTAAGTGCTTTAAAGCCTATTCTAAACTTTTAAAAATACTGACAACGATGAGATAAGTCAATAACTTGTACTAATTTTTACATCCTTTTTTAAGAAGTGGCTTAAAAGGAGCAAATTTAAATCTCACTGGGAATGTATCACTGTGAAAAGATTCATTACATAAGCAACTTCATGCATTGCAGAATTCAGCTGAACAACATTTGATTATTTTACTGTTGATTTCTCCACAACCATCCACTTAAACAGCCTACAACTACAGCAAGGAAAGGGATTTCACCTGCAACTATTTAGTTACAAAACTTGTAAAAGGGATGTATTTTTATTGTCTTTCAGAATTTACCCAAACTGCCATCTCACACCTAGTTTTGGTGTTCTTTTATTCTGAACAGTTCAAAATTATATAGCGTTTTAACATTTGTACAGTTCAAAGTTATATAAAAATATGAATTACATGTAAAAATTTTTGCATACAAGATGAAGGATATATCACATATGGAGTAGTCTGAGCTGCAGTCCAATATAAAGTGACAAAACTCTTGTTTCATATTGCCGAGCTTTTTCCATCTCAGGCAACAATAAACCAAAATTATAAATCTATCCAACATTATAGGAATGGTTCTGCTTCTAAAGATGTTACAAATTTTAGTGAGCATCGTAATTTTTATTAGTTTAGTAGTCCAGTTTTCTTTAGTGAGATGTTTGCATTGATTACAGTCTGCATACACTGCAATATTGTTAGGAACTAACTGGTTGTAAATTGAAGACTAAATTCTCTAAAATTATTATCAAGTATTTTCATGTTCTTCATATTCCTAACACATTATAAAATTATATTTATTTTGATCCTCTTCTTTTCACATACATATGGAATGTAGTCCTAAGACTGATTATATAGAGGTGTATCTTGTAGTTCTAGTGATTAACCTTTAGTTTTTCAAAAGCTGTTGCAAACTTTTGTGATTTTTTATCTTATCAAACCATTGTACTGATGGAATTATTTAATGAATTAATGCATTTGATTACCTTTGTTTTTAGATGTTTTATCCATTTATTGTACCAGTCTTATGCGAACTGCTTTCTCAGTGTGGATATAATTTCTGTTACTGGGATTTTTTTATACTTAAGAATCCCAGTGTAGGTCATGGATGTTCATTGATCCAAACCCTACTGTACTACAGATGTAACTTTTGTGATATAAGAATCAACATGGAACACAGAAATACTGTGAAAATAAGCTCTCACTGCTACCTGCCCTGCAGGACAGGTGTTGCTAATTGGCTAACGTTCAGGAGTCATAGGAAAGGCAGTTTGGTTTTAAGCACTAACCACTAGATATGTCTACAATCAGGGTATCATTATCCTAATGGTGGTAGCCATTCTAGCAGATAAAGTACAGCAGCAGCTCCTTATAGTTTCTAGCGCCACTTCCAGTTCTGAAAAGTGATGTTGCCTTTCCTTACTTCATAACTGAGATCCTGCTGGCTTCAATCTTGTGACTTACGTGAGATTATGGTTTGAACAAATTCTTCATTAGCAAAATTCCCTATTTATATATTTAACTGATGGATTTCGTGGTACAGTTAGTAGATACTGGAAAATTAACCAAAGGTCTTCAGTTAAATCAAACAGTCATGCTATGATATATTTTTTGTCATTTATCTTGTCTTCCACCTCTGGCAACAATTTAATAAGAAAAATGACGAGCTGCACCAGGGTACTGAGTCCTCATTAAACTGGACACGCCAGTTGTAAGGTTAGGTTAATATCCCCTGTTAGTCCTATGTGGTGTCAGTCCCACATGCTCAACAAATGTACAAAGATGGAACACACAGGTCTCTTTTGTAAGCAGTCTCCTTCGTAGATGTGTTCTTTAATTGCTCTTGAAGCATGCTGCTTTATAAACTCGGAACAGTATCATTTTCAATTTGGGCCTTCCACTTTTTGAAGGTTGTACTGTCTAATCTCAAAGCCTCTGTCTGCGTTTGATTTGATTTGATTTATTCAGGGAGACAAAAGAGCAGTGGTCTTAGCCTGCTATTTCCCAAAACTGAGTTTACTGTGTGGTTTTTCTCTCTCTGTCATCATAGTGAAGCCAGTCAGTATCCTTAAAGAGTGGTTGGAGACCCTTTACTAATTATTTATTAGACACAATTTCTTTGGGAATTAATTACTCCAAATATTCATTCTTGTGGCGTTTAATATTTCACATTGGAAGATTAAATGTGATGCAGTTTCATCCCCCTCGCCTCAACATTTACGATTAGGAGCTTCTTCCTCTATACCCATCGCTTATAGGTGTTTCCTGAAGTTCCTATGGCCTGCCAGTAGCCTTACCACTATTTCAATCTGTCAGCTGTTCAAAGCCAGAATTATAGAACTTCAGCATCATTAGGCTGCCATGTCTTTGTTTTTGGATCTCAGTCCAATATCCTGTGTTGTGCTTACTGATTCATTTACATAGTTTTGATTTTACCATCGCCTTTGTATGGTTAGGCACCTTCTGCTCTAACAGATGGAGTCATCGGTCCTGTGCAGTCAAGCCTGTCAGCTTATTCATTGCTGCTAATTCCTGAGCGACCAGGAACGCATAGCAGGGTTACCCTGTTGCTTTTCCCTAGCTGCCCAAGGGCTTCATGACATTTTGTAAGGATCTTTCGATCTCGTTGCGGAGGATAACAGATTTTCGAGCTGCTTTGTTGTCTAAATGAATATAGATGTTGCGATCCTTGTAACTCCTGCACTTATTCTCCTTCTTGCACACTCTGATAGCAAATATCTCCGCCTGGAATAACGTGGCCGGCTTCTCTAGAGAGATTAATCTCTGTATTCTAGACTGTACCCTGTATACCTGAACCCAGCACCTTCGTCTGTTTCCGAACTGTCAGTAAACCAGATTATGTCGCCGTAACGGTATTGTGGTTCATTCCTCCATTGCTCTCTAATTACAATTGTTTCCTTGCAAGGTTTATTGAAGTAGCTGAAAGTTATCATATAGTCAGCTGCCATTTCCCCAACTATTCCATTGTTTACCACTTTCATGATAATGGTGTGGGGTTCCGGATATAATAAAGGTTTCCTGTTACTGCTACTACCACCATTGTAACCCAAAAACGTAATGGAGACATGTCCAGCATGATCTCCATGCTAGCAGTAGGTGAAATTTCGCTTGCTATAGCTAAGCAGGCCAGTCTCTCGACCTTTCTAAGCTCCTTAGTGGCCCCATTCTGCTGTACTTAATTTCACTATACTGAGCCCCATAATTATCATAGTTCTCCAGAATGAAATTTTCACTCTGCAGCGGAGTGTGGGCTGATATGAAACTTCCTGGCAGATTGAAACTATGTGGCGGACTGAGACTCAAACTGGGGACCTTTGCCTTTCATGGGCAAGTGCTCTACTGACTGCGCCAACCAAGCACAGCTCACGACTTGCCTCACATCTTTAATTCTGCCAGTACTTCGTCTCCTACCTTCCAAACTTCACAGAAGCTCTCCACAGTGGAAGTTTCGAAGATACGTTAATTTTGCATGACGTTCAGGGAGCATTGAGCCATTGTTGTAGCGGTGATTGCTAATTTACAGATTATTACTATGACTAAATAGTCTGTGTATTCTTGGCAGATGCAGTCTCTAGTATTTAACTCTTCAATGAGTTCATTCACCTCTAGGTTGCACAGTATTGTGGACAAAACCCCTTGCAGACACCTGCTGATGGTGGTGATCGCCATTTTCTCATTCATCATGGAAGCTTCTACCTTTGGTTCACTTAGCATTGTTATAATCCAGCTGCATATAGGCCTAATGCTCTTAACGCCATGCTCTTCTGCAGTTATGACCATAGATTCGAAGGTCGTATTGCTAATAGCCGCCCTAGCATACAGGAAGAAGCAGACAGCAATTTCCCGAAAGTGTAGAGCTTTTTCAGCGAAGAGCTTTTTCATCTGTCCAACAAGTTGCTGTTTCACACGGTTTGCCTGGTTGATAGGCTTGTTGGTTTTCATGTTTAGGGACCAAAGTTAACCTTCTGTTCCTAATGCGCACATTAACCAGTTTTTCTAATGTCTTATGGGGAAAGGAGGACAGACTGTTCTCCACAGTTTAGGAATGAAAACAACCTTCACTCTCCTCCAAGCATTAGGAATGACCCTTACATAGGAATCTGATTAATCCTTCTCCTGTTTGTTTCAGTAGAGGTGGAAAGATTCTATCTGGGCTTGGTCTCTTGAATGGTTGAAAAATTCCCACCACCCAATGGATTTTTTTTAAATCAACGCATTCTCTGCCATATTCCCAATTCTTTCTTTTATACATTTAAACCAGTACCTCTAAAGGACTGAACCTTGGTCTTTTTCTGTCAGAGTAGACTGAGGGAAGTGAGTCTTGAGAAAACAACCAGTGTCCCATGCCATGCCCCTGTATAACAGCCATAGTACTTCTTTAAAATATCTCCTGGATTAGTTGGTACTCATGTTAGTACTTTATGGCCCTAGTAGCTGTACCTTCCACGTCCTCACAGAATATCTTTCAAGATAATGGTTTTGCTTGCTTAATCACAAGGCAGTATTTGGCAAGGGTCTCCTGATGTTTTGGCCACTGTTGTTTCTTTCTTGCAAAGTTGAACAGTCTTATTATCTACTCCCTTTGCAATTCCAATTTATTGTTCCACAAGGTACATTCATGTCTGTGCACTTTTTGATGATTGGGCAGTTTTCTAAGTACAAGGTCATAATGGCAGATTTCACTTCACCTGACATTTCCTCAAGATCTACTGGATTTCTTATCGACGTTTCGACTTCAGATAGGCGTAAGTTTAGGTCTTTACTATATTAGTCCCAGTCTGTTTTCCTAGGATACCTATAGGTCATGGTCTGTTTAACACCCAACAACTCCAAACTTAATTTACATGTGGTCAGGTAAGGACAGCTCTAATGCAACATGCCTTTATTGATATAGCTACCCATTACGATAGACCCAAAAGTCATGTCAGTTACTTATTTCTTTCTTCTATTCCTGAAGGTAGTTTCCCACACGATTCAAGTTCTCTAAACTGCTCTCAAATATATATTCAATTAGGTGCTCACCCCTACTGTTAGTGTCGCTGCTCATTTGCATCACAACCAACAAACGGTTGTAATTCAGCTGCGACCGGCAGCCTACTAGTGTCCTCACTTCCTCAGAAGAAGAAGCACTGTGCTCATAAGGAAGGTAAGCTGAGACCAATACAAATTCCCTTCTGCTTCCTTACTTATGCTGCTTCACCTTGACGATTCCTGGAACAAAAGTACACCATCGACCTGAATGAAATTCCATTCTTGGTATCAAAACATATTCTGGGATTTTTAAATTTCTAGGATATATCGACTTATCTCGAGTTTCTCTGAGAGTTGGCATGGCCCCTTTATATAAACAGGGTTTCTGAATAACGGCTATGTCCACTTGCTGTCTGCCCAGAAAACAACTTAGGGTGACGCTTGCCCCTTATTGTGTTGCAGTTTTGTCGCTTACGATGTCCTTAATTACCTTGACAGTAACTTGTGAGAACCCTAAATACGGTTTCGGGTCCTGTTCTTGCAGTTCCCTCAGGGGTTCTTCGCCGTCTTCCACCGCAAGCGTTTGGCCTGCAGATACAACCTTCCACTTGATTACCCTCCAGTCCTTTGTCGAGACCTTCTACCTCTCCAACCGTACTTTTTCAGATAGAGTCTTTAGGGAAACATCCGTAAGAAGTTTTGGAACCTAAACTGATATCATTGTGGTCTTGAAGAACACAGCTGCTGCCTTGATCAAAAGCTAAGCATCTTTGTCCAGACAGACCTTCCTGAATTTGATGCCTATCCTTGTGCAATATTCTGAAAGTCATCTGAACTAGCTCCTCCTCCTGCATGGTGACGTTGACTAGTGGATATCCTTGCTGGATAAATGCCATCCTAAAAACCTAGACCGCACTTCTATAAGTTCCTTTCCCTATTTCTTGCCTCAGCGTTTTCAGGATCTGATTACGCTGAAAAGTGGACGTAATAGACTCCTCCCTTGTTCTCTTGCTTCCTGTCTCAAAGATGGAAGGGATCTGCGTGCCCCTATCATTCTGAGACAATTTTTTCTGGAGATCCTAAATTCGAGACCTTTTAATTTCCACCATTTATATCCAGAAAGCCCTTCTTTGTCTTCCTTTTCCTTTTATTCTCTGAAAATTTTCTCCTCTGGCCCCAGACAAGCCCCTGATCTGATCCGACTTCCTTGTGACGTTTTCATCTTTTTGAACTGATCTACCATCCACTTCAGTTGTGGTCCTAAGAAAATTAGGGATATATCAGGTCAAGTCCTTTCTTCAGGCAATTTTCAGCATCTGATGCATGTTTCAGAAAACTCATGGCACTTTACTGCATTAAAACAATTTGTTAATTTGCTACCAGTTTCAGTCAATGACTATCATATGCCACGAAAAATTGACTAATCAAGTCACATGTCAGTTATGTCGAACCACAAAATCGCGTTAACTGTCGAACACATTAACAATAATACAGAAGAACAGTAATTTTCCCGCGTCAGCAACCTTCGTCAGGCACACAGTCTAGGAGGATTTCTCATAAGAAAACTCCCAATGTCTTCTTCTCTGGTTCCCTGAGCATGACCCTGTCCTCCTACGATTTGAAATTGCACTCTGTGAATCATCTGATGTGTGGCCATACCTCCTGTATATAGGTATGAATTTACTGCAAGGTGCACTGTGACCTGTTAAACCTGAAATTCTGCAACGTGTCGGAACAAGATGCTCCTCACAACTATTTCCCATAAACTGAAACATATCCACTGGTTCACTTGTCCTTGCAAAAATTACTTTCCAGTCCTTGAGTGCTATTCTGGACATGGCAAAAACAGAATTTCTTGTGAACAAATAACAATGATTCTTTCCGACTCACCGTATCTGACTGTCACAGCTGTTGGTTGCTGACAACCCTCCATTGGTGTGTTCGGTCGCAACCACTTCCAGGGTTGAAGAGTTTCTTAGGCTAGTTCAACACTGCTTGCCATCTAGTTTACACCAGTTCAGGGCTATAACACATTTTACATTCAATTTGTGGGAGTTGCCCACT
The DNA here is from genome assembly GCF_021461385.2 of Schistocerca piceifrons. Lineage (NCBI taxonomy): Eukaryota > Metazoa > Arthropoda > Insecta > Orthoptera > Acrididae > Schistocerca > Schistocerca piceifrons. The sequence goes on along the minus strand of NC_060139.1, from coordinate 717,422,825 downwards.
TCGTGGCTGGAAGCTACTATTTTGTCAGGATGGGTGGCCTGAGAACTTGTGTGGCGCCAATTGACTCCAATAAAACAAGATTAGTTATTATTCAATTAATTGTTCAATATACATCTCATAGCTGTGGCCTCGGCAGTGGCCAGTTGCTATATAGGCTTTAGAGGAATCTGCTGTCATTGTGGCAGGCTCAAGGCTGCACAAAGGTCGCTGCATCAGCCCATATCATAGACAGGTGACCTGTGTTCCGCGAGCTGCATGCACCAAGCTATAGGTACTTCCCATGTGGCAGATTCTGTGAAGGGGGCGTGACCACGATGCATGCATGATTGAATCACATGCTGCCCTGAGAGTGCTCTGTCCCTTTCTGCTACTGCCCATGTTTTTTCATCAGATGGACTGCAGCGCCAGGTGCCGTGATATTTGATGTCGTGATGAATGCTGATCTTCGCATGCTGGTTAGGTAGATCCTCTGGTCTGCACTGTGCCAGAGTATCAGAGCAGCTTGAGCCCTGATCTGGAACAGTGTCGGTGGACCGATGTACTAACCATCAATGGTAGTTTCCACTGCGGAATCCAGCATCCGTTATCCATGGTCACGGAATTGCTGTCATAACGCCAGGCAACGAGGGTATGACTGGCACAGAGTGGCAGTACTGGAAAAGCCTTACAGAAGACGGTATAATACAATAATCAGAGAACTGATCATGAACAACATGCATGCCATCGATCCTATTGATCGACTGCCTTTAAGCTAGCTGGTCGGCTTATTTATATCGAACTTAGGAGAGAGTATGTTGTACAATGTCATTCGTAATGATCAAATCGGTCCAGTTTATTACGACCGATCAGCACTCTCTAGTCCTGCTACATTTGCTTAATAGGTTTGTTTCAGTACCGTAACTGCTCTGTCAGGTCTGTGATAGGCATTTCTGTATCCTATCTATAGAGTCTTACATAATATGATGAGGGCAATGAAGGGAGTTCAGTGTGCGCTCGTCTTACACTTCTCCAATGAGCTAGCTAACACTCTTGCACAAAAGTGTCAATGTCACACTCCTGGTGACCAACTAACCATGTTGTAATGTTTACACCTTATGGCTGGCTTCTGTTGACACATCCCTACGCTGAAACAGTGCTGGAATTTGGGCACTTAGAAAATTTTTTACTCTCCCATTCCCATACTATCTCGATGTGCAACAGCACTAAGACAAAACCAAGACCTGCAAATATCCCAAAACCATCAATTTACCTTTACAAATATGAGAATCTGGTATGATATATCCTCCCCCACCCTCGCCTCATCCGAGAAACAACAGATCGATTCACATTAAGTTTGGGACTCCCCCGCTTCCATTCTTCCTGTGGCCCTCCGCAACAGTCTGTAGGCATCTTCTCTGTGCCATACTGCACCGTCTGTGACTGCGTACACAGCGATTGTGGATGTGTCACTACCCTGCAAACATTACCCCTCTTGATAGATGCCCTGGCGTCATTGCTGGCGTTCTTGTCTGTTGATTGAAATGCCATCTTCCATGCAGGACACGATCGTAACGACATCTGTTGACAGTTTGTACGATTGTATCTTGAATTAGACACAGGACCGGAAAATAGCAGTTTGTTGCTTTAATTTTGGACACCAGTTTTTTCCCTATGAATAGTGATTACAAAATTTATAATACTTTTGAACTCCATCTGTCCGAGCTAGCGAGGTAATGACGTTAAAAATCTGCAGGACGCTTACAGGCAGACCTTAACATTATTACACAGTCTCGTGACTTGGGAGTCAGTTGGGGAATGTGAAGATGTAGCTGATTAACATGCAGTCAAGATCAAAGTGAACACTACGCAATACAGCGGCTTTTCTGCGTGGCATTGGTTTGACAAGCTTTTGAGAGGCTTCCAGAGATTTGTAGCACCAAATGTTTACGAAATTCAAGTAAATTGCGAGCGTTAAGCTGATATCGCACTGGGAGCAGATCCGGTGAAATTGGTGGCAAAGGCACCAACGTGAGTGCTATCGTTGAAGGATTCTGGCCTTATACTACAGACAGTTGTCCTGGTGGAAGATGGCTCAAATGGCTCTGAGCACTATGGGACTTAACTTCTGAAGTCATCAGTGCCCTAGAACTTAGAACTACTTAAACCTACCTAACCTAAGGACATCACACACATCCATGTCCGAGGCAAGATTCGAACCTGCGACCGTAGCTGTCGCGCAGTTCCAGACTGTAGCGCCTGGAACCGCTGGGCCACCCTGGCCGGCTTGGTGGAAGACATCAATCATGAAGGGATTTGAGCACAACAATTCTGATATTTGAACACCAGGATGGAGATCAGCCAAAACGAAGAAAGACAACTACCCAAAACAACGTAAGACGAAATTGACATACACAGTATTGTGCATACACTGATCAGGCAGAACATTATGACCACCGATCTACTATCGATATAAACCCGTCCAGGCAATAACAGCGGCATCTGGCGAGGAATGACTGCTAGTCAGACACACGTAAGGTGCGTAAGTATCAGTGAGCGTGTTGTTCGTGTGTAGAATGGGAAAGGCGTGCGATGTATATATGAGTTTGGCCGAGGACAGATTGTGATGGCCCAGAGGCTCGGCACGAGCATTTCGGAAACTACATGACTTGTCGGGTGTTCGAGGAGTGCTGTGGTGAGTGTCATCGACACGTTGCGAAACCAGCGTGAAACGATATCCAGATGTCGTGGAGTTGGAGATGTCGGACGTAGTAGGCAGGGCAGACTGGTAAAACAGGACAGGCGGCGAGATGTAGCGGAACCAAAATCAGAGTTCACTGTTGGACAGAGAACAAGTGTGTCTGGACACCAAGTGGACCGAACACTACAAACGATGGACCTCCACAGACAACGACCTAAACATGTGACATCGTTAATTACGAATGAAATGGGCACGTGACCACCGGCACTAGACGTTGGTGCAGTGACAGAGCGTTGCATGGTGTGATGTATTCCAATACCCTCTTCATCATGCCGATTAGAGGCGCGAATCCATCGTCTTCCAAGAAAACAGCTTCATGACACCTGGATTGCGAGACGGAGACGAGATGGCAGCTGCTCTATTATGCTCTGCAGAACATTCACGTGGGCATAGATGGGTCCAGTAGAGCTCGCGCAAGGCACCGTAATGGCAAAGGTGTATCATACACGGGTTGCAGTACCCCGTCATGACGATCTTGTTTCCCGACAGAAATGGCATTTTTCAATACGATAATGCACAATGTCACAACGCCAGGAACGTATTGGAGTGGTTCGAGGAACACAGTGGCGAATTGAAAGTGATGTTCTGACCTCCACACCCCTCACCCCCACCCCTCCCGCCGAACTCACCAGATCTGAACCCTGTCGAAAACATCTGGGATGTGACCGAACGTGGCATCAGGGCTCATCACCCTCCTCCCTGGAATTTACGGGAATTACATGACTGGTGTGTGCAGATGTGGTGGAAACTCCCTCCAGCGACCTACCAAGGCCTCATTGCTTCCATGCCACGACGCGTCGCCGCTGTTATCCGCGCCAAAGGTGGACATACCGGCTATTAAGTAGATGGTTATTATGTTCTGGCTGATAGCAGTGCAGAACACGTGTCCAAACTCTCAATATGGACGTGGCTATTATTTAACTTCATTCTGCAGTTATTAGACCTAACGTAAAATGAGCCTTGCAGTACTGTAGTGGTCTGGTAAAGACACACCTATAAACGCCATACGGACATCAGACGTTTCCAAAGAATTTCTACATCATTTCTTACAAATGCCCGTGTTGTTCCTTCAACTTTGGTAACTACCGATTTATGTCCTCGTCATAGCGAACTAGCGCTATATCTCTAATGACCTGACTGTCAACTGTAGGTTAAACTCCACTACTCCTTCTTATAAGCAGAAAGCAATTTAGTATTTGGGCCAGTATTCCAGTTTTATGTTATTTTTAAGCGATTCTTTACATAAGTTCTAATAACCGATTCAGTTTCTGTGCATCTGCTCACAAATACGCCAGACCCAACAGAGAAATAGTGTAGTTTACATTCCCACTATCACTTCTTTGTCTGTCAGACTCTTAACATCAATAGGGTATGTAGCTTGATTTGCACTTCTTTTTATGGAGTTGGTTTAATAACTGACTCTCAGCCTTTTGAATATCTTAGTAGTTATATGTAATTTTTCAATGTTCATGTTTGCACAACACTTTTAGTATTCCCACATCATCTGTAGTTGTGGTCTTCAGTCCAAACACTGGTCTGATAAAGTAGTCTGTTTCCCACAAGTCTTGTCATATACTATACATAACTGCTGCACCCTGCATCCACTGGTATGTTGTTAACGAAGTAGGCAACAAAGACGATCATAAGTTATGACTGTATCTATTAGACTGTTAGCCGAACTGTATACACCCTTCGACCAATGTAATACGATTCGGATCTTGTACCACATACAGTTATTTTGTTGGAAGACATCAGGCATGAAGGTGTGTGAAGATCAGGTGGAAGATAAGCGTTACCAGTAGGAGTCACTACAACTAGAGTGACTACAACTATCCAAAACGAAATTGTCATACACAGCATAGTATGTAATATAACTAATTTACTACAAATTTATGAAATTTCATCGCGTTTCCTCTGTAGCTGCAGTGGTATGTAGAGAACTCTCAGAAATGGCTACTGTCGAATATGTGCATACATGGTCATGAGACGAAGGGTCTAAGAGATAAGTTTCCTGGTACATTTTCTCCCAGTTTCATCCAACAGTTGACCATTGTTGATCTCTTCTCTGGAGTGTAATTTCTGATTGCCGCGCTGACTTGGTCCTAATGTCGTCCTTAGCTGTCGGTGCATCTGCTGCTATTATGGTGGTGTTAATAAGCCGTAATATTGGACCTAACAGACTATGGACGAGAGAAAATCGTCATTAAACAGGAGGCAATTCCCTCAAATCTACTAAACGTATATAGACACACTATATCTAATGTTGCAGCAGCATACGAGGCTCATGGAGAAGTTTCATCTGTTAAATGTAATATTGAAAGCGTAAACCGAATTTAGTTATAGCCTGCATTAAAGACGATTGCGACTAATCTATGCCATGAAGATAACGGCTAGTCTTAATATGCGTCTAGAGAATGGTGAACTGCAGAAAACATACACTCAGTCAGTAAGAAGACTGTCCCTGTTTTCCAGTAACTATTACCCATATTCTAGCGGAATTTATGTATAGAACACCAAGTTTTTACCGCTTTGGTAAATGGCTGTTAAATGTACTTATACAGCTAGTTTTTTAACTCTGCGAATGGACTTTTTGGTGCTAGATGTACAATGTCGAGATAACCATATTTAGATGTAATGTGACAACCCTTTTTAAAACAGATGTGAATGCGAGTGGAGGTTTATAAACTGTTATTTTGTGACGTAGTGTACGTTAACGAATCATATGTTTGCTGTGAGTGCTCCAACGTGTATCGCTTTCTATTGGTAAATGTATTTGGAACAAAACACAGTGTTTTTGTACATCAGTTTAATGTGACGATACGTGTATTAAGAAGTACCTTTATTAAGGAAAATACAGAAGTACAGGCAACTATGCAGGCTGCGCCAGCTATCAATAGCACTCCTATTATCTCATACATTACTAGGCCTACTGCTGTATTATCGCTATTTGATTTTGTATTGACAAGCCCAGTACTGATCTGACCAGAAGCGCTGTTCTTCCTGTCACCGCACTTTACTAATCCCCACTGGAACTAACTTAAACTTATCCATTTCCCTTTTTAAATTCTCTAACCTATCTACCCGATAAAGGGTATCTAATCTGTAGAACCTCAGTTTTGTTTCTCGTGTTTAATGGCATCCTCCTGAGTAGTCTTTGCCTGGAGATCCGAATGGATAACTATTTTACTTCCGAAATATTTTACCAAAAGGATGCCTTCATCATCAAGCTATACAGCAGAGGTGCGTGTCCCCGGGAAAATAATAAAAGCTGCAGTTTCGCCTTGCCTTCAGCTGTTTGCAGTCATCAGCATAGCAAGGCCATGCTGGCTGAAGTTACAAGAGTAAATCAGTCACTCATCCAAAATTTTGCCCCTGTAACTGCTGAAAGGGCTGCTACTCCTCTTCAGGTACCACGAGTTAGTCTGGCTTCCCCACAGATACCCCTCCATTGTAGATGCAACTACGTTACGGCTATCTATGTTGCTGAGACACACAAGCTATCGCACTTTGGAATGGTCCATGGAACTATGTGAGGGCTAGGATTTCACAGTGTATACAGCACTCAAAGAAGTGGATATGATTTTAATTCGAATGTCACCAATCTGTTAGAACAGCGATGAGGCTGTAGGCTGAAATGTATCACGATCGTGCCAAGCTCTCATGATCTATTTTTGTAAATACTGTAATTTTTTAATGAATCTGAAAGTGAAGAGAGAAAGAAACAGAACATCAACTGATGAGAGAAATGCAGAAAATTTTTTGGCAGCAGTAATATACCAGGGGCAGTCAAATTAAAGCAAGACACATGGAAATAAGTAAGTAAACTGGTTTATTATTTCAAAAGCAATCACCGTACCTGTTAAAACATTTACCCCACTGCAAGACAAGATGGTCAATGCATTCATGAAAGACGTTTGCGGTTGCTTAACGGAATCATGATCATACCCAGATGGGCACCTCAAAGTCCAAAGCAAACTGATGGCTACACATGTATTTCCTTAGGGCTCCAAAAACTTGTAAATCGCATGGGAAGAGATTCGTACTGTACGGAGGATATGTAATGGCTACTCATCGAAATTTCTACAGCGTAGTCGAAACAACCTTGGCAATATGCACTACTGGTCACTTAAAAATCCACGCTGGCTGAGAGAAATGGGTAATCAACGACCTCAGTCTGTCAACATCGCGATGTGTGGTTTTCTAAGAACTGCATTACTGGTGCCAGTTTTTGAATGCCATTTCATTGGCTACATAAGAAATCTATGTGATACCAATATGGCGGATATCCCGCCTGCTCGGCACATATTATGACAGACTTTCTTATCAAGATATTTGGATATAATAGGAGTGGTCATTCTGGAGGCACAAAATACGCTGCATGCTCACTGTACTAGGAAACACAGTACTTTTTCGGCTCCATATTTTGTGAAGATCAGCACTTATTTCTTTCCTGCACTACTCCTGTTGTATATGTTTTAAAGTTTTGTAATTTATCACAACTAGTGCACAATACTTTCTAAATAACTTGCAAGTAGTTCGAACAATTTAGGGTCTATTGATGTCTACAAATAACAGTAATTAAAACAGATCATCTAAAATGCTTCTACAAATTCAGGTACCATTTTATCCAATAATAAACACGTGAAGGAAACAAAATTCTTACCATATATCACATACTTCAGCAACAATAACTATTAAATTCTTTTTGTTGCATATGGTTACTATGGGAATAAACACATTTTACATAAGTGAAGATGTAACTGCTTAAAAGGAATTAAATCTGCCTTTTATTTAATTCATCATTACGAGCAAAATTCTGGGGATATTGTGACGTAACTTCATAATCAATTATTGGTTATCAAAACATCTTCTTTGATAAAGGAAGTGGTGAAATGCTAACATTGTGATGGTGCACAGTGCCTGAAAGTGAGTGAACAACAAACTAGATGCAAGGATTTAAGATACACTACAAACAGCATCACTGTTAATTCAAAGATCTGAATCATCCCTGAAGAACTGATGATAGTGCGAACCCTTTGGTTTGTAAACTAAAGTGCGTGTCATTTACGAGGGCGGCCGAGTTTAGATTCGTTCCGCGCATCTGACGTCACAAAACACAGTCAGCCAATGAACAGAGAACAACGTTGGCAGAGTTCGACTGCAGTGCAGAGCACGGACGAGTGTCTTCAGTTTTAGAAACGTTCAGTCATAAATAAAGTAATTGAACAAAAGCAATGTCTTGATAGCAGACTTTCTTTTATAGGAAGTTTGGAAAAAGCATTCTTTATACCAATTGCTTCATATTCTATTAATTATAATAGTAAGGAAAGGTGTTTGTATCATCCTCACTAACCGATTTTTCGCAACAAAGAACAGCGGAAATTGTTTATTTCCTATTGTACTTCGACGAAACGTGAGTAATTCATAGTCATATCAAGAGTGTTTGTCGGTATTTTGCGTGATATTTTAAAGTGCTCCGTGAGGTCCATTGAATGACGAGCTGTGTTAGCGTAATGCTTGGAAGTGTTTGACTGTGAAGCGAAAGGATCTCAGTTCCAACCTTGTTCAGTGCTCAATATTTTCTTTATTTAAAAACAATATCGAAGTGTCTTATTTCATGAATTTGATTCGTTAGAAAGTAATGTTTTGAAATTTCTAGTTGCAACTAAAATCGACCATACGGAAAGTATACGCTATGGACTTTTACCTCTGCAAACTCTTCAAAATTTCGTGCAATGGATTACTACATCTAATGCTGCACAATAACTGCGTTGAACACCGAAACAAAATCAAGTCATTTATGGGGGAAGGTATCAGTCAAGAAAATGAGTAAAAATCAAATTTTTGTGCCAAACAGTTTTTGTGAAATCGAATGATAAAGTGTGTCAAAGCCATCGAAACACCATGTATGTGTCTGCACAGGCGAGCAGTGCAGTGATGACAAAATCGCGCACAGCGCGGAATGCGGGGAGCACGGTTCTGTAGCAGCGAAAGGGTTAATGCGGCCGTGGTGGCTTTACTTCATAAACTGCGCGCTCCCCCCTAAACGTAAGTTTGCGAACTATACTATGGCGCTGCTTCTCTTGGCGCGTACAACTGGCAACGCAGCACTCTCCCGCGTCTGGGCGGGCATGCGCGACCGCAAACATAAAAGAATTGAATTATTGTACCCCTGAATTTACTTTTATTGAGTTTATTGATGTGTGACATTGTTAGTATTTTTGAACAGTAATGAACATCTTGAATCACAAATATCTGTAGCTCTTGGACAAAAACTTTCAGTAGAACGAAAACAACACGCTTCATCAAAGGGAAAATAAACACAAACAAAGATGATTATTTACAAATGCTGGAAAATAGCAATGTCACCAACGTATATAATATGCCCCAGATGGAATCGCTGAAAGCAAAAATTTTCCAGTTGTATGCGAAATACTTATGGTATCCTACTTTATAATTTAAATAATGCGCCGGCCAGAGTGGCCTAGCGGTTCTAGGTGCTACAGTCTGGAACCGCGCGACCGCTACGGTCGCAGGTTCGAATCCTGCCTCGGGCATGGATGTGTGTGATGTCCTTAGATTAGTTAGGTTTAAGTAGTTCTAAGTTCTAGGGGACTAATGACCTCAGAAGTTAAGTCCTATAGTGCTCAGAGCCATTTGAACCACTTAAATAGTGGGAGTGTGGCAATGTACATGACTGTGACTTTCAAATTTAGTATCTAGTGGTCTAAACCCAATGTAGTACATATCAGTGTAATGACGAAAGACAGAATTTTAAAAAAGTAATAAAAAATTTGATTTCTCCATTATTCAACAGTACCCTGTGTCCTTAATGTCCCTGGACTTTCATATGTGGGGAATGTAAAAAAGGATCTACAAAGAAACAGCAACGACTCCCGAAGTCATGAAATGCGATAATATGCGCCAGTACTGCTATAAGGGCAATAAAAACTTGATTCTAATCTTTCATAATTATTGACCGAATTTAAAACTGTAAAATGTTGTCATAATCTGCTCCTTAATAACTTATACTCCTGTGTTAAAAGTTAAACACAAAAAGTCAGGTATTACTGTCAGAAATTGTTAAGTATGGAGGCAGAGTAGCTTGCGGCGCGAAATTACGCAGACTTGATTTATATAGTATTGGAAAATGAGAGCAGTTAGAGGCTTCCAGCTAACTAAACAAAGAATTAAAAATTTTTTCGCAACTTCTTCTCACTTACTGCCCCCACAAAATGATTAAAGGAAAAAAAGTTTATTGCCTTCAACATTTTCGCTGTTCATGCAGTAAAACTACTGCGTCAAGCATGACTCTTTAAACTTATTACTTGTTTACTACTAACTGTATTCGAAACATATTTTTCAGAGAGTATTCCCATTTATTGTTGAATGTACCTGCAAAATTATATAATTGTACCACGCATAATTTAGGAGATATAACGTCAGAAACATTGAGGTACATGAAAAAATATCTTTTGTATTAAGCCGATTCGGTGTCTGGTAAAAAATGCACTTAACCAAGTTCCAACAAATTTTAACATAAATTTAAAACCTTATGTCGCTTACATGCCTAATGCCAAATATTCAACACATTAATTTATTTACACAGTAATCAGCATTTAAAGCTGTTTTGTACATGGGAGTTCGATTTTTCAGAGAATCGGAAGTTTACTGGTTGTAAGTTTTGATTGGCTTTGTAGCATTTGTCAGTGTTCAAGGTCAACATTTTGCGAACTTGATTTGGTAGTCATAATAATAAACAGACGAACCATACCTGAGTTTGGTGTTTGTTTACATTTGGTACAGTAGGGCAGTCGTTTGCGGGACGTCTTCTCCTGACGTCGGGGCAGCGTTTTGCGGCGCTCTTACCTTGTTAATACTTGACCAAGTTCCACAGGTATGTTATGTCGCGGAAGCGATCTTCAAAGTCTGTTTTCTGTGCCGCGTAAGAAAGTATGTAGTTCCGTTAAAAAATAAAAGCTTTGTCATAATTCGCAGCTGAAAACGTGGAAAGTTACTTGCGTATGTCAGAAATTTTGTCAGTTGTCCTCTGTGACTTAGCGAAGCTCGCACCTCGAAATATTTACTCGCTCTGGGCATATTTGGGGTGGCTTCCTTTAGGTGCTTCACCACCCTACCCTATAGAATCACAAAGCTACCCCAACAGGCCCAGTCCCCATTCCTCGGTTGAGTCATTTTAGGTGGTTTCCTTACGCGATCACTTTTCTGAACGTCTGCCGTTTCGCACCCGAGCAACGATTGAAAGAAAAGGTCGCAGTACGGTCATGCTCATATTCAGAAGACAGAAAACAGTATTTCGGGCTTCTCTGTTCATACTCAGTTTCAATTCTACCCAGCAAACACATGGACGACTTTGATCTGTTTACTAACTCTATGTAAGACCAAAACTTCGTTACACACCAACATAACTGTGCTTTCGAATCTACTGAATGCTTCCTATACTGTTTCCCTACGCTCGTTCGGCTTTTATTTGTCAACAACAAACGGGTGAATACCGATCCGGCCGGTGTGGCCGAGCGGTTCTAGGCGCTACAGTCTGGAACCGCGCGACCGCTACGGTTGCAGGTTCGAATCCTGCCTCGGGCATGGTTGTGTGTGATGTCCTTAGGTTAGTTAGGTTTAAGTAGTTCTAAGTTCTAGGGGACTGATGACTTCAGAAGTTAAGTCCCATAGTGCTCAGAGCCAATACCGATCGAACAGAGCGAGGTGCCGCAGTGAGTAGCACACTGGACTCGCACTGGGCAGGATGTCGATTCAAACCCGCGCCCGGCCATCTGGATTTAGGTTTTCCGTGATTTTCTTACATTGCTCCAGGCAAATGCCGAGATGGTTCCTCTGAAAGGGCACGACCGATTTCCTTCCCCTTCCTTGACACCATCCGAGCTTGTGCTCCGTTTCTAATGACCTCGATGTCGACGAGACATTAAACCCAGTCTTCCTTCCTTTAGGAACCATCGAAATGGCGCAGTGGTTAACGCACAGTGCTTGTGTTCAGTAGGAGCGGGCTTCCTATCTCCTTCTGGATATACACGTTCCGGTTTTACGTGGGTTTTAGATCACCTGCAGCGATTAACAGTATTATTTCGATGGAAAGGCAAAACACCCTTGCTATGCCCTGCCCCAGGTCTGTCCATACTGCGCTAGTGCGCCACCTTTAATGAACACATTGCCAACAGCACGTTTCCACCCTGAACTTACTTCTTCTCTTTTCCCTGTTGGTCAGCTCTAAATATGGGCCACACACACTAAGGCAGATTTATTATTTGGTGGGTTCAAGTATTTAACAAACATATCATTTTCGTAGACACTCTACAAATCCCCAGTATCTGAAGCACCCAATGAAACCTGCCATTTGCTTTACCATAATCCGAGGAAACTCGGAAAATGAACAGTTGCGAGCATTAATCCTCAGTGGCCACCCGTGTTGCTGAACTTAGGTTAGTTCAAGCTTTGGAACTCGCCCGGATAGCCAAGCGCGTTAAAGGGCCCGCTTGCGGGACACGGGGAGGTGCCGGCAGGAGTGGCCGAGCGGTTCTAGGCGCTACAGTCTGGAACCGCGTGACCGCTACGGTCGCAGGTTCGAATCCTGCCTCGGGCATGGATGTGTGTGATGTCTTTAGGTTAGTTAGGTTTAAGAAGTTCTACGTTCTAGGGGACTGATGACTTCAGAAGTTAAGTGCCATAGTGCTCAGAGCCATTTGAACCACGGGGAGGTGGGTCGGCTGCGGATCGAATCCGCCTGGCAGAGCCCGGCGAACTAGCGACGGGGTCCGATGTGCCGGCCAGCCTGGAAGTGGTTTTTATGTGGTTTTCCATATCGACAGGGATAAACACCGAGCTGATTCTCAGTCTCGCCTCAGTTACGCGATTCGCAAAAACACTGGAAACCGTTATCATGGCTAACCACACGATGTACAACAGATGTAGACAGAAGGGGTACACGGATTCTTACCTGGTAGGGAGCTGGCAGTAGCCTTAAATTGCATTTGGGGGCGGCGATTCCATCATAATAATTGGTTGCATACAGAGTACGGGAATGGGTGGTTGGATGGACTTCCAAGTTTTGGAGACCTGTATATGTGTATACATACGTCCTTTGATCTGTAAATTCTACTCGTTACATTCATTCTGGTTACTTTGAAAGAAGGGAGGAAGGCGTGGGTTTAACGTTCCGTCGATTACACAGGCATTACAGATAGGGCAGGAACGCAGATTGGAGAAGAATGTGGAAGGAACTCAGCTGTGTTGTTTTCAAAGGATCCCTCTCGGCATTTCCGTTAAACTACTTAGGGAAACCATTGAAAACCCAAATTTGAATTACCAGAACGGGATATGAACTGCCGTCCCCCTAAATGTGAATTCTATATTTCGATCACTGTGCTACCTCACTCGTTCCGGCAATTAGGATGTCAAATTTGCCTTCAGCCTTCATTGTCATTATTTATTTTTTCTGATGTGTGGTTTAGTTATCACTAGATGAAATGGTCTCTGCATCTTCATACCCTCTTCAAAAGCAAGGACGTTTGCATATGTACGAAAGGCCAATTTCCTTCCTCATCCCATTTAAACCCGAGTTTGTCCTCTTATAATCTAGTCACCGACGGGATACTAAACTCATCTCTTCCTTCTTCTCCTTCCCATCAGAAGGCCTACATGTATTATTGTGGTGTACAACAACTTGTGCACTTCATTGTGTAAGAATGCATTCGGTTTACTTTGGTGAAGGGAGTCCATAATCTTGCTGGGGGATGGGAGGAGGGGGGGGGGGCGGAGGGAGTACCAAGTGTGAAAAACGTCCAAGTAAATGTATGTGAACTTCGCAGCTATTGTACCGAGTTCAAGCTGTTTTTAACCATGCGGCTCCTTCAGTTCTGGAAGTCTACAGACATTTTCAAGTCCACCTCTGTAGCTAAGTGTTTCCCGGCATTAAACCTCAGAGGGTTAGCCACCCTCTGTAGTACAAAAAAAAAAAAAAGAAGCTGAATGAAGTTTCCGAAGATGAAATTACGAAAAATGACGAAGAAACAGATAGATGGAACGATTTAAAGAAGTGGTCAGCATAGATGGCTGCCACGCGGAGGGTTCCAGGTTCTACTGCTGGTACTGCCAAGGATGTTTCCTTGGCGGGAGGACTGGCACTGGGCGTACTCAGCCTCGCGGTGCCAATTTAAGAGCTACTTCATAGAGAAGTAGCGGCTACAAGGTCTGGAAAATCTTCAAGACGGCAGGGGAAAAGATGTGCTGACCACGTGCCCCTCCAAACGGCATCCACATGATCCACATGTCGCCACATGACAGAGGATGACACGGCGGTCGGTCGACATCTTAGAACATTCAGGGCCTACACCAGGAGCTCCTTTTTTTATAGACAGTTTTACGCCATTTGTGCAGTTTTCATTTTCTAGTATATTCCCTACTTTATGTTAATTCTGTTTTTAACATATTTTAGTTCACAGTGAATATATTTTGATTTCGCTTTGGCGCCAAAGGCCGCGCTGTCGTCTGCTTCTGACTCTAGCAATAGGAGTACAGCGTGGTGAAATTCACTGTTTTATCAGAGACGAGATAAAATTGTCCTCGACCCAAAGGATGTCTAAACACTGCTGGTCCTTGCCAGGCCTAGTGCTATGGTGGTGATATGTCCAAATATGGGAGGAACTACTGTTTGTAGTTCATCATGGACTTCGAGCCACTGAGCGATTCTGCTATTTCCTTATACATGGAAACACAAACTCCACTGAGAAAACTTCGGAAGCTGTTCAGGAATATTATCTTGTATTTTGGTATAAGGGTGTAGGGAGTGGCAATTGACCCTAAACATAAACATATGTAAAGTATTGCGAATACATAGATAGATATGATACTGTATGAATACACGATTATAGCCCACACGCTGGAAGTAGTTACTTCCATAAAATATCTATAGGCATACGCACGGGACGGTCTGAAGTGAAACGACTACACAAAAAAGAAGTCGCGAGTGAGGCAGATATCAGACTGGTAATCGTTTGAAGAATCCTCATGCAACGTAATCCATCAATAAAGAAGGAACCTTACAAAACACTAATTCGACCTATACTTGATAATTGCTCGTCAGCCTGGGATCCGTACCAGATAGGACTGATAGAGAAAACAGAGACTGTCCAAAAAAGAATAGCGCTTTTCATTACAATTTCATTTACGAAGCGTGAAAGGATTACGGAGATGCTGCGCCAACTCCTGCAGCTGCCGCTGCAAGAGAGGCTTTCTGCATCAAGGTGCGGTTTTCTGTAAAAGTTCCGAGAGCGTATATTCCTGGAAGAATCAACCAATATATATTTGCTGGAAGAGACAAACAACATATTGCTTTCTCCTATGTTTATCGTGTGAAAAGAGCATAAAGATAAAATCAGAAAGATTCGAGTCCATACAATTGCTTACCCGCGAATCATTCACGACTGGAACAGGAAAATGGGGATGTGGGGATGTGGCACTGGTACACACAGTACCGTCCGTTACACACTGTGAGATGGCTAGCAGAGTATAGATGTAGATATAGAAGAGACCCGTGGTATCCCGTCGTCCGTTACAGATTAACTGCACTTCGTTTGATTCATTAGTCACATTTATCTTTCCACCTGATGGTACTGAAACTATCTGTACGATAGGGCAAATGTGGACGGTATACTCTGTGTCATCTTCCGAAACCAACTTGTTCCAATCACTCATTGTACTCTTCGCTATAAATCTTGCATTCAGTACCACTCAATTGTGTCTCGGGTGTGTTTCCCGGCAGTGCTGTACTTTAACAGTGATACACAGCCGCGAGTTGGTCGGTACGTACCACAGTAGTGGTTAACTAAATGAAATGGAAGAGCAATATAACGACGCTATGCGGAACTGTTCACACAGCGACGCCAACCAAATCACAGTAGGTGTACGTTTGCATCTGAGGGATGCTGCATTATTTAATGTTTTGTGTTATACGTTTGGGTGATTGCTTACAGACTTTTTCACTGTGATGATGTTTTTACAGAAACAAACGTTGCTGGGGTAACAGATCGAATAGGACATAATTATGTTATTACTCAATAACGAACTACTTACTGTATATCAAAGGTCTGTTATGCAGTAATACTCAGAAAATATCCTTGAACAACTCGGAAATTTTGTTTTTACAGTTCGGGTACGCCCTGTATATAATTCATTGTCAAAGAGGAAAAAAGCGACAAGCGACAGTAAAAATCCTAGGACAGACTGATGTTTCGAGGTGTGGTCCGACACCGAGCTATACACGTTGTTATGTTATTTGCAAAAATAAAGATCTAAACTGTGTAGAGCTACAGGTCTATTCGCTGCCAATGTCGGTGATCGAACTCATGTGGTTCACATTCAGGAAGAATCAAGGGGGGGGGGGGGGGAGGAAGAGGAAGGCAAAGGAATGGAACTGGTTTTGGTTGGTTGGTTTGGGGGAAGAGACCAAACAGCGAGGTCATCGGTCTCATCAGATTAGGGAAGGACGGAGAGGGAAGTCGGCCGTGCCCTTTCAAAGGAACCATCCCGGCATTTGCCTGGAGTGATTTAGGGAAATCACGGAAAACCTAAATCAGGATGGCCGGACGCGGGATTGAACCGTCGTCCTCCCGAATGCGAGTCCAGTGTGCTAGCCACTGCGCCACCTCGCTCGGTGAAATGGTTTTGATTTATTACTGAGTTAGCATGGTCTCAATCAAAATATGTCATCCTAGTGTATGTATATGTGTTGCATACGTACAACAGAATGCAGTCTAGGCAGAATCACTTGTGGAGGGCGTTTTGTATAATAGGAATTCTTTTGTAAACAATAGGTTGTTTTGTGACTTACAAGGAATTACATGTATCTCTTTCAAGTCAGCTGCTGCAACGCAAATGAATGAGGATGGTTCTACGTGCCTTACGAGTGATATAAAGGCGATATACTTTATGAAACAAAGACGTAATTATCTATCATCCCAAGAGAAGATGCAAAAGTATTCCGTTCTTAAGTGCCTCATCAGAACGGGGTGCGTTCAACAAAATGGATTAATGTCGACGTGTCGTTCACACTACAAACCGAAATTAGTCCAGCCTCAGGAATAACAAGTAATACAGTCATCTGCCCGGCCGGTTAGCCGTGCAATCTAACGCACTGCTTTCCGGGCGGGAAGATGTGCCGGTCCCCGGCATGAATCCGCCCGGTGGATTAGTGTCGAGGTCCGGTGTGCTGGCCAGTCTGTGGATGGTTTTTAAGGCGGTTTTCCATGTGCTTTGGCGAATGCGGGCTGGTTCCCTTTATTCCGCCTCAGTTACACTATGTCGGCGATTTCTGCGCAAACAGTTTCTCCACGTACGTGTACACCATACTCTACCACGCAGACATTGGGGTTACACTCGTCCGGTGTGAGACGTTTCCGGGAGAGGGGGGGGGGGGGGGCTCCACTGGGGGCTGAACCGCACAATAAGCCTGGGTTCATGGGTTCGGTGTGGGGCGGCGGCAGGGTGGGTGGTCTGCTGTGGCCTGATGTGGGGTTGTGTATCACTGAGGGCTACGGTGGGGACGAAGCCTCTCCGTCGTTTCTAGGTCCCCAGTTCCATACAATACAAAACCACAGTCATCTACCAAAGGGAAGGAGATTAATGAAAAAGCTACTGTGAAACAGCAAGCTCAATGTAACGGGCAATTTAACAACTTGCTACTTGCTTAATGACTGTCAAGCATGAAAATGAAACAGCTACCACTGGCCTTTAATTCCTAAAAGGAATGAGCCTCGTCTTCTAATTAGCATGACATACTGGATTAGTGACAGCCGTCTAGTACTGTGTACCCCCCGTTTCACCATGTTGACAATGGCGACACGTCGTGAGACACAACCGCTGGGGAGCCATGCTGGTCCATGACTGTTGAACCTACAGAGATAAGTTAAGGCTGGGAACAAAACGCCCACGCCTCACTCGGTGGCGTCCCTCATACAGGCTACTCCGTATGATTGCCGCATGAACACCTGCATGTTCCTCATACCGTCCTGGCTCAATGCGAGAACGATAGGGCGGCACATCGGCTTGATGAAGATACAGTTCGCCTACGGCATCCTGTCAGGAAACAATTGAATCCACATGAGGATACGGTGATACAGTACGTTCCTATACCGAATTTAGGGAAAAAAGCCTGATAATTAGGTCAGGGCAGTGTAGAAGACGTCGAATTGAGCAAAAGTTTATAGTTAGCTCTAGATAGGAAATGCACTGTTGTTAAGTTAAGAACATAAAACGACAGCTAATTAGCGACGAGCGTACTGAAATGTGGATATGTAAACTAACTTGCACCAGCTAACGCCTGTTGTGCTAGAGAAAGCACTCCGTCTCAGGCCACAAGCGGCCCATCGGGACCATCCGACCGCCGCGTCATCCTCAGTTAAGGATGCGGATAGGAGGGGCGTGTGGTCAGCACACCGCTCTCCCGGTCGTTACGATGGTTTTATTTGACCGGAGCCGCTACTATTTGGTCAAGTAGCTCCTCAATTGGCATCACGAGGCTGAGTGCACCCCGAAAAATGGCAACAGCGCATGGGGGCTGGATGGTCACCCATCTAAGTGCTGGCCACGCCCGACAGCGCTTAACTTCGGTGATCTCACGGGAACCAGTGTATCCACTGCAGCAAGGCTGTTTGTGCTAGAGAGCACAGTTACTAATTGAATAAATTGTATAGTTAAAGCCGAGCAAACATTGAATCCCTACCCATGGCTGATTATGTTTGATGCAAATTTTCTGTGATGTTTACCGGTAAATCAGTTAAGTTAAAGGTACCGAAATGCCATTTGCTTGTTAAGATAATAAGATGTCCTGCAGAATCAGCACTGCAAGAAGATAGTCGAACTGTGGTACTGTAAAGTGCAATGTTATCTATATCTATACTCGCGGGACTGCTACGGTCGCAGGTTCGAATCCTGCCTCGGGCATGGATGTGTGTGATGTCCTTAGGTTAGTTAGGTTTAAGTAGTTCTAAGTTCTAGGGGACTGATGACCACAGAAGTTAAGTCCCATAGTGCTCAGAGCCATTTGACCCATTTATATCTGTACTAATAATAAATCTGTAAAACCGTCTGTCTATCCGTTTAACCACGCTCCTCCAAAACTACTAGACGAATTTTCATACGGTTTTCGCAGGTAAGTTGAGCATAGCTTGGGACACAGTGTAGATTTTACATATTAATTGTAGTTTTATCCATACCAATACTAACATTACAAATACTTAAGTAACTCTGTCTGTTATACTTTCTCGACTAACACACTGAACCGATTAACGAACTGTTACAGAACTGACTTTGAAGTTCTGAAAAATTATAGCATCTCTGTAGCAGGTAAATTTCATATATAACTAAATTATGAGGTTTAAACTTGTACAAAAAACTGAACACAACAGTCACAAATAGCAAGTGTGCAAAATTGACTTTCAATGCTTGGCTCTTTTACCACAACTCAGAACACATCCTATTTTAACTAACACCTTAAACATTTTATCGGAGAAACAAAAAGGTCCTCATCACGACCGTCCTGAAGATCTTATAGTAAATGATCCTGCTGTTCGTTAGCAGAACTGAACATTTTATCGGAGAAACAAAAAGGTCCTCATCACGAACGTCCTGAAGATCTTATAGTAAATGACCCTGCTGTTCGTTAGCAGAACTGTGATTACTGGCTATTGAAAAATCATTGTTTTATTTGTCTATTTCTTGTTCTACATGACTGACATTATCCTCTGTTCATCGACTAGCAGTTCTTCAAACTTACGATGTATAAAATTGCCTCATTCCTGCAAACTCATTTTGTCCTGTACTGACAAAAACAGGTACACTGTTCACGAGGTGTGGTCTATAAGGCCCCAATACGTGTAAACAACAAAAAATCTAGTGATAATGCAATTAACAATGCAACATTGAAGGGTTGACAATTCAAGGAGGGTAGGGGTGATATAGAAGCATTCCATCAAAATTAACCTTGAATAGTGAGGTAAAAAGCATTGGCGTGATCTGAGAGACCACACGTCTTTAGTTAAGCGTTATATTTGTGAAAATGCTATATGTGCTACGTGATATGCTTCAAAGTAATGAACACAATGCTTATACAATCTTCAAAGTGTTTAATCCATACCTTCACACTATTTGTTGCATTGTGTAATGTACAGCTACTTCAGTATTACGATGCCTCGCACGCACGCTCCTACCCATGGCTCTATGTACGCAGTGCTCGGCAGCGACACTGCGTATGTATGATGTCGCATCGTGCGCTGGGACAGCTAGGGAAAGGGAGAGTGGGGAGCACATTACAGGTTATGCTTACCCGAATAGGCAGACAGTGAGAGCAGTTGATGTTACTGCACGTATGGTAGCTAACTTACCACCATCACTCGTAACGAAACTGCCCGTAAGGCAAAGGCGCGGCAGATGCCTCACATGTTTTCAGATTAATTTTTATCAATGTATAAACAATTAAATTGGAATTAATTTAGGCTAGATTCGTGGTTTGAACATTGTATATTGTTACAGAAATTATTGAATTAGAAAAAACCTCATAACAAAAGAACTACCTTATGATATACAATGGCTTATAAATTTCAAGAAAATGTTAAATGGGGGACAAGTAGCTGTAGAAGGGAGGGACAGATGGTCAACTGCAGAAGGTACTGAAAATGACATTCACTTTGGTTTTGGTTTTTCAAGTTTATTTTTAAATCGTCCAACAAACAACACATGTTCTCCTAGAGTGCATGCATGGTTCATGAAGCCATCTATAACATTCTACACATTGAATCCAATCAGAAGTCGACGTTTCTTGATAAAGTTCAAATCACTCTACACATTCGTTTTCTTCTAAATTTAATTCATCAGAGGAACTGTTGTGTAGGGAAATATCTTTATCTTCTTTTGAAATTGTATCTTCAAACAGACGCTTCTTTGACGTCTTTTTTTCTCCTGGTTTTGGGAATTTAATTTCTTTTAGCTGCTACATCTTTCTTTGCTTCAGCGATTTTTTTTCTTTTTGTTGCTACAAACTCGTCGCATGTTAGATTCATTGTTAACTGTTTTCTTTTGTATTTTCTTCTCTGAGGTAGTGCAGGAACAGGTGAAATATGTTACAGCAATTTTGATGGAGTTTCTTCATGAGGAGTCACTGAGTTGTCATTTACATTGCAATTGCCTTGTGCAGTAGGTCAAAAAGTAGCCAAATTTGTGCAATATTTGCGAGTAGAAGGGTATCCTGTTAAGAAATTTGTCTCACACGTTGATGTTGTTGGCTGATCTGGAGTCAAAACATTAGAGACATACTCAATAGTTGGGAGTTCAATCTCAATATTATTAATGTCTGAAACAAATGCATGGTTAGGATAATTCCAATAGCTCTAAATCCGGATACACCAATCTGGACAGTTGCAGTCCATACTTTGAAGAGCAACTCTCCAAACTGCTGCCTTGTAATTCTTATGTTCTTACTTTCATTAGCTACAATCCATGAATGACATGACTCTTTAAATTAAGATTTAGCGGCTTGAAAAACGATCGGTCTAATGGCTGTACAAAGTGTGTCGTTTGACTAGGCAACCGAACTATCGACACTTTGATTTCAACAGCTAGATCCAAAAGGATGACAGAATTCATATGAGAGGGATGACCATCTAGCAGAAGCAGAGCAGGGCCAGATTCCTTCTTTCTAGGATGGAAGTGGGTTTTGAAACAATCTACGACAGTACCAGTGTTAACATAAGCAGATTGTCTTCTGATAATAACAACTGATCTTGGAGGCATATTATTTTCAGCATCTTGTTTTTTATTTACCCCTTTGCAAATGCAGTAAGATGATAAGAAATTTCTCTCACCGTTACAGCAGGCAATAACTGTTACTGTCTCTCCTTTTCCAGCAGAAGTAATAACATGGATATCCCTGCTTCCTTTTGCTGCTACAAACTTCCCATGCTCATTGTTTAACTGTAGACCAGGTTCGTCCACGTTGTAGATACTAACTGGTTTAACCAAAAGCCCGTTTTCTGTCAAAGTTTTTGTCAATACATCCAAGTAAGAATTGACTTCGTCTCTTTTCATTCCAGTTGCTCCGGCAACAGAAAGCCCCTGCGCTTGTCTGATACTTAAGTCTGCATTGAGTTCTAAAAACGAGAGAAGCCAATCTTTCCCAGCGCGTTTCTTGTCTTGACTGAATTTATTTTCAGTCCCATCTGATCAGCTAAATTGAAAGCTATTTTCCCGAGGTCTGGCGGTTTGGGAGCAAAGCCACATGCTTGCAATTTCTTTACATGGGCAACTGACCTCGTTTCTGCATATTCACCCAAGTATAATGATGATCCACACCATGTTTTCTTGAAATTGCACGTAGCAAGTCTTTGTTCATTGTGGTATATGTTTCATTCGAGAGAGGCCGTGAGACTAGTCGAAGAGGAAAGTAAAGCTAAAAGCATTACTTTCCTCTTGCTGCCTCTATTAGATCCTCTGCAGTCGACTTTCTCCTGTCTGTTGTCCTAATGCGTTCTTTGGCATTTTTCTGTAAAACAAAATCGTATGGACTCTTGTTAGCGTTGCAAGCATCACGGCATCTGTTCCACAGTAAGGGTGCGTCGTCTGTCCGTTTTCAAAGGGTCAGATTTACCTGATTTACCTTTGTTTCGAAATTCTGATTTCTTAAATTTCTCATCTATTTTCCACTCTTGAAGTACAAAAACTTGCGAGTAAACTGATCTCCCAACGGTTACAACAACGAGCGTCGCACGCACAAAAACGTCTACTAAGGAATTTCTTGGGAGTGTGGGTCAGACCTCCGCGTCATCTGTCACGCATTTATCTTATGTGAGTGCAGCTGTGGGCAGCAGCTAGTTAATAATAAATCTTAGGCCATATGGTCATATTTCTGCTGATACACGGAAACCAAGAATGAAATTTTATACTAGCAAGTACAGCATATCAGCAACTGTGAGCTAAGATAATGGTGATAAACAAATCAAATTTTAAACCGTCATTATTCCATATAACGCGTTTTACATCAATTGCTCGAAATTCCTTTCTCCAATATCAATAAAAAGTTGGCATCGTTAAAGAAATTATTGACGCAATATCGAAAATTCTTGGCATGTTACTAGACCGCTAGACACAACCAGGCACATTCACTTAACGCACAAGCTTTTTCGTGCTTGTTGCTGATTGGGTGTCGCTTCATGGCATAGCCCCGAAACCCTGCATTTCTAAACTATGGTTACACGCAAAATGCTCAGTTCGACGTCCCCTCGCTGCTCTTACCCTACTATCAGGTCGTTTTTGTCCATTCAGAATAGTTCGCTGGTGAGAGACTTGAAAACCCATTTTGCCCCTGTAAAATCCTACTACAGAATAATACGTCCATCATCTACGTGAATGGTACCTTGTCAGCGAGCAGAATGTATCGCTTCATGTAGTTGCTGTCATGGCCGTACAATACCTTCGAGGTGTACTAGCGTGTACTGACTCTCATTAGTCCAGGCGACGTTTTCATGCTTCAAGTGTTCAACGGCGGTGTCCTTGTGCCAGTGCTAATCTCGATGGTCCACGATATTTTTGAGCATAGGTGTCGTCAGCACTTTGTTGTCCATAGCAACTGACTTTGACGCGGCTGCTATCCCAGAACCAAGCTTCGTGTACTAACGGTATGTCAAAAGCAATGTTTAATCGATATGAGTACAGGAGTTTCCGATGTGTCGAGCATCTGCGGTATATTTGGGAGTCCATCAAGACGAAAGGAGAAATTGTATGACATACACTGCTTGATAGTTGCTAAGGAACAACTGACTCTTGCTGAGGAACAACGGTCAGTTGCTACGGAACAACCGACAATTCCTATGGAAAACCTGACCAACGATAGTAAAAGGAAATGTAGAGGCCTGGACGTGTTAACTGCAACGAATCCTGATCACGAACAGTGTGTATGCATTCGACGGTTGTGCATTATGGGGATAAATTCTAGTGTCCGATACCACCCGTCTGCTTTGACCATTGACGTCATACGCAAGGCAAAGATGCTGCAATGGACAATCTATGAATGGAACGGATCATACTCTTAAACAAACGAATGCAGCATGCCGTAAAATAATACATTTAACGCGACTATTATTTACGCGCGAATTTCATTAAAACGAGTTGAAGATGACTGAAATAAATAAGAACACGAGAGCAATTACGAGAGCATATATTATATTTTACACACGTACTGCAAAAAATATGTAAATAATGAACCGTCGAATAGTTGTAATCGGTAACTAGATGCAACCTATGTAGGAGGTCGTTTCTAATTACCGATTCCAATATTACTGATTGTTGCTCAAAAATCTTATAACATATCAGAAACGTGCTTAAAAATGATCTTGTTAGTGAACTACAGAATACGACTAGAATTTCAAAAAATGAAAATCTTTACATACACCACTGCACACTCAAAGAAATAAAACGCAAAAATGATCAAATCTTGCAACCGATAACTATACTACACGAAAGTCACAGCAGCTACAGTAGCTCCAAATAACACTCAGTAAAATCGATACACCAGAAGCGACAGCAAAAATAAGAGAAGTGTAGCAGAAACATCGAAAAGGAAAACGTCAAAGTTCTACATAAAAAGAAACTTACCGCATATGAACTTCCAAAGGAGTCAAAGATCGAGGCGGATAAGAACGAAAGGACATAACAAGATATAATAATGTTAGAAGGTCAAACGCCGGCCGGAGTGGCCGAGCGGTTCTAGGCGCTGCAATCTGGATCCGCGCGACTGCTACGGTCGCAGGTTCGAATCCTGCCTCGGGCATGGATGTGTGTGTTGTCCTTAGGTTAGTTAGGTTTAAGTAGTTCTAGGTTCTAGGGGACTGATGACCTCAGAAGTTAAGTCCCATAGTGCTCAGAGTCATTTGAACCATTTGAAGGTCAAACTGTAACGAAAGAAGCAAAATCCAGAAGAACTAATGAAAAAAATAATAAGAAACACAAACTGCCAGGAACGAATGAGGTGCCACCCTAATCAGCTCTTCCCTACCACCCGCCCTCAGTCAGACGCAAAACTGCAAAATAGTAAAAAAAAATGAAACCACGATCAATAACATAAACGCTAAGGCAAAGACACAGAAATACTCCTCGGCCCACCATTGTAATCAG
This sequence comes from Schistocerca piceifrons, assembly GCF_021461385.2. Classification (NCBI taxonomy): domain Eukaryota; kingdom Metazoa; phylum Arthropoda; class Insecta; order Orthoptera; family Acrididae; genus Schistocerca; species Schistocerca piceifrons. Next base: position 717,397,894 of record NC_060139.1, on the reverse strand, counting down.
AAAATATTAAAACGACAGAAAAACCTCCCTCCAGAGAAACCAAAAAAGTAACGCTGGCACAAAACAGTAACATAAAAAAACGCAACGTAAAACAATAAAAAGTATCAGGCCCACCAACACCTAACTAACAAAACGAGACTTGTACATTTTGCTGACTACTTTCATAAATGCAAGAAATAAACAATAACTTTTAGGAATACTCTTCCTCCAACAGTATTCGTCTAAATGGCCTTGCAATACATAAATCCTTTTCTTTCCCCGCCTGACAACAGATTTTACAGCCCCCAAATACCCCTCGATAGTACTGGTACATGCCCCCGTCTTATAATCTTTAAACTGAAGATAGTGATTCACGACCAAATGATGATAACCCCTTTCACCCAACCCCATGTACGAAGCAAACCTATCCGACATGACTGCAGAACCTTCTTATACATATTCTTCCATTAAAGATGTCAAGACTTCCTTTGATTTGGTGCAGCCCTAAATACATCATCAGCACAATCTCGTCCAGAAACTACTAATCCAAAAACCCAAAGCCCAACAACCTAGTGCCCCCTTTCGTACTTTCTCTTTTCAAAATGTGACTCATCTACCTCAATTATAACCCCTCCCCCCCCCCCCCCCCCCCCCATGTCCCCCTATACTTTATAAATTCCCTGCAGACTCTTCTACAAAACGAGAACCAGTCGACTATAGCGCCACACGAAACCCCTGCTTCGTGCATGACAGATTTACAAGAATATTCATAGCAAAAATAGTAGGTTAGCATGACAATTACTTCTAAATTCAGTCTCGATCTTTCGAACCACGTCCCCCTGCGTATGGATCTCCATGTTATTTTTTCTGCACTTCCACATGAATTCGTCGGAAGTTCGCGATGACGCAACCTTCGTCAAAACCGTATAATTCCCACAGACACTGCACTTGCAAAATTCAGCAATGACGCCCAATGATTGCAAAAATTTTATAGTTGATTTTCTGAAGCAGAATTTTCGCAGTAAAAACAACTGCCTCATCCATAACGAACAGCCTCAGAAATAAAGACCTTATAAATCACGACTACTTATAAATCACTACTGTCACTAACAAAAGATGTCGAAAACAAATTACGAGATGAAAACAAAACAATCTACAGCGAATTTTTGATAAACGCACTTAACGAGGAAATCCAGAGGAATAATTTAACGTTCATCGACAGCAATCTGCGGCACAAACAAAATAACATCACACATTACGTCATTGGTCAAAGCCGACGGGTGGTATGGTACACTAGAATTGACCCCATTATGGTGTGTGACGACAGCTGTTGTGGAATCAATTAGTGCGATTCCGCGTAGCTTGGCAACATCTCTGGAAGACATCGTTTGAGTGCTTATGATCGTGGACGAGCAGTTGTACAGCTCGAAGCCAGTCAAGTGCCCTACTGTGGCCACAGTAATGGTTGTGACCAGAAGTGTTATCTTGCTTTCAGAAAAGGCCACTGAAGGTGAAAATGCCATGCGAAAGCATGCCAGTGGCTGTAGATGGTCCACTACGCCACAAGAGGATCGATACATAGCCCTAGTGGCGAAAAGGAACAGACATCTCACTCCTAGACAGATCACTGCAGACCTTAAACTATTATTGGTGGACGTGTCTGTACCACAGCGATTTCGTGGCGATTAAATCAGACAGGTTTGTATGATAGGAAGCCTGTTAAATGCATCCCACTTCAACCACGTCGTCATCAAAAAGCAATTCGTTGGTGTAGGGAGGATGTTGACTGGGTCAGTAACAGTGGTCTAAAGTGATGTCCTTTGACAAATCCGTTACACTGTGCCAAGTGATTCTGGCCACCTGTTAGCATGGAGAAAGAGGAAACACGTTACACATTACAGAATGTTCATGATTGTCATCGCTATGGCCTAGGCGTTGTATTGTGGGTAGACATTATGCACAATGGCCAAACATCGCTGCATATCTTAGCGCGAGATACTGTTACAGCGCAGCAGTATTGCAGGGAGATTATTCTAGATCATGTCCTTCTGTTTAGTGGTGCAGTAAGCCCTGAATTTCTGTTTATGGACGACAGTGCCCGACCACACAGGACCGCTGAGGTGTCGGGCACACTGGAAAGTGGAGATATTGAACGTATGGAATTACTGCGTACTCCACTGACCTAAACCGTATAGAGCGTGCCTGGGACGCTCTTGGCAGATGTGTTTCTCAACGAAGACACCTTCATCGAACGATGCAAGGACTTAAAACCGCCTTAAGAGAGGAGTGGGATAATATCCCCCAAAGACGACGTCCCACAGTTTGACAGCCAGCATGAATAACAGGTGCAAAATGTGTATTAGTGCCCGAAGAGGGTATATTCTTTACTGAGAGCCCGTTATCGATCTTTTTGTTGGGGGTCCTACCTGTGTCAGACATTAAAGTTATTTATCTCTGTTATCATGCTTTCCCACCTGGTAAAATCTGTATTATTTTTCGATATAAATATACCACTCTACCTCTGTTACACATGTATCGTGTTTCAAGTTGTCTATCATTGCATGTGATTATTCCTGTGCAACAGTGCATATGGTCTTTAGCAACTGTCAAGCAGTGTACATTAAGCTATCCACCGAAAAGGCAGTGAAAATTATACACAGGCTAGTATGAAGCGGCACCATGAACTGCAAGCTACCGTCACACATCGTTAGGGCGTAAAGCCACTTTACGGGAGCATCGGCTGCGATTCGAGAACTGCAGATTCATTCTGAAATGACCACAGAGGAGCCTATTCCTCAGGCTGACTGGGGCCTTCGGTAGAGGTCATACTGTTTGTACTGGGGATCTGCTCAAAAATGGTGCAAATGGCTCTAAGCACTATGGGACTTAACATCTGAGGTCATCAGTCCCTTAGACTTAGAACTACTTAAAGCTAATTTACCTAAGGACATCACACACATCCATGCCCGAGGCGGGATTCGAACCTGCGACCGTAGCAGCATCTCGGTTCCGGACTGAAGCGCCTAGAACCGCTCGGCCACAGCGGCCGTCTGGGGATCTGCCCCATCTACATTCAAGTACGATAAAGAACAGCGTGCTACCGGTTAATTCGAGACAGATTCGACCGAATGCAAGTGAGTAAATGCAACGAGTAAATACTGTTAGGCGTTTGTATAACTTTTTCTCAAGATTCAAAAACAGACTGCGATCGCACCTGCAATAGCACAGCTACAGGAAAGGTGCATCTGATTAGTGGACATTATCCTCACCCCAACCTCCTGCAGCCGGCCGGAGTGGCCGAGCGGTTCTAGGCGCTACAGTCTGGAACCGCGCGACCGCTACGGTCCTTAGGTTGTTTAGGTTCAAGTAGTTCTAAGTCTAGGGGACTGATGACTCAGATATTAAGTCCCATAGTGCTCAGAGCCATCTGAACCAACCTCCTGCACAGAAAAGGGAGAGGACAACAGCTCTAACCGAATGCATAGAAATAAGAACACCTGAACGTACTACTTCATAGTGATTTACACCAAATAGAAGAGACGGACTGGATGATTTGAACTTGGACGTAATTGATCAAGATACCGAAGTATGGAAGTTATTTTACTTCTAAAGAAAATCAAGAGCAATGTAGTATGAGTTTTATAATAGGGAAAGTAGAGATATCGATGCCAAAATACGGGACAAATATATGGTAACTAAATGACACACCGTCAAAGAGGTTTGAAGCGTATGTGTACAAGAAGAACAGCAGTAGCAGAACCACGTCGAAAATGAGTTCAGCGAGAGAACAATGAGGAAGACAGCTCATCGCACATTCTAAGTTCGGATAAAGACGATGGTAAGTGAGAATGGGATACTGATTACTGGGTTAATTACTGATGTAATGTGTACATTTCGAGTACACAGTTGTTATAAACTACACTTAAAAAAAAACAAAAAACATAGGAACTCATATGTTAATACGGATGCTCGAGTTCTCCCTATACACAAAGGATCATTTGACAGTAGTTTAGTATAGGGATAAACATTCATATACAGAACACCACAGTCAGTAATCATGAGCAATTCCAGGATTGCTGATTACTATTGCAGAAGAATAGGGTCAGAATGTCCTTTGGTGGTGATTTTTTCTTTCAGTTGTACTTCAATTTTCTTGCTTTCTTTTATTTCTGTATTTTTCTATTATAAGGCAGTATATTTTAGCTGTAGATGTTTAATATAATATAACATGATATAATAATATACTTAGTGCTACACTGAAATAGCTATAGAACACAACGATCTATCTTCAAATCAGAATAGGCGAAGTCAGATGTAATAGCAATAAATAAATAAATAGCCCCGATCAGATGGCCGAATAGCGCCTTGCCCATCCTGTGCGCCGGCCGCTGTGTCCGAGCGATTCTAGGCGCGTCAGCCCGGAACCGCGCTACTGCTACGGTCGCACGTTCGAATCCTGCCTCGGGCATGGATGTGTGTGATGTCCTTGGGTTAGTTAGGTTTAATTAGTTCTAAGTTAGGGGACTGATGACCTCAGATGTTAAGTCCCATAGTGCTTAGAGCCATTTGAACCATTTTGAACCATCCTGTGTCCAGTTGCCTCTCAGGCGGCGTCTCAGATGTACACGCCGAACCGTTCTGTTCTCCGTGAGGCAAACTCTACCTCCAACAAATCGAATGGTTTTGTTCACAAATGTATTACTATGTGCAAGCATTAATTTGTATGCAGAACAGCTATAGTTTCTACCGTTCGTGACACGTCACTGCCGGCCGAAGTGGCCGCGCGATTCTGGCCGCTGCAGTTTGGAACCGCGAGACCGCTACGGTCGCAGGTTCGAATCCTGCTTCGGGCATGGATGTGTGTGATGTCCTTAGGTTAGTTAAGTTTAACTAGTTCTAAGTTCTAGGGGACTAATGACCTCAGAAGTTGAGTCCCATAGTGCTCAGAGCCATTTGAACCATTTGACACGTCACTGAACATTGCGAAGATATTGCAATAGACGTTCGTCCGTGGCCTGGGAACGGATTCTCCTCTCAGGAAGTCAGAGTTTACGGCTGACTGTTACATCTTCAACTATACTCTGAAAGCTACCTTGCGATGTGTGGTCGAGAGGACTTCTGATACCACTTTCAATTTTCTCCTCTCCTGATCAAATTGTGATCGGTTCGCGGGAAAAACGATTGTTGATATGCCAGCGTATGAGATGTAATTTCCCTGATTTTCAGGTTACGACACGTAGGAGGAAGTAATACAACGTCTGACCGTTTATGAAAACTACGCTATCGGAATTTCATTGATGAGTATTTCTGTGACACACTTGTAAAGCAGAATAGTCTTTTTACCTTTCTCAATACCCGTTTATAAATAATGGTATAATAACCTCGTGATCGCTGACTTCTATCCCTATTTACTTTTTCTTCAATCGTGTACCCAGGACGTGCCGTATGTTCAATGTTGGTATGACCACGTTTAAATTCATGGAGCCAGTACTTCTTTGAAGACTCTTTGAACCTTCCTCAGCCCAGTTTCTATCTGGATCACAGTATAAATTTTTGCACTACACAACACTTGTTTTATACGATAAACTTGACATCGATCACTTTATGCAGGTGTCAACTAACAGATGCACGTTGCATCTGCTTATTAATTAGAACAAAATCGCCACAGCATCAACAATATCCACTGTTTCGTATACCGCATTCAATAATCCACCTCCATAGTTCAGCCATAATATTTCTTTGTTCCTTCTCCTCTGTTGCTTCTGCACTGCAGTTTAAGGATTAGACACAATCTGTTACAATCATTCTTTGACCATCCTAATTTAGTGATAAATACTGTCCCCCCTAAATGCTCTCTCTCGTTATTGTTTCCTTGTGCTACTCTCCTCAGTTTCCTTGCTAGATGCTACTCCCAACTTCCCTACTTTGCTAAAATGTCAATGGTAGTGAGCATACGTTCTTCCTTCTCTCATTAACGATGCCTGCAGCTACATGGCACCTCTTTTAATTTTAGGAGTTTTTCTACAATTCACTTATGAAAGGTAAGTTTTTGCATCAGAACCATATCGGGAAGAGTAACGGATGCGGGTGAGGAGGAGCATATGCATATCATAGCTCTTTCATCTGAGGCGCCGTGCCAATAAGGGAGCCAACAAGTTAGCGGGGAGATGATGCTAATCTGGATTTCCAACTGGTATACGCATACGGTAGCTGTCCCTCGCTCGAAAACTGGCTCAACCACATCGTTACCCCCTCCCGTTTTCTTCACACCCATGTGAACCAGGGTGATATCTGAATGGCAGACCAAAGATGCACAGCACGGTGCCTGACACACCACGGGTGTTGGAGTCACCACGCCGAACAGTTGCCATGGGAGGAGAATGTACAAGTACCTCACTCTGACAGATATACTCTGACTTCCATTGCCATCCAAATTTCATGAATATCAGCCACAAGTCGCTGATAAGGAGAGATAATATCAGATAAAAAGAATATTTAAGGCTGAAAATTATACACAGAGTAACCTATTAGTGTTTATTTTGTTAGGAACCTATATCTGGCATGTAGAATCTTCATCACATATCAGCTGACGTCCACAAAGATGCCAATATGTAATGGTAATATCCTATAAAACACAGCCATCTCCCATAGGAAGAAAACGAGTCGGTTTGTGGAGCTAGTAGTATGCCATGCCTGTACTCACAAAAGAGAATAGAAATTTACATGGATAGTACCTACCATCTACTTTACGGAACAATGAGCTGAATGTGCAAAACAGTTTTTTACGATGTCGGGGCTCGTACCCAAGCTATTAAGTACTAGTTGGTCCTTTGCCCGTGTTTCTCAGAAGCAATTTGATAAACTTTTGAGGATTTTTTCCTTACTTTTGTAAGAGTTTTAAGCAAGAGACAGTTTTTATATTCGTTTGAGGATACGCATGACGAACTGAACATATTTCTTCCATGTCATATTATTTAACCATGCTGGTATCATAGTGAAAACATTATGGAACCTAACGCCCAGATCTCGTGCGCTCGAAACTCAGATCTATCCATCCACTCAGTATAAACTAAAACATTAAAATACAGATACTGCTAAGTTCAAAGTGTCATTAGTCATTACGCCAAATCGAGGAGGTATTGTCTAGTACTATGATCAAAAACCCTGTGTTCGTAAAGAAACTTTTATTTTCGTGGTTCGTTTCAATTAATTACTGACACTTTAGTAGGCGCTAGTCAGTGAACTTAAAAAACATTAGCACCTACGTAACAAAATAAATATTAGTAGTTTAACCGCAATGTATACTTTTCACAGTAAATCTACATGTTAGGTTTATCCTTTATATATTCTTAGGTATTACACCGTCTGCGTCTTTCACGCTCTATAATATTTCAGCAAAATGGCTTATTACTTCCCTCTGCTGGTTCTCATTCTGTCATCCACTATATAATGGAATACCCGAGTGCATTTCAGGAATACATAAACATTTATGCATTTACATTTATGCTCGGTAAGCCATCATACGACGTACTGCAAGGTACATCGAGAACCACTAACATACCTACATCTACATCTGATCTACATCTACATCTACAGGGTGCGGCCCTTAAATCCGGACAAATGAAACTTTTTTTTTAAAGCAAATTTATTAAAACAAAATACAAATGAAAATGAAAATCATTTTACATATAAGTAGTGGTATCTTTCAAGTGTAACATTACTCGATGTAACCCCTTTCTGTAGCATTGACCGCCAGCAGTCTTGTCCTGAAGCGATAGCACGCACTTTTAAAACCGCGCTGTACATATTCGCGAATGCTGCTTGGATAGCGGAATAACGGGGTGTAGAGATGCCACATTAGGACGCCTCGTCTAATTGGTAACTCTTTCGACTACGCTTCGAACATAGTAGTCGAGGGGGTTCAAATCCGGGCTATTTGTAGGCCAGAACTCCTTTGAACAGAACATATGAACGTTATCCGAGAGCCAGTTTTGGACTAAATGGCTCGTATAAGGTCCTCCTCTGCCATCTGACGCATTATTCGCTCGCTGACATTCAATACTGAAGCCAGTTTCTTCAGCGATTGCCCCAGATCCTTCGAAATTAGCTGCTGAACCTTTTCGACGACTGCCACAGTTCGTGACACGCGTTCCTCGAATGAGGTTTCCTCGTCGGGTTAGCGGAACCTTCCCTAGACTTCTCCGAAGCCTTATACTCGGCCACAATATCGTAAACAGTTGACCTCGAGTAACCGAAGAATCGAACTATTTCAGTGGGCGAACGCCCAGTGGAAGACTCGATAACCACGGCTCTTCGGTTGCACTCCGCACTTTTCCGTAACACCTCAACCACTTTGAGGTTCTGATTGTTCACTAGATGCCCATGGCTTTCAAGAACGCCAATCGCGACCTCCGGCGGAAGTAGGCGGAAGCATCTCCGTAATATATGCGTGTTGTTCGAACCTACCGGTAAGAAATCTAGCAACTCGCCTCTGAACTGCTTCTGTATCTTCCTTTAATGCGGCCTGGTGCGGGTCCCAAATACTCGAACAGTACTCAACAATGGGTCTCACCAGTCTCCTATATGCGGTCTTCTTTACAGACGATCCACACTTGCCTACAATTCTCCCAGTAAACCGAAGTCGATCATTCGGCTTCCCTACTATAATCCTAACACGCTCATTTCATTTCATATTGCTACGTTACGCCTAGATATTTAATCTACGTGACTTAGTCGAGCAGCAAACTACTAATGCTCTATATCAAATTTATGGGAATGTTTTTCCTACTCATCCGCATTAAATTATATTTTTCTACATTTAGAGCTAGCTGCCATTCAACATAACAACTATAAATTTTGTCTTAGTCATCTGGTGTCATCCTCCAGTCCCTCAGCTACGACAATTTCCCACATGCGACAGTATCATTAGCAAACAGCTGCAAACTGCTGCTTGCCCTCTCCGCCAGGTCGTTTATGTATGTAGAAAACAACAGATGTCCTATCACACCTGTCCTGTAGCACTTCTGACGATACCTTGTCTCTGATGAACACTCTCCGTCGATGACAACGTACTGGGATCTGTCACTTAAAAGGTCAGAGTCACTCAAATACCTGGGAACCCATTCCGCATGCTCATATCGTCGTTAACAGTCGGCAGTGTGGCACTGTGTCAAATGCTTTATGGAAGTCTGGAAACCCTTCCCGTCATTGCCCCTTACCCTCTTCTGTTTCCTTCGTGAATGGTGTGATGAATGAGTGACTGTCGGCAACCATATTCATACGCTCAAATTTCTCTGATTTTTACCAATATAGTCATGACGTGAGATGTACTGTTGGGGATGGGGATAATTTATTTCTTAGCTCATGCTGCAACAGACACTACAAATTTTGATAATAAGACACTGTATGATGCGGAGTGACTTCATGACACCCTTGCTGTGACGAAATACTCAGCTCGTATTTGAATATTTTCTGAACCTCTATTACAGTCCTCCTCCAACTCTAAAAAAAAAAAAAAAAAAAAAAAAAAAAAAAAAAAAAAAAAAAAAAAAAAAAAAAAAACAGGAAATTTTGTAAGCTGCCTCTTTCATTGATGAATTAAATGTCCTTCCGACTATTCTAATGGATGTCAAGGAAGGAAGATTATAGTTCAGCATTCCGTCAACGAATGGATCGCGGTCTGGCATTGACCTTTCCTGCAACTAGTTTTATGCGGTAGTTTGCGTTTAAATGACTCCAGACGGATAGACCTAGATATCTTATGATTATGGTTGCTCCAGTAATCGATCGCCAGTGGTTTAATGAAAAACTATTTCGTATTTCTGTCGTATTTACTTACTATATGTTGTACTTGTTTTTGCCGGCCGCTGTGGCCGAGCGGCTCTAGGCGCTTCAGTCCGGAACCGGGCTGCTACTACGGTCGCAGGTTCGAATCCTGCCTCGGGCATGGATGTGTGTGATGTGCTTAGGTTAGTTAGGTTTAAGTAGTTCTAAGTCTAGGGGACTGATGACCTCAGATGTTAAGTCCTATAGTGCTTAGTGCCATTTTAACCAATTGTACTTGTTTTTATTGACCGTCAGCTGTCAACTCCAACAGTGTGAAATTGCCCTAACATCGAACGACGGAAGAATTCATTTACAAGATAAAAGAATAACATATATCTATTTATCGGTCTCTCTCTCTCTCTCTCTCTTTCTACTGTTACTACAATTATCTTCTGGAGATTCAGATTTCTTTTCCTGTTACATTTCTTCAGAGCCAACACAACGATAACGATTGGTTGTATTTCATTGGAGAAAGAGGCAGAGACCTGAATCTTTGGAAGAGGTATGCACGGGTCTCGATCCCAGCACATGTGACACATCCGCTTATTCTCGCGCCTTGCATTTCTAACGACACGGGTACGAGCTTTTCCCCCACCGGACAAACCGGCCTCTCGCACAAGAGGAGAGGCCTATAAGCGTCGACGCCGACATTACGAGGCGACACCAACCGCCGCCTGCGCCTGCGCATGCGCTGTTGTGAGTGACGTCTTCCCTCCCCTGCAGTCTACCGACGCGAAATGAAAAGCGGGGAAGCAAGACGAACGGCAAGCCGTCTGGACCCAGCATCCTGGAACATGACCGACTATCAAATACACTCGTATTCGCGGCTAACCAACTCTAAAATCTTTTTCTCGCTTGGCTCTCCAAACCCCGTAGAAAATTATAGCGGATAGTACAGGGTGATTCAAAAAGAATACCACAACTTTAGGAATTTAAAACTCTGCAACGACAAAAGGCAGAGCTAAGCACTATCTGTCGGCGAATTAAGGGAGCTATAAAGTTTCATTTAGTTGTACATTTGTTCGCCATTTCAGCCAATAAAGTTTTTGGTCCCTTTTTCTTCGAAGGTGCTACTGTAACTGGACTACAGTACAGTATCAGCTCGAACAAGAAGCACAACAATTCATATTTCAGCAGGATGGAGCGCCACCACATTGGCACTTATCTGTCCGTAACTACCTGAACGTCAACTACCCGAGGCGATGGATCGGCCGCCAGGCAGCCCGTGACAGAGCACTTCATCACTGGCCTCCAAGAAGCCCTGATCTTACCCCCTGCGATTTTTTCTTATGGGGGTATGTTAAGGATATGGTGTTTCGGCCACCTCTCCCAGCCACCATTGATGATTTGAAACGAGAAATAACAGCAGCTATCCAAACTTTTACGCCTGATATGCTACAGAGAGTGTGGAACGAGTTGGAGTCTCGGGTTGATATTGCTCGTGTGTCTGGAGGGGGCCATATTGAACATCTCTGAACTTGTTTTTGAGTGAAAAAAAAACCTTTTTAAATACTCTTTGTAATGATGTATAACAGAAGGTTATATTATGTTTCTTTCATTAAATACACATTTTTAAAGTTGTGGTATTCTTTTTGAATCACCCTGTACTTTTAATTGTGCTGTAATCACTTTTCTTCCCGTTACATTCACTGATAGAGCGCAGTAGAGATGGTTGCCCTTGCTGTTATTACTGTCTGCATCTACATCTACATACCCTTGGGCACTCCTAACGATATCCTTGTCTCTGATGAACACTCGCCGCTGAGGGCAAAGTGCTAGGTTCAGTTACTTGAGAATTCTTCGAGCCACTCACATATCTGGGAACGTATTCCGCGTGCTCGTACCTTCGTTAACAATCTGCAGTGGGGCACCGTCGTGTCAAATGCTTTTCGGAAATCCACGAGTATGGAATCTGCCTTTTGCCCTTCATCAGGGTTCGCAGAATATCATGGGAGAAATAGGGAAGCTGAGTTTCGCACGGGCGGTGCTTTCTAAAACCATGTTGATTCGTGCACATATGCCTCTCAGTCTCAAGAAAGTTTATTATATTCGAGCTGCGAATATGTTCAAGATTCTGCATCAAGCCCATGTTAAGGATATTGGTCTGTAATTATGCGGGTCTTTTCTTATACCCGTCTTAGAGTCACCTGCTCCACCGAGCGAGGTGGCGCATTGGTTAACATACTGGACTTGCATTCGGGGGGACAACGTTTCAAACCAGCGTCCAGCCATCCTGATTTAGGTTCTCCGTGATTTCCCTAAATCGCTTCAGGCCGAGATAGTTCCTGTGAAAGGGCACGGCCGACTTCCTTCCCCATCCTCCCCTAATCCGGTGGGACCGATGACCTCGCTGTTTGGTCCCCTCCCCCGAATCAACCAACCAACCATCACCTCCTCTTCTCCAGTCGCTTGGCACCTTGCGCTGTGTGAGAGATCCGCGATGAATGCAAGCTAAGTAAGGGGCCAATGCCGTAGAATACTCTTTGTAAGACCGAAGTGGGATTCCATCCGGACCTGCCGACTTACGTGCTTTCAACTCTTCCTGTTGTTTTCTGCGCCCGGGATGCTTATTACTTTGTCCTCCATACGGGAGTCTGTGCGATGAACAAACGACGGTATGTTTGTAATTTTATACTCAAGGTATTTTACACGGTCCTTCGAGTTTTCTAAGCAGATTTTTGAGAGAGATCGGACGTCTTTTTCCAGTGGGAAATTGTCAGAACTCCCTTCAGGCTACCTGCAAAGGAAACAAACCTGTAACCAATTACGGTGCCGTTTTCTGCACACGCTCGATGTCTCTATAGAGCCAAGTATTTCGTTATGGGCCATACATGTGTTTTATAGGCATTACATTTCGTAGACGAGCCGCAATTTCTTAGTATTGTACCATAAATTGAAGCCATTTGTACCTACACCTGGTCCTGTATGATCTTCATACCATACATCTCCAAGCATTCTATCTTGCAAGTATTTATATGACAAGACTTTCTCTCATGGGCGTACCCAGCGAGGGGCGGGGGGGGGGGGCAGCGGCCCCCCCCCCTAGAAGATATTCGCAGTTTTTTACTAGTTTACTGTTTTATTTAATAAGAAATGCTGCATGTTTTCTCGGATTGTACAAGTGCACTCTTGTATTTAAAATGTTTATTAAAAGCAGTTTTTCACTGGTTTACTGTTTTATTTAATAAGAAGTGCTGTATGTTGTCTCGAGTCCTTGTTTCCTAAGACCAGTATGACCTGCCCCCCCCCCCCCCCCCACACACACATTTCAGATCCTGGGTACGCCTTGCTTTCTCTGTTGAGGACTAGTGTGTGGCGCGAGAAGTGGTTGTAAATACTTGGAGAAATGTATAGCGAAGCCTATTTGATTAATCCAACATATATTCCCATCCGTTGTTACTTCCAATTAGTCATCTGAAAAAACTGTTTCTGTTAAGTAGTTGTCTTTGGCGCGAGAATTGTGTTACGTATGGTAAATAAAATATAGTGTCCATCAATTCCCGGTATAATTAAAAAAAAAAATCATAACTTGGAAACTATTAGAGACAGAGACCCTTAGTTTGCTGGAAAAAATTTATCAGCTCTCAAAGTTATTTTCTGTTATGCCGGAATTTCAATGTGTGCCCACTCGCCGTTTGCGGAACATCAAGGCAACATTCGAGTTCTCCCCGTTTATGGGTCAGGATTGTAGCATCAACAGATCTGATTGCTTCACTGATTCGTGCACGAAGGGTAGCAGCGTCAATGACTGGTGCTGAGCACACGCGATCCTTATCTTAGGAACCGATGACCTAGCAGTTTGGTTAAAAAAAAGAAAAATGGCTCTGAGCACTATGGGACTTAACTTCTGAGGTCATCAGTCCCCTAGAACTTAAAACTACTTAAACCTAACTAACCTAAGGACATCACACACATCCATGCCCGAGGCAGGATTCGAACCTGCGACCGTAGCGGTCGCGCGGTTCCAGACTGTAGCGTCTAGAACCGCTCGGCCACTTCGGCCGGCAGCAGTTTGGTCCCTCCCCGCTCCCCTCCCCCACCCCCCCCCCCCATCCCTTTAAACCAACCATCCAAACTAATCAGAACCTTACACATAATGCCTAATGGCGTGACACAGGGAGAGCGCGGTGGCTATCTCTCAGGAAATGTGTATTCAGCACATCCCGAACGTTCAAACTCTAATGTGGGACCGACTGATTGGTTAGACACTGGACTGGCATTCGGGAGGACGACGGTTCAAACCCGCGTCCGACCATCCTCATTTAGGTTTTCCGTGATTTCCCTAAATCACTTCAGGGAAATGCCGGGATGGTAAATGCCGGGATGGTTCTCTTGAAAGGGTACGGCCGATATCCTTCCCTAATCCGAGTTTGAGCACCGTCTCTAATGATCCCGTTCTCGACGGGACGTTACACACTTATCTCCTCTTCCTAAAATAACGTGGGGGTGCATTTTCATGCTGGAATATGATGCACGGCTGTAGATCTTCGATCTGTGTTACCAGAAACCGTTGGTACAGCCCGTCTCTTAAAAACTTTTAAACCAACTCATTGTTCTTTTTCTTGCCTGACGTCGATAATTCCGCAGTACTGTTGTCATAGATATTGTTTCTGTATGCCAGATGACACATTGCGCCATCTACTGGTCTGCCGCCACTTTGATACACTCCAAATTAAGTCTGCAACAAAGGACAAAGGAAAAAGCTTCGAGAGCTTCAAAACATTTTACAACAAACCACGATTGGACTGGCAACAGTTTTTCAAAGGATGACGGTAATGGAGACCCTGTATTTGCGGAAATGTATCTGGACAATGCTAACTACACACATATTTTGTTCGAAATTGTACAAAGGGATATCATTTGATTTGAACACAAGCATTCCCTTGGTAGAATTTTTACAAACGGATCTACCGCGGTACTCTTCAGACCACATTCTCTCTTTGTTATAATAACTGGCATTGTTCAGTCTACGTAGGGTCTAGGCTATTCAACCCCTCACGTTTCTCTACATGTACATGTACGTACACACTCTGCAAACCACTGTGAAGTGTGTAGCAGGGGGTACTTAGCATTGTGCCACATGTTAGCGTTTCTTCCCGTTCCATTCACGCACGAATCCCTGGGAGAATGGCTGCTTAAATGCCTCTGGTGCGCTGTAATTAGTCTAATCTTGTCTTCACGGTCCCTATGAGAGCAATACGTAGGAGGCGGAAGACTTTGGCGGGCTACTCCGCAAGCCGCAGTGCGGTGGGTGGCGGAAGATAGCCTGTACCACTACTAGTCATTTCGCTTCCTGTTCCATTGACAAATAGTACCAGGGGAAAACGACTGTCTATGTGCCTCTGTACGAACCCTGATTTCTAGTATCATCGTAATGCTTAAGCGAAATGTGCGTTGGCTGCAGTAGAATAGTTCAGCAGTCAGTTTCAAATGCCGGATCTCTATATTTTCTTATCGGAAAGAAGGATTCCCATTTGAGTTCCCGAAGCATCTCTGTAACACTTGTGTATTGTTCTGACCTACCGGTAATAAATCTAACGTCTCGCTCCTGCACTGCTTCGATGTTTTCCTTTAATCCTACCTGGTGCGGATCCTAAACACTCGAGCAATAGTCAAGAATGGGTCGCACTGGTGTTCTGTATGCCGTCTCCTTTAAAGATTACCCACGCTTTCCTAAAATTCTCCCAATAAACAAAAGTCGACCATTCGCCATTCCTACTACAATTCTTACATCCTCGCTCCATTTCATATCGCTTTGCAACGTTACCCTTACGTATTTAATCGACGTAGCTATGTCAAGCAACACACAGCTAGCGCTGTATTTGAACATTAAGGGTTTGTTTTCTACTCATCTGCATTGACCGGAAATTTTGACTAATTCATCTTGTATCCCCCTACACCTTCCCATAAACCACAGAATCACCAGTAAACAGCCGCAGAATGCTGCTCACCCTGTCCTCCAGATCATTTGTAGCAGCGCTTTCTTTCTGAAAAAAGTTTGAGGGTACTCCGACATTGGATATAATGCAGCAAAAATTACTTATAACTGAAACATGGGATACCACCCGTCTGCTTTTAGCCATGACGTCATCAACATGTCGAACTACAAAAAAAAAAAAAAAAAAAAAAAAAAAAAAAAAAAAAAAAAAAGGTATCGGACTCTTCAGTTGACTTTGTCTATCAAATACTCTCGACATCTACATATTTCTCTCTCTGGAAGAGCAAAACGACAACATAAAGTTTCGATATTTGTTTTACAATTTGTCATTCCAGGAGTCTCAGGCCAATTTGACGAGTCCAAAACTTTCGCACATTCAGAGATAGCAATGTCCTCTGTCTGCAGAAGACGATTCTCCATCCGCTGTTTCAAACAATCGTAAAATATGCTGGGCTCAAGATGTCTGACAGTTGCCTCCTTTTCCAGTGGAATTCTCTGAAGTTCAGCTCTTGGACTGCTTTGTGGGCTTCACAGTAATGAGGACCACAGCTCAGTTTTCTCTGTTCAAGCACCAACAGCTGATTTCTGATATTCTATTGGGCAGAATACAGTGTGCTGTCTCTTGACTGTAACTCAAGACTTAATTCTGATAATGCTTGAAGTGCATCACACATTAGAGCCAAGTCGAGAATGAAGTCAACTCTTGTAATGTACTTCAACAAACCACCGTACGTACCTCTGTCAGTTGTTTCCCTGCTTTGATCATCTTTTGCAGCTGTGAAGTGAGCAACCAAAGCTTTAAAGTTTTTCCACAATGGATCGCAAAGGATCATGGTAGCGGGACCGTAGAGACATCTATCAGTAGCTCGGCGTTTGAGCGTACGCATATCCGTTTAGCACTACCATCGCCCATTATTAGCGGACGAGGCCACTGCATGCTTGTCGAACTGGCTGCCTGCGATTCAGTTGTTGAGAACGGTTGCCACAGCTTCGAAATGCTTGAAACAGTCAGTGACATCGCTTTTCCCACCAAAAACATCACGTCCGTGAAATAAATTTTTGGCACTCTTCCAAGTTCTCAACATCGTAAAAAATTACTTTGTTGACGAAAGCGTTTAGGAGTACGCATCCCCGAGCGTTCCCCCAGAAAAACGGCACTGATTTATAGTTTGCATCTATCTCCAGGCGTCTGCCAATTCAGGTTCTTCAACAGTCCGTGATGCTCTCCCGCTGTTCAGACAAACGCGTGGCCATTCCTGCTGCCCTTCTTTGTATACCTCCAGTAGCCCCTGCGAGTGCTATACGTCATATGAATTCCGCACATTTGAACAATATTCGAACGGGACGCACAAGTGATTTGTTGGTATCTCCTCTGTAGGTTGATTGCGGTTTTATTTTATTATTTTGCGAAGAACTGTCGGAAACATTTACCATTATTAAACCCGCAGATGCGTGAAGACGATTATTTAAGTAAGACAGAAAACAGCCGCAGACATAGAAACCAGGAAATTGACATCTTAGCTAGGCGGAGTAATGAGTAAAGAGGCGGTTGTCGCGTAACGACGGAGATTAGTTTCCTGTTTCCTGTGGCTGAGGCGCTGCGCGGCAGGGGTGACCCCGTCCTGAGACGCTGCCCTCCCAACGGCCGCCGATTCAATGTGGACACGTGGCTTGCAGCTGCATTTCCGGCGAGGTGCGCATACTGTTCGCCGACGGCTTTCAAGCGCGGCACGTGCAACCGGCGCAGGTCATCAACTTCTCTGCCGCCAAGCGCGCCGCGCCACCGAAACGCACTATCACTACGTTTACATGCGGCTCAACTTCTGAGAGGAGGAAACAGTTTTTTGCAGTCGTTTTCCGATCGTTAGTTTCTTCTACACAAATGCCCCCTAGAAATCTACATCTACATCTACATGTCTACTCTGCAATTCACATTTAAGTGCTTGGCAGAGGGTTCATCGAACCACAATCATACTATCTCTCTACCATTCCACTCCCGAACAGCGCGCGGGAAAAACGAACACCTAAACCTTTCTGTTAGAGCTCTGATTTCTCTTATTTTATTTTGATGATCATTCCTACCTATGTAGGTTGGGCTCAACAAAATATTTTCACATTCGGAAGAGAAAGTTGGTGACTGAAATTTCGTAAATAGATCTCGCCGCGACGAAAAACGTCTTTGTTTTAATGACTTCCATCCCAACTCGCGTATCATATCTGCCACACTCTCTCCCCTATTACGTGATAATATAAAACGAGCTGCCCTTTTTTTGCACCCTTTCGATGTCCTCCGTCAATCCCACCTGGTAAGGATCCCACACCGCGCAGCAATATTCTAACAGAGGACGAACGAGTGTAGTGTAAGCTGTCTCTTTAGTAGACTTGTTGCATCTTCTAAGTGTCCTGCCAATGAAACGCAACCTTTGGCTCGCCTTCCCCACAATATTATCTGTGTGGTCTTTCCAACTGAAGTTGTTCGTAATTTTAACACCCAGGTACTTAGTTGAATTGACAGCCTTGAGAATTGTACTATTTATCGAGTAATCGAATTCCAACGGATTTCTTTTGGAACCCATGTGGATCACCTCACACTTTCCGTTATTTAGCGTCAACTGCCACCTGCCACATCATACAGCAATCTTTTCTAAATCGCTTTGCAATTGATACTGGTCTTCGGATGACCTTACTAGACGGTAAATTACAGCATCATCTGCGAACAACCTAAGAGAACTGCTCAGATTGTCACCCAGGTCATGTATATAGATCAGGAACAGCAGAGGTCCCAGGACGCTTCCCTGGGGAACACCTGATATCACTTCAGTTTTACTCGATGATTTGCTGTCTATTACTACGAACTGCGACCTTCCTGACAGGAAATCACGAATCCAGTCGCACAACTGAGACGATACCCCATAGGCCCGCAGCTTGATTAGAAGTCGCTTGTGAGGAACGGTGTCAAAAGCTTTCCGGAAATCTAAAAATACGGAATCAACTTGACATCCCCTGTCGACAGCTGTTCCTGTTTCTGATTTAGTCAGCAAAATCACTGTTTCTCTTCCATTGAATATTAGAGGTAGACAACTTCACGCTCGTCTAATTTTTTCTATTCCTCCATTACTGCACAAAAAGTCACTCCGCCCAGATTAACGGAACATTTTTAAAAACAAGACGTAACATGACAAAGCAAGCACGTTCCAAAAATGGTTGTGCGTTAACCTGAGAGCGAACATCGACTGTGGAAGTGGAAATTTGGCACGTTGAACTTCATTTCAAGAATCGATATTGGAGTTTTTACATAAACAACCGGAAGTGGGATTGGAAATTCGTTATTCTGGTAGCATTGTGTGAAGATTGAGATACTGTGCGTTGTTTTCATCAGCGGGTGTCCAGGAAGGAGTAACTACGTTAGAAAAAAATCTAACTTTTCTCCATAACGTATTCTCGGGCACTGATAAGAGGATTTGCAGCACTCAGTCTCTACTTCAATTTTTGAAATTAACTTTGTTTCCCTCGAGGTGTTTCCAATGTTTTCACGTATATTTTCAGAAAATGATCATTTATTTAGTTCAATACTATACAGAGTAAATAAAGGCCACGATGTTTGCTCTCCTTCGTTGAAACTCCAGTTTGCTTATCGGAATTCATATCTTAACGCATACATAATTTAAAAGCCTAAAGTGAAATAAAGTATCAAATAAAGAACAGGGCACGCGACGAACTGGAAACGGTGGTTATAATCGATTTTAACACAAAGGATTTGATCGATATTTGTCGACAGTTATCACGTACGTCGACAACGTCAGATTGATTTCTGTGTTTCACCTGTTGTCATATTAGGAGATGGAATTGTTCGTACACATTACGAAGACGTACAAGAAAGGACAACACGTGGTCTATTCTAAAAATCTACATGAGAACGCTGCAAATCATAATTAAGTGCCCGGAAGAAGGCTGATCGAACCACCTTCAAGATAAGTCTACCGTTCCACTCTCGAACAGCGTGCGGGAAAAACGAATACTTGAACCTTTCTGAGCGAGCTCTGATTTCTCTTATTTTATTATGTGATTAATTCTCCCTATCTATGTGGACGCCAACAAAATATTTTCACACTCTGAGGAGGAAGTTGGTGATTGAAATATCATGAGAAGATCCTGGCGCAGTGAAGAACGCCGTTGTTACAATGACTGCCACTCCAACTCGTGTATCATATCCACGACACTCTCTCCCCAGTTTCGCGATGATACGAAATGAGCTGCCCTTCTTTACATTTTTTCGATGTCCTCTGTCAATTCTATCTGATGCGGAACCAACATCGCGCAGCAACATTCCAGAAGAGGATGGACAAGCCTAGTGAAAGCTGTCTCTTAATAGTAGACATGTTGCATCTCTAAGTGTACAGCCAAAAAATCGCAGTTTTTAGTTCGCTTTCCCCACAACGTTATCTATGTGGCCGTTCCAAATTAAATTATTCTTTACTGTAATCCCTAAATGTTTAGTCGAATTCACAGCCTTTAGGTTTGTGTGGTTAGTCGTTTATCGTGTAACCGAAATTTAGTGGATTTCTTTTAGTACTCATGTGGATGACTTCGCACATTTCATTACTTAGAGTCAATTGTCACTTTTCGCACCATACAGATATATTGTATAAATCATTTTGCAATTGGTTTTGATCATCTGATGACTTCACAGGACGGTAAATGTCAACATCATCCGGCCACCGAGAATGTTAAAATAAACCTCCTCGTTCATTTTTACGATAACCTGAATGAATGAACACAAGTCATGGAACAAAAATTTCCCCCAAAATATCGTACAATCATCTCCCGCCTGAACTACACCCTCCACGCATTGCGTGTTAAACAACTCATGAGGCTGTTGCTGCATTTGACGCCGTGCAGCACTTTAAAAGAGGCAAAATCATTTCTCACTGGACCACTCAGCGCGCCTCCAGTCAGCTGCCACTCTCTTTGTGTGTTGTCTGGTCCACTGAAGTACACCTTTGTGTGGCGCTGTGGACAACGGCCCTTTGAGAAGCACCCGACTCTAAACGTCCATTGCATGCAGTTCTCTTCATGGTCTTCGCTCAGAAACTGCTTGAGGAGGACCTGCATTCACCGACAGCAGCAATTCCTGTCGGGTTTGGATCCGATTGTCTTTGATAAGGAGTTACATTCTTCTCCAGTTCGTGTTGGTTAAGATCTTCTTATGAGCACTGTTCTTGGGCCGTGCACAATTCCTCGTAGATATGTTGGAGAGTTCACGTTGGTACACGAGCAGATCAGGCAGCTTCATTCAAGGTGTGGTCATGGGCATCGTCCATGCAACCAACTGACGCTTCACTTCACTGTCATAACTTAAATCGGGAGTGTAGGGTCATTCGACTGCTGGTACCAGCTGTACATCATCAGCAGGTCTCGAAAGCGATCAGATTTTCTTAAGGGGTGACAAACATTTTCTCCGGTGAGATTACGAATTCCACAGCGACCTCGACAAAAAAGGTTGAAGTTGGGGTGACGTGTGATCGAGTAATTTCAAGGCTCTTATTTCATAGCATACCGTTAGTACAAATGAATGTGTAACCTCCGCACACAGATTTGAGAAACGTGCAAAAGCGGTCAAAGGAAATTAATTATTAATTATATTTAGAAAACGAAATAGTAAAAAGTTGTTTTGAATCTTCTCATCAGAAAAACAACAAGAGAGTCTATTGTACGAGGGCTTGCTGAAAAGTAATGCCTCCGAATTTTTTATGTGAAAGCTCTTAAAGCTATTTAAATAAAATCAAATTTATTAACATTCTACAGCTTTATTCTTCATGTCTACATTTTTTTTCTTAGCAGAGTCATCCTGGCGACGAACACATTTCTCTCAAAAGAGACCAGTATGTTTATACCGTCACGGTAGAATGTTTGACTTCATTGATGGAGCCGCAACATCACCTCTGCTTGCACCGCTTCATCGCTATCAAAGTGAAGACCTCGAAGGTGTTCTTTTGAGGTTTCAAAACAGATGAAAATCGGATGAGGCTCAAAATGGTTCAAATGGCTCTGAGCACTATAGGACTTATCTGCTGTGGTCATCAGTCCCCTAGAATGTAGAATTGCTTAAACCTAACTAACCTAAGTACATCACACACATCCATGCCCGAGGCAGGATTCGAACCTGCGACCGTGGCGGTGCCGCGGTTCCAGACTGTAGCGCCTAGAACCGCACGGCCACTCCGGCCGGCTCGGATGAGGCCAAGCCGGGACTGCATAGAGGATGATCGATGACAGTGAACCCAAAGCATCGAATTGTTGAAGACGTAATGAAGTGAAACACCTGAGGCCGTCGTTTTGGTGTTGTTATATTGCAGTCAGTTTAACTGACGCTCTGGTAGTGAACTCCAATCGTGTACACTACCCCATCAATGGCCAATAACAATGAACTGACTTCCGTAGAATACAGTAAAAGCGAAATTGTGTCTTAATGGTTGGATACACAACATCGTTTTTACAGTGTTCTGCGAAAGTCAGTTCATTGACGTTGGCCACTGATAGAATCGTGTATACGGTTGAAGTTCGCCCCCTCAGTGTCGATTAAGGACTGAAGACGGTGTACTGAGTCACCGAAACTAGTTACAGTAGAATAAATCTACCAGGAAGTTTCATGTCAGCGCACACTCCGTTGCAGAGTGAAAGTTTCATTCTGGAAACATTCCCCAGGCTGTGGCTAAGTCATGTCTCCGCAATATCCTTTCTCCTGGCAGTGCTAGTTTTGCAAGGTCTGCAGGAGAGCTTCTGTGAAGTTTGGAAGGTAGGAGACGAGGTAGTGGCGGATTTGGGGCTTTGAGGACGTTCTGAGTCACGCGTGGGTAGCTCAGATGGTAGAGCACTTACCCGCGAAAGGCAAAGGTCCCGAGCTCAAGTCTCGATCCGGCACACAATTTTAATCTGCCAGGAAGTTTCATGTCAGCGCACACTCCACTGCAGAGTGAAAATTTCATTCTGGAGAATAAAATAACACCAACACGACTGCTGTAGATGTTTCATTTTGTTACGTAACTGCCGAAGTCCCGCAGATCATCAATCGGAAGGATAAACATGAAAAAAAAAAGATTGTTGCAGATGTCACAGAGCTCGTGGGTGGTCTGGCATTGTCATCCTGAAGAAAAGGCTGCTCATGTGTGGACGATCTCTTCAAATTCGTGCTTTCAGTTGTCGACACCGAGGCAGAAGGTTGCAACTAGCCTCAGCGAAGCGGGCAGTCGATCGAGTAATATGCAAGACATGGAATACCTTCATTGATACTGAGAACAGAATAAAAAATTCTGGGACATTACTTTTCGACATGCTCTTGTATAAGTGTTTGCTCTTTGTAGACACCGAGTGATTTAAGCTGCCGTACCACAAGACAAACTAGGAACAGTTACACCGCCATACGTCGGTGAACCAGATCAATTTTGTTTGTAAAATTACCAATTATGTAGCAACCAGTCGCAAAATCATGTTTTATTTATTCACTTTTGCAAATCTATATCAACTGATTAACAGCCATCATCGGTGCTTTCAACCAATATGTGCCCTGAGTAGTAATACTGTCTTAAGCAAAGGTCAAACATAAAGTGACTTTTGGATAACCCAGGCAGGCAAAGTGTTTGATGTTTCAAGACTCATCGTGTCGAAGATTGATACCGCATACACGGAAAGTGGAATGAATATTAACTAACGAAAGTGTGTGTTCAGTGATCGCGACAGACGTTTGTTGAAGAGGACTGTAACGAAAAATAGGAGCGCCACAACTTCAAAATGTTCTGCAGAACTCAGTATCTCACTCGCGAACCCTGTCAGACTCAAAACAACACGAAAAGAGCATCATAAGCAGGAAATTGCAAGGCGAGCTAGAATTCCAAAACCACTCATCAGTCATGCAAATACCTATAACAAAACAAAACAAAAAACATGGTGCCGGAGCCATGAAACCTGGACGATGGAACAGTGGGGAGAAGGTCACTTGGTCGGATGAATCTTGTTTCACATCGTGTCCACCTTCTGGCCGAGTATACGTCCCAAAAGTGAAACATGGCGAAGGTTCGTGATGATTTGGGCAGCCATATGGCCCTATTCCATGAGCCAATGGTTACTCTACAAGGCCGTCCTGCTGTCAGAGATTGTGCGACCATTTTGGCTGATCAGAACCATCCCTCGGTACAATGTTTCATCCCCAATGGAAATGCAGTATTCCAAGACGACAAGGACACGTTCACATAGCGCGCATCGTCCAGCATTGGTGAGCATGAGGATAAACTGTCGCAATTTCCCTGGTCACCACAGTCACCAGATCTCAATATTATTTATCTTCTGTGCTTTACTCCGGAGAGAAGGGTGCATGATCACTATCCACCTCCATCATCGTAACCTGAACTTGCTACTATTTTGCTGGAATAATGCTATAAGATTCCCTTGAAAACCATACAGGAGCACTGTTCTGCATTCTGAGACAACTGAAAGGGCTTCCTTTACCATATCAGACACGGTACTGTGTTGCCTTTTTGTTATTTCT
Organism: Schistocerca piceifrons; assembly: GCF_021461385.2. NCBI lineage: Eukaryota > Metazoa > Arthropoda > Insecta > Orthoptera > Acrididae > Schistocerca > Schistocerca piceifrons. Next base: position 717,373,610 of record NC_060139.1, on the reverse strand, counting down.
ACATTCTAAGACAAAAAAAGACTCAAAAATGGTTCAAATGGCTCTAAGCACTATGGGACTTAACATCTGAGGTCATCAGTCCCCTAGACTTAAAACTACATAAATCTAACTAACCTAAGGACATCACATCCTGCCCGAGGCAGGATTCAAACCTGCGACCGTAGCAGCAGCGCGGTTCCAGACTGAAGCGCCTAGAACCGCTCGCCCACAGCGACCGGCAAAAAAAGACGCACCTGGAAGGAATTATCTGAATGGGACGGAAATTTGTAGGCGTGAAGTACATGTACAGACCAAAATAAAAAAAAATTGTCTGATATTTTCAAGAGAAAAAGCTTCATAAGTTGAGCAAGTCAATAACGCGTTGGTCTGTCTCTCGCCCTTATGGAAGCAGTTATTCAGATTGGCATTGATTGACAGAGTTGTTGGATGTCCTCCTGAGCAATATCGTGCGAAGTTATGTCCAATTGGCGCGTTAGATCATCAAAATCTGGAAATAGTTAGATCGTCCTGCCATTATGCTCCACGCGTACTCCGTTGGGGAGAGATCGGGTGATATTGGCCAGGATAGGGTTTGGCAAACAAGACGACAAGCAGTAGAAACTATTGCCGTGTGCGGGCGTGCATTATCTTGCTGAAATGTTAGCCCAGGATGGCTTGCCATGAAGGGCAACAAAACTGGACGTAGAATATCGTTGACGTACCGTTGTGCTGTAAGGGTGCCGCGGATGACAACCAAAAGAGTACTGCTACGAAAAGGAATGGCACCCCGGATCGTTACTCCTGGCTGTCGGGCCGTATGACGCGCGACAGTCTAGCTGGTACCCTACCGCTGTCCGAGGCACCTCCAGACATGCCTTCGCTGGTCAAATCGGTTCATTTCGAAGCGGAACTCATCGCTAAATACAATTCCAGTCAACGAGATTCCGGAAAGAAGACGTGTCTGGAGACGCCCTGAGTAGGTGATGGAGTACCAGCTTAACTGATGCCCGCCATGAGGAGGGACCCTTTGGTTGTCATCCGCGGCACCTTTACAGCGCAACGGTACTTAGACGACGTTTTGTTGCACTTCGGGGCAAGCCATCGTGCGATTGCATTTCAGCAAGATAATGCCCGCCCGTACGCAGCGCGAGTTTCTACTGCTTGTCTTCATGCTTACCAAACCCAAAACCAGCAAGGTCTCTCCTGAGTTGAGAACGTTTGGATCATTATGGGCAGAGCCCTCCAACCAGCTCGGGATTTTGACACTCTGACGTGCCAACTGGACAGAATTTGTCGCGGTATCCCTCAGAGAATTGGGGAGAAGAGGAGTTTGTGGCACAACTTGACTAGAAGAAGTGATCGGTTGGTAGGACATGTTCTGAGACATCGAGGGATCAACAATTTAGTATTGGAGGGCAGCGTGGAGGGTAAAAATCGTAGAGGGAGACCAAGAGATGAATACACTAAGCAGATTCAGAAGGAGGTAGGCTGCAGTAGGTACTGGGAGATGAAGAAGCTTGCACAGGATAGAGCAGCATGGAGAGCTGCATCAAACCAGTCTCAGGACTGAAGACCACAACACACACACATCCCTCAGGAATACGTCCAGTAACTCTATCAGTCAATGCCAAGCCGAATAACTGCTTCCATAAGGGCCAGAGGTGGACCAACGTGTTATTGATTTGCTAAATTTGTGAAGCTATTTTTCTTGATTAAGTCATTCAGTTTTTCTGCAAGTGTGATCATTTATTAGTCTGTAGATCTACATCATATCCACCGATTTCCGTCCCATTTGGATAATTCCTTCGTGGTGCGCCTTTTTTTTTCTTACGGTGCATATTTTGGTCCACCCTCTGTATGTGCTCCTTACCAAACATGCTCGAATGTACGCCGCGGACTTCAGTGCAGCGGTGTGCTGTGCGCAATGGCGCGCGCGACCCGGAAGGAACAAAGGTTAGTGCAGCACGTGCCGCGTCGCCAGCAGCCAGCAGGTGCTGGTGGCCTACCAGCTGCGCCCGCTCGCAGCTGCCGCAGACCCACATGTGCGCCTGCTCTCTAGATTCCCCGCTCGCCCTTCCTAATTTGCGTTATACCCGCCCCCGCTGCGAAGGTCCCTAAATCGCGCTCACACACATCCTTGTACCTCAGCGGCGACTATAATGTCCAGTATATTACACTACTGGCCGTTAAAATTGCTACACCACGAAGATGACAAGCTACTGACGCGAAATTTAACCGACAGGAAGAAGATGCTGTGATATGCAAATGATCAGCTTTCCAGAGCATTCACACAACGTTGGCGGCGGTGGCGACACCTACAACGTACTGACATGAGGAAAGTTTCCAACCGATTTCTCATACACCAACAACAGTTGACCGGCGTTGCCTGGTGAAACGTTGTTGTGATGCCTCGTGTAAGGAGGAGAAATGCGTACCATCACGTTTCCGACCTTGATAAAGGTCGAATTGTAGCCTATCGCGATTGCGGTTTATCGTATCGCGACATTGCTGCTCGCATTGGTCGAGGTCCAATAACTGTTAGCAGAATATGGACTCGGTGGGTTCAGGAGGGTAATATGGAACGCCGTGCTGGATCCCAACGGCCTCGTATCACTAGCAGTCGAGATGACAGGATCTTATCCCATGTCTGTAACGGATCGAGCATCCGCGTCTCGATTCCTGAGTCAACAGATGGGCACGTTTGTAAGACAACAACGATCTGTACGAACAGTTCGACCACGTTTCCAGCAGTATGGACTATCATCTCGGAGACCATGGCTGCAGTTACCCTTGCCGCTGCATCACAGACAGAAGCGCTGCGATGGTGTACTCAACGACGAAACTGGCTGCACGAATGGCAAAACGTCATTTTTTCGGATGAATCCAGGTTCTGTTTACAGCATCTTGATGGTCGCATCCGTGTTTGGTGACATCGCTGTGAACGCACATTGGAAGCGTGTATTCGTCATCGCCATACTGGCGTATCACTCGGCGTGATGGTATGGGGTGCCATTGGTTACAGGTATAGGTCACCTCTTGTTCGCATTGACGGCACTTTGAACAGTGGACGTTACATTTCAGATGTGTTACGACCCGTGGCTCTACCCTTCATTCGATCCCTGCGAAACCCTACATTTCAGCAGGATAATGCACGACCGCATGTTGCAGGTCCTGTACGACCCTTTCTGTATACAGAAAATGTTCGACTGCTGCCCTCGCCAGCACATTCTCCAGATCTCTCACCAATTGAAAAGTCTGGTCAGCTGGCTCGTCACAATACGCCAGTCACTACTCTTGATGAACTGTGGTATCGTGTTGAAGCTGCATGGGCCGCTGTAGCTGTACACGCCATCCAAGCTCTGTTTGACTCAATGCCCAGGCGTATCAAGGTCGTTATTACGGCCAGAGTTGGTTGTTCTGGGTACTGATTTCTCAGGATCTATGCGCCCAAATTTCGTGAAAATGTAATCACATGTCAGTTCTAGTATAATATATTTGTCCCGTTTATCATCGGCATTTCTTCTTGGTGTAGCAACTTTAATGGCCAGTAGTGTACTTTCTCCACCAGTTACGTGTAAGTCGGGAAAGAAGAATATGGAAAGAGGAACTGTGAGCAATCATCATGATGACTGTCGATATCCTACACAAATCGTGGTATCCCTACAGGAATGGTTTGCTCCTTGATTCGAATTGGCAACCGATCCTAAACAAGTAAAAGTAATACATTAGACCCATTATGTCTCGAACGTAGTTCCACTTTCTCTGAGCAGAGTGTATTCTCTTGCTGAAATTAGTACTATGTAGGTTTTTTGGACCCTCTTTTTCTGCCTAGCATTCACAAACCCGGTTAATTCTTTAACGCCGAGACCTGTCATTTATAAGACAAGAAGAACGTGCTCTCGCTGCGGGAGCTACCACATGACGTATCATTGAGAGCATTCTTTCACTACGAGACGGAAAGAAATTAAGCTCTTCAGTATTATCAGCACAGAACTGGTCCGTGCACGACAGAGGACGGTACCAATATGTCCCAAAAAGCCGCACGCGAAAATACGGTTTTTCAGGTCTCATATCTCGGCTTCTATTGATCACAGAGATAAGGGATCATGTGTTTTGGATAGCCCTTAGTCTGACGATCATTTATGTACTGCCGTAACAACTGGCAAACTGTAGCCATCAACAGTATCGGGGCAAAATTCAAACATGTCACACTTCCGGCACTCCACGCAAACTGAGCAAAGTGGTTGGTTCTTTTGCATTAGGTATGGTCTAGGGCAGATCTTAAGCGGCTTGTAAAAGCACCATTCGCTCATAGGCCGCTTCTGAGAAAACCCCGATAAACCATGATTTCTGGTACGACATATATCGGTTGTGGGATGGCCACTTCTATAATCATATTCATGACAAATCGTCCAAATTTTTACAATGTGTTCTTAAGATGATGTTCTCGGGGAAACTTGAAACTATTTTCGATATCACTATCGTTACCGAGATTCAGAAGTTCAAAGTTACCGTACTTAGTCACGTAAAGTACTCAGGCAGTATTCGGTCTGAGGCGTAACTGTAGTTTTAACTGACGTAGTGAATACATGGTAAGGGTTATGGGGTCATTGCAAGGGTGCTGATGTCACCAAACTGTGTTCTTAGCCGCCATTTTTTCACCAATAAAACTTGATGACACAGTCTCTGTATGATGGGCAATTCGCGTCTATACAGGCTGTCTTGTCGTGGAAATTATTCGATAGGGCCACCTACTAGCTTAGCATCTAGCAAAAAAGGTGGTACAAAATTCTTTGTACCTGCAAATCAAAAACCGCATTATTTTGGAATACTGCATGTCTCGCCTAAAAATGTTGTGCATTTTTATGTAAAGTACTGTAAAGTGAACTTGCGTTGGATGGGAGACGATTCTGCGTTAACCTTATGTTATGCTTACTTATTTCTTGTTTATGTGTGTACAAGTAAGTAAATGTGTCGAATATATAAATAAACTGCCAAAACTTTACTAACTTACGGAGTTCGTTATATACTATATGTAAATGTGTCGAAGTATATAAATAAACTGCCAAAACTTTACTTACCTACAGAGTTCGTTATACATAAGCAGCACACCCCCTGTAACAGGGGAAAAAAGGGAACCAGATGAAAAATACTCCTTTCAGAGTACAAAAAGGTGATTATGCTACTCTTTAAAAGGACACTTTCCGAAAAGCGGGGAACCAGCTACTTCAAACCTCATTTCGCCTTCTCACCAAAACTTTTTGTATACGAACATATTCGTACTTTTATGTGCTGGAAGAGAATATCAGAGAGACAGTGGCTGTGGAAGAGAGAAGCGACAGTGCCAGTGTGAGAGAAAGACAGAGAATACAGTAACAGTGAGAGGGAGAAGTAACAATCAAATAGAGAGGGAGAGACAGAGATGGATGAAGACACAGGAGTTGGAGTCAAAGAGAGAGGAGATAGTGACGGTCAGTGAGAGACAGTGGCAATAAAAGAGAGAGAGAGAGAGAGGTGGAGGTAGTAGCAGTGGGAGCAAAAGAGAGAGAGAGAATACAGTCTAAATGAGTGGAGACCATACATTGGCTTGGTAGAGTCTGGACCTCTCAGACAGATGAACTTTAACACGAAAAAAATTTCCCACTTTCTCCCATTCCCCTACGGATTCTCAATCTAGGGGTCAAATATCCAAGCAAACCAAGCTCAAGGATATGCGTGGAGAGGAAGCATAGGTGGTTGAATAGAAAGACAGCAGACTGAAAGGGAGAAAGAAAGAGACAGTGGCAATGGGAGAAAAGAAGAATGGGACAAAGATAATGGCAGTGGGACAGAGAGACAGTGGAAGTGGCAGAGAAGGTGACAGTGGTAAAGGAGAGCAAGATAAAGTGATTAGACAGTGACAGGGTGAGAAACAGACAGGAGAGAAAGTGCCAATAGGAGAAAAAAGAGACAGTGGGAGAGACATGTATAGAGTGTCAGTGAGAGGGAAATGCTGGTATGAAGGCTTCACTAATATGAGAGACTATGCAAAAGGATTTAGAATGTGCTGTGTTAAAAGAGCGAGAATATGTCCGCATGTCAAAATTGTTGGTGAGGAAGGCGGAATGTGATTGAGGCAGCTGGTTCTCCACTTTTCTGCCACAGTCTTTTAAAGAGGAGCATATTCACCTTTTCAGCTTGCGATACAACATAACTCAGTAAATTAAAGTTTCAATCCCGTTCTTTCATTTGATATTTTTCCGACGTCATGTTCCGAGTGAAGTAATATATACATCTTTATTGAACTGATCAATTCCGGATATATTTCTGTTGATGTTTCTTCTGTTTCCAGACAAGCGATTGATAACGAAGCGAAATGACAAAATTGTAGATGAAATATATCGTAAAAAAGCATAATTATATACATGGCCCGACAAAGGTGAAACACACAGAAGATATGCGTGGCTGTCAGTGTAACTTCATACACGTACACACCATCAGCGTGTATGTAAATGATTAGACTTGCAAGTCTCTGTGAAGGGTAAATTAGCCACCAGAGTGCTTTAGTGTTGTTCGTGTTTAGTGTTGTTATCAGGCCTTTTCGGGTACATAGGGAGCACAAACAGCGCCATATGCTGAAAGATTATTATGAAGGACACGGATATGCCGAGTACTCGTTAGAGAAAGCGTTAACAGCGTATGCAGGGTTTGAAAGAGGCTTCATTGTGGGTTTCTGTTTGGTCAGCAGGTCGTACTGTATAGTATCCAGATTTATGGGGCATTCGGATGTGATTGTGCATTTGGATGTGACAGTGGCCTGATGCTGGACTACATGGGAAAATGAGGGGAGGCGTAATTGTCGTCAAGGTTCCAGTCGACCACATCTGACCACCACAAGGGAAGATCGCCATATTGTGCACCAAGCACGTCATAACCACTTCACATCTGCGCCTGCCATCTGATAACAAGTAACAGACTCCCTGTAACATTCCAGTCATCATACGCTGTTGCTTGGAGACTAGCAACTGCCAGACTAGGGAATTAAAATCTCATAGATAGGATGCCATTAAAACCGCACAACACAGACAGCTGAAAGCTGAGTTTGAAATCATGCCATGATCCAGGCGTGCCAACTCTCCCGATTTAAGCGGGAGACTCCCGATTTTTCCTTCTTCCTCCCGATCTCCCGACAGTGAAGACCGATCTCCCGATTTTCAGAGCAGTTTCAATACTTTCCTTACTATTTGAAAATCCTGAGCCTTCGATATATTGGTGGATGACAAGGTATGGCTGCTACTTGTCTGTTAACTTGGTAGATTGGTGCGGTGGCTGTCGGGAGCGGCAGTAGGCGTAGCTCGCGCTTCGTATCTACAAGGAAGTAAGGAACTTATCGTTGACAGCGTTCGGAGACAAATGAATATCTTTCAACTAGTGCCAATTTCCTCCGCTTCGTAAAGTTATCGTGGACAAGGAGTAGTCGATAGTTGTTCCTAGCGAAGTGATTAGCATTGTTGTGTCTAAAAGGCAGTGTTGCCAAGTTAGGGGATTTCCCCCTAAATTTAGGGGGAATTAAACTGCCTAGGGGGAAGTTAGAGAGATAAATGTTTCAGGGGGGAAAATATTTAGGATTACTACCCTCCCCTCCCCGCCATCCCGCTCGACAATTTAATTCTTGACTGAATAAGTAACTACCGTAATCAGACAAATTCAGACTGATAAACTATTCAGATTATTTGCTAAGCCTAACATGTACATCCTGTATAAAATTGATTTAAATTTGGGAAAGATGCCTTACGGATATAAGATGCCATGCAAATATGGGTTTCATTATGGAATGAAAACGTGTGATCATTTAACAGTGATTTATTCATGCAAAAACTGTGCTAATGTCAAAATAGAAATCTAATATGCGGTAATTTGTTTCCTCGGATCGTAATTTCGAACTGCAGTTCTCTCGAGAGGGCTTCATTTGAATGTGTGTGAATCCAAAGAAACCTGCAGAGCTCATCATTCATATTGTTCAGTATGTTGAATGATAAATTATACAGTGAAAAGGCTCAGGTATGTCCATTGTTTAGTATTTACATGTAAATAATAAAGCAAATGTAACTGAATTGTTACAATTATTGAATTATTCCAACTTTAATCGTCAGGGATGTGTTGTAATTCACAATAGTACACCGCTAAAATTCTCCTGATTTTTCAGTTTTTAAAGTCGGCATGTCTACATGACCTGGAAGCACGAACTGATGATGAATGGCATCACAATATGTTCAGCGGTGAATCACAGTTCTCCTGTACGTCAGATGACCACTGTCAGTGACCATGGCAGGTCCCAGCTGGTAGTGATAGAGTGATCTCTTATAGCACAAGAATGTGCCATGGGCATCCCACACCCTCAGACTTTACCTCTCATGTGACAGTATTGGGATACTCTTTTTCAATGGGACAATGCTTGTCAACACATGCCACATATCTCTATGAACTGTCTGTTTGATGTTTGGTATATTCAAATGGTCAGCATGATTCACAGATCTGTTTCTGATGGAGCTTATATAAGACTGTCATGGTTGCCAACTCTGTCCCAGTGCCAGTATCTAAGATGTCAAAGATCAGTTACAACAGTTACGGGAATCAGCACTGTGAGGGTAGAATCTCCTAGTTCCCATAGTAGCAGAGATGTGGGTGAAAAGGATTTTTCAACCTCTGACAGGCCCTGCATGACAGGCATATTTTGTGCATCGTACCAGTATGTGTTGTAGGGACGACCTGCGTGGATGGCCACAGCTGTGCAGAAAAAGAGGGGAGGAGGGGACAGATAGTGAGAGGGCAGATGAGAGGACAGAGGGGGAAGATAAAACAGACAGAGAAATGGGTAGGAGAAGATGGACAGAGAGAGAGGGGAGGAGTGGTTGGCCTGAGAGACTGGAGAAAGTGTTTGGCAGATGGAGTAGGAAGGAGGAGATGGTCATAGAAAGAGGGGAGGAGAGTGGGTTAGAGAGAGGGGGAAGATGGAGCTGGACAGAGAGAGGAAGAAGGAGGAGACAGAGGGAGACATGGTGGAAGGAAGGACAGAGATAGGGGGGGGGGGGAGGAGAAGAAGAATATGGGTAGAGAGGTGGGGGAGGAAGAGATGGATAGAGAGGAGTGAGAATGAGATGTTTGTAGAGAGGGGAAGAATGAGATAGACAGAGATAGGGGAGATGGGCACAGAGAGTTGAGGAGGAGGACATAGAGAGACGGTGGAGGCGGATATGACAGAGAAAATGACTAGAAGGAGAAGGACAGATGCATGGTACATGTATTAAATATACCGTGGATATATAGATGTACCGTAGCGACGAGACTCCGCCCCCTCCCAGTAGGCGATACAATGTAAGGACGGTAAATTCTCACAGTGAGGAACGCTTCGGACAGCTCTCAACATCGTCGCGCTGTTGAGTACAAAATCAAAACGATAGTCATCAACATAACACCATTTTCTTAATCTGGTACTGCAAAGACAGTTCACAATATTTCATTTACAATGAGAGTGAAAGAGTTTCTTTCTGATGATTGTAGCTGAATGGTCCTTTCCAAAATGAAATGCTCGTCTTTGTTAAATAACAATTCATGTGAAAGATATAATCTACATTAATCCTAACTTAAAACATAGTAGTTAGCAGAAATACGTAAGTCTAATTAGCCAGTGCCAGTCCAAAGTGTGGGTCGAAAAGAAGAAAATATGTATAACGGAGTATGGCTAATCTGAAGCCCAAAGAACCTCAAAAAACGATCAAATAATTAATCGATTTAACGAATGTTTGACTGATCAGGGAGTAATCAAGAAAAGACGAAGTAAGTGTATCCCCTTCCAAAATAGAGGTAAAAATTATGACTACAGTTTCATTAACATCCCTATTTCTTTACAAGCACCAAATGTAGCTCTAAGAAAAGTTCTTTTACTATTTTTATTAATTTTTATTTGTTTTAAAATTTGAAGGGAAAAGCACATACAAATTTCGAGAAATACTGGTGGATCTTCAGCTCTATTCTGCAATGAAATCAATGATCTTTTCCTGAGTCAGTGACCTCCAACGTGGTTGGTTTGGACGATCTTCGGCCGGTAAATCTAGTCGACATGAGGGAATATTCACATGCGAATAACGGATTGTATTATATTTTAATGGTCTTTGAAACTTCTTCTCAATTTGCCTGGACATTACCTATGAAAGCGAAAACAGGGAAGGAGTCATGCATTTGTTTGTGCGATTTCTGCAGATGGAGACGAATCGAAGGCCAGTTAACCTTCATAGGTGATTTAGCTCGTATTTCAAAACACATGACAGCATTTGAGAAGTCATACATGCCAAACCGATTAACCGAGGTATTTAGATTCCACAGAGCAGAGAACGATTCTAGAACATACCTCTTAAAGGGCTGGTACTGAAATTGCAGGATACTTTTACACAGAAGAGCTACAGAGGGGCTCGGAACTAGATGTGTATCTCGTAAGAGGATCATATGGCGCCGAGGAAATAGAGCGTTAGTTAAACGGCTTGGTTTTCCTGCATCATAAAACAGCTGGATCGACGCTGGCGACTTGCTATATAACAGGATGTGCAGACCACAACCACTTCAGTAGGCTAACACGCGTGATAGGAGACGCATTAGAGGAGGAGGTGGTATTCTCGAGAAACTACCAGTCGACTTACGCATTCTTGGATATAAGTACTGTGGATCCGGAACAAAACTCCTAAGACGATTGGGACGTGGTGATAAGGGGTTAAATCCGTTTGACGAAGCGTGTGTGGATCACGACATCGGATATGCAGCAAATAAAGATCGTCAAACCGCCGATCGAATTTTAAATGTCCGCGGTGGTCTCGCGGTTCTAGGCGCTCAGTCCGGAACCGCGCGACTGCTACGGTCGCAGGTTCGAATCCTGCCTCGGGCATGGATGTGTGTGATGTCCTTGGTTAGTTAGGTTTAAGTAGTTCTAAGTTCTAGGGGACTGATGACCACAGATGTTAAGTCCCATAGTGCTGAGAGCCATTTGAACCATTTTTTTGAATTTTAAATACTTGAAACCATATAAGAAAGTACTAGGTCTCTTCATAAGCAAACAAAAAAAAAAGCGCTAGAGTCCTACCAGACAGGGCGCTTACAAATACAATTTGCTTAAGTATGTTAAGAAGAAATTGAACATTTCGTGGTTACCGAAGACCATGTGGAAATCAGGAAAATGTAGAATTGTGAATCTAGATATAGCAGGAGGACATGGGACTCACTGGGTAGCATATGTTAAAAAAAAGATATACATGTAACGTCTACCATTTCGACTCATTCAGCGACGTGCAACCTCCAGAATTATTCCAACGATACTTCACATGCAGAAAACAAGTGTTCTGCAACTTTAAACGCTACCAAGACTTTAATACAGAAACATTTCTGTGTGATCATCTATGCGTCATGTTCCTCCTGACATTTACGAATGATATGTAAGGACGGGCATTAAACATCCATTCACTAGTTGATGTCTAGATGCAATGTGGTACACTCTGACTTTAAAAGAATGATCGTCTGTACTACGAACGAATTACTTCGCGCCAACTGATTTAAGCATTGGAGATTGAAGTATCACGCTGATTGGACTGGAGTCATACAACATTATACCAAATATCAGAGAGGTATCTGGAAAGTAGTGTTAAAAACAAAATTGTGGGAATTGAACATGATGCATACGATATCGACGATTTAAACGACGTTTTAAAACAGTCTGGAAAATGGATGAGCTCCGTGCAAACATCAGTACGCTGAAATCTGAAATAAGGACGGTGAATGCATCGATTGACTTTAAGCAGAAAGGTTCTATAGGCCCACTACTGTGTTTCACAAAGGGACAGGTTTTGAAGACGGATCCGAGTAAATTTTACAAATCTGATCAGACAGTGGATATTCTCCCTGTCAGTACAATCCGTATTGAGTGTACATTGCAACGAACTCATATCTCAACGATACCTCGATTCATTCAATTTGCGGATTCTTCCCATCAGTTGGAACAGTGGATAAGATTGTTGAGACTGCTATCAACGCTTTATACCTTCCAGTGACAGTTCAGACATTAGAATACCTAGAGCTGTGTATTGTGGACCAGAATAATCAACTTGTTGACTTTCGTGGAGAGGAAATCATTGTACGGCTACATTTAAGACAGGATGGGCGTAAGGTATAAAACCCACGGCACACCACATAAAACTTCGCAGCAGAACCGCTAGGTGATAACACGTGCGGACAATGAGTTTCTTAAATCAGTAAGCTTGAAACCTCGCAATGACGTCGTCGCTCAATATATGTCATCCGTGGAATATGATGAGCGAATCATACGCCAGCAATACTTCTCACCTAAACCTTATGCTTCAACGACATTTAACAAGAATGATGAAGTTAGTATTGTCATCCAGCACCAAGACCCTTTAACACTTTCATGCAAGAGTTTTATATATTTGGATTGATCATTTAAGAAAACGGATGCTAGCCATACTATGAGCTCAAAGCTTACACGTAATGCTTTGGCGTTCCTGTTCCAGAAAATACGATATGAACTTGATGGGATAGAGATTGATCACACACCTAATGTTGGCATAGCATCAAATGTTAAAAAATATGTCTCATCATCACGCTCGGATCTGAATGATTTAGAAAATGCAGGACGGTTCACAGATGAACCTTTGGGTAGAACAACAGAAGATTACCACCCATTTACTGGATGCGTACCTCTAAAAATGCTTATGGGGTACTCTGAGAACATGCAGCGAATTATTATGAATGCTAGAAATTCATACATTCAAGGAGCTCAAGAGGAGAATCAGATCACCATCAATAAAATTATATGGAAAATGCCACACATCACTGTGGCGGACGAGGACCGTTTGAAGCTTTCAAAAGTTCTGAATACCGATACATATCTCCGATTAACTTTCTGCTCATGGGAGGTTTTTGAGCATCTAGTGCTACCGACAGTGAACAGATTAATATGAGCTATTAAAACCTCTATGCAGTTGGAAACAGCGAATTTCATTATATTTGCATTTCAGATCAATAGAAGGGGGAATTTAGCCGTATATGACAACTGTAACTAATGTCATATTCTACTTGAATTCAGATAACTGGCACGGATCATGGTAATGGACTGTTGTAAACAAAATGATATGATTAAATCATCACTAATGGATGTACGAATCGAATTTGTATTCTCATCAAATTTCCCACAACACATTGCAGCGTATGCTCTAGTTCGACATGTCGTGTAATTAACTATTCCCCACTTACTGGTGTTGTGCAGTGTGCTTTATAAATGACCAAGTGCTGTGTCATACCCAGAGCATTTCACATTGACGACTTGGAGTGTGAACGTCATTGCTGACATTCAAGGTTTCTATAATGATGAATGCAGACAATTCATATTTAAAGATGTGTTCACAGTATAACCAGAAGATGCTTGTATAATAGAGACATTCTCAACAAGCATCGCACACCAAGGCCCTTCAAGGATGTGAATTGTACTAAAACAAAGAGGAGTGCAAAGTGGCTAAGACGTTTCTTCCGCAGACTCCACTAGGACGAACCTTGTATATCTTATATATGATAACGCCACTTCCAATATTCGATTATCCTGATACCATCATCTACGTCAAGGACGAGGAGAAGATCGCATGGATGCAACGAATCTTCAAGTTTGCATCTATTCAAGACCTGGAATTCTACGGATGCCCTGCTACCTGTCGGCTCAAGAAGAAGATGTGTGAAAATAGTGTTGTGTCTGCTTATGAAAATATAAAATTACTTTTAAGTTCGAATAATGAAAAGAAATGGATTTTTTACCTCGCATTCTGTGTTTTTCTATCTTTCTACCTAGTTCCCACTTAGATAGAATGCAAATGTGCCCAGGTCCTACGTCTGTGGCTTTGTCCAAACACAGGTAATTTAATTTCAGACATGTTGCTGTATGTCTTTGGAAGCGGACACGAGCATGCGCTACCTCTTCCCAAAAACATGTATGTGCAGCACGATAGGTAAAATCCCATGCAATGGTGGCATATATTTCGTTTTCCTCCATCTTAAACGTTTCCTCCCTTATGTTTCAAACTAATACCCTGTGTATATTACACAGCTTTTATATTACTGTTTGAATTTTTTTATTTGCAGTCCTTGGTTTTACAAATAATAATATTGATTGAAAAAATTATTTTACATTGCAGTACTGATTACAGCAATTGCGGAGGTACAGTTTCTCTTACATTAATACTGTTATTAGTGAAATTCTATTCAAACAGAATACTTAATTTATACGTTGAACTGGCTGGCTCTAAACGTTTTCTACCTCAAGTAGCTGAAATAATTTAATGTACAATGAAGCGGCTGGCCCTATAATGCTCAGCCCGAACAGCTGCACTAAAAATGAAGTAGGCGGAACTCACACTTAAAACTAGTATGGCTTGGACAGCTAGCGGTAGGTGAAACTTAAAAAAAAAACTATTCTGTTTACACATGCACTCGCACTTGCACATGTAGTGCAAAAGAGAGAAAATAGGGTAAAACTGTCTTTTGTCCATTTCCATTTTTTTAACTTCTTTGATGATTTTAAACATATATATATATACATATATATATATATATATATATATATATATATATATATATATATATATTGCACATTTAATTTTTTTAAATAATTTGTGTAATTATTTTACCAGCACATTGTGCTTATATATTCATGCAAACATGTATGCTACTTATTATGAAATAAAATAAACAGAATGTATTGACACACAAGCATACATATTAACATGGGCATACACACTCAAACACACCCATAAGCCCACACACAGACAAATAAGCAATCACACATGCAGGCACACCATACATCACACACATACAATATTTACACCATTATAAAAGAGCCATACTATTCGACACAAGCCCTCACTCAGAAGTTCGCTCACTCTTCTCATTCACACTGTCAGAGTGCCCACCCACTCTTGTAGTTCAAGTAAATAGTGTGAATAAGAGACAGTGTACACCTAGTGACGATCGAATACTAGTTTGCTGTACCATATGCGAAGGTTGCGGCGGACCACCTCGAACACCACCATACAGGCACTGCAGGTAGTCTTTGACCATGAGGACACATGATGCCATATGTCGCACACCCTTAGCCTGCCTCTGTGTGGCTCCACCTATTGTACAACAGGCATACACTTTGGATCTTAGATCCATAAACTGCACAATCGGCAATCCATCCGTCTTATCTTTAATTAAGTCGATAACCTTCTTGTTCTGAGGAACAAGACCATAAGGGTTATGGGCTGCATATCCCGACGTGTTGAATTCATTACCATGACACCTAATAACTCCACATTAATCACATTTCTTCACCCAATAGATGAAGCTATCTCTATCCATATAAAGTAACTTTGGTTCCATGAAATAAGTTTTAATAAACTTACAGTGGAAGCGGTACATGTGGAGTTTGGAGATGTCCAGTGTATACATCCCCAGATAGATAGGTATCGTAAACTCTACTGAAACCTTCGACATCTCCACAGTCTCACTGAAAATAGTGACCCGCTTAAAAGTTGGGCTAGTGATGCACTTTATTACGCCCCAACACCCATTCCATTTGCTCCTAATTAAAATATGGTGTTCATTTCTTACATTCTGCATGGGTTTATGGATAATGGAATTATTAATTAAGTTATAAAAATCTTTTTCGAAATCACTAGTCGCACCCGTCCTCTTTTTGGTATTTAATTCTGCATACTACTTCAGCCATGAGGACTGACTGAAGGAGGTAGCCCGAGCGATTCTACCTAGATATATCCCTAAGCTGTGGCACTGCTGGAGATGACGTTAATGGATTACATACCTCTGCTTGTGTACAACAGGACAACAGTGTCAGTTTAGGGATAATAGAACTTATTGCTCTGGACATAACGGTAAGTCGCTTGTCATTTCACGCATACTAAAAGCGTATGTGACGTCTGTCTTCACCATGTACCCTGCATCAAAATCAGCCTCCAGACCCATTATTTTTCCACCTAATACCTGTAATTCGTTTTCGGGAAACCATTGAAACCCACCAACTGGGAGTGGCTGCATCATGGTGTGCCTGTATAAGTTATTCACATCCAAATACAAATTATGACTTGAATCGAGAGATCCATTCAACCCCACACCCATACATAATCCTTGGTATGTCTACGGACACACTGGCAAATCCCCCCATGGATCCCACGCTCAAAGAAAAGAAGCATATCAACATCAGTCAAAATTTCGATGCTGTGCCTCATTTTCTTGAACATCTCGTCCCAGGACAACCCACATGCTGTGAAATAAAAGATGAGGTCGAGAATACGTAGCCATGCATCCACTCTGGAACTTTTCAAAAAGATCCGCAAACAAGCGCTCGTTGGTGTCCATGTATAGTCTTGTGTGTCCACCCAAATTGGGAATGTTGAATTCCCGCCGGACATTCACGGGATGCTCATAATCTGCACTATTTATGGCACCACCTGTGAGCATACTGGTAAATGCAGATATATCAGGTAGCCTGGTTTCGTAGAGTTTTGCCTTACTATCCTGATAGTCATAAGGGAAAACTTCTTTCCTAGCCACAAGCTGTAACTTGTCCTCGTCGTGGTATGCCGATTGGGTGATGTGCATATCCTCCTGAGATAGAGTGTCAATAAGTTTCTGTAGTGAAGTCTGCATGAAACGTAAAGAGTCAAGGAAGCAGAGCATAATTTTAGGCGTCATTCTCCTCGAGAAAGAGATGTACTTCTCTACACTCTCAGGCTGGACGCTGACCTGATCTTTCTTCGAACCAAAATTAACCAATTGCTCAATTAGAGAGTGAGCGTCATGTCCGCTTAAATTATGGAAGAAGATGGGTATGTGTCGTGGTAACTTCAAATTGCACATGTGACGTGCGCTGCACCACGGAACTTCTCCATAAGCTCATAATGATCTCTTCGGTGGGTTCAGTTTTTCTATCTGCGTCATTGTATAATTTTTTATCGTCCTCCGATTAGTTCATGGGAATGTTGGTATTGTAAAGCCTATCAACAATCCGTGACAGATTTTCAAACTCAGTGAACTACCAGACTGCAGGATTATTCGCGACATAAGATTCATAGCAGTTACGATTTGAATAATATGAGCACGCAATTTGGTACACTGTCGTGTACAGTACGTGTTTTTGCGTGAAGGTGGTATGTGAGGCTAAGGGGTCGCCTCTACAATAGGTGATAGAGGCAAGGAGGTATTCGAAGTTAGTGTATACAACAAACGGACATCGTTCCTGGTGCTGAGCGTTCTTGAATTTGATGAGCTTGTTTTCTTCTGTAGGAATAACAACGCGTACTGGGTCCTTGGATTCACAGTCCTTCAGATGCCTTTTTAAATACTTTTTCTTCTAAAAAGGTATTTATACACCTGAAGCAAATGTGTTTTTATGTCGTTTTTTCGACAATTGTATGTAAAGGAGGCGGGACATGTCTTTGATCCAAACGTAATGCTGATTATCACGTTCAGAGAAGAGCTGCATGTTTATATGAAGATCACCCTCACCTGCATATTTTGAAAAAGGAAATGATCCAACTACCTTATGCTCATCCTGCTCATCTGGCTTGCTTTTCTGCTTCTTTAGGCTGTAAACGTGAACCGATATTCCAGGATTTTGTGCCCAAATTTTGGTATGTCCTGAATCATTACGGGGAACTCGATACCGTCGAAGTTATAACATCCACGAATGTTAAGGTCTTATGTGTATCGAGATGTGCACTCTGGATTCTGTTTAATTTTTCTTTTGCAACCCTGACTGACCACCCAAAACAAGCATTATCCTTTCCAGTTTGGGAGATTAACGCATGCCTTCTTATCAGATATATCATTGGGGAGTTGGATATAACTGAACCCTCTGTTTAACGAATCGTAGACATGAATATTGCTGTCAAGATGTTGTATTTGGCTGAGTGCTTTAGCTGACCCTCTTATTTCCATCTCGGAAAACTGACTCATATAACACCCAACGTGGATTTGCTATACCACTTGGTGATTGATGTACTCCGAGATATAACACCGTTATCACTCCAAGTGTAGTGCAGCTTTCCTCCTCAGCCACACCCTGCTGTTTGGAGGGTTAGTCAACTCGCAGCAGAGTACTGCGTTACATTGAATGACATTAAATCTCAGATCATCTAGGGCATTGAGGAGCTCTATCTCCAGCACCAGGAGGCACACTTCTAGAAACCTGTCAGGGTTGCGATAACCCCTGGCCAGATTCTCAGTTTTAGTGACCGAGATACACCCCTCAAAGGCCCTAGCAACCGCCGTGTGTTCTAGAGGGGTCATGACGCTGCTAATCTGATTCCTTCACTATTAGGATGCGAGAGAGCACTACCGCTAGCCACAGGCTCATTACCATTAACACTTAAAATAGGAGACGACTGTGTCCACCTGGTGGATGACGGTGTTGGGGAGAAGGGGCCTTATGGGTGAGCGAGATGCACCGAGCACACATACCTTTCACTGCCGGTGAGGGCGAACAGTCGGAACTGCAGTAGGAGCAGTGGTGAGCCCCTGTGGGAGCAGCCAGACTGTGGGGAGGGTGCTTGTTGATGCTTCTGCTTGCTGGAGCCTTCACCACTGCTAGCCTGGGGGATGGGAGATCATTGCTCTGACCGAACCTCCCATGGACGCCAGAGCGGATGCGGTGGTCAGCTTAATTAATTTGCATTTCAATTTGATATCATCAGTGTCACCCTTATCCCACTACTAGCTCCAGGGCCTGATGAAAACCCTATAATGGTTTATACTGAATTTGTGGCTGAGTTAGCCCCTCTTCTAACAACAATATATTGTAGAACACATGAACAAAAAAACCGTGCCCAATTCTTGGGAAAAGGCACAGGTCACACCCCTTTACAAGAAGGGTAGTAGAAGTGATCCACAAAACTACCATGAAATATCTTTGACATCGCTTTGTTGTAGAATCTTAGGACATATTCTGAGCTCAAATATAATGAGGTATCTTGAACAGAATGACCTCCTCAATGCCAATCAGCATGGGTTTCGAAAACATCGATCACGTGAAATCCAACTGGCACTTTTCTCACATGACGTAGCCAGGTAGATGTTGTAGTTCTTGAGTCCCCAAAAGCATTTGACTCTGTACCAGACCTACGCTTATTGTCAAAACTATCCTCTATGGGAGTATCAAGTGAAATATGTATCTGGATTGAGGAGTTTTTGGTAGGGAGGACGCAACAAGTTATCTTGGATGGAGAGTCATTGTAAGTTGTAGAAGTAACTTCGGGTGTGCGTCAGGGAAGCGTGTTGGGCCTCTTGCTGTTCATGTTGTATATTAACGACCTTGCAGACAATATTAATAGTAAAATCAGGCTTTTTGCAGATAATACAGTTATCTATAATGAAGTACTATCTGAAAGAACCTGCATAAATACACTCCTGGAAATGGAAAAAAGAACACATTGACACCGGTGTGTCAGACCCACCATACTTGCTCCGGACACTGCGAGAGGGCTGTACAAGCAATGATCACATGCACGGCACAGCAGACACACCAGGAACCGCGGTGTTGGTCGTCGAATGGCGCTAGCTGCGCAGCATTTGTGCACCGCCGCCGTCAGTGTCAGCCAGTTTGCCGTGGCATACGGAGCTCCATCGCAGTCTTTAACACTGGTAGCATGCCGCGACAGCGTGGACGTGAACCGTATGTGCAGTTGACGGACTTTGAGCGAGGGCGTATAGTGGGCATGCGGGAGGCCGGGTGGACGTACCGCCGAATTGCTCAACACGTGGGGCGTGAGGTCTCCACAGTACATCGATGTTATCGCCAGTGGTCGGCGGAAGGTGCACGTGCCCGTCGACCTGGGACCGGACCGCAGCGACGCACGGATGCACGCCAAGACCGTAGGATCCTACGCAGTGCCGTAGGGGACCGCACCGCCACTTCCCAGCAAATTAGGGACACTGTTGCTCCTGGGGTATCGGCGAGGACCATTCGCAACCGTCTCCATGAAGCTGGGCTACGGTCCCGCACACCGTTAGGCCGTCTTCCGCTCACGCCCCAACATCGTGCAGCCCGCCTCCAGTGGTGTCGCGACAGGCGTGAATGGAGGGACGAATGGAGACGTGTCGTCGTCAGCGATGAGAGTCGCTTCTGCCTTGGTGCCAATGATGGTCGTATGCGTGTTTGGCGCCGTGCAGGTGAGCGCCACAATCAGGACTGCATACGACCGAGGCACACAGGGCCAACACCCGGCATCATGGTGTGGGGAGCGATCTCCTACACTGGCCGTACACCACTGGTGATCGTCGAGGGGACACTGAATAGTGCACGGTACATCCAAACCGTCATCGAACCCATCATTCTGCCATTCCTAGACCGGCAAGGGAACTTGCTGTTCCAACAGGACAATGCACGTCCGCATGTATCCCGTGCCACCCAACGTGCTCTAGAAGGTGTAAGTCAACTACCCTGGCCAGCAACATCTCCGGATCTGTCCCCCATTGAGCATGTTTGGGACTGGATGAAGCGTCGTCTCACGCGGTCTGCACGTCCAGCACGAACGCAGGTCCAACTGAGGCGCCAGGTGGAAATGGCATGGCAAGCCGTTCCACAGGACTACATCCAGCATCTCTACGATCGTCTCCATGGGAGAATAGCAGCCTGCATTGCTGCAAAAGGTGGATATACACTGTACTAGTGCCGACATTGTGCATGCTCTGTTGCCTGTGCCTATGTGCCTGTGGTTCTGTCAGTGTGATCATGTGATGTATCTGACCCCAGGAATGTGTCAATAAAGTTTCCCCTTCCTGGGACAATGAATTCACGGTGTTCTTATTTCAATTTCCAGGAGTGTATTCGATCAGATCTTGATAAGATTTCAACTTAGTGCAGAGATTGGCGACGTGCTCTAAGAGTTCAGAAACGTACAATTTTGCACCTCACGGAAAGAAAAAACGTAGCAACCTATAACTATAGTATGAATGAATCACTGCTGGAATCAGCTAACTGATACGAATACTTGGCTGTAACACTTTATAGGGATAGGAAATGGAATGACCACAAAGGTGC
Organism: Schistocerca piceifrons; assembly: GCF_021461385.2. Classification (NCBI taxonomy): domain Eukaryota; kingdom Metazoa; phylum Arthropoda; class Insecta; order Orthoptera; family Acrididae; genus Schistocerca; species Schistocerca piceifrons. The sequence goes on along the minus strand of NC_060139.1, from coordinate 717,352,510 downwards.
AGTCGTGGGTAAAGTAGGCGATAGACTTCGGTTTACTGGTGGAATATTGGGGGAAGTGCAGTCAGTCTACAAAGGAGATTGCTGACAAATCACTCGTGCGACCAGTTCTAGAACATTGCAGAAATGTGTGGGCTCCATACCATATAGGACTATTAGGGGATATTGAACGTATACAGAGAAGGACAGCACGAATGGTCACAGGTGTGTTTAATCCGCGGAATTAAATAAATAAATAAATATTCCAGGGCCTCGATAACTTGCTTTCTGCGAGAGTCAAACACTTGTTCTTGTCACGGTGATACTGAAGGAACTGAACTGGAAGACTTTTGAAGACAGACTAAAACTGTCAAAGAAAGTCTATTAACAAAGTTTCTAGACCCAGCTTAAATGATTACTACGTATCGCTCACATAGCGATCGTTAATATAAGGTTAGAATAATTACAGCACGCACAGAGGAATTCAAACAATCATTCTTCCTGCGCTCCATACGGGAATGGGACAGGGAGTAACCCTAATAACTGGTACAATGGGACGTACACTCTGCCATGCACCTCACGGTGGTTTGCAGAGTTTAGTTGTAAATGTAGATGTATTCTTACCCAATACAGTCTTCATAAATTTCCGTTCCCCAGCTCTAGCAAAATCACAAAACATCTTAGTTTGAACACCTATAAAATTTTCTTGTATCTATCACTACCATTATTTATATTATTGTCATTACTACTGTCATTCCTAGTATTATTACTGTTATAACAATAAGTGGAAGCAACTGCATTAGTGCAACTACTGACAGTATTAAGTTTATTAGTTCATGGTCAGTATGATTTACTCACACTGCCACTTCGACACTCAAATCATTTTAATACTGTTTTTCATATTAAAGCTGTTATTTAACTATGATATAAAAAATGTTCTGAATGTGTGAAACCTTGATCAAATGTAAGAGTAGGCCTGATAGCCCTAATCAGGAAAAGTTAAATAAATAAATATCCTAGGGCCTCGATAACTTGCTTTCTGCGAGAGTCAAACACTTGTAGTTCATTAGACTTATTTTTCAGTTAATATTAATGATTAATGAAAACCACCACAGCTGTATTAATGCACATCTATTGTGTCACGACCGGTTTCATTTTTTGAGAACATCATCATGTTGCCTGTAGTTAAACAAAACGAGGAATTAGGCTAAAGCTACAGTGTGTTAACGACTAAAATAGGCAACTCACAATTCCAACAGCCTTGTAATAAATCCTCACCGAGTTATGCCAATACCTTTATATGAAAGAAATAGTTGTCATGTGTAACATTAGAGACAAAATATGGAAACGACCCTCACATGAACATACTGCTGACCAATTGACGGAGGTATGGCGAGCAATAAGTGCTAGTGACTTCTGCCCAGACGCGGCTGTTCCAAGAGAGGTAAACACGTAAACATACTTCATGGCCTCTGTTGAATGTTATATGTAGATTGTTGAATTGTAATCATTACACGATAAAACCTTAAACACAGAAATAACATTAAAGTGTTCAAAATACTACAGAATTATCCGAAACTATTGCAAAAATGAATATAAGCGAAGATTAACAAAGCATTTAGACAGAATAGCAAGGGAACAGATGGCAGTGCTTACACAAAGATGCATCGTTGTTCGACAGATATGACAGTAAGTGACCAATTGTACATAACTCGTCAAGTAATTATATTAATACACTGAAGCGCCAAAGAACTGGAATAGGCATGCGTATTCAAATACAGAGATATGCAAACAGGCAGAATACGGTGCTGCGGTCAGCGATGCCTATATAAGGCAACAAGTGTCTGGCCCTACCATACACAGAAGGCAACTGGAAAAGTCCACCGGACCTTCAGATACTAAATGAGCACAAACCCAATCATGTAAACGCACGCACGCACGCAATTGTTAGATCGGTTACTGCTGCTACAATGGCAGGTTATCAAGATTTAAATGAGTTTCAACATGGTGTTATAGTCGGCGCACGAGCGATGGGACACATCATCTCGGAGGTAGCGATGAAGTGGGGATCTTCCCGTACGATCATTTCACAAGTGTACCGTGAATATCAGGACTCCGGCAAAACATCAGTCTCCGACGTCGCTGCGGCCGGAAAAAGATCCTGCAAGAAGGGGACCAGTGACGACTGAAGAGAACGTTCAACGTGACAAAAGTGCAGCCTTTCTGGAAATTGCTGCAGATTTCAATGCTGGGCCATCGACAAGCTTCAGCGTACGAGCCATTCCACGAAACATTATCGATATGGGCTTTCGGAACAACTGATGACTGCATGACACAAAGCTTTACGCCTCGCCTGGGCCCGCCAACACCGACATTGGACTGTTGACGACTGGAAACATGTTCCCTGCCTGGTCGGACGAGTCTCGTTTCAGATTGTGTGGAGCTGATGGACGGGTACGGAGACAACCTCATGAATCCATGGATCCTGCATGTCAGCAGCGGAATGCTCACATTGGTGGAGGCTCTGTAAAAGTGTGTGGCGTGTACAGTTGGAGAGATACGGGACTCCTGATACGTGTAGACACGACTCTGACAGGTGACACGTATATAAGCATCCTGTTTGATCACTTGCATCCATTCACGTCCATTGTGCATTCCGACGGACTTAGGCGATTCCAGCAGGACAATGCGACATCCCACACGTCCAGAATTGGTACAGAGTGGCTCTAGGAACACTCTTCTGAATTTAAACACTTCCGTTGGCCACCAAACTCCCCAGACATGAACATTATTGAGCATATCCCGGATGCCTTGCAACGTGCTGTTCAAAAGAGATCGCCATCCTCTCGCACTCGTACGGATTTATGGACAGCTCTGCAGTATTCATGGTGTCAATTGCCTCCAGTAATACTTCAGACATTGGTCGAATTCATGCCACGTCGTGTTGCAACACTCCTGCGTGCTCGCTGGGGCCCTACACGGTATTAGGCAGGTGTACCTGTTTCTTTTTTCTTCAGTGTATTACAGAAATAGTAATTATGAACTCGCAGAATGATGATAACTCATCCATAACGTTGTTACAAAAGGCGTATTGTTATCGGACATGAACAAGTTAAAACTGACGAACTAGGTTGTTGCCACTGTGTGTAGTTAACACAGTTAAAATTGTGTTAAACTTACTACAACTAATTACAATAGAAGAGAAAGAAATGGCAGTGCTTGTACAAAGCTGTATCGTCATTAATTAGATAAAACACTTAGTGACTGATTACAGACACGGTGGTGAAGTAATTACATGCATTTTAACAGAAACAGTATTTGTGATCATGCAGAATGATTATGAGTAATGAAAAAAAGTACTTACAAATAACGTTTTTTCATTAAACACGGGAAAAAATGGTTCAAATGGCTCTGAGCACTATGGGACTTAACATCTGAGGTCATCAGCCCCCTAGAACTTAGAACCACTTAAACCTAATTAACCTAAGGACATCACACACATCCATGCCCGAGGCAGGATTCGAACCTGCGCCCGTAGCGGTCGCGCGGTTCCAGACTGAAGCGCCTAAAACCGCTCGACTACACCGGCCGGCAAACACGGAAAAGAATTAAAAATAAAACACATTATAATTATAAAAGTTTATAGAAATGAATTATTGTACTGAGTTTTAGCAATTTCCACACAACTTACTTTGAATTTCCTAAAAACATAAACGACTGGAATCATTCGGTTCAGTTGTTTTTAGTTCTTTTACGTGTTCAGTGACAATGCATCTATTGTAACAATCTCATTTATGAGTTATGATCATTCTGCGAGTTCACAATTACTGTTTGTCATATTCAATGTAATTACTTAACAAGTTTTGTACAATTAATCACTTACTGTCACATCTGTCGAAACGGCGTGTCTTTTTGTAAGCACTGCCATCTATTCTCTTGTTATTGTATATAATTATTTGTACATAATTATTTTGTTAATCTTTTGTTTGTATTTACTTTTGCAATTGTTTTGTATAACTGTTTACTGTAGTTTTCACTTAAATGTCATTTCTGTATTTAATGTTTTGTCTTTACATGTAATGACTATGATTCCACAATCGCTATACCGAATTGGACGGAGGCTTGTATTATGTTTACGTGTTTACCTTTCTTTTGGAGCGACCCTGTCTAGACGTCTAGCGTACACAGCATGCCATGTCGGATCGAATTGCTGCTCGCCATGCTTCCGACAGGCGGTCAGCAGGATACAGGAAATTTATTCGCTGTTGCAAATATGAACCACGATCGGCTTCGTATTGAAATGACGACAGTGAAAATATGTACTGGAACGGGACTCGAACCCGGATTTTCCGTTTTATGAGAGCGGTCACCTTAACTGCTTAAGTTATCCGCGTCCTTTTTCTCCTTTTTTCCTTTTTTTTAATTTTTGGTTGATCTGGTTTTGTCCGTTAATTTTCGTTGTATTTGTTCGGGGCGGACACCCCATGACGCTTGTTCAAGTTCATCATTGATCCATTAACTCAGTTTTTTTTATTTTTTTATTACAGAGTGCAGCTAACCCTAAGACCAAAGTGCACGAATCACCGTCAGACCTAAGCTTCCATATGTCCTCGTCCTTCTGTCACAACCTACACTCGTATATTACGTATATTCCCGTCCACGAAGGACATATATTTATTGAGAGTTGAGGGCCTAGTACTGGCGAATAAATACGAAATCGCAGTGATTGTGTTATTAAGAAGTACGATACAATGTTTCTATGGACATGCTTATTGGCTGTCGACTCTCAATAAATATGTCCTTCCTGGACGAGAATATACGTAACGTACGAGTGCACGTTGTGACGCATGACGACAACATATGAAGTTTGGGAATGGTCGTGGTTCGTGCATGGACAGCCGAAGTGAGGCCGGTACTGTAGCTCAGCGTGTTCGGCAGAGGGTTAAAAAAAACCAGAGTGAATCGATCGACGAGGAACTTGAACGGGTGTCATGGGACGTCCGCAACGAACAAAATGTGACCACAAAAAAAGGCGGTTAGGATAAGTGGAGAATTCGGGTTCGAGTCCCGGCCCTTCACAAATTTTAATTATCGTCTTTCCAATATACAGCCCGTAGTGTTTCATATTCGTAATTGAGAATAAGTTTCCTGTATTTCTTAACGTCTGCAGGCACTGTTATTTCGCATTCGGTTAGCAGGTGTTTATTTGACTGTCTTTTCCAAATTTTGTCTCTAACGCTACATATGACAACCAGGTCGTTTATATGATGATATTTGCACATCTCGACGAGGATTTATGATGCGTCTGTTGGCAGTGTGAGTTCCCAATTTTATTCGTTAAGACACTATAGCATTTTGCCTAATTTCTTGTTCCGTTTAACTGCAGGGAACCTGATGATGATGATCTAAACAAATGAGACAGCGACCGATACAGTAAATGTGTACATTTACAGCTGTGATGGTTTTCATTTATCATTAATATTAGTGTCAATCAGTTGTGCAGCTCAACATGATCAAGATCGTTTTACAATTGATTTATGTACTTTGCTGCATCATGCATCGTTGAGTAAACAAAGGAGTGTCGCGAAGAGTTGAGTGAAGGAAGAAGTGCGGGAAGAAGAATGTTTGTGGGCGGCCTTTTATGACAGGCATTTTGATTTTTCGACTGTGCCAAATCATCAACGATTTCTTCCGATTAAGGAGGTTTTTCGAGGTAGTGGACAACTATTTCAATTTAACGAGAAATTCGATTTTTCGAGGTTCTAATTAGTTCGCTGTACTTTATTATTTTGTCCCGTCTAGTCCTGTGTCGTCCTTCCGTTCACCGACACATTATTTCCAAGTACAGCACAGTTCAGTCTCGGGGACGATTACTTACCAAGTGAGGCTACAACATGCGTCTATCGTCGGCGTTAGAGCACTAATTAAGTAAGCGAGACACACATAGGAGTATAAGCAGCGTTTGAATTTGCCATTTCAAGATACTGGCGACGGTTACAAATTCAGGGAACGTCCGTTGTATGCCAACACCAAGACAGCCAAAAGTAGCGGTAACAGAAGAAATAACAGGTCCTCAGTTGGATGAGGAAATCCGAAGTTTTCTGCAAGACAGTTGTACGACTGTCATACAAGATACGGATTCCCGACAAATCGTGTTTCGGTGACTCAGAGAAACTCTTATACAAGTGATGGTGTGTGCTGTGAGTATAGCAAGGCCAAGTTGTGTTGAGCAATCCGAGAACATAGGACTGGTAGGTTATCTACTCCAACGTTCATAAGAACGTCGTGTATTCAGTACCACATCCGAGAACAAAACCTCCCGTTTCACAATAGGCATCGTACCGTGTCTGTAGCACTCTGAACTAGGAATAGAATGATGTCTGTTATTGATTATTCGTGTAAATTTTCTCGAATTTTTTATGTCTATTCGTTTTCATTTTTTACAGCTGTCTCGTACTATTGGAATTTGGGCTTGGATCTTCACTCATTCACTTGATAAGCAAAAAATGATATTGCATTAAAAGCAATTCAAACGATAACATTGATTCAAGCTTAATTTCTATTTGCATTAAAATAACCCTATAAAATTTCACTTGAAATTCGAAAACCTAAGTTCGGAAATCAATGTGGCTTTGTTTCATTACATAAAACTATTTTGTTTTAGAAACATGGTAGGTCGCATGAAATTCCACATCATGAGCGGAGGCACGCTAGATACGTTTCAAAGAGTGTAAAACGGAGAGCTTTACAAGTCAGTTTAGCTGAAGGGTACGGTGGTTCTAACAGCTAGGCTGAAATCGTAGAAATTCTCGGTTCACAAATGTTTATTCGACTCATGTTGGTTCTCGAGAACCGATTTCTTCGACACCTTGAAATTCTTGGTTCTGCGCATCGCTACTGCATCGGTCAAGGGTACCATGGTACTTCTGAGGCAAATTGTGTGAAGTGTATTCAAGGTCCGCCCCCCCCCCCCGCCCCCCCCCCCGCAATTCCCATCCCTCTGGGGACACTCCATCCTGTCCACGCACCCTTCCTCCTCTCCTACCCCCTGGACCAGCAAGTTTCAAGTTCCTCCTAATCCTGTATAATTAGAGCAACTGTGTGAGTTTCATCATTTGATGTCTATACATTATAGTGAAAGGGCTGTCACGAAGTGCTAGCAGATTCCAATTATCGCTCCTAGGCGAAATAACAAGACATGTAAGTACTGTTAACCCCTTCGTCTCATAATTAAACGTTATTTTACAGCTTTCAGATAATTTATTACAATTTTACCGATTTTTCGAATACCTACATCTCCATCCTAAGATATAAATTACTACGATTCATTATTTAACAAATTACGTTGGTATCCTGAGTTAAACTATTTCCAAAAAGCATTATTAACAACAAATACACTAGTACTGAGACATTAAATGTTAAACCAATGCTACAGTGTCGTCGTAACCGCCGTCTGCTTCACGTCTGCTGTGCAGAGAGCTACCTTAATTTAAGTATTAACTGTATTTTTCTTACTTGCCACTTCTTATTCCGTGTGTTTTTGCTTTTAGGAAGCTTTAATTGTCGAGTGCTAGTAATAGTGTTCCATAGATTTCGTGTTTGTTTTGAATGCAGTCAGAGAGAGTCCCTTTAGTCATCCATAGTGCCGGTAGTGCTAGTGTTTGTTTTCAATACAGTCCAGAGACAGGTAGTGCTATTTTCATTGTTTTCTACAAGATGTGACTAGCAACCACAGTTTAGTCAACAATCAGCCGCCTTTAGTGAATTAGCAGTCTAGTTAAAAGTTGATTAACTCTCTACAGTAAATTGATTTCTTAGGATGGATAGGATGCGTGACTGCTGTGTACGGACGCAGGAGGAGCTGACCACTGTTCGCGGACAGCTGAACGTGTTGATGGCCGCGGTCAGCCGTCTTCAGGCTGCTGCCTCGTAGTGTAGCGGCAGTGGGGAGTCTGGTGCGTCGCATGGTACACCCCAGCTGTTACATTCTTCACCCACTGACCCTGCTGTCGAGACATCTTCGCGGGTACCGGGCGCGCTTGGGCCACCCTCTCCCCAAGGGGAGTGGCGGGTTTAGCGGCGTTCGCGGCGCACGAGGCGGATGGTCAATGTGAAGGCTGGCCGTGTGACATCGCCCGCTCTGCCTGTGAGTGGGCATGTGGCCGCTCCTTCAGCAAGGTCCGAGCAGGCACACGGGGGGAGGGGTTTATTAGTTACTGGGAGCTCCAACGTTAGGCGGGTGATGGAGCCCCTTAGGGAAATAGCGGAAAGGTCGGGGAAGAAGGCCAGTGTTCACTCTGTCTGCTTGCCGGGGGGTCTCATCCGAGATGTGGAGGAGGCCCTGCCGGCGGCGATAGAGAGCACTGGGTGCACCCGACTGCAAATTGTTGCTCATGTCGGCACCAATGACTCCTGCCGGCTGGGTTCAGAGGTCATCCTCAGTTCGTACAGGCGGTTGGCGGAATTGGTGAAGGCGGAAAGCCTCGCTCGCGGGGTGGAATCAGGGCTAACTATTTGTAGTATCGTTCCCAGAACCTATCGCGGTCCTCTGGGTTGGCCGAGTGGAAGGCTTAAACCAGAGGCTCAGACGATTCCGCGGAGACCTGGGGTGCCAATTTCTCGACCTCCGCTATCGGGTGGAGAAATGAAGGGTCCCCCTGAATAGGTCAGGCGTGCACTACACGCCGCAAGCGGCTACAAGGGTAGCGGAGTACGTGTGGAGTGCACATGTGGGTTTTTCAGGTTAGAAAATTACCTCCCTAGGCCCGACAAGACGCCTCCTGAGAAGAGGCAAGGTAGGAGTAGGCAAAATGCAACAGGGAATAACAATATTAATGTGCTAATAGTAAACTGCAGGAGCGTCTATAGAAAGGTCCCAGAACTACTCTCATTAATAAATGGTCACAACGCCCATATAGTACTAGGGACAGAAAGTTGGCTGAAACCAGACGTAAACAGTAATGAAATCATAAACTCAGATTGGAATGTATACCGCAGAGACAGGCTGGATAGTGAAGGGGGAGGCGTGTTTATGGTGATAAGAAGTGCAATAGTATCGAAGGAAATTAACAGAGATCCGAAATGTGAAATAATTTGGGTGAAAGTCACGGTTAAAGCAGGCTCAGACATGATAATTGGATGTCTCTATTGGCCCCCTGGTTCAGCAGCTGTTGTGGCTGAGCACCTGACGGATAATTTGAAAATATTTCGAGTAGATTTCCCCACCATGTTATAGTTCTTGGTGGAGATTTTAATTTGCCGGATATAGACTGGGAGACTCAAACGTTCATAACGGGTGGCAGGGACAAAGAATCAGTGAAATTTTGTAAAGTGCTTTATCTGAAAACTACCTTGAGCAGTTAAACAGAGAACCGACTCGTGACGATAACATATTAGACCTTCTGGTGACAAACAGACCCGAACTACTTGAAACAGTTAACGCAGAACAGGGAATCAGCGGTAATAAAGCGGTTACTGCATCGATGATTTCAACCGTAAATAGATATATTAAAAAAGGTAGGAAGATTTTTCTGTTTAGCAAAAGTGACAAAAAGCAGACGGCTCAACACAAAAGTTTTGTCTCAAGTACAGATAGTGTTGAGGATCAATGGACAAAGTTCAAAACCATCGTACAATATGCGTTAGATGAGGATGTGCCAAGCAAGATCGTAAGAGATGGAAAAGAGCCACCGTGGTACAACAACCAAGTTAGAAAACTGCTGCGGAAGCAAAGGGAACTTCACAGTAAACATAAACATAGCCAAAGCCTTGCAGACGAACAAAAATTACGCGAAGCGAAATGTAGCGTGAGGAGGGCTATGCGAGAGGTGTTCAATGAATTCGAAAGTAAAGTTCTATGTATTGACTTGGCAGAAAATCCTAAGAAATTTTGGTCTTATGTCAAAGCGGTAGGTGGATCAAAACATAATGTCCAGACACTCTGTGACCAAAATGGTACTGAAACAGAGGATGACAGACTAAAGGCCGAAATACTAAATGTCTTTTCCAAAGCTGTTTCACGGAGGAAGACTGCACTGTAGTTCCTTCTCTAGATTGTCGCACAGATGACAAAATGGTAGATATCAAAATAGACGACGGAGGGATAGAGAAACAATTAAAATCGCTCAAAAGAGGAAAGACCGCTGGACCTGATGGGATACCAGTTCGATTTTACACAGAGTACGCGAAGGAACTTGCTCCCTTTCTTGCAGTGGTGTACCGTAGGTCTCTAGAAGAGCGTAGCGTTCCAAAGGATTGGAAAAGGGCACAGGTCATCCCAGTTTTCAAGAAGGGACGACGAACAGATGTGCAGAACTATAGACCTATATCTCTAACGTCGATCAGTTGTAGAATTTTGGAACGTGTACAGGGTTATTACAAATGATTGAAGCGATTTCGCAGCTCTACAGTAACTTTATTATTTGAGATATTTTCACAATGCTTTGCACACACATACAAAAACTCAAATAGCTTTTTTAAGGCATTCACAAATGTTCGATATGTGCCCCTTTAGTGATTCGGCAGACATCAAGCCGATAATCAAGTTCCTCCCACACTGAGCGCAGCATGTCCCCATCAATGAGTTCGAAAGCATCGTTGATGCGAGCTCGCAGTTCTGGCACGTTTCTTGGTAGAGGAGGTTTAAACACTGAATCTTTCACACAACCACACAGAAAGAAATTGTATGGGGTTAAGTCGGGAGAGCGTGGAGGCCATGACATGATCGTGATCTCCACCACGACCGATCCATCGGTTTTCCAATCTCCTGTTTAAGAAATGCCGAACATCATGATGGAAGTGCGGTGGAGCACCATCCTGTGGTACGTTTAGCTCCCTGCTTGCTTTATTCGTCGACTTCCGCGGGCTACACGTGAAACTTGCCCGCACGCGTTCAACCGTTTCTTCACTCACTGCAGGCTGACCCGTTGATTTCCCCTTACAGAGGCATCCAGAAGCTTTAAACTGTGCATACCATCGCCGAATGGAGTTAGCAGTTGGTGGATCTTTGTTGAACTTTGTCCTGAAGTGTCGTTGCACTGTTATGACTGACTGATGTGAATGCATTTCAAGCACGACATACGCTTTCTCGGCTGCTGTCGCCATTTTGTCTCACTGCGCTCTCGAGCGCTCTGGCGGCAGAAACCTGAAGTGCGGCTTCAGCCGAACAAAACTTTATAAGTTTCTCTACGTATCTGTAGTGTGTCGTGACCATATGTCAATGAATGGAGCTACAGTGAATTTATGAAATCGCTTCAATCATTTGTAATAGCCCTGTATTATGTTCGAGTATAATGACTTTCCTGGAGACTAGAAATCCACTCTGTAGGAATCAGCATGGGTTTCGAAAAAGACGGTCGTGTGAAACCCAGCTCGCGCTATTCGTCCACGAGACTCAGAGGGCCATAGACACGGGTTCACAGGTAAATGCCGTGTTTCTTGACTTCCGCAAGGCGTTCGATACAGTTCCCCACAGTCGTTTAACGAACAAAGTAAGACCAATTGTGTGATTGGATTGAAGAGTTCCTAGATAACAGAACGCAGCATGTCATTCTCAATGGAGATAAGTCTTCCGAAGTAAGAGTGATTTCAGGTGTGCCGCAGGGGAGTGTCATAGGACCGTTGCTATTCACAATATACATAAATGACCTTGTGGATGACATCGGAAGTTCACTGAGGCTTTTTGCAGATGATGCTGTGGTGTATCGAGAGGTTGTAACAATGGAAAATTGTACTGAAATGCAAGAGGATCTGCAACAAATTGACGCACGGTGCAGGAAATGGCAATTGAATCTCAATGTAGACAAGTGTAATGTGCTGGGAATACATAGAAAGATAGATCCGTTATCATTTAGCTACAAAATAGCAGGTCAGTAACTGGAAGCAGTTAATTCCATAAATTATCTGGGAGTACACATTAGGAGTGATTTAAAATGGAATGATGATATAAAGTTGATCGTCGGTAAAGCAGATGCCAGACTGAGATTCATTGGAAGAATCCTAAGGAAATGCAATCCGAAAACAAAGGAAGTAGGTTACAGTACGCTTGTTCGCCCACTGCTTGAATACTGCTCAGCAGTGTGGGATCCGTACCAGATAGGGTTGATAGAAGAGATAGAGAAGATCCAACGGAGAGGAGCGCGCTTCGTTACAGGATCATTTAGTAATCGCGAAAGCGTTACGGAGATGATAGATAAACTCCAGTGGAAGACTCTGCAGGAGTCGCTCAGTAGCTCGGTACGGGCTTTTGTTGAAGTTTCGAGAACATACCTTCACCGAAGAGTCAAGCAGTATATTGCTCCCTCCTACATATATCTCGCGAAGAGACCATGAGGATAAAATCAGAGAGATCAGAGCCCACACAGAAGCATACCGACAATCCTTCTTTCCACGAACAATACGAGACTGGAATAGAAGGGAGAACCGATAGAGGTACTCAGGGTACCCTCCGCCACACACCGTCAGGTGGCTTGCGGAGTATGGATGTAGATGTAGATGTAGAACGTAAAATGTAAACAAATCTGTCGTCCCTGCATTACTATTGTGGTGTCACAGTGTATCTGTTGACACCAGTGAGTTGTCCTACAGGCTGAAATACAGCAATATAATGACGTCACGAAATATTCTGCAAAATCTCGGTAAATATTAACAAAACTAGCTTACTGCACACTGCTTCGCTCGTGTAGACTGTATGGCCCGCAGAGAATATTTGTTTTTATTTAATCGAATTTTTATGTTGTTCACAAACTGCAAGTCCTTCTAGGCTTTTTCACGCTAATTAAGACCATATAAGCATGGTCTTTTCCTACTGTGCTTCTGACCAAAAAGCGGTTCTGGCAGCTGAAGTCCAAAGTTTTGGTTAGCAGCAACTTCCATCCCCTACAAAACATTCCTTTACATCTAACCGAGAAATGAAATACCAATTTTCATAAATTTAGCTTTACATTTTTTAATTTTCTTAAGTATTTTCATCCACTATTGCACTGCCTTAGGGGTTGAATTTCCAGTAACACTGAAACACGTATTTTTTAATTTGTAACCGAGAAGTCAAATATCAGTTGTCGCAGATGTAGCCTTACAAATACTTTAGTAGTTCTTCATTAATTATTTATTTAACATAAAACTTTTACCCCCTGTTTTACACTTTTAGTGTTGAATTTCCAAAAATGTTGAACCACCTATTTTTTCCGACTAAGAAATCAAATACCAGTTTTCGTAGTTCTACCTTCAACATACCATTAATAGCGACATGCTTTCGAAAAGCCTTTGATCTTCCTTTTCATCCCATTAGGAGTGGAATTTCGTACAATTCCTTCTTAAATGATGCGTACTGTATAAGATCCATACCATCTCCAAACTTCATGTTTCTATCTGTAGCGGTTTGGGCTGGGCGATAATGAGTCAGTGAATCAGTCTGACGCTATTTCCCACCTTAGGGGTTGAATTTCCAAAATCAGTGAAACAAGTAGATTTTTGTTTCCAGCTGAGAATCCAAATTTAAATTTTCATAGATTAAGCTTTAAAAATGTTTCCATTATAAAATATCTTCATAAAAAATCTCACCCCTTATTTCACTCCCTCAGGGGCTCAATTTCGAAAAAAACATATTTTTTTGTTTGTAACCGAAAAGTCAAATACCAGTGTTCATAGATGTAGCTTTAAAAATACGTTAGTAGTTCTTTAATAATGATATATTTTCGAAGAAAGCTTTCATCCATTATTTCACCCCCATAGGATTAAATTTTCAAAAATTCTAAAATGCCTATTTCTTTATTTCTGACCGAGTAACCACATACTAATTTTCGTACGTCTAGTTTCATAATTGCCTTAATAATGACGTTTTTCAAACAAACTCTCCATCCCTACTTCACTCCCTTAAGGCTGGAATTTCGAAAAACTCCTTATTAAACGACGCCTACAGTGTATGATCCACACCTTCTCCAAATTTCAAGTGTCTGTCCTTAGGGGTTTGGGCTGGGCGATGATAAGTCAGTCGGTCAGCCAGGACATTGCCTTTTATACATAGAGATGTACAGTATAAGACGCTATGACAGTGCAGTGTGTGACTGCTGTGCGGCTGAGTCACTGTAATGTGATGACGTCACAGCATTTCTAAAAAGTAGCCGAAAGTCTTGAAAAATTTATCCGCAAAGATGGAAGACGTCAGTATATTCATTACAAAACTTCTCATTGTTTCTAAATTTGGTGCTTATGAGTTTGTTACTGCATTTCAAATTCCGCAAAAATGTGAAAAATGTTAGTCCATCCACTCCTCGAGGTGAAATGTGTTTGCATGGGTGCTATCCTACTTAAAAAAGGTAGCCAACTATTACCAAAATTATCTAATAGTCCAAAATGGCCACCTTCACGTTAAGTACCTCAATTGACACAATTAGCAGCAAAGTATTGGGTATTCTCTGTAATTTGCTATAAATTTAGCGGAATTTTTCACAGATAACTGCTCTGAGTACATGACTAGTGCAAGAAATAAGCCACTGCTATGAGGAAACACGTCCCCGTGCTCTCCCCAAGTTCAACACTGCCTCTGCCAATCCTTCTGTGTCCATCATCCCGATAAGATTAGCCTGGCGATTCTAGAGACGTAACTGCCATATTCCTATACACGTGGGCAATACCTTAACAGTAATAGGCATACTGGAAAATAATTTAATGACAAGTACATCCATGTTTGAACCCCCTGCAAGCTCACTGATGAACGATCACATCCCTTCATTTCTGTTTATTGGGATCTTGGATGGCTGACGAGACACTGCCACGAAATGAAACACCCTGTCAGGTCCCTACCACCCAGGGGAATTCACCCAACTCCACCTTTCTCACTGGACCAATGAGAATCAAGGTCCCCCTCCTCTCACCATAAAAAAAATGTAAATGACGTGTGACTAGGGCCTCCCGTCGGGTAGACCGTTCGCCGGGTGCAAGTTTTTCGATTTGACGCCACCTCGGGGATGAGGATGAAATAATGACTATTAGGACAACACAACACCCAGTCCCTGAGCGGAGAAAAATCTCATGCTCAGGCGGGAATTGAACCTGGGCGTTTAGGATTGGCATTCTGTCGCACTGACCACTCTTTTTTTTTTGCATTTTGTTCGGTATTGTTCGTTGCGTTTGGTCTGGGCGGACGTCAGAAGACATCTTTACACAGTTTTTTTATTACAGAGGGCGAGCAACCCTCTGACTGAACACGCTCAGCTACCGTGCCGGCACCATTCTGCTACCGACGGTGGACCACCTCACCATATCCCACTTTTATTACAACAGCTAATGCATGGGTGATCCCCTTGAACTTGAAGACACAGTTGCAAACGTTTCTGCATGTTCTTGAAGATGTTGTGGAGAACACCGGGAGCGATGCTCCGAATGTGACGTGTCAGTGCAGCTTGGAGTTCTTGTATAGTGTACGGATTGCCTTCATTGGCCTTTCCCTTCAACATACCCCATAGAAAGTAATCCGGTGGAGCCAAGTCGGGTGAACGCGGAGAGATGATGCGGTCACCGAAGATGCCCTTTAAAAAGTTCATCGTCTTGTGGGCGATATGTGCAGTCGCCCCACCCTATTGGAACCGGGCATTCTCGATTTCGTTTTCATTCAGTTCACCTAGGAAGGGCTCCAGAATGCAGGTGCAGAACCGTTTATGGTGTCCTGAAGGAAGATGGCCCACTGAGGCGTTTACGAGTCACGGCGGGCGCACCAAACACCAACCTTTTATCATGCAGTGGGGACACCTTAAATTCATGCGGATTCTCCGCAGTCCACACAGGACTATTCTGGCTATGCACGTAACCGAACAGATGAAACCATGCCTCATCCGTGAAAAACGTTGTGTCAAGAATTCCTTCACCATTGTCCTGCAGGAAGGACAGAAACCAGTAGCAAAAGTTCACACGCGCCGGGCGATTGGTGCCTCTCAGTTCACTCACGTCCGACATTTTGTACGGATACATGGACAGTGACTTTCGAAGAATCTTGTGAGTGGAACTCACAGATACGTGAGACTGTTGAGCTAGTCGTCTAATCGATTTCTTTGGACTTTCCAGCATCATGTCTTGCTCCTCCGCCACCTTCTCTTTGGTTGTGGATGTGGATGTGGATGGCCTGCCTGATTTTGGAGCATTATGAACGCTTCCGGTCATTTGAAACTTGGTGATGAGGTTCCGTACAGAATTGCGTTAGGCATCTTCGCTCCTGCGAACTTTGCTGCAAACGCAGCTTCTACTGCTGAGATAAATTTGTCTCCATTCCAGAACACATGCTCCACAAGAAACACTCTTTGTTCAATCGTCAGCATGATGACCTGGATCACAATGATGTCACACAAGACGTTGCTCTTCAATCAAATCTGTCCTGCGAGCAAATACAAATATTTGGTCAAATATAATTCAAATATATTAAACAGTGGAAAATGTATTAATAATTGACAACCATATCAGTCATTACTTAGCTCACCACAACGTGGCACTGCATAGTTCCTTTCTGAACACCCAGTAGTTCGCACTTTGCTGGGTAATTTTTAGGATACATACGTTTAAGATAGGTTGTTGTAATTGTACCCCATACAATCATATCTATTAATCCAACCTGGTAAGATCTCAGGCTGACGAGCAAGTCCCATGTTTTTACACACAACACTTGAGAACCTGAATCACTTTCCGAAACACGCTATGCAAGTGGTAAATGATTATAGATTCGATCTATCATGAGGGATAATCGTAGGTATTTTACGACAGCATATTGATATTAGCACAGCGTGGCGGAAAAAAATGGTTCAAATGGCTCTAAGCACTATAGGACTTAACATCTGAGGTCATCAGTCACCTTGACTTAGAACTACTTAAACCTAACTAACCTAATGACATCACACACATCCATGCCCGAGGCAGGATTCGAATCTGCGACCGTAGCAGCAGCGCGGTTCCGGACTGAAGAGCCTGGAACCGCTCGGTCATAGCGGCCGGCAGCTTGGCGGAACTGTAACATATTTTCACATATAGCGTGTAGCGTTAGCGCAGTACACTAGAAAGGCGTCTGTAATCCCTGTCTGTTATCGCGTTAGGCCAGTAGGCTAGGAACACCCAACACAATTCAAAAACATCACGAACCAACCAATCTCGTTATGGGATTTCTATCCATAGGTCAATATGTATTCTAATTCGATAAGCAGTGACCGTAAGTGGCGTCATGATCACGTGACAACTTACAATACATACAATGCGGTTTGTAAGGCTCAACATAGAGTTGAAGGCATCAATTCGTAACTTTTCTTTATGGCGTGATACTTTCATGCAGTCTTTAGTATTCACAGCGAATATGGTGCTGGAAGCGTTTTGACATTCTATGTATATTTTAATATCTTGATGTTTAGAGATATATAGCTGTTCTTTACATTCTCAGACTTGCTGTCACAGAGACAATGACCTTTATTAGATTTTTCCACATTTTTAGTATTGTTTTTATCATAAAAAAGTTTCCTTGGTTTAGTGTGTATTTTTCATACGTCTGAGCAACTCAGTCTCCATCCAGTCCTTAAACCTCTTGAAGTTTTCTGTATCTATGGATCCTTCACAGCCCTTCTTGAGAATAATTACACTTCTGGAAATATTTATACAGGGTGGCGCAGTTAAAAGTAGCCCTCCTCGTGTTTGAATGCGAATGCAATATTTCGACTTTTGAAATGGAGTAAACAGTTGCAACAGTGGGCAGTTTTATGCAATAATCGATTGTTAGCATTCTTCTGTCAGCGTTTCAGTTTACTTTTTCAATGAAGTTAGACATTTCTCTTTGCGGTCTGTAAAATGACTTTATCGATAGAAGAAACAATTGAAATTATGGAGCCATATCTAAAAACAGATTCGAAAAGGAAATTCGCGAAATTTTGGGGGTCAAGTAACCGGATAGAGGACTTCCAGCAAAGAGAGCAATACGTGAAGAACAAGGTAATGTTAACGCTGGAAATTACCCTAGCATGGATGATTGTCATAATGTATAGATGGATGACTTTTATGTCGTTCTAAATAGAACTAAGGCGAGTATTTTGACAAACTCTTTACCCAATCCAGGTTTGTACATTCTCTGTAGTAAACGTATAAGAGTACATTATTTTATATGAGTATACAAACTTTACGAGTCCGTGTGATCGATGTCCGCATTAAGTAATTACAGACAGAGACAGGCAGACGGGTATGCTATGCAACAGAATCTGCCATTTGGAGACTACCGATGGATGTCCACAGGAGAAATCGTCAGAATGAAGGAAAAGATCCATGATTTGACTACGGATGCTGGTGAGGGGTAGGTTCTGGGGGTAGAACTGACATATCCCACCTATTTGTATGATGCGCACAGCAATTTTCCGCTGTATTCGGAGTGCCTAGTCCCACGTAATGGTTCCGTCCCATAGCTGTTGGCAACGTTGGGGAACTAGAAGCGGTATTCTGCACTACAGAAACCTCCAGCAGTGTCTCAGCTTGCGGATGGAACTTGTTAGTATCATCCGCATCATCTCCTTCAAGCAGCGTCGTTGTTGAAGGAGTACCTTGCTGTAAAGACCGAAGAGAGGGCTCTCGCAACGTGTGAAGTTAATGAATAATACAGTTTTCGAAGAAACAATGGAAAATATTGAAGAACATCGCGAATTTTTTTTAATTTATTGCTTTGGGGTCGTTCTGGCGCAAGAGGTTACAACAAACGAACGATATTGCAGTGCCTATGTCTTTAAGAAGAACAATCCAGTGTTCCTTCGGGCATGTATCCCTGTCCGAAGGAACAGGAACTGCAGCTACTACAGCCGTTATGAAGTACACGAAATGCATTCGCAGTTGCGAATGTCAACAACCATCAGCTGTATAAGGGAACGACGACATTGAAAATTTGTGCCGGCCCGGAACTCGAACCCAGATTTCCCACTTTGCGCGAGGGGTCGCCTTAACCGCTTTGGTTATCCGTGTACGGCTCACGGCCAGACCCAAGCTCCCATACGCTGTCGTTCCTGCGTCACAACCTGTACTCGTACACATATTATTAGGGTCCCGAACAGCTGCCTGGTATCGGTGGATGAGTACGATATTGCAGTGTCAGCGTTATTAGGAAGAACGATGGAATGTCCCTTCGCACATGCAAAATTACTCAGCCTCAGTCCGTTATCATTATGCTCTTCAGCTAAACTGTACGAGTGTAGGCAGTACGAGAGTCTAAGTAGTTAAGAATAAATGTATTAAAACTTCATGTGTGATTCGGCAGTGTTTACAACGTCGTATCTCCCGAACTATGTGTGATACCGTGATATACACTACTGGCCATTAAAATTTTTACACCACGAAGATGACGTGCTACAGATGCGAAATTAAAACCGACAGGAAGAAGATGTTGTGACATGCAAATGAGTAGCTTTTCAGAGCATTGACAAAAGGTTGGCGCCTATGGCGACACCTACAACGTGCTGACACGAGGACAGTTTGCAACCGATTTCTCACACTAACAGCAGTTGACCGGCGTTGCCTGGTGAAACGTTGCTGTGATGCCTCGTGTAAGGAGGAGAAATGCGTACCATCACGTTTCCCACTTTGATAAAGGTCGGATTGTAGCCTATCGCGATTGCGGTTTATCGTATCGCGACATTGCTTCTCGCGTTGGTCGAGATCCAATGACTGTTAGCAGAATATGGAATCGTAGGGTTCGGGAGGGTAATACGGAACGCCGTGCTGGATCCCAACGGCCTCGTATCGCTAGCAGTCGAGATGACAGGCATCTTATGCACATGGCTGTAACGGATCGTGCAGCCACGTCTCGATCCCTGAGTCAACAGAGGGGGACGTTTGCAAGACAACAACCATCTGCACGAACAGTTCGACGACGTTTGCAGCAGCATGGACTATCGGCCCGGAGACCATGGCTGCGGTTACCCTTGACACTGCATCACAGGCAGACTGCGATGGTGTACTCAATGACGAACCTTGGTGCACGAATGGCAAAATGTCATTTTTTTCGGATGAATCCCGGTTCCGTTTACAGCATCGTGATGGTCGCATCCGTGTTTGGCGACATCGCGGTGAACGCACATTGGAAGCGTGTATTCGTCATCGCCATACTGGCTGGCGTATCACCTGGCGTGATGGTATGGGAAGCCATTGGTTACACGTCTCGGTCACCTCTTGTTCGCATTGACGGAACTTTGAACAGTGGACGTTCATTTCATATGTGTTACGACCCGTGGCTCTACCCTTCATTCGATCCCTGCGAAACCCTACATTTCAGCTTGAACGGGCCTTTCTGGATACAGAAAATGTTCGACTGCTGCCCTGTCCAGCACATTCTCCAGATCTCTCACCAAATGAAAACGTCTGGTCAATGGTGGCGGAGCAACTGGCTCGTCACAATACGCCAGTCAATACTCTTGATGAACTGTGGTATCGTGTTGAAGCTGCATGGTCAGCTGTACCTGTACACGCCATCCAAGCTCTGTTTGACTCAATGCCCAGGTATATCAAGGCCATTATTACGGTCAGAGGTGGTTGTTCTGGGTACTGATTTCTCAGGAACTATGCACCCAAATTTCGTGAAACTGTAATCACATGTCAGTTCTAGTATAATATATTTGTCCAATGAATACCCGTTTATCATCTCCATTTCTTCTTGGTGTAGCAATTTTAATGGCCAGCAGCATATTTTCGTAGGTGCATTTAACGGCATATATGGGTACTGTTCAAAAAATTTATTGGGAATACTGATAGTCACTTATTCTTGTACAAAAAGGTGTGCATTATTCAGGAACACACATTTTCAATAACTTGCCAGCAGCCATAAAAAGCTTAACAACCAATGAAATTCAGTTTACGAGAAGCCTAAAGGATTTATTGGTGGCCAACTCCTTCTACTCCATTGATGAATTTCTTAGTAAAACCAACTGATTTGTATATAAGTACAACATAACTTCTGCACAATTTCAGTGCAGTAATGTGTTCATTGTAAATAAGTATTACGGTAGTTGTATTACATGTTTATTACCTTATAAATAAATAAAAAAACTTTTTTATTTTAAATTCAGTGCATTAGTATTTGTAAAATGACTCTTAGTGTTCATTAAAAAATGACGATCATTCCACTTGGGACCTGTGGAATGGTACATTAGCTTATTTGTTTTAGTTGTAAATATTTGTCATGTATTGTTGTTTTTCTGACATGTTCCACATCCTGGAGGACCTCCTCACTACGGATCAATTGGAATGAAAGTAAATCTAATCTAATCTAATCTAATAGGAGCACAGAAATAATACATTTAAACGTCATGCATGATGCATCAGTTTTTCAGAATGTTTGGATTTAAGATCGTTTGCATATGCGCGCATTATTCTGTTGCACACTTCGTCTCTTATTAGCTTGGCGTAGACAACACTGCTCGTGATAGAGAGATGAATACCATTTATCACCTGCGGATCAATTTTAACGTCGTCACGTAGAAAACGTTCCACTTCAAAAACTCGCGGCCGTGCACGATCGGGTTGAAATTGATCTTGATGGTGGTTTGCCTGTATGAATGTGCCATATTACGTCGGTAGTGATGGACTCTAAACTAGCGGCGACGAAGTAGTAAACAACTACGGACGCTCGCGACCGCGCGAACGGGACGTAAACAGGACGTCCTCGCCGCAGCGCTACTGAAAGCAGACTGTACCAACTGAGCTACCCAAGCACCACTGACGACCCGTCCTCACAGATTCAATTCTCTCGTCTCCTACCTTCCAAACTTCACAGAAGCTCTGCTGCCAACCTAGCAGGAACTAGTACCCCTGGAAGATAGGATATTCTGGAGACATGGCTTAGTCACAGCCTGGGGGATGTTTCTAGAATGAGATTTTCACTCTGCAGCGGAGTGAAAATCTCTTTCTGGTATTTCTTCCTTCTTATTTTATGCACCATTAGTTCTGCTACAAATACACCTTTTGCATTACCGTTCAATGGTGGACTCTCAATTTTCTATAAGTGACTCATACTAGCAGCAAACGTCGATTTTCGGCCACACAAAGCGTAAATTAGAACACTCATAGAAAACACTTAAGCATACTCCACCTGACATTTTGGTATACAGATGTCACTTAGTGAACAGTTCATTCATAATTTTTACATACAGTTCCACAGCTAAACAATACAGTTCTTCGCTAGGGTAATGTAAGGTCCTCGTAGGGAATGTTCTAATATGCTCCTCAGTTATCGATAAGTCCATCTGTGGTGTTTCATTGCTTGAAGTAGCACGTACCCTTCTATTATATGGTTGGGAATTATTTTTTCACAGAGTTATAAATTTGTCACACTTGTTCATTTGTAATGTCAAAAAGGCTGCAAAAATCTGTTTGCACACTTCGATCAGCTCAGCATTTCCAGTTAACATGTGATACCCATTATTTAGTGGTCTTGGCTTAGAATGGCCATCGCTTTTTCCGGAGTCTTCAGCGCAACACACCCTGCAAGATATCGATATTGTGTGTTCGTACTTTTAATCGCATAAAATTTACTGAAAAGTCTCTCTTTTCATGTTCAGAAATCCTATTGAAACACAGTATCTTGCATCTGAGACATCTTATAGAAATTGCATTTACCACACGAATCCAGGGCTGATGTTTTTTCTGCCATTCCTTACAATAATAGCACGAGTCCAGCTCGTTGTTACTGCAAAGAACACGAAGAACATTATGCTTGTGAGAGCATTCATATGTGTAGGACATGTGTGAATTTTGTACAGAAGATGAATCTATGTTTCATGAAGGTTACCCTGCACATAACTCAGTTTTGCCAAAAAATGGATTTGTGTTGTTTTTGCAAATACCCATTCAAATATTTCGGAGCACGTTGTTCAGCGTACATTGTTGATAATGGGGCTCCGCAACAGACGATTCCAACATCTTCCTATGTTGACTAGGGCTGTTGATGAAATAATGATATAAGGATAATTCCACAAGAAAATATCGATATATATCGGTATATATTCTTCTCCCATATATTGATCTGGTGATATAAAACTGGCAATATCGAGTGCTACTATTTTTATTTTATATTATATTTTTCCGCAACTTTCGGTAAATATTTGAAACTGTTCTTTTGAAATTGTAGTAGAACATAATTTTACTTTCATTGTGTGAAGAAGTCTTACTACACTACTGGCCATTAAAATTGCTACACCAAGAAGAAATGCAGATGATAAATGGGTATTCATTGGACAAATATATTATACTAGAACTGACATATGATTACAGTTTCACGAAATTTGGGTGCATAGTTCCTGAGAAATCAGTACCCAGGACACCACCTCTGGCCGTAATAACGGCCTTGATACGCCTAGGCATTGAGTCAAACAGAGCTTGGATGGCGTGTACAGGTACAGCTTTCCATGCAGCTTCAACACGATAGCACAGTTCATCCAAGAGTAGTGACTGGCGTATTGTGACGAGCCAGTTGCTCAGCCACCTTGACCAGACGTTTTCAATTGGTGAGAAATCTGGAGAATGTGCTGGCCAGGGCAGCAGCCGAACATTTTCTGTATACAGAAAGGCCCGTACAGTGCCTGCAACATGCGCTCGTACATTATCCTGCTGAAATGTAGGGTTTGGCAAGGATCGAATGAAGGGTAGAGCCACGGGTCGTAACACATCTGAAATGTAACGTCCACTGTTCAAAGTGCCGTCAATGCGAAAAAGAAGTGACCTAGACGTGTAACCAATGGCACCCCATACCATCACGCCTGGTGATACGCCAGTATGGCGATGACGAATACACGCTTTCAATGTACGTTCACCGCGATGTCGGCAAACACGGATGCGACCATCATGATGCTGTAAACAGAACCGGGATTCATCCGAAAAAATGACGTTTTGCCATTCGTGCACCCAGGTTCGTCGTTGAGCACACCATCGCAGGCGCTCCTGTCTGAGGTGGAGCGTCAAGGGTAGCCGCAGCCGTGTTCTCTGAGCTGATAGTCCGTGCTGCTGCAAACGTCGTCGAACTTTTCGTGCAGATGGTTGTTGTCTTGCAAACGTGCCCATCTGTTGACTCAGGGATCGAGACGTGGCTGCACAATCCGTTACAGCCATGCGGATAAGATGCATCTTATCTTGACTGCTAGTGATACGAGGCCGTTGGGATCCAGCACGGCGTTCCGTATTACCCTCCTGAACCCAGCGATTCCATATTCTGCTAACAGTCACTGGATCTCGACCAACGCGAGCATCAATGTCGCGATACGATAAACCTCAATCGCGGTAGACTACAATCAGATCTTTATCAAAGTCGGAAACGTGATGGTACGCATTTCTCCTCCTTTGACGAAGCATCACAACAACGTTAACAACTGCTGAAAATTATGAACAAAAATCTAAATGACACCACTGGTCTTTGCGATGGGTGGAGCCCTGTGAGGGAAAATGCTGAAGTAATCGGCGCTCGGCGCTACCTACAGAAACTGTAACGTTTAGCTTGACCACGCAGTTTCCCAACATCAGCGTGAAATAAGGCTCATTTCGACATGTAGCCAATGACAAGTTAAGAAAATAAGGTATGAGAGGTTAACTGGAATGAAACAACAGCCGCCTGAAAAAATATTGTTATACAAACTATTCAACAGCTCAACGTGCCGTCATTAACTTACAGATTTTCAGATTAAGAGTTTTTCTTTCAATTCTTACTCTACAGACGACAGGCAGACTGCTAGCTTGTTGATGTACAGAATATCTGATAATAAATCAATGCCGGCCAGAGTGGCCGAGCGGTTAAAGGCGCTACAGTCTGGAACCGCACGACCGCTACGGCTCAGGTTCGAATGCTGCCTTGGACATGGATGTGTGTGATGTCCTTAGGTTAGTTAGGTTTAAGTAGTTCTAAGTTCTAGGGGACTTATGACCACAGCAGTTGAGTCCCATAGTGCTCAGAGCCAAGCCAATAAATCAATACTTACATACAAAACTCTAAAACTGGCAATATTTTACATTGTCTAGCCGATATTTTTATATGCCTGTACGTCAATATCTTCTACTTCCTTACATCGATACATTGTGTCGATATGTCGAGAGGCCATGATGAGATTTCTTTCAATAATCGATATATCGGGTATCCGACTTTTTTTAAAAACCAGCACTCCTAATGGTGACACAACGACACTATCAATTACAACTGCAGTGCGCACGGTTTCATTGGGACTGAACCGTGGATCAACGGTTGCGTGTCGTCCGTTGAATCATGGCTCTTGCTACACTACGTGTCCAGCCATGCCACTATGCAGGCGAACGGATGCTTGAAACGAGCACCGCACCATGAGTGCAGGCTGGTGGGGGCAGTATTATGCTGTGGGCGACATGTGCCTGGACTTCCATGGGACATGTTGTGAATTCGAAGGCACTATGACTGCTGTGAAAAACATGAACCACTTGCATCCCTTTATGCTTGCTGTCTTCTCCCAGCGATGGCCTCTTTTAGCAAGATATTATTCGTCCCATAAGGCCACAGTTGTGCTACAATGATTTGAGGGCTATGATAGAGAACTGACGTTGATGTTTAGCCAACAAGCCTCCTGATCTGAATCCGAGTGAACACATCTGGGAAGTTATCGGACACTAGTTCTGCACTCACAATCCACAGCCCAAAATTTGCTATAATTGCGTGACCTGTGCGTAGGCATCTGGTGGCGTATACCTCCTGAAACGTGTCAAACACTTGTCGAAGTCATGCTACTGTGTTGTGTTCCAGACGTGGTCCAACACGCTCTTAATAAGGAATCTTAATAGTTTCACTCATCGTAAGCTGTCATAATCATTTACAAAAACAATTATCACATGAGCACTGAGACAATTAGATCTGGTTTAAGGAGCTAATTATCTTCCAGGTACTGTGTACAAGGGCGTGCTGGAAAGTAATGCCTCCGAATTGTTCTATGTGAAAACTCTTAAAGCTTTTTGAACAAAACAAACTTCATTAACATTCTACATATTTTTGC
Source organism: Schistocerca piceifrons (assembly GCF_021461385.2). NCBI lineage: Eukaryota > Metazoa > Arthropoda > Insecta > Orthoptera > Acrididae > Schistocerca > Schistocerca piceifrons. The sequence goes on along the minus strand of NC_060139.1, from coordinate 717,326,540 downwards.
TCATGTTTCATATCTATTTCTCAACACAGTCACCCTGGCGGCGAACACATTTCTCCCAAAAACAGACCGGTTTGTTGATATCTTCACTGTAGAATGTTTGTTGGCGGAGCCACAACCGCACTTCTGTTTGCACCGCTTCATCACTATCAAAGTAAAGTCCTCGGAGGTGTGCTTTAAGTTTTGTAAACAGGTTAAAATCGGATGCGGCCAGATCGGGGACTGTATGGAGTATGATCGATGGCAGTGAACCCAAGGCGTCGGACAGTAGTAGATGTCGCAGCGCTCCCGTGTGTGGTCTGGCATTGTCATGTTGAACATCCATGAGGGTACTCCATGTGTGAACTAACTCCTCGAATTCTAAACTCGATTACAGCACGCTGTTTGTCACGCACCGACATTAGTTACGTTACACACCGCCATGTTACGCGTTACAATTCGGAACCCTCCAGCAACAGAGGGCTGCAAATAAGTCAACATGAAGAATAAAGACATGGAATGTTACAAGTACTTATTTTATTTAAAAAGCTTTAAGAGTTTTTACATAAAAAATTCGGTGGCATTACTTTTCGGCAGGTCATAGTATGTTGTGCTTGTAACCTAAAGACTTTGTTGACCAATCGAATCCTTCCTTGTAATCGTCCCAGAATGACAAGGTATGGCCAAGAATCTGTCGGACGAAGTTTTGTAAGTTGCTACTATCGTGCATGTGTTATTATGTTCTTAGAACTTCCAATGTGTCTCAGATTCGCTTCTGATTTTCCTACATACAGATTTATGTGATTGCTCTACTTTTGAACGTTTTGGACAGTTACTCCCGTATATTTTATAGCTGCGTATAGTCTCCATTGGGCATCACCAATAGTATAATCGAACAATAAATTGCACTTCCGTTTACCTATGAGCAATAAGCTACAATGAACTGTCAGTCGCTGCACCAGTCGTCAATCTTCTACCGGTTTTCCTGCATTTCGTTACAGTCTTCCTAGTGCTGTAACTTGCCTGATATAAATTTGGTATACATGTTCAGAGTGTTTTTGTTTTTCGTGTTGGTATTTCGATTGCTAAGGGGTTATTTATCCATGTCACTTTTTATTTGTAGTTCACTGTTGCTGTTTGATTCTACATACTGTCATTTTTTTTCAAGTGGAGGTAGTGAATGGAGCTGTGGACCCTTGAAAATGGAGTGCCAAGTGGAGAAATCGGAAGGTTTCCGAGATATTCTTCTGTTTGAATTCAGTAGATGGGTGACAGCATTGGTGGCAGCCAGTAATATTTGCGCCTTGTATGGGAATAATGATATTGGACGAAGCACAGCAAGAAAATGTTTTTTTCGTTTTAAGGAGAACCGATTTGACATTAGTGATTTTTCACGTTCAGGGAGACCTTCGGGTTTTAATGAAGATCGCTTAAACACATTAATCTACAATGATCTACGTCATTGTACTCTGAATTGGAAAATTTGATGAACTGTGATCATTCCACCATCATGCAACGTTTGCATGCTATGAGGAAGCTTCGAAAATCGGGTGCATGGGTACCGCACGCTCTTAAGCCAAAATCACAGAAATCGGTGGCGGCCATATGTGCATCTCTGCTCTGCCCGTTATCACTTGGCTCGTGAATAACACCGTCCGTTCCTATCCTGTATGGTGATGTGAAATGGTGTCTTTGTGCTAACATAAGGAAAAGAAAGGAATAGTTGAGCCTACACAAAGCAGCAACTCGCCATACCTGCGCGCATCCACAAAACATAATGTTACGCATCTGGTGAAACAATGACGGTGTGGTGTACTATGAATTGCTTCTCTGAGGTGTAACCATCACTGCTGACATTTATTATCAACAACTGAGACGTCCTCCGCATTCTGCTAGAATGACAAAAAACACTACATACGAGTTGATTGGGAAGTCATCCCGTACCCACGTTATTCACCTTATCTTGCGCCCTCAGATTTTCACCTTTTCGGCTTTCTATCGAACAGAGTTCAAGGAACTTACTTTCTGCATGATAAAGTGCTCTGAACATGACTCGATGAATTCTTCACCTCAAAATCACGTGATTTCTATAATCGCGGAATCGAAAAGTTACTCCAGCGTTGGCCCACTGCTGTGAATAGTGGAGGAGAATATATTACTGATGACTAAAATCTCTGTTATGCGTATCTGTTCTGTTTATTAAACTTATGGAAAAACGCTACGGACTTACGCACCAACCCAATACAACACGCACAGCCTCACGCAACTTTCATCGTTTTCAATCAGAGCATTTGTATACTATTATTCACTTTCCTTATCATACTTTTATTCATATTCAGATTATAATCTCTTTTCCAGACACTATCTGTTCTTTTCAATTGATCTTCCAAGTCTTTTGTGCCGACCGCTGTGGCCGAGCGGTTCTAGGCGCTTCAGTCTGGAACCGCGTGACCGCTACTGTCGCAGGTTCGAATCCTGCCTTGGGCATGGGTGTGTGTGATGATGTCCTTGGGTTAGTTAGGTTTAAGTAGGTCTAAGTTCTAGGGGACTGATGACCTCAGCTGTTAAGTCTCATAGTGCTCAGAGCCATTGTGAACCATTTGATTTGAAGTCTTTTGCCATGGCTGACAGAGTCGCAATGTCATCGGAAAACCCTAAGGTTTTTAGGTCTTCTCTTTGAACTTTATTTCACTTTACGAATTTGTCATCGTTTTTTTCTTTTACTTTCTACACACAAATGTATTTAATGCTACAAACCTATCCCACTCCCTTCTCATTCACTGTATCCCTGATAAACTCTTCAGTTCTTATAACTGCCATCTGGTTTTTGTGCAAGTGGAGGAAAAGGTTTCGCTCCATATATTTTATTCCTGATAAGTTCAGAATTACATGTTCGAATGTTGTTATTGTTGTTGTTGTTGTTGTGGTCGTCCCAAGACTGATTTGATGCAGCTCTGCACACTACTCTTATGCTGTGTTAAGACTCTCCGTCTTCGAAAAACTACTGCAACCTACTTACATTTGAACTTACTGTATTCATCTCTTGGTCTCCCTCTACAATTTTTATCCTCTGCCCCACTTTCCCCCAACGCCACATTGATGATTTCTTGGTGTCTTAGAATGCATTCTATCAAACAATCCCGTCTTTTAGTCAAATTGTGCCATAAATTTCTTTCTGCCCACTTCTATTTAGCACCTCCTTATCAGTTACGCGATCTACCCATCTAATCTTCAGCACTCTTCTATAGCACCACATTTCAAAGGCTCCTTTGCTCTTTTGTGTGAAGTGCTCAACGTACGCTTCAGTAAAAGGCTACACTCCTGACAAATGCCTTCAGAGAAGACTTTCTAACACTTAAATGTGTGTTAGAAGTTAACAAATTCCTCTTTTCAGAAACGCTTGGCTTGCTACACCCAGTCTGCAATTTATATTCTCTCTAATTCGGCCATCATGAGTTATTTTGCTGCCAAGTACCAAAACTCATCTACTACTTTTAGTGTTTCATATCTCTAAAATAGTCCCCCCAATCATCGCGTGATTTAGTTCTGCTTCATTTCATATTCCATATTTTTTGTTGATGTTCATAGTATATCCTCCTTTCAAAACGTTGTCCATTCAGTTCAACTGCTCTTCCAAGTATATATATGAATGTATGAAGTACTAATATTGCACCGCTTATGTTTTTTAACAACAATCAGTACAGGCTGTTTGTAACGCAATATGTTCAGGTTTTTCCACTACTCTAAACTGAACTATCGTCTCTTCCATCACGTTTTTAATCTTTGTTATCTACTGGTGCGTCACCCGTGAACCGCCTTAAATTGGAGAACCACTACGTATAAGCATCGTACTTCTGTACGAAAACATGCAAATAGCATCGGATACATACCGTTTTTTTGTATTGCTTGTTGTGAATATAGAACTGCTTGAAGCTATGTGAAGATAATTAGACTGTAACTGAAACAATGTGACAAGTAGGAAAACTTTGCATTGCAAGTGGAGCGAAACATCCATAGATAAAGTAATCTGTTTTCTTATGACAATTTTCCGATATGGTTTTGACGTGTTCCCTTAGCTGAAAGTATTTCAATTTAGTGTTTGCGTTAATGTGGTTAATACTTCTATTTTTATCGAGGAAGGGTAAATTTGAAAACGGAGTCAAAGTGCATGACACAGATTATGGACGGACTCTGAATAGTAAACGAAGATTACTCTTGCTTCCTAGTGAAAAATACTTCGATATAGTGTAGCTGCTCGCGGCTAACAACATTAATTGCACCAATAATAACGGTTTATAAACATTACGAACTATTACATTTCCTGTTTCAAACTTCTGGAGAGCAATAAAGTAAACAGGAGCTGTAAAATTCTGAAGTCGTTACCCGAATATGCTATGGCACAATGTCTTTGTTACCCACAGTTAATTTTTTCACTGTGAAATATTGCAGTCAGGATTATTTATATTGTTGTAACGGTGAATTACAACGTTGTGGTAATTACTGTCTTTCTATTTTATTTTCCATCTGCATAATATTCCAGCGTGTTAGTCTCTCTTGTATATTGTTTAAATAGCTTTAGGCTGCATCATCCTTTCAACCAAAATTAGACATCAGCTGTTAACACATACATTAAATGTAATTATGCAGACGTTAGTTGCCTACAACGCTAACCTAGTCTATAGAATGACATAAAGTCTTACCTATTCCCGCATTATATTGATGCATGTACAGTTTTTTTTTTTTTTTTTTTTTTTTTTTTTTTTTTTTTTTTTTTTTAACTGTTCGTATGCGAATTAATTGCACCACATCAAGTAAATAATATTTAAACTATACATTTCATAAAGGTTCATGTGTCGCAGCCTCATTCTTGCCTTTACGAATGTTAGGCAGTAGTTCATATACATTGATGAACTATATACAGTACATGTCTTTTTTTATAGAGATACAAAAGTGTAACTATAAGAACGTCATTAAATTATGTATAAATATTAAAATATCGTATAAAGATAAAGTACAGTAAGAAAAGAGATACGATTGCGGCAGAACAGATAGGTCCTACTGTATGATGTTTTCCCTCTCTCCACGGTCTCGATTAAATGCTACTTGGGTTGATATTCTAACTTTGTATATCGGCCTCTGTCAAGAATTTAGCAATAATATGACATTTGCGAAACTAAAGAGCGCAGCAAATCATCAGCACTTGTAGCAAGAAGAATCCCCTTTTAAACCAATATCACGCACCGAACAGCTCGCGCGTGCTTTGCTTTTGTGCGCGACTGGCACATATGCTGAGGCAGCTGAGCCAGGCCTCCTCCAGTGTATAAGGGGTGATCAAAAAGTTTCCGTTTGCGGGCGTTGCTGCAGCGTATATAGCGCGATTTCGATGCAGGTATACAAGCATCGACATGTGCACAAGAGGTTAGGGTGGCATTCGTGTCTTTCCGACGTTCATGTGGTAAATTCGGAAACGTGAACTATGTATGGGGCAGCAAAACCACCGTTCTGGAAGGGTGCACAAAGGGGTGCTGCTGCTCCTTAATAACGCGCGTCCCCATACCACAAGTGTCGCAACGCAGAAGTTATACCAACTCAAGTGGAGACTCTCAAGCACCCGCCATGTAGTCGCCATGCTATTAGCAAGCCTTCGGTCCCTTAAAAAAGATCTTGAAAGGTCAACGATTCCTGTCGGACGAGGATGTGCAGGAGGCAGTTACTGACTTTTTCACGCAGCAGGACATAGTGTTTTACCAAACGGGTATCTTCAACCTGCTGCACCCGTGGGATGATTTCAACAATGCTCATGGCGACTTTACGTTTCTCAACCGCTGCGTCGCGACACATTGGAGTGTCGCGAATATGTGTCAGGTATGGGGCGAGATTTTACGTTCTTGCTTAAGACTAACAAGTTTCTTTTACTGCATGCTTTATATTTATGTTCACATCTACCTACTCAAAAGTCTTTCTTAATAAATTTGCAAAATTTGTGTCTCACTGACGTTCCATAATTAAAAAAAGGTATTCTGTTTACTTTACGAGTACGTGTTTGCTTTGTTGCATCTAGGAAAAAGAATCACGTGTAAGGAAGTCGCGAAAGATTGTAACGTACTTTGGAGTGCCCCAAAGGAAAAAAAAGATTGAGAAAAGCGTATCTAGAATACAATGTAGCTCGTACTTGTTTTTCTTTTATTTATCACTGATAGACTCACATCAAAAAAAGTTTTGCATCACCTCGGTTCCGAGAGTTCCGGAACCTGTGCAGGAAATAGAGATCATCATTTCCGCCCTTTTTATTGCTCTTGAAAACCACACATGGCATGTTGTACCACCATACAGCGACACCTTCAGAGGTGCTGGTCCAGATTACTGTACACACCGGTACTTCTAATACGCAGTAGCACGTCCTCTTGCATTGATGCATGCCTGTATTCGTCGTGGCATACTAGCCGCAAGTTCATCAAGGCACTGTTAGTCCAGATTGTTCCACTCGTCAATGGTGATTCGGCGTAGATCCCTCAGAGTGGTTGGCGGGTCGCGTCGTCCATAAACAGCCCTTTTCAATCCATCCCAGGCATGTTGGATGGGGTTCATGTCTGGAGAACATGCTGGCCACTCTAGTCGAGCGATGTCGTTATCTTGAAGGAAGTCATTCACAAGATGTACACGATGGGGCGCAAATTCGCAAATTGTAGTCCTTGGAGACGAATGCCTCGCCCATATGCTGCCGAAATGGTTGCACCATCGGCCGGATTATGGCATTCACGTATCGTACAGCCGTTACGGCGCCTTCGACCACCAGCGGCGTACGTTAGCCCCACATAATGCCACCCCAAAACAGCAGGGAACCTCCATCTAGCTGCAATCGCTGGACAGTGTGTCTAAGGCGTTCAGCTTGACCGGGTTGCCTCCAAACACGTCTCCAACTGGTTGAAGGCATATGCGACATTCATCATTTGTAAAGAGAACCTGATACCAAACCTGAGCGGTCCGTTCGGCATGTTGTTGGGCCCATCTGTACCGCGTTGCATGGTGTCGTGGTTGCAAAGATGGACCTCGCCCCGGGCGTCGGGAGTGAAGTTGCGCATCATGCAGCCTATTCGTAACACGAAATCCTGTGGCTGCACGAAAAGCATTATTCAACATGGTGGCGTTGCTGTCAGGGTTCCTCCGAGCCATAATCCGTAGATAGCGTTCATCCACTGCAGTAGTAGCCCTTGGGCGTATCTCCTCCATGCCCGAACAACATTGCTTTGGTTCACTCCGAGACGCCTTGACACTACCCTTGTTGAGAGCCCTTCCTGGCACAAAGTAAGAAGGCGGACGCGACCGAACTGCGGTATTTGGCCGTCTAGGCTTGGTTGAACTACAGACAACGCGAGGCGCGTACGTCCTTCTTGGTGGGATGACTGGAACTGATCGGCTGTCGGACGCCCTCCATCTAATAGGTGCTGCTCATGCATGGTTGTCTACATCTTTGGGCAGGTTTAGTGACATCTCTGAGAAGTCAAAGGGACTGTGTCTGTGATACATTATCCACAGTCAACGTCTATTTTCAGGGGTTCTGGGAACTGGGGTGATGCAAAACTTTTTTTGATGTGTGTATGTTTACTGGTGTGCAAAACTTAATGATGAATGTAATTTTCGCAAGATGTGTCACAGCTGAGTAACAATAGCTCGATGAAAGTTGGACAGTACATAGAAAGAACTTCTACAATATTGTGCAGAAGATAACAGAATGTAATACACAATGCGACGAACAGAAATGACATTATTCTTCAAAGAAAATGATTACACTGCGGTCACCACATTTTATGATGGTCCCCAGAACATTATAAGCGACAGGACATGGTTCTTAGTAGCTTGTGTGATCACCACACATGGCAGTGCGTGCTGAGGATATATGCTCCCATACCGATCACAATGTTGGTAAGAAGTTCTTGTGGTAGGGTGTTTCATTCCTCCACCAGTGTAGTGGACAACTGCTGGATGGTCGTTGGTGCATGTAAGTGTGCTACCATACGTCTCTCCAGCACATCACACACATGTTTGATGGAGCTTAACTCGGGAAAATAGGAAGGCTAGTTCAATCACAAAATATCCGCTCGTTCCAAGAGCTCCTCCACCTGCGCTGTTCGGTCTGGTCAGTGGTTGTGATCCATGAAAATTACGCCATTCTGAAAAGATGCATACGGGGAAGGAGTACACTGCAAAAATAACGCTGACAGAGGAGTGGAAGATGAGGAGATGGATAGACAAAGAGGTGCGAGGAGGACGTGAGCAGAGAACAGAGTTATAGCATCCTAACTCCCACAGGACAAGAGATATGGGCATAAATGTGGCTTCCACTCTTGATATGTAGGCTGGCCTTACTAAAGGTATGTTGTAATGCACAGATATGGGGGAAGGGTGTGATGGACAGAGAGAGGAGGAATATGGCACAGGCAGAAAGAGTGGAGAGGATGAGAGAAACAGGGAGAGAGGGGAGGAGGCATGTTATGCAGTTAGCATTTGCTTGCCTTGCAGGGCCTCCACGTGCTGATCGACCCAGCTGAGCAGAGAGAGGGGAGAGGAAATGAACAGAGTGGGGAGAGTTAGATGGATAGAGAGAGGAGGATAGAGGAGATGAGGAGATGGACAGAGAGAGGAGAAAGGAGGGGAATGATAAAGGGGAGGAGGAGATGTACAAAGACAGGGAGGAGAAGGAGATGGTCAGAAAGAAGGGGGGAGGAGATGGACAGATAAATGGGGTGAAATAAATGGAGAGACAAAGAGAGTGGGGAGAAGGAGATGGACAGAGAATGGGGGTTGGATGAAGTGGACCGAGAGACCTGGGGGAGAAAGAGATAGATACAGAGGCAGGGGAAGAAGAGATCCGTGTAATATATGTTTTGAACAATTATGTGAGCAAATCTCACAGGGAAATGGCTTGCACATTTATAAAATAGGATGTATGTCTGTATGTCCAACATTACTCCTAAACTACTTAACTGAATTCAACCAAAATTGGTATGCACTCATAGGAGTGGAGATACATACAAGAAAGGTTTTCATCTCCTGAGATGTAGGCTGCCATGATGACAGGCAAGTTGTGGCATTATACTGGCATGCCCTGCAGGGGCAGAGAGAGGGAGGGGAGGAGGCAGATAGTGTGAGGGATTGGAGGATGAGGCAGACACAGAGAAATGTAAGAGACCAGGGGGGGGGGGGTTCATGTTTATGGTTGTTATGAGGGCCAGTAGGGTATATAAGGGGCTTGAATAACAACTGATGTTGTGTGATCACTGTGGAGCACGTGAAGATGCCGCATACTCATGTGAGATTATTCACCAGCTGAAGAAATTCGAAATAAGACTCGTTGTGGGGCACCACAGGGGAGGATCGCGATACTGTACGCAAAGCACATCTAACACAGTCACTTCTACATCTACCATCCGAGGACAAGTAATGAACTCCTTGAAATATCCTGTATATCACATACTATTAGTGGAGAGCAGCAGCAGGCAGGCTAGGGAATTGCTGCCCCATGCGTAGTCTGCCGTTAACAAGACAACATAAACGGCTACGTTTGGAGTGGTGCCGCAATCGGGAAGCATTGGCTGCTGGCGAATGGCGTCGCATTGTGCTGAGCGATGCATTATGGCTCTAGACTACCGAAGACGGCCATCATCGGTGAGGAAGGTGGCGACCTCGGGTTCAAATGGCTCTAAGCACTATGGGACTTAACATCTGATGTCATCAGTCCCCTAGACTTAGAACTACTTAAACCTAACTAACCTAAGGACATCATACACATCCATGCCCGGGGTAGGATTCGAACCTGCGACCGTTGCAGCAGCGCAGCTCAGGACTGAAACTCCTAGAACCTTTCGGCCAGCGACCTCGGCAGCGGTCCCACTCTTTAAATGTTGCGAAGAGGCACCTTGGCGTTACTTCTGGCGACAAGATGTGAGGAGCCATGGGATCTGACTTCAAGTCGCGGCTTGTGGTAAAAGAGGGAACTCCGACAGGGCACGCCATGGGAATTCTCTATCTCCATGTATTACCTGCCGTATGACAATACAGTGGGGCGATTTCTTAACAGGACAATGCTCCTCTGGACATTTCATATGTTTCTGTGAATTGTCTGCGTGGTGTTGAGGTAGTCCTATAGCCAGCAAGGTCCACAGATATGTCTCCGATAGAACTTGTATGGGACCAGCTCAGACCTCTACTTCGTCCCAATACCAATATCCAGGACATCGAAGTGCAGTTACGACAGTTGTGGGCCAGCTTGCCTCATGGGAGGATACAATGGCTTCAAGACACACTTTCCAATCCTATCGGTGTATGCATCCAGCCTAGAGGGAGTACAACATCATACTGATAAGTGAGATCAAGCTGCCAAATTCTTTGTAAGTTTAACTGTATCAGTGAAAATCAAATTACAGCCCGCGAAGTATCATTTCGCTTCCTCCTCCACTTCTGGTTCAAATGGCTCTGAGCACTATGGGACTTAACTTCTGAGGTCATCAGTCCCTTAGAACTTAGAACTACTTAAACCTAACTAACTTAAGGACATCACACACACCCATGCCCGAGGCAGGATTCGAACCTTCGACCGTAGCGGTCGCGCAGTTCCAGACTGTAGCGCCTAGAACCGCACGGCCACTCCTGCCGGCTCCTCCACTTCTGATTCATTGTCTTCTGTCATTACAGAATGTCCGCCCTAGGGGTCATCAGCCTCTGATATTCTGGTGTTTCGGCAGATATACGCATGCGGCCCACAGTGTCGACGGGAAGCGTCGATTTGTTTCCCGTTACAAACAAATTGATTTATAAAATGTAGTTTCACGTGCACATTCGATAGAGCGATCCCAGATTAATCTCCTTGCGTTATCTGTATATTCATATAATTATATATTCAATGCTCCCTCGTCTTTGGTACCTTGATAACAATTTCCAAAATGTTTCCACGGCGCAAATGCGCTAGGTAGCATCTTTTCTCCAACTTCATGCGTTTTATTGGTGTGACTTGACGCTTGTTGAGTGTAACACTCACATACCATCCTCTCGGTGGTCTTCAAGCTGTAGTACTGCTCGGTGTCTGCTTTCGTGCCCCTGCGGTACCGTATTTTCAAATTCCGCAATAACCAGATATCTGAATTTAATTTTTTATAGCGTTGTGTGGGACAGGCACAGCTGGAACTGGTCTTCATTAAAGGTTTCTTTGCTAAGTCGTCAACTCTGTCATTATTAGAGTTTTTTGTTCATTTACTTCACTACTGTAACGGCTTCCAGTATTTTCAGTATCTCCCTGTTAGTTCATTTCCATGACCCGGTTTTTTGTATTTTCTGCAGCACACTTCAAATTCTGAAGTCACGTTTGCTGTTGAGTAAATACTATGCGCAGCATATCGTGGGCAATAAAGATGTTTTGCTTGGTAATGATAAATATTAAACATAAGCAAGCTTTACGTCAATTACTTTCTTGCTTTTCGTCTTGGCTAATCTTTTAGGAAATTGTTGCCAATTTTTGCGTACCGTGTACGTTTTTGTTTATCTTTGGTGATTTTGTTTCATTTTGAATAGCTGTATTCCGCGCTATATTGACATGTTAATTGTTATAGTATCTAACGGCGGTTAGTTAATGGGTAATTTACTTTCCATGTTTCCTATTCTATATAGTACTCTCCAGCCTTATGACTTACCGTGTCTTCCTTATCTTTAGTTCAGATTTGGTCGAATTTCAATGGAAACAGTCGCCGTCCTAGCGACACCGTTCAACCAAGATGACTATACCAAGGGAATCAAAAAATGGTTCAAATAGCTCTGAGCACTATGGGACTTAACTTCTAAGGTCATCAGTCCCCTAGAACTTAGAACTACTTAAACCTAACTAACCTAAGGACATCACACACATCCATGCCCGAGGCCAGGATTCGAACCTGCGACCGCAGCGGTCACGCGGTTCCAGACTGTAGCGCCTAGAACCGCACGGCCACCCCGGCCGGCACCAAGGGATTAGTGGAGATATCTATGTTTGTGTGGTTTATATACCTCTACGTAAACCCCGGCGTAACAAGGTGTGGGTGTTTCGCCAAAGTAACAAGTTTGTCGACATAAAACATAATACCGACTTCTGCAGAGCGCTTCCTAAATATGTAGGCGTAATACTTGATTGTTCTTCGACAGTTAAGAAATATGTTGAAATAATCAGACAGAAGATTTAAACTATTAGCAACATTATCACAAAGCTGACTGGAATAGGCTGGGGCCACAAGCAAAAATTGAATTTATAGCAACACAATCGACTGTGTATCCTGTTGCCGAATTGTGCGCTCCTGTGGGAGCTGGAAGTACTCTTGTCAGCAAAATTGGTGTGTAGCTGAAGCTCAACGGCAGAGGGAGAACTGTCACTGGCATACAAAAAGCAAGACCAGTTTTCTAGCTTCATGTCTTATGTAATATAGCACCACTAGATGTCAGACGACAACAATGGACCGAGGCTGTGACAAGATATGAAACGGATTAATTCGTGGAACCTCTTAATCAACAAATGTTCTTTCTCGTCTTCCAGAAACCAGACTTAAATCTAGGAAGCCTCTGTGATATGCCTAGTTATCCTTCCTTTGTGCAAGAAGTTTACAATATTTTATTCACTTCCCTGGCGGAAATGTCTCCAGAGACACATATCCTCTTCCATCATTTAGAGCCTCTTCCTTTCGTGTTTCATATCGGTATTTAGTTTATAACATACTTCTGGACCATATATTCTATTCAGATGGATTGTCTTCGTCAGACTGACTGTCTCTAGCTAAATTTTCAGAAAACTAACTTTTCTGTACAGTTTGATATTTTTTGGCATTACACTAATAGAAGCAATAACTGAATTACTTCCCAGATATTCATAATATGCCTGGTACCGTCTCTTTTGCCATATTTTCTTCCATACAGTGGCCTTTTTAATTTGCAATAGTAATGTTTTCAGGCAGCAGATTCGATACTGACTGTTGCAATAGTAGCTTCCTGCGGTACGAGAGGCACCCTTCGTTCTTTTCGGAAAATTACGTATATTGATGGTAGGCAATGAAAACTCGTAACTCCATCTGTCTGTCAAAACAGGTCCAGTAATTAGTAATTCCATTATCAAAGAGAGATTTTATAGCGCATAGATTTTTCTAATGTGTCAATAACGAGGTTTCTACAACATAGTTCCACATCTAGCAACTTTGTGTGCAGCAATTTATATATTTTTTTAGAAACCATTTTTGCTTCTCCTGTACAATTTAACAAAATGGAGTTACAAGGTTTTCATTGCTTACCATCGATATGCAACGCCGGGCTATGCGCTTGTGCGCCCCAAGATCATCTTCTTTTCGCCTCTAGTGATATAAATTAGATATAGGGCCTATCGTGCAATGCAAGGTTTCACGGCCGGCACTTCCGTGCTTGATGATTTTTGTTTTATGGACATTACACCATCAGCATTAACGGTAATCGAGTATCTTTTACATATTTCCTATACATAACTGAGGTGTCGTTACATGTACCTGGAAAACTTATGATTTCTCAGTACAAAGAAGACCATACTTCCTTCTTTCATTGATTTAAAACTTAGTTACATTGCAGTAATTAATTTTCAATCCAAACATTAATCTTTTCGTGTGGACTCGCAACTGGATTTCACGAAATGCAGATGTCCAGCCTGATGTAGTTTAGGAATGGTTATTATGAAAATTTCAAACCGGGCACAAATCATCCTGCCTCTCTCCCATTCCCTTGCACTCTCTCCTTCCGTTTGGATCAGAAAGGAAGCTATATATGCGATGACAGTACCTTGTTAACTGTGATCTAAGCAGATAAACAGCGTGTTATTAAGTTAGCAAAAAATGACTTGAAGGACCCTCTGGTGTTCTCAAACGGAAACTGTACGCGGGAGAAAATCGTCCACCTCACCAGAGGACACAAGAGATCGGAGATGTGTCTTAGAAAGACCAAAAATAGCGAACACCGCTGAAGTGGGAAAAAAAACACGGTCGAACATGAAGAGTTGTTGTTTTTTTCTTTTCGTTTACGTGAACGCAAGGTAACTAAGAACGAAATTCGTTCTGAATTCGAGTAGTTGACACAAGAAAAATGGTAACCGCAAGTATGACGTGTTAAGTTCACCATTGGATCGCTATCTATCATGTCACCTAGCTTCCTCCATCTCCTTTACTGTAGTAAACATCGAAATACTGGACCAATGGCAATGAAATATAGTACAACTCCATGGAAGAATATAGGAGATGCTAAGTATAGCTACCGCAGTAGGAGTTTGGAGCATATACTGTATTCGAACATCATGAATTATCTGAAAGAACACAATCTATTGACACAAAGTCAGCAAGGACTCTGAAAATAATGTTCTCGTGAAACACAACTGGCACTTTATTGGACACGAAGCACTGAGTGCTATCGACAGATATCAAATTGATTCTATAATTCTAGATTTGCAGAAGGTTTTCGACACCGCTTCTAACACAACAGTTTCTAATCAGCTTATGTACCTATGGAGTATCGTCTCACTAGTGCCACTGGGTTGGTAACTTCCTGTTAGAAATGACACAATTTGCAGTATCTGATGGGAAGTCGCCCTGGAATTCCCCAAGGAAATGTTATATGCCCGCTGCTGTTCCTAATCTATATAAGCGAATTAGTAGACAATCTGAGGAGCCCTCTTGGGTTGTTTGCAGATGATGCTGTCGTTTACCATCTAGTTAAGTCATCAGGATACTAAAACTAATTTTACAAAATAATTTAGACGGAATATCGGGATGATGCGAAAAGTAGAAACTAACCCTAAATAATAAGTTTGAGGTCCTCCAGATGAGTACTAAAAAAGTCCGTTAAATTTTGGTTACACGATAAATCACAGAAATATAAGGGCTGCTTATTACAACCACAAACAAATTGGAACTATCACACAGAAAATGTGAGGAGGCGAACCAAAGATTGCCTTTTATTGTAGAACACTTAGATCTTGGAATATGCGCCAAGTCTACTGAACAGACTGTGTAGATTACCCTTGTCGCCCTCTTCTGGAGTATCGCTGCGCGGTATTGAATCCTTACCGGATGGGACTGATGGGGGACCTAAAAAAAGATCAACGAAGGTCAGCTCGGTTTGTATTATTGCGGGAGAGAGTGTGACAGATATGATATGCGAGTTGGTCTGGCTAACATTAAAACCAACTCGGTTTTCGTTGTGCGAAATATTTTTAAGAAATTTCGATTTCCAACTTTGTGCTCCGAATGCGAAAATATGTTGTTGATTCCCACCTGTATAGGGTGAACTGACCATCGTCATAAAATAAGGAAGAGTAGAACTCGCACGCCAAGATTTAGGTGTTCATTTTTTCCTACGTGCTGTTCGAGAGTGAAACGGTCGAGAAATAGTCTGAAAATGGTTCTGTGGATCCGTTGCCAAGCGCTAAAGTGCGAATTGTAGATAGTTCAAATGGCTCTGAGCACTATGGGACTTAACTCCTGAGGTCATCAGTCCCCTAGAACTTAGAACTACTTAAACCTAACTAACCTAAGGACATCACACACATCCATGCCCGAGGCACGATTCGAACCTGCGACCGCAGCGGTCGCGCGGCTCCAGATTGTAGCGCCTAGAACCGCTCGGCCACTCCGGCCGGCTGTAGATTAGTCATGTAGATGTAGATGTCTTGTACAAAGCTGTCCTGCTGCAAAAGTTTCTCGTCGCTCTCCTCCGCTCTTTCCTCTATGTTTTCTACATGTATATTTTCAATGCATGAAACTTTAACTGATCGTTTTGTTTGCATCTCACAAATTAGAAGGGAAATGAGAAGTGGAGGAAACACGAGTGCTACATTTAGTTTGTTTCTCAAGATGGGGCACTGCAGGAAGTTCCAGAATTTAAAGGAGGATCATTATAATCATTATAATATATTTACTTCCACATGCTCCTTGATGGCTCCATTCAAGTGGGTTATTTCTTTCTGTCACGGGGAATTGGAATGACAAGTTTATGTTCAAACGCCAAGATCATTACTTAACAGATAATCTGCGAAGTGGTGTAGCTATTGCTACTATTTGTAAAAAAGAAAGGAATTCGGGAACATTTTTGAAGTAGTGACCATGGCTCAAACCAAGCCGGTGTTTCTACGCGTGATGAAAAGCGTCTCTCTCAGAAAAGTTGCTTTTAAGACGTACTATTACTTCACACTTGCGAGAAGACTTACATTTCAAATTGCTGTCTTAACACACAATACGTAGCTGATACGTTTGGGGGAAAAAAACAAGATTTAAAAGCTGGACGATCTCTTTAACGCACCGTGTTTTACTAAGATAAATATCGGAGGTAGACCTAATGCAGCGTAATATATTGTGTAGTTCGTAATTGAATATTGTTAGATTTTTTAGAGCATACAAGTTCGTTTATTTACTACACGTTCTAACATAAGAATTTTGCGAGGCAACAGTGGTACTGTAAAAGCTTTGTTTCCCTATTAATCTCTGCCGGGCAACTCGGCGTATTTATTACACTCGCGAAAGATGTTACTCGCGAAGAGCAATTTAAGATTTTGTATCGACCTCAGCCACTGCCCAAATCAAACCCTGTCGTTGTGTTTCACGCCGAAGCTTAAATTGTAATGCCATCACGCTATAAAATGTTATTTACTTTCAAAACAAATGAATTAAAGGCAGTTAAGTTCTTAACAGTCTTGCTCATACTGAGATGACAATCATGGGCGTACCCAGCGAGGTGCAGGGCGGTGGGGCGGGGGGGGGGGCAGTTTTTTACTAGTTTACCCTTTTATTTAATAAGAAATGCTGCATGTTTTCTCGGATTGTACGAGTGCATTCTTGTATTTGAAATGTTTATTAAAAGCAGTTTTTCACTGGTTTACTGTTTTATTTAATAAGAAGTGCTGTATGTTGTCTCGAATCCTTGTTTCCTGAGACTAGTATGACCTGCCCCCCCTCCCTAGTTCAGATCCTGGGTACGCCCTTGCAAACAATTCTTAACATAATCTTGGGTGTACAATGAGAAATACACATTCCGTTATTCGCGTCCTTCCCACTTCTGTTTCAGTTGGAGAGATCTGGAAATTTTTCAGACAGTCCGAACATTGTTCTGTGGTCCTCCCCTGAAAAACCAGCAGGCGGAAAGGTGCCCATTTGCACAAATGTCAATGATGACTTTGGCAGTTGCCGCTTACTTTACTTCATAAAAAGTGCGATTTGAACAAATGCCCTGCGTTTAACACTATTTTTTCCAAACAAACCAGGTTGCATTGTGTGTTAATGAAGCTATTTGTAAAATACGTCTTCTCGAGAGCCTGAAGTAAGAATAGAAAGGAAAAGGGAACGTATACTGCATTTTGAAACAAATATCGACTCGGAAACGATTAATTATCACTATCTACAGTGTGGCGAAAAAGTTTATGGCTGATGGTCGATAATGGTGATATAAATGTGTGACTTGCAGATGGATTTTTAGGGAAATGTGTTCATTGCTACGGGAGGATACAATATAGAAAATACAAAATTCCTACAACCAAAGGGCTTTGTGTTGATCCTCAACTGGACATTTTCCCTTCGTTTCGTCTCCATAGTGATCCACCGCGAGTGAGTGCTGGCCATTCGACAATCAACCTTTAGTAGATGTGTGTTCAGCAGTCACGTGCCCGCGTTATCGATATCTGGGCCCTCAGTTATCGCTGCGTCTCTGTGCTGGACGCTCGTGGCGTTTGCGTGGCTATCTGGAGGTGGAATAAACCCATGTCTGCAATAGCATCCCAGAACTCTGTGTGGTGGGCGGAGCTTGTTCATCATGTGCCGTCAGTCGCCGGAGAGGTAAGCTGTAACACACGAAATAATTCTCATTCAAGTATTCTAATTTCACTTTGCAAAATGTCGTACATAGATTAGGCTTGGCAGTCTAGATAGCATCGCTACGTCACATTCGCGACTGTGGACATCACAGCCTCAAGCTGTACGTTTATGGTTCGCACCCAGTTTACAAGAGAAGCTAACTAACGCCATTCATTATTAGTTCTATTGTTGCTCGTTAATGATAGTATCTTAGAAACGCTGCCTAATCGCTACACTCGTAATGATTTCTAATATGACTATCTGTGATAACGGTAAAAAATGCTTTCTTACCTTTGCGAGTGTTTCTCTGTTCCTTCTTACTGAAGAGTTTTGGTGCGGTCTGTCGTCACAAGAAACATGCCACAAGATGTGTGTACTGGGTTTAAAACCCCAGAGTTCTGAGTATTTTAAATAGAACGCGGAGACTAGTCACACTTTTGTGTCGAATCATTGAATTTAAGAAACATTGTTATCTGCTTAGAG
The DNA here is from genome assembly GCF_021461385.2 of Schistocerca piceifrons. NCBI lineage: Eukaryota > Metazoa > Arthropoda > Insecta > Orthoptera > Acrididae > Schistocerca > Schistocerca piceifrons. The sequence continues at coordinate 717,308,217 of NC_060139.1, read as the reverse complement.
TATTGACAAAGTTATCTTTCTAAGCTGAATGATAGTAGGTGGATTTTTAGTTGAAATTTCATCGCGCGTTTTTTACAGACCAGTTATCTTGCAGTAAAAAAAAGGTTGACAGTTTGAAACATGCGAAAATACGGACGTAAGCTATAACTTTTGAGTCCAAAATAAACCGGGTAGCCATCTGAAGTACGTTGCACTGTGGCGCGAGTTTTGAAATGCAATTCAGTTGTTCGTCGTGAGTTTTATACGTTTTAAATGATTGAATTTATAGTAGGACAACACATCTGTGAAACGATGTACCGCGAGTGTCCTTACGCGTCTGGAGACTTTTTTTTTAAATTCGGAAGTTATAATGGTGTCTTTTAAGTATAACGATTTAAAATAAAATTATAACTGGTCGTTATTTCTAGAAAAAAAATTGTCTGTATGACGTAACAGCCACGGTTCGGAAGAAATGTAGTTATTTGAGAAAATAACATTTATATGTTATTTCTGATACGGTGCAAATGGCTCTGAGCACTATGGGACTTAACTTCTGAGGTCATCAGTCCCCTAGAACTTAGAACTACTTAAACTTAACTAATCTAAGGACATCACACACATCCATGCCCGTGGCAGGATTCGAACCTGCGGTCGTAGCGGTCGCGTCGATCCAGGCTGTAGCTCCTAGAACCGCTCGGCCACATCGGCCGGCTATTTCGGATAGCCATGGAGAGTGACTGCTCGAAATGAACAAATGAACAAAAATGGAGTCAGGATCACTGTCACGTTGACAGCAGTTTTACATGCGACTCTCAAGAAAAATTCGGTAACACTTGTCATATTGTGGTAGAAGAGAGAGATTACAGAGAAGATAGCCATTTCATATAAATGGGTGCACGAAGTGCTGAATTAAATTCTATGTATGTAGAGGCTATGTTCCCTATGTCGCTGCGTTTGTTACATCCTGATCAAAAATGAATGAGGAAATAAATTCAAAAACGGTTTTGGGGAAATTGAAGCATAATTCGCGAGACTTCGGACGTAATTATGTGACTGTAAACAAGGCCGGACGTAATTACTTGACTGTAAACAAGGCGAGGAATCTGAGATAAAAATCCACATCTAAAACTGCTTTATATTCCGCATGCCACCTTGCAGTGTGTGGAGGAGGCTACTTCTGGTACCACTACCATTTCCTACCTTCATTAGCGAATGGTGCACGGGAAGATGGACAGTTTCTCTGATTTTACACCATGGTCATTTCGTGAGATACCTCTCTCTCTCTCTCTCTCTCTCTCTCTCTCTCTCTCTCTCTCTCTCTCTGTGTGTGTGTGTGTGTGTGTGTGTGTGTGTGTGTGTGTGGAAGGGGTAGGGGGACGAAGTAGATGTGCATGTATTCTTGAAATATACGCTCTCGGAATTTTAATAGTAATCTACTTCATAATGCACAACGCTTAATCTTATAGCGTCTGCCAATGTGCCAGTGGAGTTTGGATTATCATTTCCGCAACTGTCTCAGACTTAATGAACGATTCCGTGACGAAACGAGCCTCTCGTTTTTAGATGTTCCCTCTATCCCCCTATTAATGCTACCTCATAAGGGTTCCTAACAGTATTAAAAAGTTGATCAAAGGAGTGTTTTAAAAGGAAGTATCAAAAATTTTCCGTTCGAATCGGTATGATAACCAGGTTAAATCACCGTGAGCATCGAGGCAATCATCCCACCGCCGCTCCAGGTTGAAGATTATCGTTTGGTAAAAGACGGTGTCCTGCTGCGAAGTTCGTAACTGCCTTCTGCACATCCTCGCCCGACAGGAATCGTAGATCCTTTAAGGCCCTTTTTAAAGGCCCGGAGGCGTGGCAACCGCATGGGGAAAGATGAAGACTGTAGGGCGGGTGCCCGAGTGCCTCCCACTTGTGTTGGCGTAACTTGTCCGTTACATTTGCGATATGGGGACGTGCGTTTTCAGCACGGAATATGGCGCATCATTCCAGAACGGTGGTTTTCGACAGACACGCTGCCCCGTGCACATTCTTCATTCTCCGATGGATGTCTACCGGTGTTAGTCCTTCGGCAGCCGAGAAAAGAATAACAGCGTGTTGGTTCTGTTTGGACGCATAACGTCGCCGCAGTTCAAGTTTCCACATTTACCGCACGCACGTCGGAAAGACACGAATGTCACACTAATGCTTTGCCTATATGTCGATGCCTATATGTATCCGCATTGGAGTAGTTCTGCGTTGAATATACGCTACAGCAACGCCCTCAAATGGAAACTTTTTGATTGCCCCTTATCTGGCGCTCCACACGCACGTTAAGCAATGCTATGTATGAACAATACCAAGCTATTCGGCTACGCTGTCACACTTCATTGTTCCAGTTTGCCGATGAATCTTCCCAGTATGAAGTCATGCAAATGTTGTCACCGTGGCATATCGTTGTAAACATCTCTACCACACTGCACCGTTAACTGCACGCTGATTTACACACAGCCGTTTTCTTTTTCTTCAACAGCCTCATGTTGTTTGGCACTAGTCACGTTGACGTCACGCCATGTGATCCAACTTTCTTTGCACGACTACGATACCTCTGGCAAAATACTCCCGCATTTTCATTCATTTCAATCGAATAGATAAAAGGTTATGCTACTCTATCTAGCTCGTCCTTAACCCTGGAACACTAATGGGAGAAATGCTACATTGTTACTATACCATCGAAGATTTGACTACTCCATATTTTATTGGAAGGAAGTCGTAAATTACAGTTTATGTAGTAGTTAATTACAACTATAAAGTTCGAATGACATGTCACATACTAAATAAGTACAAAATGTCGTGTTTTACATCTTATACTGATGGATTGGAAGGAACAGCGAATTGGTACCAATTGGTACCAACTGCAACCGTAAATTTTATGAGGGTTTAATAAAATAGGGTTAAGTTTTGCACACATGTGTGTGTAATGCAAATTACAGACTTGTGCTTCAAAGTATAAACGAAATTCCGTATGGCAACTCTCGTCTATTTCAGTACTCACATTTCTTAATGTTAATGGCATAACCAAAAGTGAACTGCTCACTTCTAGAATTAACTTTCCAATCTGTGGTAGTGGTTTCCGAACCGTTTTCTCTTTTCCTTACTCCTGCTCCTTGTTTTCCTTTAACTTCCTCAGTTGCAGTCATTTCTTTACGTCACGAAAACTCTCGCATGACAGTTATTTAGGGTGCATACAGCGGTATTGACTGTTTATGGAAGTTCGCAACAGCTTCAAGATGAACGAAAATCTTACTGCACTTAGCACCAAACAGTGATAACTATGGGTTTTAAAATTAGCGCTGTGTTTCATTGGGATCATTGGCATAGCTTTGGACTTGTATCTGTCCGTGCTAACTCAAAACTGAGAATTCATTAACTCAGGGTGTGGAGAAACATCGGGTTTGCACGGATGCTTGATTAGTATGAGTACAACAACTAACAATCTACAGGTACGTACGTCTCATTAGAATGGTGCTGGAAATGAGTTACTATTTGTCTCCTTTGGTCATAAAAGGTTGCTTGAATAGGTACTTGTTTTTTCTGGATCTTCACTTTTCGTTGAGGTTTCTACGCATTCTACCATCGTACGTCGTGTAATCTGATGTGTTATTCTCGGCTCAGAGATTATTGCAACTGCATTAGATGCCCCTCATAATATAGTGTAAAAAAAACCTCTGTGAAGTAAGACTGACGGAGTAAACTCCACGGATCAGAACACCAGACCGCTCAATTTGCAAAAAGGAGGAAAGGGAATACTGAGGCTTAACGTCACGCCTACGACAAGGTCTTTAGAGACGGAACAAAAGCTGGGGTTATGGAAGGATGGGCGAGGAAGTTCACCATATCCTTTTCAAAGGAATTACTCCAGTGTTTGCCTTAATCGAGTCCAGGAAATCACGGAGAAACTAAACCGCGAGAATCGGACGGGTATTTAAACTGCCTCATACCGAATGCTCGGTAAAACTGTGAGCATCAAGCAACTTGTATTATTAGTTTTCCATTATACTGCAGTTCCCATTGACACCTGAACAGTATATGCTGTTAGAGGAACAACGTATGAATTCATATTTACGCGCGATATGTGGACCACAGTGGTCATCATTTAACACCGAACTTCAATAATTCTGAATGCACCTCTTGTCAACATAGTAAACAGTTACAAGGAAGTAACTGTAACACAGCAACGAATGATGCACCTCGGACAGGATCTGCGAAAGAAAACCCCCCTTACATCATATCCGGCTCTGAAAAATTCCAGTAGCAGTTTATGCACATTGAAGATTTTCGCGATGCTCACAGCTGTTGCCGTAATTGCAGACTTTCGACAGCGTTGCAAGATTGCTGATTGCGTACAAGGAAAGGCAAGAACGAGTTCTCCAACTCCTGCCGCGAGCCGCAGGGTCTGCAAAATATTGCGATGCAGGGGGAGGCTCTCGAGTGGCTGAGGAGCGAGGGGCGGTCCGCAAAGAAGTGCTTCCCCTCCTCTCCCCCCCCCCACTATCAAACCTCTCCCCTACCTCCCCCAGCGTCACCGTCAGATTCGCAAAATGGTGCCGGCCGCTTTCCACCATAGCGATTTAATTCAGCTCGGTTATTCACCTACCTCATTTGCAAAATTTACGACTCTGATAGTTGGGAGTGAGGCGTATTATCTATAACAGGCAAACAATAAACGCTTTATTGGCAATATAGAGCGTTTCAAGAAGAACGGTAACCGTTTTACCGGGAGGTGATGAGGACGGATATGAGCACAGAAGTTCAGATAACTATGCACTGCAACCAAAAGTCAATAGCCACCCACTGAACTTCGGCCCAATGGCGGCAGCCATGTTAAAAATTATTACATGAACATTTACGTCTGTACTCTGCAAACCACTGTAAATTGCTTACCAGAGGGTACTGCTCCAGTCTACCATCTATTAGGGAATTTCTCAGTCCATTCGCGTATGGTGTACAGGAAGAATATGGCTTAAATCCTTCTGCGCGCGCTGTGATAGCCTATTCTTGTCTTCGTGATCTCTGTAGAAAACGCGTGCTGCCTTCGTTCTATACCTTCATATTCTCTGTTAGTTTTATTTCGATTGGGTTCCACACGCTTTAGCAACAATCAAGGATGGAACACGCTAACGTTTCGTGCGTTAAGCAAAGACTCGTTGCATTTTCCCAGTATCCAACCAATGAACCAGCTTTAGCTATGACTGAGCCTAGGTGATCATTTTATTTCATGTTATTGTTATGGTCTTCAGTCCTGAGACTGGTTTGATGCAGCTCTCCATGCTACTCTATCCAGTGCAAGCTTCTTCATCTCCCAGTACCTACTGCAACCAACATCCTTCTGAATCTGCTTAGTGTATTCATCTCTTGGTCTCCCTCTACCATTTTTATCCTCCACGCTGCCCTCCAATACTAATTTGGTGATCCCTCGATGTCTCAGAACATGACCTACCAACCGATCCCTTCTTCTAGTCAAGTTGTGCCACAAGCTCCTCTTCTCCCCAATTCTATTCAATACCTCCTCATTAGTTATGTGATCTACCCATCTAATCTTCAGCATTTTTCTGTAGCACCACATTTCGAAAGCTTCTATTCTCTTCTTGTCTAAACTATTTATCGTCCATGTTTCACTTCCATACATGCATACACTCCATACAAATACTTTCAGAAACGACTTCCTGACACTTAAATCTATACTCGATGTCAACAAATTTTTCTTCTTCAGAAACGCTTTCCTTGCCATTGCCAGTCTACATTTTATATCCTCTCTTCTTCGACCATACTTATCCCTACAAATTGTTACACCCAGGTATTCGTATGATTTTACTGATTCCCGTTGTGACCCAATGAATGCAAGTTCCCAGTCTTTGAATTACTTTCAAAAATTATAAAAACTTTTCTGAATATTTCTGCATCTTTTTGCAGTTAATGCGTCACCATAGATAAAGCATGATGTTTGCTAATACTAAAGACTTACGTTGGGCGTTCTTTGCTATTGTTACAGAGCAAAATGTTTGTGAGAGACTTGCTATTTCATGAAATATCACATAGCGCTACGGTTTTTACACAACTCTGAGATGACGAAAGTAGCTTGGCGATCAGTCCGTGAGACCACGCACTGGCGCCTCGCCGCCGTGTCATCAGCTGCTGGTTAGACGCGATTTAGAGGGGCATATAGTCAACTCTCTGTTCTCACGGCTTTCCGGTCTTGGAATCGCAACTTCTTATTTAATCAACTACCTCACGAAGTTGAGTGCACCTATTTTTTTGTCTTGCCACCGAGGAAAATCCCTGGTAGTACAGGGAATCGAAGTCGTGTCCTCCACTAACAGTCAGACACACTGACTGAGTAGTTACGGAGGTGGATCTATTCCGGCAGATGTCGCGATCAGTGGTTTCTCGGTTGCAGTATCACCACGAAACCGAGTGCCGTAGCTTCCCAAAGTACCGTCCTGTCCGTAACTTCTGTACCTTAGTTGTCTTCTGCAGTAGCCAAGGATGTCTAAAAATTGGTTCATATAGCACGCCTTGAAGTTCGGGGAATGATAAAAAGCAGTTACTCTCTTTGGTACACAAGCCCAATGATTAAGGTTAGTATTTCCCTAACAAATGTTTCGCACAGTACACTTTACAGTTCAGCGGTCCCTGTGAGTAAACATTTTAAATCTTTCCGGTCAGTGCTTACGTACAGTGCTCTGGCTGCATACAACTTATGTGAAATATCCATGCCGTTAATATCTGATGCAGCGGATTCTTACAATTCTGTCGGAATCATTTCTCTCGGTAGATATATTCTGATCTCCATCCTGTCGATGATGTTTTAATTTTTATTTAATTATTTATTTATTTTGCGAGGTGTTTACAGATCTTGAGATCCTTTCTCGCAAATTCGTATCCGTCCCTCTTGATTCTTGTATAAATCGTCTTTCAAATTTCTTCATTGCATATCCTCCTCCACATGGTTTTTCCATTGTGCACAGGTCTTCCTTTTTTTCTCTTTTATGGAGGCCGCCAACTTAGTAATTTTTTTCAGCCTAAAAGTATGTTTTCCAGCCTCATCTCATCACAAGCCTATACCATTTTAAACGCCGTTTATTCCATCCCTTCGGTCATGTACAAGGCAGTTTTCATTCGCTTCCTGATTTCTTTATTTGGGATCTTCCCTTATCCTTAAACTCTACATCTTCTTCTCACGAAATCAATTTGCACGGCTTCAAGTCTTCTTCTGCCTGGTTTTGTCGTTTCCCCGGATTCCGCTCCATTTGCTTTGTACTGTTGATTCATATAACCCTATCTGTGTCTTTTCTGACCAAACGATGGAAATCAGTTTGTTGATTGCTTGTTTAGCTTGTGTTGTCCTCTCCTCTCTGTACTAATGTAATCTTACGTCGCGCGTAACGCATTCACTGGCGAATCCGGAGACTTTGAGCTTCATCGTATAAATCCTTATTCCAGCAGATACGACGTTAATAGTAATATTAGTGTTACTCATTTTAAAAATCTCCAAAACTGAAAGTAATTTGATGTCTCGCCGAGATCGGAGGTAATAGAAATGGATGGAGAAGCGAATCGGTGACGATATTATTCTGTATTTACATTTGCATGACTCTTCTGCAATTCACAGTTAAGTGGCTGATAGAGGGTTCATCGAACCGTCTTCAAGCTGTTTCTGTACCGTTCCACTCTCGAACAGCGCACGGAAAAGACGAACATTTAAATCTTCCAGTGCGAACTCTGATTTCTCGTATTTTATTGAAATGATCATATCTCCCTATGTATGTGGGTGCAAAAAAATATTTTCTCATTCTGAGGAAAAAGTTGGCGATTGAAATTTCGTTAAAAGATCCTACCGCAACGAAAAGCGCCTTTGTTTTTAATACATGCCACTCCCAACACGCGGATCATACCCGTGACACTCTTTCCCCTGTTTTGTGATACTACAAAACGAGCTGCTTTTTAAACTTTTTCGATGTTCTCCGTTAATCCTATCTGGTAAGGATCCCACACCGTACATCAGTACTTCGCAAGAGAACGAAAAAGCGTAGTGCGGGCAGTCTCTTTGGTAGACCTGTTGCATCTTCTAAGTGTTCTGCCAATAAATCTGTCTTTTCTTCGCTTTCCCCACATCATTACCTACGTGATCGTTCCAATTTTAAGTTATTCATAACTGCAACCCGTAAGTAGCCAATTTAGTTAAATTTACTGTCTTTAGATTTGTGTAATTTATCGTGTACGCGAAATCTAGCGGTTTCTTTTAGTACTTATGTGGATGACTCCACTCTTCTCCTTATATGGAGTGGATATTGTCTAAATGATTTTGCAATGCGGAATTAAATATTCCGATATTCGCCTAAACTTATTTGCGAGATCCAAGGAAATTAGGATGTGACGGGGATTCAAATTTGAGCCCAGTGTCTTAGAAACTATATTATTTCCAGAACGACCAGTAGCTGACAAACGGCATACTAGCTCGTTTAGTGTCCAAAAACATCGAATATTTTGTAATAATGATTGAATTTTCGAAAGTCTCACCAGAAACTTTTCTGAGACCTACACTTGATCTTCGCTAGCAGTGATCCTTGCGAGTTGGCTTCAGTGCACTCAGCCTGCTATTACTGATTTATTTTACGGAACGATATAACCTAGTCGATAAGACATTGGACTCTAATGGTAGGACAGCGGTTCAGATTCCTATTAAGTTATACAGATTTTCCTTGGTTTCCTACAAACGAGTAAAGCAAATGTCAAGATGATTATTTTGAAAACAACACGCTTTGTGCTCGATCTCATGACCTCGACGGGACGTCAAACATTAACCTTCAGTTTTCCTATTTCTTTCCTTACCAAACTCCAGACAGGATCTTCTTGGTAACGTTTCATGACTATTGTATTTAAAATGACATAAAAGACTGAATGGCTGGAAATGCATACTGCTAAGAAACACGGTGAACATTCCGCCACAATCAAATACGCTTGTAACCCTATTGAAGAGCGGACATACTTCTGCTGGAACCAATCATTACTATCGACTCTTAAAATATTGAGTGTTAGGCACTATTTCTCAAGTTCGCTTGCTATCTCTGGAATTTAAAACTTGCGTTCTCGTACGGAAATATGAATCCGCTTCTGGAATAGCCATCCGTCATTAAAGAGCTCAGACCCGTGTACACATTAAGCAAGTAGCAATAGATAAACAGTAGCTACTAATTACACGACTAACAGCGTTTTTAAAATTAGCTGCTTTTCTGCTAAATTTGTTATGTTGATTCATGGCGGTATAACCGCTCATACAGCGTAACGCTGTAACAATAGTCCGTTGTGATAACGCTGTAACAATTGTCCGTTGTGAATACAGCATATAGAAGTAGTCTTTGACAGATATTTCACTCTGTTCATTTATAATTTGAATCTTTCCACCTCGTCGGCGGTCCTCCTTCGTTATTTGATTTGCAGAATTATAAGCAGTTGTTACTTTAGTCTAAATTTCTAGTTGCCGATAATTATTTCCACTTTTTCTGTTGTAGCTTTAGTTTACGCCAAAATGGATTTTGGCCTTTCATCCACCTTCAACTGGGGTAATATGTATCTTCGTTAGTGTAATGTTTTTATCAATTGCATTTTGAATGCAACAGCTACGTTTTGCTCTGTACTTTGTGGCTCCTTTTCCCGCCTTTAATGCATAACATTAACACTTTTATGTTCACTCATGCACTAATTAATGCACTGTTTCCGCCATGTGACAGACCAATGATTTCTTTTAAATCGGCTACATAGCGAATGCTGTGCTGTTATCAGTGCACCTAGTGTTTGTGTTATGCATGTAAAGTCGAGAAAAGAAACCAAAATTACAGAAAGTGGCTGGTAGCTGCATTCCTTAAGCAATTCAGTCCATGCCACGGAGCTTAGCCACCATTAACACGGATAAAGTAACATTTCTCTCTGTCTGGCACATTCTTCGTCTATGGTAAGTCTTCTTCGTGATGCGGTCTACGAAATACTGTTGGGTGAATTCGAATATTAAGTAATGTAGAATAAAACAAAAAAGATCGCCACCATTCGTGACATAATTAAACTGGTGATAATATTTGCTGATTACTGTTAAATCTCACCTCTTCTCCTCAGTAATTTGTTTCTTTGTGAAGCAAAAAGAACTGTCGTTAGAGCGCTCGTCAAAGAGACACAAAAGGTAACGAATCTCTAGTTAGAAGCTAATAGCTTATACTGGTCCTGTGTGACTCATTAAGTAGTATGTATTTTGCATATGTCGAATGCCAAGCAAATCTCTGGCAGAGTACGGAAGATCTTAAGGTACAATTTTTTGGTCCTGAACTTAGCATTACCTACTGAGTTGCAAACTGTGTATATAGTACACGGATGGTTTGGAAGCAATGTTCAGGATTTGGCGTTTTGTGGAAAGAAACGTGCTTTAATACCATGATGGAAGTGTCATGAGATCGCGCTTACGATGTCGAACATCTCTAACGCAATTTTTGATATCAAAATATTGCTCGATTGTTACAAAATCGATATTTTAGTGATGCTTTGAAGATGTGCTGAACAATCCACATGCCACTGATATGAAACAATATGATTTAGTGAAATGATAATGGCATCAGTTCATGGTACACATCCTACAAATAAGAGAAACCAGTTGCTGGATTGGATGGAAATTGTATCCTACCAACGGAAAAACCACAGAATTCACACTGCATTTTCGGGATGCTGAGGAGTGATTAGAAAATGGAAGGTATTGTCAGTTGTAGTGTCACTGTGATAAGACAGTCAAGAAATGTTGAAAATATAAAATTCGTGTGTTGATTTGTATACTGAACAAAGTTGTCTGTAACTGGCGACAATAAAGGTACATTTCCCTACAAGCATTTATTAACACTTAGATGGGACAGTATCATCACCATTCTCGGGTGTTATATGGCAAGAATCTAATATTTCGTGACAGCCTCTGTGTAGTGAAATGTTCTAAGTGGTGTAAGAAGCAGCTTGTTGTGGCAGTTTTTATTCGGTCAACTTCATCCAACTAGTACGCTTTTCATTGCCACCATATAATATACAGAAGAAACAGCCCTTAATTTGTGCATGTCGGGTACTTAAAGCTGGTCTTTCAGTGCGCAGTGTATTTCATGCCTATTACGGATAAATACCTTAGGTTCTAAACAGAACTACACTAACTTATGGACTTACGTCGACAAAGAATCATAATTTTCAAAAAGACTATACCCTTGATGATGCACCCTTTCTCCTGTGGACCATAATTTAATTAATGGCAGACATGAAATTACGAAGGCGTGATGAAAAAATAACGTTTCCTAATTATTTAAGTGTAAAGTCTTAAAGGTTTTTAAGTAAAACAAACTATTAACATTCTGCATCTTTATTCTTCGAATCTATATACTTATTTCTCAACATAGTCGCCCCGGCGATGAACGCATTTTTCCCGAGAGACCAGTTTATCGATACCGTCACTGTAGAATGTATGACTGTTGACGGAGTCACCTCACCTCTGCTCGCACCGCTTCCTCGCTATCAAGGTGAAGTCCTCGAAGATGTTATTTAAGTTTTGGAAACAGATGAAAATCTGACATGGCCAAGTCGGGACCGTATAGAGGATGATCAATGACAGTGAACACTAAGCATCGGATTATTGCAAATGTCGCATCGCTTGTGTGTGGTCCGGCATTGTCATGCTGAAGGATACGGCGCTCCATGTGTGGGCGTACTCTTCGAATTCGAAGCTCGATTACAGCACGTCGTTTCGCATGCACCGACGTAGTTACGTTACACACCATGTTACACGCTGCAATTCGGAGTTCTCTTGTGGCAGAGGGCTGCAAATACGTGGATGTGAAGAATAAAGACGTACATGTTAACAACGTTTATTTTATTTAGAAATCTTTAAGAGTTTTAACATAAAAAATTCGGAGACATTGCTTTTCAGCACGGCCTGCTATAATCCTTCGGGCGGCTATAGCATTTGTTTCTTCGTTGTATCAATGTTATTCAGTATTGTTGAATGTAAGTAATATTGCCATTATTATGTCTACACGGTTCGATTGTTTCTTGTCAAAATTAAACTTCTGACTATTCCATGTAAGACATCGACGAATGAAACCACGCAGTGAAATACAGCGATATATCTCAGTGAAAAGGAAATGAAGTCTACCCTATGAGAAATTTGTTTTGACTGCTGAATGTGAATTTGACGAAACAGCTAGGATTACATGAGAATCAGAATATACTTTGATAAACTAGATGTCACACGAAACATAGAGACAAACCTCAAACACCAGATTTTAATGTGCTTTCTAAAGTGAAGTAAAATCCGTGCGGCCGACACTGGAAAGTCTTAGAAAGTCTATCTAAAATAAACTACTATAATCCACGGCGTGTGTGCCGTTAACGTAGTAAACATATTTTAAAAATGGTTCAAATGGCTCTGAGCACTATAGTACTTAACTTATATCATCAGTCCCCTAGAACTTAGAACTACTTAAACCTAACTAACCTAAGGACAACACAAACATCCATGCCCGAGGCAGGATTCGAACCGGTTGCGCGGTGCCAGACTGTAGCGCCTAGAACCGTTCGGCCACCTAGGGCGGCAAATATATTTTAAAAACTATACCTTCAAAATAGAGCAGCTTGGAGAGAAAGTAGGTTTGCAAAAGGACAACCACAACGTAAGTAGAAACTAGCTTTTGACGCAGCCCAAAAAGAAACCACATAGAATGGTAAACTTAGGCTATCAGCAAAAATAATTTTTAAAAATGCATGGGGAACGTGACAAAGTATTTTTATATTCTACACGAATTTGGTTTGAATGTCCTATACAGATATCCACAATACTCAGATAACGATGGCTCTTCACCCGTGTAGTCTTTTTATGTGACAATGCAAACAAAACCACTTATTATCGTCATGTAATGGATCGACAGAAACACTGTGGCAGTCAGTACAACGCATTGTCACTGAACGCTCGCTGGTTTTCACATTTCGGTGTGACGGTTTCAGTTGTTTTCCAAAATGATACCGATCGAATTTTCTAAACGGCAGTATGACAGGTGTCTTCTTCAATCATCGATCAATTGAGCCAGTATTTTTGTCTCTGATAATGGCGATATAGATGGGGCGTTGCATTATGATGTACTCGTACATCTCTCCCTCTAGGAAAGAAATGTTAGAACCTAACGTCCCATTTACATAATTATATATGCAGCACAAACTCAGACTACACAAAGAGGGGGAAGCAAATGGAGCAGTTTCCTATTCAAATAAATCATTCCGGCACTCCCTCAAACGGCTTCAAAAAACTACTGGAAATCTAGGGAGGCAGACAGATATTCGAATCTCACTTCTCTTGAATGCCAAAGCACTGCATTAACAACTACGTCACTTGGCACGCTGACGCCAATAGAAACTCTGTACTAACTCCGTTTGGTCGAAGATGAGAAAGAAACGGAACTTGGCGTTGTTTAAGGTACCCTATGTGATCAAAAGTATGCGAACACCTGGCTGAAAAGACTTACAAGTTCGTGGCGCCCTCCATCGGTAGTGCTGGAATTAAGTATGGTGTTGGCCCACCCGTAGTCTTGACGACAGCTTCCACTCTCACAGGCAAACGTTCAATCAGGTGCTGGAAGGTTTCTTGGGGAATGGCAGCCCAGTTTTCACGGAGAGCTGCACTGAGGAGGGGTATCGATGTAGGTCGGTGAGGCCTGGCACGAAATCGGCGTTCTAAAACATCTCAAAGGTGTTCTATAGGATTCAGGTCAGGACTCGATGCAGGCCAGTCCATTACAGGGATGTTATTGCCCTGTAACCACTCCGCCACAGGCCGTGCATTATGAACAGGTGCTCGATCGTGTTGAAAGATGCAATCGCCACCCCCGAATTGCTCTTCAACAGTGGGAAGCAAGAAGGTGCTTAAAACATCAGTGTAGGCCTGTGCTGTGATAGTGCCACGCAAAACAACAAGGGGTGCAAGCCTCCTCCATGAAAAACACGACCACACCATAACACCACCGCCTCCGAATTTTACTGTTGGCACTACACTTGCTGGTAGATGACGTTCAGCGGGCATTCCCTATACCTACACCCTAACATCGGATCTCTACATTGTGTACTGTGATTCGTCACTGCACACAACGTTTTTCCACTGTTCAATTGTCCAATATTCACGCTCTTTACAGCAAGCGAGGCGTCGTTTGGCATTTACCGGCGTGGTGTGGCTTATGAGCAGCCACTCGACCATGAAATCCAAGTTTTCTCACCTCCCGCCTGACTTTCGTAGTACTTGCAGCGGATCCTGATGCAGTTTGGAATTCCTGTGTGATGGTCTGGATAGATGTCTGCCTATTACACATTACGACCCTCTTCAACTGTCGGCGGTCTCTTGTCAGACAACAGACGAGGTCGGCCTGTACGCTTGTATCCTGTACGTGTCCCTTCACGTTTCCGCTTCACTATCACATCGGAAACAGTGGACCTAGGTATGTTCAGGAGTGTGGAAATCTCGCGTACAGACGTATGACACAAGTGACACCCAATCACCTAACCACGTTCGAAGTCCGTGAGTTCCGTGGAGCGCCCCATTCTGCTCTCTCACGATGTCTAATGACTACTGAGGTCGCTGATATGGAGTACCTGGCAGTAGGTGGCAGTACAATGCATCTAACATGAAAAACGTATGTTTTTGGGGTGTCCGGATACTTTTGACTACATAGTGTATCATACCGGCATCAACCTCCAGTGATATAGAGAAACCGCAAAAACCTAACTCCGAGGAACAAATGAGTTCCTCTGGAATGCAAGTTAAGTGCCTTAACCACTGCGCCATCTCATTCGACCTCTTCTATTCGGGGCCTTGGCGAATCGGCGAGAAGATAAATATACTGGTACGTTAGAGGCAAATCCTGTCATGGCTGCAACATATTGCCCTAGTTAGTTAAAAAAATAGTTACATATAATAATGTGTTTCGGGGTGTTCTGCCGAGTTATTTTTTCCATTTTATGCACAATATTTCGACTACCGACCCATCCGTCTTCTTTAGGCGCTACGAGTTTTGCTGTTATGTGCACTAGCTTCCAGGACTCCAACCAGATTGTGAAGTGTTGTTGGTCTCACGCCTATGTTTATAGCTGAATTCGATTCCCGAGGCCCACTTCGCCTTGGTCTTTAGTTTTTCAGAGCCCTCACCGATATTCCTTGAAACGCAAATTCTCTTATCGTTTTCTAACTCTGTGAAGATTATAATAAACTGACTGCCGGACTCCAAGCCTCGTTTAAACTGAAACCTCCGTCCTTGTTTATTAGGTTTTATGACATCCTTATTTCGATAGACTTCTGGATTACGCTGTCCGAGAAACTGCGCATCTGCACCACACTCTGCGACAGCTTGATTTACTTGACTCTTTTAGTCGGGTGCGTCACAGATGTTCCCCCGCATCTCCCCTCGACTGTCTCGACCAGGGGCGGATCCAGGATCTCGGTCAGGGGGGGAGGGGCAAAGTTTTTGGTACCTGCCTTCCAAAGAATTAATTCCAAATAAAACCATTAATACTCTATACGCGAGCGCGCGCGCACACACACACACACACACACACACACACACACACACACACACATATATATATATATATATATATATATATTCTGTTTTTAGTTTAATTGTGTATCGCTATGTGTTAAGTGCGTTTAATGAAATAACTTACTGCATTACCTAAAAAATATTCTTCAAATACGACACGTGCACTTGAAAAACTCTGTGATTGTCTGCTAATGTAAAATAATCTATAAAAAAGCTAATGTTCATTTGTTTACATTCTTAAATCTTCGAAATTAGTTCACCAATTGCTTTCATTTGACAGAACGTTGCCATCGAATTCGCGCTTGTGTTTATACGCAGCAATGATGATACGACTGCGAAAAGTTATAATAGGGTATTTGACTGTGTTCAGGAAATGATCTTATATTGTTAATTACGTCATTTTATGCTCATAATAAGCTGTTTTTCTTCATGTATGTAAATATTAACAATAAGAAAAGATCGGTCACGCACCAGTGGGAGGGGGGGGGGGGGGCAATTGCCCCCTCCCCCTCCTGGATCCGCCCCTGGTCTCGACAGTCTGCTCAACGTAAGACATGCCACCTTCGCATGCATTGCGGCATGCACCCAGCTTTCGAGAACCTAAATCTTCTTCAATATTACAAACGATCCTTTTTATCCTAGTTTAAGGGAGCAAAATACTCCGGATGCCATGTTTCTGAGGGTTACACGTTAGTATCAGCATTGTACGTAGGTTCTGATTCTCTAGTTCGCGTGATGTGAAGGTGGATGGTTCTTGTTAATCATCTGAAACCGGTTATCAGCAAATTGCAGTTTTATTTCTTATTGCGATCAAGGCTACCAAAATTTAAAAAAAAACATACAGACTGCTGTATCTCCTTCAGAAGACGATGTCAGGTCTTACATACAGCGGTATTAGACTTGACGACATGGTGTCGGGAGCCGTCGGGTATGACCAGGTTACATCTGGTAGTGATTGAGAGAACTCTATTGGCACAATGATACCTCACGTGCATCCTGCATCCCCATGTCTTGCTGCCTTGCGACGGTTTCGTAGTGCCATTTTTCAACATGAAAATGCTTGTCCACACGTTGCACATGTCCACGTGAACTGTCAGCGTGATGTTTGAGGTACTTCTGTGGCCAGCAAGAGCCCTAGATCTGTCTCCGATAGAACATGTATGTGACCTGGTCGAACGTCAACTCTGTCCCATTGCCACTGTCCAAGGCGTCAAGGACCACTTGCAACTGTCGTGGACCAGCTTGCTTCATGGGTGGGTACTGTCGGTTTACGACACTCTTCCTAACAGAATCAGTGCATGCATCCTGGCCGCCGGCCGGAGTGGCCAAGCGGTTCTAGGCGCTACAGTCTGGAACCGCGCGACCGCTGTGGTCGCAGGTTTGAATCCTGCCTCGGGCATGGGTGTTTGTGACGTCCTTGGGTTAGTTAGGTTTAAGTAGTTCTAAGTTCCAGAGGACTGATGACCGCAGCAGTTAAGTCCCATAGTGCTCAGAGCCATTTGAAACAGCCATCCCTGCCGGAGAGGAGGTGCAACATCATACTGATAAGTTGGTTCATACTGCCAAGTTCTTTGTAACTTTGACCAGAATTTGTAATCACTGAAAAAACATCGCACATCTCACTGAACCTGTGAAGTTTGATTTCATTTTCTCCTCCCCATCTGGGTGCTTCACGTTTAGCCGGGCAAAGTAGATTGCAGCAAAACGTACCTTCTGCCAAGTAATTTATAGTGATTAGCTCAGACTGATGCCCATGAATTAGCCTTTCAAGTCATTGTGTAATGCAACAAGTGAGAACGAGTGTATGACAGATTAAGACACAAGAAAGTTCTCATTTCCGGTTTACACCATGGTGAAGACAAGTTCGAGTGGTAATCGGGATGTGCAGACGTTATGTATGATTATTGCCAGGTCTGTGAAAATGTTCAACAAGAGCAGCTTGTGAGAATTTTTTACGGGGGTTAGGACGTGAAAAAGGCTGACTTGCAGCAGGAGAGGCACCGCAGGAAATTTTAATTTATATTGTGTATACTTTTACAAATAAATTCATAAAACTTCGTTAGCTAGACCAGGAAGAATTTAGGATTCACACTCATAGCAGAGGAAGTTCAAAAACATAACAAAACAATTTTTTTTTACATGTGAAATTTCATCATTTTTTCACTTGATATTGGCTGCATTTGTTGCTGTACGTACACTTTTCTTCATAAGTAAGAGAGATTCTTCGATGAATTTTGCGCAGCATACAAACCATACTTACAGGTGTACGAAACTCTAGAATTTCCCAAATCTGTTAAAAACTGTGGTAAAAATTGAGATAATTAACTATAAAATTCGAGTTTTCTCTAAACACGAAGTTTAAAACGTAACAGCCCATTCATTTTTCCATAGATTAAATAAATTCTAGATTTTCATACACCTGTAAGTATGGTTTGTAAGCTGTGCAAAATTCATCGAAGAATCTCTGTTACTTACGAAGAAAAGTGTACCTATAGCAACAAATGCAGCCAACAGTAAGTGAAAAATCATGAAATTTCACATTTAAAAATATTATTTTTTCGTGTTTTTGAACTTCCACTGCTATGAGTGTGAATCCTGAATCCTTCCTGGTCATGCTGACAAAGTTTTATGAATTTATTTGTAAAAGTATAGACAGTGCAAATTAAAATGTCCTGTGGTGCCTCTCCTCGAAGTCGGCCCGTTTGACGCCCTACCCCCCCTTAAACGAAACATCTGAATTATAGAAAGGTTCGAATTATGCCTGGTAAAATATCGAGCTTCAGACATTTATCTGATCATACTGAACTCACTTTCTTTTCAATTATTTACCCGTTCGCTGTTGTTATGTTCCAAAAGGCTGTGCTTGATTCCTCTCCTACATCTGAGATAGTATTTCTCCCTCAAACGAACAAGATGACACAGTGGCTTAGATTATGGTTTGAAACCCCGACCAGGCCATTTAGATTGTTTTTCTTTTGTTTCTCTAAATTATTTCACTCGAATGCTAGGATTGTTCTTTAGACAAACCCATGCTTAGTACATTACAGCCACTTCTTACTGTGCTACGCCACTTCTCTAATGGCTTATTGTCAGCAAGTGATTAATTTTCACCTTCCCGTTTCTTGGGGACTACCTTCTTTTTGGTCGCTTATCGTACTATATGGGAGTGAGTATTGATTCACGTTTCGTCCATGCAGCCAAATTAACGTGTCAACAACGTATTTTGCCCGAATTATCCGTCCGACAGAAATCTGTTAATTTGTTATCGAAGCAAAATATCGTTAATTGACAGCCAGAAGAAAGGAATACATGACCGACCGTTACTTCGTCACAGGTGCCCCTTTCTCCAGTTTTGTAAGCAGATGGAGATGCTTGTCACATGGTTTTGTTTAGAATTTGTGTTGCCTTGTCTTAATCAACAAAAATGCGATACGCGCGGAGAGCCACAGACAACATGTTGCATGTGTTGAAGCTAATATTCGTCGTTTCCGCGTGAATATATATTCTTAGAATTTGATAATAAGGTTTTTCTCAACATATTCCACGTATTTCTTCGAACTGTCTTCCAACTGACATAGCGTATAGTTTCTGTAGTTCCTCGTGAAACCAACCGGTCTGTGCTCATTCATGCTTCTTTGTGTACACAGGATGTCCTCCGTTAGTCCAACGTGATACGTATCCCACACATTTGAACATCGCTGTAATATAGGTAATGCGTTTTGTAAAAAATCTCTTCTTAGTACACTAGCTACACTTTCCCACTATGCTACCAGTAATAAAAGTAAATCGAAGCATGCCATTTACTGTAGTACATGACTGACTGTAGTTGCGCCTCATTAAACGTGTAGTCAGAACTACAAAGACGTACATTTTGCGAATGCACAACGTCTTCTCATTTTTCTACTTTGAGAGCCAGTGTCCAGCTTTGCGCCACACCGATATTTCCTCCATATCTCACTGGGTATTGTTGTGTTATGTCGGTTAACATGCGTGGTGCGTAATCCACGAAATCTAACTTTGCAACATATACTAGTCGCTAAGGCATCGACATATGTCAGGTACTTGCGATACTTTAACATCTGAAACGGATTTTGGCATGATGAAAATGCAGCGTTGTTTGGTTTAACTGGATGAACCGTTTGTGACGTCGCTGCTAGGTAATCGCGTTTCACACTCAACAAATCGTGCAAACCGTAGCACTTCAGTTGCTGTTCTAGGAATTTCAAATGATGTACTGAGTTTCTCATTTAGGAACACACAAATCCGACCAGAATTATTTGGGCGAGTAGCGCACCCAAGTTTAATAAAAGTGGCGTCATCAGTTATTTCTTTGTTGAAGCAGTTCTGGATGGGGAAGGGAAGAAGCTAAATTCCAGACTTTTATAACAATTTTTCGATGCTACATATAAACGATCGGTGTTGGATGTAAAAACGAGCGAAAAAATGTGACTTTATTGTCGCTTACCCCATCACAAATACCTGGGGCAACAGTATGGGGCGTCCGTTGTAGCCGAGCGGTTGTAGCCGGCACGGTAGCTCAGCGTGTTCGGTCAGAGGGTTTAGATACCCTCTGTAATAAAAAAAAAAAAAAAAAAAAACTGAATGAACGGATCAACGAACAACCTGAACGAGTGTGATTGGATGTCCGCCACGAACAAATTCAACGATCAATATAGAACAAAATGAGATTAAAAAAAGGCGGTTCTAGGCGCTTCAGTTTGGAACCGCGCGACCGCTACGGTCGCAGGTTCGAATCCTGCCTCGGGCATGGATGTGTGTGATGTCCTTAGGTTTGTTAGGTTTAAGTAGTTCTAAGTTCTAGGGGACTGATGACCTCAGACGTAAAGTTCCATAGTGCTCAGAGCCATTTGAACCATTTTGAACAGTATGGGGGGATATAAATTGCAACGATCATACAGGAATCAGGATGAGTTGTTCATGAAACAAATGGCAGGATTAATTTTATTGGTGTCCGCCCCTGGTAGCTGAGTGTTCAGTCCGACGGCTGTCATACCTAACCGCCCGGGTTCGATTCCCGGCTGGGTCGGAGATTTTCTCCGCTCAGGGACTGGGTCTTGTGTTGTCCGTATCATCATCATTTCATCATTTCATCCCCATCGACACGCAACTCGCAAGTGGCGTCAACTCGAAAGACTCGCACCAGGTGAACGATCTACCCGACGGGAGGCCCTAGCCACACGGCATTTCCATTTCCATTTTATTGGTGGGACACAGAGCATTTTGCTACGGAGGAGATCATTTATAAAATACTTGCTCCGTCTATACTAAAATACTTGTGAGGGATTTTTATCAGGTGAGGCAAAGATAGAAATATGAGTGTGTTCAGTGGGGAGCACGGATGGTCGCACGATTGTTTTCCTCGCGCGAGAACGAACAGTAGCGCAGAAATATCTCAGCTTGCAGCAGACACTCGAAAGAAGCATGTTAACGTCTCGTGCAGGCGCGGCTCGTAATTAAAGGCTCTGAGGCGGAGCCGCCCCAAAATATATGTTAAAGTAAATTTCGCAAGAACGTATTACATAATTTAAATTATCAGGACGAATTTCGCATATTTCCCGTTCCGATTAAAATAACGACGGTCAACATTTTTGGAACTGTTTGTATCGATAGATGTTTTCCGAATGGTTAGTAGTGTTTAGGCTGCGCCTTGAAACGTCCGTAAGCTGCATGTAGTAGCGGTTTGGGGGCGTGGCTTCTACAACGTACTGCTCTTTATGGGCGACCCGAAGGCTCAGAGCTTGCAGCCTAAGGGTGTCGTACCAACCACCACATATTTTTCAGGTTCCACTATCGATGTAATAAAGGAATGTAGAGTGGCCGAAACTTCGCTATCCAATCTCTGTCTCTGCATATCTCTACTACGCTTCGATGCGTCATTAATCGACATTTAGTATTATTGTTTTGATAATGTTTTACATAGTTGTTTTGTTTCTGCTATTGGCTATTTTATCCACATTTAGAATAAGTTTGCAAATATCCCGCCAGAGTGCACTACACTACAGTAACGTACCAGTACTGCCATCTAGCGAGAGTTTCATAAGTGGTTAGAGGACAAAACGCGCGAAATTTGTCCCGTTACTTTACCTTCCTTGCTTGCTGATGCTGACTGCTTTTGTTGATACCGTGTGATATTAGCAAGTTTCTTTTTCGGAGTATATTTTGCAGGATTTTAGTGAGTTTTACTTGCTGGTGAATACCTGCAACATACCGCGAGTGTGAAACAAGCGCAATATGAATTCAGTGTGCAAATTAATAGGTAAAAACTTGGAACACGGCCATAGGATGAAAGTGAAAGAACTTGGTGCTTCCAGACCCGCATTAAAGATCTCTCCGAAACGCGTCTTTTCATATGATTTGCTGCAAAGTGTCAGAAAATGCAATAATGACGTATAAAAACACTAACCAAAGATTTTAACACGAAGTTAGCTTCTAATGATATTTAATACCTGATTATAGAAGATACAGTACGTAAAATTATGGGTAGAGCGTGATCTGCCCACCCCTTCCCCCTGAATTCTTAGTTGTTTACGTCAGACTAATCTGTAGCGTAACCCGAGGTCTATGTTGGCTCTGATCAATAAATGCCACAGCCTTCCCCCGTATAGAAACCACGAGCCGCGCCTGGTCTCGTGGTAATCTAGTCACAAAATCCGAAAGAGTTACAGGATAAAATCTATATTTTGGAGCTCCTAAGTTTTCATATGCGTACATATGAAGAAGATGTCAATAGGAGCATACTAGCAATCATTTTTCCCACGCTCCTTGTGTATCATGTAGAAAGTACCACCTGTCAAGCACTTTCCATTAATTCGCAGACTGTAGATGTAGATGCTGTATCCATACGTAATGCCATTCTCAGTGTCTAAAAATGTCATAGAAGTAGTTTGTTAAAAAAGAAACACTGTCCTACGAGAGATGTGCAATCCTGCTCGAAGCGAGAGAGTGAACAGCGCAGCAGAGATTGGCCTGTTTGACGTGCACTTGGCGGGGGGCGGGGGTCCGGTGGGATGTGAGGCAGCTTCCCGCGTCTTTCCTCCCCCTGGGCCCAGTGCACCGACTTCCGGCCAGTGCGCCCTTCCCACGGGCCGAAGGCGAATCGCGCGCTCAGAAGCGGCTCGGAGGGGGCGCGGGCAGAATTCGCGAAAGAGGGTGCGTTCAGTTTGCACACGCGGACCGGTTTTTCTGCAACTGCTGCCGGCGGTGCATGTGGAACACTCGTTGGCGAAACGCCGCGCCGTGTACAAGTGAAGATGCTGCGCGTAGGCGCAACATCCACCTAACAGCGCGACTACCTTGCGCAGGCTACCATCCCGCCGACGACATCCACGGTAAGTCGTCGCAATAGCAGGCACCTCCAAACCTTTCAGATTATGTGCGACTGAAGGGGAAAACGAAATATCAACAATGTTCTAAAGGTCATGTGTTTTTAATGTCATTTATGCCGTGTGCGTCCACGATAGAAAGGCAATTCCGTCAGAGGAACGACTTCCATCGAGACCTTTACAGCACCTCAGTGATTTTCTGATCAGTATATCTCAAAGGCAAACTTATGCAATTACCACAAGCTGTCCCTTGTAATATTCGCTCGTCAAATATTGCCATGCGCTATTTTTAGCCATCTGTCTAAAACATCAACCAGTCATTGATTTCATTATTTTTTGAAATTAATCCAGAAACTTGTGTTAATTCACTGCAACAATATGAATGGATCATACAATTTTCCTTTCAGGACAATTCATTAACAGCATTCTACTACGTTTAATCTTGGGTTTCACACTGTTCTTGGTAATGTGCCATTGTGTAGATAAGCACTGTTAACACCTCAATGATACAACTGCTGATGACAGGTTGTACACTTAGGGAAAACTTCAAAAACCTTTTTTTAGTAATTTAGTGGTCCAACACAGGGGACATCAACTATAAGTTTGGAAGAATGCAAACAACTTCTGTTGAATAAAAAATGGCTCTGAGCACTATGGGACTTAACAGCTATGGTCATGTTGAATAAAAATTGTGATGTGAATGACAAATCTATTGTGTGAATAGCACCCATCACGATCACATTACTTTAAATACACAGTGTCTTCACACTGAAAAAAAGTTAGAACCAGGATTGGGGCTTTCGCACATTGTACACTTAGAACCAGGATTGGGGCTTTCGCACATTGTACACTTGACAGCAGTCCCAGTTTTGAAAAAAAAATTGATTCACTAAGAAGTATTGCCAATACTCAGTCATTACTATCATTGACACACAATTTTGGATAACCAGGAAGACTCTGCTGCATTGGTAGCAATTAAAAATTATTCCTCTTGACACTCATTGTACATTCTATTGTGACATTTGAGTTTTTGAGAGCTTTGTAACAGATTCATCAAGTCGTAAAATGACATTTGATAGGTTTAAAAGATCTTAAAATTCTTCATTTTATTCTGTTTTGTTTTTGGGTGGAAACAGTTGGTCTTGCTGCTGCAAAATCTCATTACTTGCTCATACACACAAGAGTCTTGACCATTGGAAAACAAAACCTAATTGTTTTTTGAAAATAAATAAGAACTTCTTTTTCTTATCAACTCCTACTTCGTAGAACAAATTTAAACTGGAAATTAGTAGCTTGCATGGCATGGAAAACTGATGTATTTGCTTTTACCACAAAGGTCAAAAACTGCCAAGTGTGTGTACATTCACAAGGTACTAGCCAACAAATACTCGTTTGTTTGAATTACACATAAATAGTTTTTCAGAACTGCTGTATCTTTATCATAGTACGTGAAGCCCAAAGACAATCACAGTGGGTGTGTGTTATTTCACTAACATCACCTTCCAGTTTGTTTACAGAATGCTACAATGAGATAGTGAGCAAAAAGATTGCAACACATCTGTCAAGAGAACCAAAGGCAAAATACTTCTTGATAACTGATTTTGTTGGGGGTCAGAACTGGTTCCAGACTGTATAACCAATGATTCAGTAACTGAATTCATACAGATGAAAGTAATGTCACTTTGTGTTCAAGTTACAAAAATGCCACTAGTGGAACTGGCTTAATATGACACATAGTTTCAGCTTGTGAATGCATATTTACATAGTATTATTGTCCATGAACATTTTATGAGAATTTTCATAAATAACTAAAATCAGTCACAGGAAATATATAGAAGACATTTACAAAGTAAGAAGCTCCTGTGACTCTTCAAGCTTTCCCAGTGGGTATGTTGTTAATAGTCTTCACAGGTTTGTTGCCGGGTGATGATGTGCAAATTCCACAATATTTCCTCGGAGCAACTGTGGTTCAATCTTGCTGGTGGCTAGGTATGACTGTTACCTAGCCACCAGCAAGGTTGAACCATGTGAAGATGTCGAACAGTTGCTCCGAGGAAATATTGTGGATTTTGCACAATGTCATCTGGCGGCAAACCCATGAAGACTATTTATAATAAGCTCCTTTTTTTTAGAGGAGGTGATAGTATCAATTTCAAATTATTAGACTTATACAAAATATACTAGATTATGCCAGGGAAAGCTTAGATGATTAGGAGGTTGTAAAGGTCTATTTATTTGTACCGATTAATAGCTTAAAATGTAAAAACAGAACAGCATAATGATATGGGCAAAAATTTAATTCAGGAATTCTTTGAGAAACCTAATGTTTTCTCTCCTCTATCCGATAACTATATTTTGTATGAACTGAATTCTGACCTTTGTTTGCACTTTTTTCTCTGCTATGTTTGATCTGGCTGTCTCAAGTTGACTTAAGAGCAAACTGAATATTTTTATCATCAGCAGCACTTTTCTTCCTTTTTGCTCCTGTACACTGGACTTCTTACTAAAAACATTTTGCCTCATGCTCCACATTTTTATTTTGGTGGCAGAATTTCAGTGATCAAAACATGCAGTTTCTGTTATCCCTCACTGGGTAGTTGTTTGTTCCAAATTTTATATTTAAATTTATGTTTTATAATAATTTCTATGCTCCAATATAACATGAATCATGCCACATTCCTCCAGTGTTGTTACTGCCTCCAGTAATTTTGTCTGACACAACCAGAAAAAGTTTGTGAAAAAAATTTTTTTGAATGTTAACAATGCAAGAAGAATTAAAATGGTTTATAATATCTGCCAAGTGATGACACATCATTTTGTACCCTACATATGGCTCTAAAGCTGCCCATGAACTGCTTCTGGGTGTACTATGTCATTTAATGAAAATTTATCACAATTAAAATTTAATTTATATCACAAAACTGCTCACTCTTTCACCTAATCAGTCAGAGTTGTCATGGGGTCAGCTTTCTCATTTTGAGTACTTGGTTTCTACACTGTAGCATGGCACATTGAATCAAGACTTCACCCTTGTAGGGTATGGGTTTGCTACATCAAGTCTTTGAAAATGACAAATTTTCACTAGTGTATTTAAGATGATAAAATAATAGTTACTTAGGGACAATACTGATTTTTTAAATAATTTTGTGTGTAAGAGAGCTCCTGCAATGTTCTAGAAAATTCATTTCAATGCAAACATGTGGACATTTTGTCTTTACTGCTATTTTGTGCCTTGTATACGCTCAGAAATAGAAATATGAAAATCTACTTTACATAAGGAATTTTAGATGTCTGTCATACAGAAACTTACATTTCATAATGGCTAAAATAAAATACTGTACTGTAGACAACTATCACTCGGGCAGGGTAGGGCATTGATGTTTGTCATAACACTATTAGTGAGACTGGATTGCTGGCCAGTACTTACCTACAGTAGGAAAACTTTCAGTTCTGCCACTGAGGCACACATAGAAGTATGTACACTATAAAAGCTTTTGGTATTAATAGTGCCATCTTTGAGGAAGAGAGAGGAATATATTGGGGAAGCTAAGAAAGGGAAGGCCAGTTCCTTGGGCTTCAGAATGAGAAGAACACGTCTGTTGTGAGGACAAAGGGAGCCAGTGACCTTAGTTTTCTCTCCAGAAAGACAAAAATCTTGTATTGCTGGTAAGACAGAGCAAAAGTGGGGAAAAATATGTTCCTAGTTATCAACACTGTAAGTTCCTTCATTAAGGATGGAGGGATATATTTCGGAAGGCTGGGAATTAGTGGCAGATTACTCAGACTCCAGGATGAGAAAGATCCACCTGATGTGAAGTCGTGGGGAGAGAAAGATCACTTGACAAAAGAAGTGTAACATCAAAGCATTAAAGAAACACTGTATGTGTCTTAACATTGCTATTTTCAGTACTTCACATAAAAATTGTGAATTGAGCTGAAGGCAACATGTCTTCATTATTTCATGTAAAATCGTATGAGAAATCTATTGTCCACAAGTAGGTTCATCACTTATGATCATTTATAGCAATGCGGTTTGAGGCGCCATGTCACAGATTGTGCGGCCCCTCCTGCCAGAGGTTCGAGTCCTTCCTTGAGCATGGCTGTGTGTGTTGTTCTTAGCATAAGTTAGTTTAAGTAGTGTGTAAGTCTGGGAATTGATGACCTCAGCAATTTGGTTCCTTAGGAATTCACATACATTTGAACATCATGCAGTATATTCCATGATTCAAATGGAAACACACACAACTAGAGCAGTGGAAAAGTTTGCTGATATGTCCTTCAAAATTTGTTGGCATATAAATACTTTTTCCTTGTATGACTTTCTTTTCCCATAGAAGTTGATGGTCAATCACTTAACACCATACTAAAATCAATTTGTCACTCATATAATTACAAATTTCGGGCGAGCTAACGTCACCAGATTGAAATACTATCCTCTACAGTAGACTTCAGTCACCTTCCAAACCTTCATTTCTCATATGCCCTGTGACAAAATCTTCAAAATACTTCTTCATTTTTCTTTACTGAAGTACCCATCAAACTATTAACAAACATTTATTGAGTTTGTTTATTTTGTTAGATGTTCTGTGCTTTGAAAACACATTCATCCCTATTCATTAGTATCACAACGGAGGACAGAAATTAACACATTTGTTGAATAACAGCAGCAGCAAACAACAACAACATTAATGACAAAAAGTCTGTGTTGCCAGTGGACTGTGGAGATATTTAACATTACTGTCTTGTTGTTCACCATTATGTGGCTCAACACTCTACATGATGCTCAACATTTGGAAGATGCTATCCCTGGAAATTGTTATCTTGATTTAAGTATGGTTTGTAAATGTTACACTGTGAGTATCAATACAGTCCCAATATGGGAATTTATACCAGAAACTTGCATAATTTATTATATTAATTTTTAATGAAACAGTAACTTTGAGGATACAACTGTTACTTGTACTATAGCAGAAATTCCACGTGGATGAGGCTTTTCTGAAATTAAAATCTGAGGACTGATTACATTCTGAAGTTACAGTGTTAATTTGCTCTATCACCTCAAAAGGGAGGTGGGGATGAAGAGACATTCTACCTTTAATTAACTGCTATGAGAAAATAACACACAGGACAATTCTACCAAGGTAGTATGTGTGTCATGAGTAATTCACATTTGGACATCAATTTTCAAGGAATAGACCTACAAAAGGCACACAGGCAATGCTGTGTGTGTTGATACTGGCATCCACCTTTACCTAGTTACAAAGTGAAGGAACTGTGATATATCATCCCTGGCTTTATTTAGGCAAATACTCCATAATCTTTCAGGCGAACATCTGGAACAGATATATTTTCCAGATGTACACCCAAAATATGATGGAACATTCTATCCAACACAAAGAACACAAGCTGGGCAGATGTCTGTCATATTATGAAAGTCAAGTGATCCAAAGTGGTTTTTCCATAGAAAAGCTTTATGCTATTTGTTTTATTTATCAATGTTTTAAATTATTTGGAAAATATTTCATAGGCTTTCCTTCACCAATATAAATCATCAAAAGAAGTCAATAGAATTTCTTATAAAAAGTATAGATATAATTTTATCTTGTTATAACAAATGGTTACATCAAAAATATGCTTTATCATTGCTGATTACAGGACAGAAATATTTCACAATAAAGATCATAATGTAACTGGATAAATTCAGTAATGCAAATATTCTAACTGAATCTACAGAATTACAAACACTGTAAATCAATTATAAATGTCAAAATATAATTATCTTCCTTTAGGAAGTAATACTATTACTTCAGCAGTTGCAGAAGTGATGTAATGGACGGATTTAATGTAATATCATAATTACAAATCAGTAAATTCATATAAAAACAATAGCATACAATAATAATAATAATAATAATTATAACATTTCACTTTCAACACATACAGATATTTCACAAAGTATTTTGTACATTCTAAAATGCTTTTTCGCAATCTAATTAACCAACTAATAAAAAAAATAATAGCTGCCAGTTACATAACCTTGGAATACTCTTTGGGTTAAAAATACCTTACAACCAAGTCTTCTTTTTGCTTTTAATTAGTAAAACTTCAGATCATTGATCACTCTGTGATGGCTTATGAATAAAAATTGCCAACATTTGTCTTTTATTATAGTTCAGTCCCTCCATACTAATAACCTGAGATAGGTGAAAGTACAATGTTCAGCTCACAGTATTTTCTTCACTTGTTTTTTGGGGGGAAAAGCAAACATAGATTCCCCGAATAATATAACAGAAATGTCATTGTAAAGGTACACAAAATAATATAACTGATTTCTTAAAGCCAAGGCATAAAATACATAAAATGGTAAAAAAACTACAATTAAAACTAGCAAATTTCATGTATGAACTCAACACATCACACTGCAGAAATATAGTTATGGAATGTGCGTTCATTAAAAATTCAATGAAATTCATATTTAAGTAGATAAAGGAAAAGTGATGGGAATGTTTGCACATACATGTTAACATATAAAATACTACTTTTCATATTATACAACAAATAACATATGTATCTTTTTTTTTCAATTTTGTACAGTAAGGTTCTTGATCCCTAGTGTAAATCTTCCTTCAGTGGTACACTGGTGTAAACTATGGGCTATCGCTGGACAATGTGTGGCAACACCACCATCAAAAGGAGGACAGATATGCTGACGCTCAAAGCTGCTGCACCAGCCAAACGACAGTTAAACATGTCATACCTGTGCCACAAAACATCAATATGAACAGTAATGTGAAAAAAAAGTAATGAACAGTCAAATAAGGTTACAGTTTAGACTGGATATGTATGCCTGCTGCCGAACGCTGTGTGATAAGAGCTGCCAGGGTTTGTCCTGAACAATTTTTGAATAAAACAAGAATATAGGTAGTATGTTAATCATGCCCACAGTGATTCAGTATACAACATTCATAATATTCAACTATATGCCCTGAATATCAAACTGTTAAGAAACTTCAAAATAATTTGCTTAACAAACAATATGTGTATATGTGGTATATTTATATTTCTTCTACTGAAAGCGAAGACTTTTGACTGAATGGTGGCCAGAATATTATGACTTTTGTTCAGTTTCCAAAATGAAAGAGTCTTTGGAAGAAAAGGCATTACAGGAGTTTGGTGAACTGGAAGACAATTATTTCAGAATAAACTTTCTCATAAATTAAAATCTAAGCAGAGGATAAAATTTCTCTTCTGATATTGTGTAATATGCTGTAGCAGAAAAAGTAAAACCTTTACGCACATTAGGCAAGGATCAGTGAATGCACATTACCCCATATGCACAGGTACCAATAAAACATTAAGGTGAGGCTATGTGATTCTTAGAGTTTTTCTGCTATAAAGAGTATTCCATGAGGTTTCAGAATTGCAGCCAAATAACTTCAACATCTTGCAATGATATTTTTGTAGACAAGCATGCAATCATCTTCAGATGAGTGTTTTAATCTCAAGAGGGCTGGTGCACAGTGTTAAGTTTATACAAATAATTGGTGATTTTCTTACTGGGCTGTGAGTAATGAGTTCAGCAATCATTTCCCAAGCACCTTTCACATACTGTGCGTGTAGTATGACCAATGCAAGTTTTGCCACATTGGCATGGTGTTCCATTGACTCTAGCCTTCCGAAAACCTGGATCATACTTATTGAGCTGAGAAGAAAACTGGTCTTTGTAGATGGTCAGATAATTTTAACATATTTCTTTATGGTTCTGCCTAATTTCAACAAAATACTGCTGACATATGGGAAGAATGCCTTTGAGTTTAGCAGCCCTTCTCCCCTTGATCTTGTGAGTGATTACATTTCTTCCTCTTTAAAGCTGTGCTAATCCCTTGTGGAGAATATCCATTGTATTTGAACACAGAATGTGTGTGTGTGTGTGTGTGTGTGTGTGTGTGTGTGTGTGTTCTATGTCTACATCTCCATGGCTACTGTGCAAATCACATGTAAGTGCCTGGCAGAGGTTTCACTAAACCACCTTCACAATAATTCTCTATTATTCCAATCTTGGACAGCACACAGAAAAAAGAATGCTTATACCTTTCCCTGTGAGCTCTGGTTTCCCTTATTTTATTTAATGATTGTTTCTCCCTATGTAGGTTGGTATCAAAAAAATATTTTCACATTCAGAGGAGAAAGTTGGTGATTGAAATTCTGTGAGAAGATTCTGCCGCAACGAGAAATGCCTGCCTTTGTTTAAATGATGGACACCCCAAATCCTGCATCATGTCAGTGACTCTCTCCTCTATTTCTGGATAATACAAAATGTGCTGCTCTTCTTTAAACTTTCTCGATGTACTCTGTTAATCCTATTTGGTAAGGATCCCACACCACACAGCAGTACTCCAAAAGAGGATGGACACGTGTAGTGTAGGCAGACTCTTTAGTAGATCTGTTGCATCTTCTAAGTGTCCTGCCAACAAAACGCTGTTCATCTACTTTGTGAAGCTGTCCCTATCAGGTTTGACATGTGGTCTAACTACTTTATGGAAACTATTAGTTCCACTTGGAGCTATCAAAAGTGGCTTGTGACAATTGGTGTAAAGGAAGTCTATTTCCTCACATAGTCCTAACATACTGATAACAATCACGGAAAGTTAAAAAACAGCCAGAACTTGGATTTTACATATCAGGTAAATAAGACTGTGGCTGGAGACAGGATCTGCATGGACCATAACATGTAGACAGACGGAGGAAGGGAAGGAAAGACTGGCTGACACAGACATCATAAAGCGAGCGAATACAATTCTAAGAAAAATTTTGTGTGTGTGCCAAAAGTCTTCAGTATATATGTGTGGACATATAAAAGAAGCAGAGCATACCTATACAATTTAAATGGAATAATATGAATTATGCTGTGGTTTTGTGGGTTAAGATGCCACGTGTTTCACACAAGAATTGTGTACATATTTGCATTGGATAATCATAAATGAAATACACTTGTGTGAACTGCATTCTTACCTGGTTGGTTTGTCAACAACTATGTTCCCAAACTCAGCTTCTACAAGCTGACCATCAAAGTACGTAATCTGATCTTCAAATGGGTATTCGTAACCTTGACGGCATTCACACTTGTAGTTTCCAGTTTCATATCCACGGCCAAGAATTGGGACACACTAAAAATAATACAACTGTGTCAGTACTCATAATAAATTGTATTTAAATAAGAAACAACAGTATGTAAACACTTACATAGGATGTTTTCCTGTCACATTTATGAGTTCCCTTGAATGCATTTGGTGCATAATACTTGTCAGGACATTGGTTGACATCCAGCTGCATCAAGTCCATTGTTACTGCCACAACACCCCTTAAACAATCCCAAAAATGTAAAATTAGGAAGACAGATACACTATGGCTGCTGAGTCAGAACTTCTATTATGTGAAAACAACTAACAATGTATATACTTTAGTTCTGTTAATGGGGTGCTGTCGTTCATATTTACACTATAATAAATCCAGTAAAACAAACACTAAACTAAAGTGTAAAGAATCATCAGCTTCTAAAGGCTATACCTTGTCAGTGCAAAGTCTTCTCTATTTAATGCTGCCTTCTTCACAACTTCTTTACTTGCAAAAAATCTTTTACTAATTTTCCCTTGGCCTCACCTTGGTTTTTGGATATTTTACAAACTTGTTTTGTCTATATTAAAGTCCAAAATGTTTAATTTTCATTTTTTGGATAGTTGCTATGAAATTTATTTGCTCCTTGACCCCTTTCAAAGCATCTTCATTGTATTTTCTTTCTGCCCAGCTGGCCCTTGTCAACCTTATCTAAAGCCACACTTCCATGTTGTTGTTGTTGTTGTGGTCTTCAGTCCTGAGACTGGTTTGATGCAGCTCTCCATGCTACTCTATCCTGTGCAAGCTTTTTCATCTCCCAGTACCTACTGCAACCTACATCCTTCTGAATCTGCTTAGTGTATTCATCTCTTGGTCTCCCTCTACGATTTTTACCCTCCACGCTGCCCTCCAATACTAAATTAGTGATCCCTTGATGCCTCAGAACATGTCCTACCAACCGATCCCTTCTTCTGGTCAAGTTGTGCCACAAACTTCTCTTCTCCCCAATCCTATTCAATACTTCCTCATTAGTTATGTGATCTACCCATCTAATCTTCAGCATTCTTCTGTAGCACCACATTTCGAAAGCTTCTATCTCTGTCTTCAACAGTGCTCAAGTTTCAAAACCACATAGAAGCAAAATGCTGATGAATGTCTTTGGGGGAAAAAAAGTTTTCTTTTCTGTATTAAATGACTTGTTTTCTAACAGTTGTTCTCTTTCTGAATGAAAATTTTGCTGTTGTAGTTTTTATTTATTTACAAGCTGCATCTGTTGTTTTCCGTAATTAAGGTACTCCAACAGAATTTATCAACTTTTGCTATTTTATTTCTTTCAATTTTGTTGGTGGGTGTTCTCTATAAATTTACGGCAGCCATTGGCGTAATGAGTGGTAGAATAATTTTACTTTTATTCATGACTTGCCACCTTAAAAAGAATGTATTACCATTTGCAATTTGACTTCAAGTATTTATCACCATACAGTATATTCAAATTGGTCTCCAGCAATCCTGCAGCACTAAGTTTAGACTGGACAAGGCTGGAGAAAGTAACTGAAAGGGGGTTTTACGGTACTTGTCTTAAGCTGTTTACAGAAATAATGGAAAATATAAACCAGGGTCAGAAGATATGTTTTGACTCCCACTTCTCCCGTATACCATATTTAGCTGATTAAGATGCAGTTATTTCCCAGATTTGTCATTCGAAGAATATGGGGTCATCTTATATTCACAGATTAAACTATTCCTGCTCAGATCAATGTTTTTATGTAGTTTATATATTTAAAAACAAAGATGATGTGACTTACCATGCAAAAGCGCTGGCAGGTCGATAGAAACACAAAAAAACACATACACACACTCAAAATTCTACCTTTCGCAACCAATGGTTGCTTTATCAGGAAAGAGGGAAGGAGAGGGAAAGACCAAAGGATGTGGGTTTTAAGGGAGAGGGTAAGGAGTCATTCCAATCCCGGGAGCGGAAAGACTTACCCTAGGGGGAAAAAAGGACAGGTATACAGTCGCACACACACACATATCCATCCACACATACACAGACACAAGCAGACATTTGTAAATGCAAAGAGTTTGGGCAGAGATGTCAGTCGAAGCGGAACTGCAGAGGCAAAGATGTTGTTGGAAGACAGGTGAGGTATGAGCGGTGGCAACTTGAAATTAGCGGAGGTTGAGGCCTGGCGGATAACGAGAAGAGAGGATATACTGAAGGGCAAGTTCCCATCTCCGAGTTCTGACAGGTTGGTGTTAGTGGGAAGTATC
Organism: Schistocerca piceifrons; assembly: GCF_021461385.2. NCBI lineage: Eukaryota > Metazoa > Arthropoda > Insecta > Orthoptera > Acrididae > Schistocerca > Schistocerca piceifrons. The sequence goes on along the minus strand of NC_060139.1, from coordinate 717,273,875 downwards.
CAGATAACCCGGACGGTGTAACACTGTGCCAAGATGTGCTGGCCGTGCACCAAGGCATGTTTAGCCACAGGGTGATCCTCATTACCAACAAACACTGTCTGCCTGTGTCCATTCATGCGAATGGACAGTTTGTTGCTGGTCATTCCCACATAGAAAGCTTCACAGTGTAGGCAGGTCAGTTGGTAAATCACGTGGATGCTTTCACACGTGGCTCTGCCTTTGATCGTGTACACCTTCCGGGTTACAAGACTGGAGTAGGTGGTGGTGGGAGGGTGCATTGGACAGGTTTTACACCGGGGGCAGTTACAAGGGTAGGTGACAGAGAGTAAGGAAGGTGGTTTGGGGATTTCATAGGGATGAACTAAGAGGTTACGAAGGTTAGGTGGACGGCGGAAAGACACTCTTGGTGGAGTGGGGAGGATTTCATGAAGGATTGATTTCATTTCAGGGCAGGATTTGAGGAAGTCGTATCCCTGCTGGAGAGCCACATTCAGAGTCTGGTCCAGTCCCGGAAAGTATCCTGTCACAAGTGGGGCACTTTTGTGGTTCTTCTGTGGGAGGTTCTGGGTTTGAGGGGATGAGGAAGTGGCTCTGGTTATTTGCTTCTGTACTAGTTCGGGAGGGTAGTTGCGGGATGTGAAAGCTGTTTTCAGGTTGTTGGTGTAATGGTTCAGGGATTCCAGACTGGAGCAGATTCGTTTGCCACGAAGACCTAGGCTGTAGGGAAGAGACCGTTTGATGTGGAATGGGTGGCAGCTGTCATAATGGAGGTACTGTTGCTCGTTGGTGGGTTTGATGTGGACGGACGTGTGAAGCTGGCCATTGGACAGATGGAGGTCAATGTCAAGGAAAGTGGCATGGGATTTGGAGTAGGACCAGTTGAATCTGATGGAACCAAAGGAGTTGAGGTTGGAGAGGAAATTCTTCACTGTGAGTCCAGATCATGAAGATGTCATCAATAAATCTATACCAAACTTTGGGTTGGCAGGCCTGGGTAACCAAGAAGGCTTCCTCTAAGCGACCCATGCATTTCGAAATCTTTTCTGTCGTCTTATTTTCTCTTTCTGTTTTTGCCAGTAGGTTCACTTGATTCACCTGGTCCTACTCCAAATCCCATGCCACTTTCCTTGACGTTGACCTCCATCTGTCCAATGGCCAGCTTCACACGTCCGTCCACATCAAACCCACCAACAAGCAACAGTACCTCCATTATGACAGCTGCCACCCATTCCACATCAAACGGTCCCTTCCCTACAGCCTAGGTCTTCGTGGCAAACGAATCTGCTCCAGTCTGGAATCCCTGAACCATTACACCAACAACCTGAAAACAGCTTTCACATCCCGCAACTACCCTCCCGACCTAGTACAGAAACAAATAACCAGAGCCACTTCCTCATCCCCTCAAACCCAGAACCTCCCACAGAAGAACCACAAAAGTGCCCCACTTGTGACAGGATACTTTCTGGGACTGGACCAGACTCTGAATGTGGCTCTCCAGCAGGGATACGACTTCCTCAAATCCTGCCCTGAAATGAGATCAATCCTTCATGAAACCCTCCCCACTCCACCAAGAGTGTCTTTCCGCCGTCCACCTAACCTTCGTAACCTCTTAGTTCATCCCTATGAAATCCCCAAACCACCTTCCTTACCCTCTGTCTCCTACCCTTGTAACCGCCACCGGTGTAAAACCTGTCCAATGCACCCTCCCACCACCACCTACTTCAGTCTTGTAACCCGGAAGGTGTACACGATCAAAGGCAGAGCCACGTGTGAAAGCACCCACGTGATTTACCAACTGACCTGCCTACACTGTGAAGCTTTCTATGTGGGAATGACCAGCAACAAACTGTCCATTCGCATGAATGGACACAGGCAGACAGTGTTTGTTGGTAATGAGGATCACCCTGTGGCTAAACATGCCTTGGTGCACGGCCAGCACATCTTGGCACAGTGTTACACCGTCCGGGTTATCTGGATACTTCCCACTAACACCAACCTGTCAGAACTCGGAGATGGGAACTTGCCCTTCAGTATATCCTCTCTTCTCGTTATCTGCCAGGCCTCAACCTCCGCTGATTTCAAGTTGCCGCCGCTCATACCTCACCTGTCTTTCAACAACATCTTTGCCTCTGCACTTTCGCCTCGACTGACATCTCTGCCCAAACTCTTTGCGTTTACAAATGTCTGCTTGTGTCTGTGTATGTGTGGATGGATATGTGTGTGTGTGCGACTGTATACCTGTCCTTTTTTCCCCCTAGGGTAAGTCTTTCCGCTCCCGGGATTGGAATGACTCCTTACCCTCTCCCTTAAAACCCACATCCTTTCGTCTTTCCGTCTCCTTCCCTCTTTCCTGACGAAGTAACCATTGGTTGCGAAAGCTAGAATTTTGAGTGTATGTATGTGTGTTTTTTTTGGTGTTTCTATCGACCTGCCAGCACTTTTGTATGGTAAGTCACATCATCTTTGTTTTTAAATATATTTTTCCCGCGTGGAATGTTTCCCTCTATTATATTTTTATGAAGTTTAATAGACGAATATATGGGCCATCTTACGGTTACAGATGAAGCTTTAGCTAATGGCGTTGCATACAAATTTATTTCAAGGAATTCCAAAGTATGGGGATTAGTAAACAATGCTTACATTTGAATAGCCTAGAGATTTCCCAATACACCGAAGCACTCAATACAGTACTGACCTGGATTGAACAGTCACGTGATATTTGACATCTGGCACCACTGCAATTGGCAAGGGATACATAGGAAACTATAAACTAGCCGGTACAACAATCTAAAGCTCTGCTGAAAAATTGACAATTTTGTGGAACACAGTGATTCTGTCAACTTACAAACTTTTGTTGTATTTGAACAGGTTTGTAATGAAAGTCGTCCTACATGTATGCATACCATACATATACCATACATTTCTGCTGCTTTTAAGTAAAGTTAACATTCAAAGGCGAAAATGTAGTCCTTCAAAAACCATTACTTGATTCTGAACCCAAGTCAATACTTTTATCTGCTTGTGAGAAACTGTAATGATTTACCAAGTGAGTTGAAAATAAGAAATTCAGTTGTTTTTGCATATTAGAATATCGGGGAAAAACATCAGCAGCTTTACAGCAAGATGGTGAAATTAAGATGAAACGAGAAAGAAAATTAATCCAGAATTAGAAGTGTAACAGACAAAATAAATGACACTGAACTGCCTGCAATTGTTATCACAAGAAAGGCTCATCATAGAGATAGTAAAACCAGACGGCTCTAGATCACTGGATGAGCAAACGTTCGAGAACTGCAGTGAATCATGATTGCAGCCTTTTATTTATGTATTAGTTTCTGTTGTTACATATGACCTGTACCCCAGAGGATATTGCCATCTATATTTCACTATTGCTAAAGCATAGCACTATGGAAGGATTGGAGAGGGGACAGTGACATCAGTTTGGCTGAGGACTACGATAACTGGAGGGTGGGGAGTGACTAGCAGACAGCAAATTTCATGTTGCTAACAATGGAAATCTATTCTGTGTACTTTGGCTGTTAAGATCATGTATCATGTTTAAACTGCAGTTAATCCATTTGTCCTTAGAATCGAAATGACTTTAAAACTGGAAAATTACTCAACATAGCATACAAATCTGCAGGAGATGCTAAAAGTCTAGACTGGGGCCACTGGCATACTTACCTATTCCATGCAGAAATATTGTGGATACAAAGCCAATGAGAAAGTGACAGGCAGATGATATGTGTGATAGCAACACACAGAGGAACATTATCTCATCAATATATACACAAAATCTGCTCTGTTTTTCTCAAATCCCACCCAACCACAACCCCAGAAATTGTAACATCTTCAGGAGAAATAGCCAGATATTTGTGGCACTACTGTCCTGTTATGATGATGATGGTGATAATGAAAAATAGTGATATGACATATGACAGGCTAAAATAAAAATAGGCACTATAGATAAAAATAATGCAAACAATTGCTTTCGTCTATTTTATTACTCCTCATATTATCAAAATTAACAAGGAATAAATGACCTTAATTTAGAATCTGTGAAATGTTCATGAGAAACATCTTAAAACAAGGAGGGTTGTCTTATATTCAGGGTCATCTTATACTCAGGTAAATACAGTATTACCCTATTGTCTCTACATTTTACTATCTCACTTGGTGGTAATAATTTAATAAATGAAGAGTGTTTGTTGTATGCATCTGAAAGGAAGTCATGGCTCTTTGCTACTCTTGTGGCACTAAACCTTATTCATGTGTCTTGACACCACCCCTCACAAGCTTTATTACTAAAAACCTGTTTTATGCTAGAGGAAGGGGGGTATGAAGAGTGCAAGCAGCTAAAAATTTATAAATTACATCTAATCTGAAAAAAACATCTTTTTCAAAAAGTTGATGGATATAATGAAGGAAAATTGTGACTGGTGAAGGAGAGGTGCTATTGTTGAGGGTCAGGAAAGGTGGCGGAAAACACACACACACACACACACACACACACACACACACACACACACACACACACCTCCTTAGCAGTACATACTTGAATTCCAGTTTGTTCTTAATACTGTCCCAACCAAAGAATGGTGCTGCATAGGTAATTATCCATTTTGGCACTTTGCCTTCACAATCAAAGAATGGTGATGTCCAGTATCCGTGGTCCAAATTGGCGGCTCTGAAACAATAATTTCTTGTAGAATATCGTAAATATGATCTATGCTGTCTATAGCTGTAGTTTTGTATAACAAGTGGCCTCTTTAAGTCTGGATTCTCCCAAATTTTGCTATTTTACCACACAAAATTATCAAATGTGAATGAGCTCTAACAATCTGGTTTAGCCCCTTATTGGTGCTAATATCTGGTTTGCTATTTTGTGTACAAAACTGTCGTTTAGCAGATGAAGCACACTCATAGAAATAAGTAACTTACAAAACAAATTTTTGCATCTAAATAACGTAGGCTCTCTTCAACCCAAATGATGTTTGAACATTGGAGAGCTTTACCTGGTGATGTGCTGTTGGAGGTGCCCTTCTTCTGACCTATGAGCTATTTTATCCAGCCAGTTAACAGTGGGACCTACACTTTAATGAAAACTCTGAACCATGGTGCAACTTTGCATTTTTCACATATTTAAATCATTACCAGAAGTGACAAGTAACAGAAAGAACTACGAGAACTGATGATCGAACCCCCAATCTTAGAATTTGTAGTCTGACACTTATGTATTGAGCCACCACATCATATCATACATGCCTTGAAGATTTTTAATTAAACAATAATTCTCTTACTTTCTTTCATGACTAGTACAGGAAATGGTACGTACATTGATGACATGCTGCTAGTACAATAAGTTGAAAACTCTGACATGGTTGAATATCATCATATATCACACAAAAGATAGCTCCTTCTAAATATGCTAACTACTACGAACTGTGAATGGCAGCTCTAGATTTACAGGTATCTCCAAGATAATTTGAATTTGATTTAAGGGAGGCAGAACAACCTAGCAGTTTTGTATGTGCGAACAGCATTACCTGTAGAAAGTTGGGAAGCGTTCGTGTTTCTTCAAATATTCTCCCATTTCATTGAAGCGAATCTTAATTTTCAGATTGAATTTTTCGAGAGAGTCAAAATTTGTGGACCACCGCTGTTTCAAGAATCTGAACCACTCATTGTTTGTATAAACTTCATCTGAAAATAGACATCAATCAATAAATGGTAAAAGCAAGATTTCACAAAATAAAAATGTCATGGGTAACAATAACAGATTTTTTATTGTGGGCGTTGTTACACAAACCTGAGTGATGAAGAAACTCATTTGTAATTCAGGATATATGAAATGATGTTAACTCTTAGAGTATTTAAAACATATACTTCATATCACTTAATAAGACATTTTAATACTTGAAGATTATCATTTATGTTAATTTAAGATATGTTCATATTAAATTAACACATGTGAAGGTGTCCAATTAACCTTACATTACATACTGAAAATGAATCACCACACTACATATTTCAGAGCACAGGTGATGTGAAATAAGACTGCTATGTAACATATTCTTTATGTAAACAAAAAACACTGTACTTAAGAAATTCGAGAATATACACTTACTGCCTGGAAACTTTATTTGTGAAGATTAAACAGCTATGTTAAACTGTCAGTGACAAAACACACAGAAAGTAATAATTCAAAATTTAGCTAATGTTTGGCGAATAGTGAATGTTGGAACAGATCTATGATATATTTCTACCAATCTAAATTCACAAGAAATACGGTATAAATAGTTTCTCGTGTCTGTCAACACACAACCCTTCCACTTGCATTATGTTATCAATGTATGATGCACCATAATTTGATATTCTATTCTGGTGAAACTCAAGCTACACCTACCAAATAGTTAACTACATTTTCTAATGATCATCTTTCAGTATACAAGTCAACTAATACATATGGAGTAGGATCTCCCATTAGCATCATCTAAAAAATGGTTCTAAATACATTCAACTTTTAAACAGTTAAACCATTAAATTTAAGAACAGCAATGCATATATTGAAATAGATGCCAAATAATCTATGCTGATACAAAAAAAGAGAGTAATTAATTTACCTTTATTCATTGCAGTAACTTATAAAATGCCCCCTGAGAAAGCTTCGGTTTTCTTGTTGTTGTTGTTGTTGTTGTGGTCTTCAGTCCTGAGACTGGTTTGATGCAGCTCTCCATGCTACTCTATCCTGTGCAAGCCTCTTCATCTCCCAGTACCTACTGCAACCTACATCCTTCTGAATCTGCTTAGTGTATTCATCTCTTTGTCTCCCTCTATGAATTTTACCCTCCACACTCCCCTCCAATACTAAATTGGTGATCCCTTGATGCCTCAGAACATGTCCTACCAACCGATCCCTTCTTCTGGTCAAGTTGTGCCACAAACTTCTCTTCTCCCCAATCCTATTCAGTACTTCCTCATTAGTTATGTGGTCTACCCATCTAATCTTCAGCATTCTTCTGTAGCACCACATTTCGGAAGCTTCTATTCTCTTCTTGTCCAAACTATTTATTGTCCATGTTTCACTTCCATACATGGCTACACTCCATACAAATACTTTCAGAAATGACTTCCTGACACTTAAATCTATACTTGATGTTAACAAATTTCTCTTCTTCAGAAACGCTTTCCTTGCCATTGCCAGTCTACATTTTATATCCTCTCTACTTCGACCATCATCAGTTATTTTGCTCCCCAAATAGCAAAACTCCTTTACTACTTTAAGTGTCTCATTTCCTAATCTAATTCCCTCAGCATCACCCGACTTAATTCGACTACATTCCATTATCCTCGTTTTGCTTTTGTTGATGTTCATCTTACATCCTCCTTTCAAGACACTGTCCATTTCCATTCAACTGCTCTTCCAAGTCCTTTGCTGTCTCTGACAGAATCACAATGTCATCTGCAAACCTCAAAGTTTTGATTTCTTCTCCATGGATTTTAATACCTACTCCGAATTTTTCTTTTGTTTCCTTTACTGCTTGCTCAATATACAGATTGAATAACATCGGGGAGAGGCTACAACTCTGTCTTACTCCCTTCCCAACCACAGCTTCCGTTTCATGTCCCTCGACTCTTATAACTGCCATCTGGTTTCTGTACAAATTGTAAATAGCCTGCCGCTCCCTGTATTTTACCCCTGCCACCTTTAGAGTTTGAAAGAGAGTATTCCAGTCAACATTGTCAAAAGCTTTCTCTAAGTCTACAAATGCTAGAAACGTAGGTTTGCCTTTCCTTAATCTTTCTTCTAAGATAAGTCGTAAGGTCAGTATTGCCTCACGTGTTCCAGTGTTTCTACGGAATCCAAACTGATCTTCCCCGAGGTCGGCTTCTACTAGTTTTGCCATTCGTCTGTAAAGAATTCGTGTTAGTATTTTGCAGCTGTGGCTTATTAAACTGATTGTTCGGTAATTTTCACATCTGTGAACACCTGCTTTCTTTGAGATTGGAATTATTATATTCTTCTTGAAGTCTTGAGGGTATTTCGCCTGTTTCATACATCTTGCTCACCAGATGGTAGAGTTTTGTCAGGGCTGGCTCTCCCAAGGCCGTCAGTAGTTCCAGTGGAATGTTGTCTACTCCCGGGGCCTTGTTACGACTCATGTCTTTCAAGATCTCTGTCAAACTCTTCACGCAGTATCGTATCTCCCATTTCATCTTCATCTACATCCTCTTCCATTTCCATAATATTGTCCTCAAGTACATCGCCCTTGTATAGACCCTCTATATACTCCTTCCACCTTTCTGCTTTGCCTTCTTTGCTTAGAACTGGGTTTCCATCTGAGCTCTAGATATTCATACAAGTCGTTCTCTTATCTCCAAAGGTCTCTTTAATTTTCCTGTCGGCAGTATCTATCTTACCCCTAGTGAGATAAGCCTCTACATCCTTAGATTTGTCCTCTAGCCATCCCTGCTTAGCCATTTTGCACTTCCTGTCGATCTCATTTTTGAGACGTTTGTATTCCTTTTTGCCTGCTTCATTTACTGCATTTTTATATTTTCTCCTTTCATCAATTAAATTCAATATTTCTTCTGTTACCCAAGGATTTATACTAGTCCTCGTCTTTTTACCTACTTGATCCTCTGCTGCATTCACTACTTCATCCCTCAACACTACCCATTCTTCTTCTACTGTATTTATTTCCCCCATTCCTGTCAATTGCTCCCTTATGCTCTCCCTGAATCTCTGTACAACCTCTGGTTCTTTTAGTTTATCCAGGTCCCATCTCCTTAAATTCCCACCTTTTTGCAGTTTCTTCAGTTTTAATCTACAGGTCATAACCAATAGATTGTGGTCAGAGTCCACATCTGCCCCTGGAAATGTCTTACAATTTAAAACCTGGTTCCTAAATCTCTGTCTTACCATTATATAATCTATCTGATACCTTTTAGTATCTACAGGGTTCTTCCATGTATACAACCTTCTTTCATGGTTCTTAAACCAAGTGTTTGCTATGATTATGTTGTGCTCTGTGCAAAATTCTACCAGGCGGCTTCCTCTTTCATTTCTTAGCCCCAATCCACATTCACCTACTACGTTTCCTTCTCTCCCTTTTCCTACACTCGAATTCCAGTCACCCATGACTGTAAATATCTGACGGTTGAAAAGCGAATGAAGTTTTCACACTTTGGTATGGTATTGCTAAATATTTGAAAGAAAGAAATGGGATCAACAGAAAAATCAAATAGTAGTGTACTGTTCAGAAGATATGTTAGTTATCCTTTGAGATACATTAATTATCCGACAAGAAGTTACTAAAGACAGAAGAAATATGTCAGTAACAGTAGTGAAGCAAAAACACATACTGCATGAAAAAACCAATGTCTAAAAAATAAGACCTACCTGACAGGGAGCTAATGACAAATAGATACACAACGTGTAGTGTTGGTTTCCATGGCTGTTGTCAGTGCTAATAAAATTTTTCAAGTTATGTGATCACATTGTCAATATGTAAAATTCTCCAATGTTGAGTCAACAAATACTATGAGAAAGGGAGTTTGCAACAGTGGCCAAATGTTGCCGAATTCTACATTTTGCAATGTGGTCCCATACCCAGAAGAATTTTATTGACAGGTACAAGTGCTAGTCTTTGTCCTGCATAAATGATAAAAGTATCAGGGAAGGAAAAAACTATGATGGCATGCAAATAGTAGTAGCATATAAAGAACTAAAGCTTTTCAGTATGACTTAACAATAATGGTTACAAACAGCCACAAAAATAAAAAAGGTGTCACACATATCTCATTTGGTCAGCCTAATATTTATATAACATGTGCTACTAGGTTGAATATAAGAAAACATACCTGGTTGTTTAAGCCTTGCAAGATCTTCCACTTTGTATTTTCTTGTGTTCAGCTGCGTCTTGTATGCAAATGGTGCAAAAAATGTTCTGTTTGTGAATTTGTTGCGTTCCCAGTATGTTCCAGCAGACCAGATACGGCTATCACCCATGACAAGAGCAAGTGTCTCTGCAATCATCTGGTCTTCTGTCAGCTCCTTATCTGCTACTCGCTTTCCTGAATATACTTCCTTAGGATCAGAAACCTAAATAAATGTAGAAAGTAATCAACATTAGTTAATTACAGAAAACTGAAAGTAGTGCTTTTTACTTTTTGTTTTATAGCTTCGAGACACTAATTATGTAGAGCCCAAAAGTGTGTACTCATAAAAATAATACAATTTTTCTGTAGTATTCTAAATTAATTAATTAGTTATAGGCATTTTGGGAAGATGCAATCTCCAATATTTGCTAGTTTATAAGTGCCAAAATTCCACTTGTTCCAGCAGGACAGATAAATTTAGCACTGAAATATCAGACATAATTCAAGGAAGAATGTACTGCAAAAGAGAGTGAAAGACACTCTCTTGCACTCAGGGAATCGATTTATTAGTTTGCAATAAAAAGCTCTTTAAATTACAGAACAACAAGTTAATTACATATCTTAAGAACTTTGTATGGGTAAACAGAATGTCCATTACTGAGCTTCTTCCATCCCCACCATGCGATGTGTTTCTTTAAAGTAAATTATGTTCTGAAACATTACTGTGTTTTACCTTTTCTCTCTGTCTTTCATTTTCAGAAAACGATGTAAATTTTCAAATACAGCATCAACCACCATTCTGAATTTGTTAAATTTTCTTGAAATGAAATCAAACTTTGACATTCATATCAAATATTTTCATGTTATACTATCCTAAATCATGTTTTTGCTTCCCTATTCTAACTTGTATTTTCTTACGTATTATATTTACACTCATAAAAATCGTGTTGTGAGCTCACAGTTTTTGTATTAGTTCATGCTGTCTTTTTAAATTGCATGCCCAAATCTCTTATACTGTAAGAGAATTTCCTTACACATCACGTGCAAGATTTTGTTTCAACAGTGTGTTAACACTATTGTGGGTGTGAGTGACAACAGAATTTGTCTTCATTCAATCTTTCTGAAGATTTAATTTTATTAACCAAAGATGAAAAGGTTACACTAACCCCAAGCAAGTGTTCAGAAACATTTAAATAACTGAAATACAGATTCCTATGTTGGAATGAGGAAGACAAGAGAAAGAACAAAGTGGCAATGATCATTTGAATCTTTGGAGTCTACTAGTTGCTGTATTTACCCCATTATAAAACGAGGTTTTCCCCCAAATTTGTCATTTGAAAGATAAACTGTCGTCTTCTATTTGCAGATTAAACTATTGCAGGTCAACATCTTTACATTGTTTTGTAGAGTATATAGGGTAGTCTTACATTTATAGAGGTTGTCTTGCATTTAGATATAAAACTTTCACTGTTGAGGTCACAGGCAGTATTAATGTGATGAATTTGGAAGGACAGGGCTTGTTAAACAATACTCATGTTCCATCATGCTCAAGATTTCCTGATATGCCAAAGTGCTTGACACAGTATTGATGTTGCTCAAATAAGCACATGACATGGACTCGCACAGCACTAGTGCAAGAGATATGTGAGAAACTATAAACTAGCCACTTCAACAGTCTATTGCTCTGATTAAAATTTGACAATTTTGTGAAATGCAGGAGGAACTATTATTAAATTGTTGAACAAGTTTGCAACAAACATTCTCATACACGTATGGGTACTGTTTACAAACAATAATGCTGATTTTTAAGTAAAGGTGATCCTCAAAAACAGAAATTAAGTTTGTTGATTCAGAACCCAGACTAGTGTTTTACATGATTATGAGAGATTACAATGAATTAAACTAAGTAGATTGTGAAAAGAAATTCAGTCACTGTTCATGTATTGATACCAGCTTTAAATCAGCTTTAGAACATGGTGACATGAAGGAAAATTAATCCCAAATGAAATCTCTAACAAAGGAAAGGAAACATATTAAACTGACTGCAATTGTTATTGTGAGAATAAATTACAATGGCAACACCCATCATGGCGATAGCACCAACAACACCACTAGATTGTGGGATGAGCAGAAGTTCTAGAATGAGACTGAATCGTAACTGCGATTTTTTATTAAAGTATAATGTAGTGTTGTTACATATGACCTGCACACCAGAAGATATTGCAATCTGCTTTTCACAGTTGCTCAAGCTCAGTACTATGGAAGGGTTAGAGGGGGGGAACAGTGACATCAGCTTGGCTGCGAGCTAGGATGCTGGTGGGGAGGGAAGGGGGGGGGGGGGGGGAGGCAAGCAGCAAATTTCATCGTGTTGCCAACCATGGGACCCTGTACCATGTACTTCGCTTTTTATGAACCTCTGCCGTATCTATACTGCAGCCTGCCTGAAACCATTTATAGTCGCAACTGAACTTCCTTTAAAACTGGACAAACATTAGACAGTAGTATTCCTTTATGCAGGAGATAGTAAAAGTCTTGATAGAGGCCAGTGGCGTTCTTATATGTTTCTTGGTGCACTGTTGTTGTCACTGTGATGTATGAGAGGAATGAGTGGAGATGTGTTGAGATGTCTCAGCTGCCGATTCTACACAGCCAATGATAGAGCAGTGGGCACGCGATATGTTTGGAAACAAGAGACACTGAACATTCTTACATCACTATAGAAGCTAAGTCCAATGTGTACTCAGAAGAAAACAGCTGTGTTCTCAGGATCCACCATAACGGCAACCTCAGAAATAGCAATAGATTCGAAGATACAAGTTTCACAGCTGTAGTACAGATGATGATGATTAAAAATAGTGATACCACAGACTATAGGGTTCGTAAGCAAAAAAGCTAGAAAAGAAAATGTTTTGAAAATTAATGTAAACTATTCCTTTTTGTTTATTTTACTTCTCCTAGTATTATAAAAATGTAGACAATCTATAAATGGCATAAGTTTAGAATAGGTATAATGTTAACTTTTTGGCAGGTACTTTATGTCAATAAAAACAGTTTGTAATGGTTATAATAGAGAGAAACATTCCACGTAGGAAAAATATATCTAAAAACAAAGATGATGTGACTTACCAAATGAAAGTGCTGGCAGGTCGACAGACACACAAACAAACACAAACATACACACAAAATTCAAGCTTTCGCAACAAACTGTTGCCTCCTCAGGAACATGTTAAACTTTCCACCTTCTAATACCATGTCACCCTCACAACACCCCCACAACGACCCCATTAAGTTTTATTTACACTCCCTCCGCAAACATGCCTTCACCCTATTTTCTCAGGCTTGTCTGACATTTGGCATAACCCCCAAAGGCCTCACACTTAAAGTTTCCTTCTCTGGCTGCAACCCTTCTTTCCATCAGTCCCTATACCAGTTCCAAACTGAACAATCCATTGCCCTCACCCACCTAATCCTTCACCTACACATCAACTCAGCCAATGAAAACACCCGTCAACTCCTATCCTTAATAAAAGTCCTCAATCTTTCCTCTCCCACATTCACACCGGCTATTCAGAGCATCCTCCTACAGGCCAACCGCAAATTAGAACAGCATGCCACCCTTCACCTCAAAAAACTATCCAATCTCCTGGTTTCCCACCTCCGGAAAGGCAACTCACTCACCCTTCACAACATTTCCAGCAAACCTCAACCACCTCTCATTGCACACAAACCCAGTCTCTCCCATCTACTCAATCTCCCACTTCCAGCTCCACTCCCTCCAAAACCTCAAAAATCCCTCTTTCCTGAGGAGGCAACAGTTTGTTGCGAAAGCTTGAATTTTGTGTATATGTTTGTGTTTGTTTGTGTGTCTGTCGACCTGCCAGCACTTTCATTTGGTAAGTCACATCATCTTTGTTTTTAGATATAAAACAGTTTGTAATTTTGATTAATCAGAATATGTTTAAAAATAAATTTTTCTTGTGGAGCATCTTAAAAAAAGGGGGAGGGGGGGGGGGGGGGAGCTTAGTCATCTTCTACTCGGGTAAACACAATAATTGCAATATTGTGTATATCACACAGAGATTATGAAATTTACCTGTATGACAATTTAATTTAATGGAAAGGGAAAAAGAGGGAGTTGGGATTCCACAGGCAGTAATGGACAAAACTGAGGTAAAAGTGAAAAATGGGTTATGGAGAAGTGTTAGAAAGAAGGGAATTCAAAAGGCCAAAATGAAAGAGAGACAACAAAGATCAGAAACAAAACAAATTTTCAGTATTATTTAACTATTTTTGTCCCACTGAAGAAATAAAATTTTTAGCTGATGCAAACGCTTGGGACACTGACAGATGTGCACAATTTTGCATTTTTTGGTCATTCAGACTGCTATATAATCATGACATATTTAGTTTCATGATCTAAAGAAGCCTTTCATGCACGTATGTTGACTGGAATAATATATCACATTTGCAATGTCATCATGGAGATGTGAAAACTCTTCCCGAGGAAAAATTTTAGGAACTCCTGGGCAGTTTTAACGCAAAATAATTTGTCTTATAAATGGGAATTTTATTGCAGGTTGATGAGTTCCATCTACACATGCTCATGGGTGCTTTCAACTAAGAAAGCAAATGGTTCCAAAAACAGATGGCGCAATTGGCAGTGTCCTCAAAATATTTGGAAGACTATCCTTTAATTTTTTTAATGTCACAATGAATTCTCAAAAACTCATGTACTCTTTAACACCAGTGAGCTTAGTGAAACATATAGTGCTTTTTTTGGAATTTGTCCTTCTGTAATGCTATTTTCCTTTTAAATGCATCCCAGCAAAATCAGAAATATGCTCTTTCTCACACTGCAACGTCTTACTGTGGGCAGCGTGCAGTAAAGTCCATGTAAAATGTAAGGTCTGCAATTCATTCTGGAAGCTCTTAATTTTCATTCCTACTTTCTTTTTACCTTCAGAAATTCAATAATTTAGCAGGAGTTAATTGAAAATTCATTCCCATGCATGCCCCTAAACTTAACCAATGTACTTTTCAGTAATACATGCAGTGTTTAACACTCTTCGATTAATTCCATCAAGAGCTTTTGCAACAGGCAGTATAATACTGTGTATGACTTCCGAAAACTTTGTATTCGTACCACCAATTTTATCAAGTGCTCTGTGCCAGAAAACTTAGCACAAAGTCCTTCTTGATCAACAGAACAAAGAATCCTGTACAAATCACCTGTCGATTGCTGTAATGTTTTGCTCAAGCACCATCCACTAAAGCTTTAATTCTTTCTGAATGGTGTTGTAATGTCACTCCAGAGCAAGTCTATGGTACACGTTGATTATATGACTGCATAATAGGTTCTGAGAATTCTCAAACTTCTCTTCTCATGATAGATTCCTAGACTGTTTCTTTCTGTGCAAACAGCCACTGGACCTATGAACTTCATGTATAGCACAGACAAACAGTGATAGATGAACGGAGCTGACTCCACAACTCTGTCAAACTGAAGAAGTCTTGCCAATAGAAAACTGTCTTGCCATACTGCTAAATGAAATGTTGTGCTGTACCAAGTACTTCCAAGAATGACCAAGCAAAGCTAAGATATACTGAGTAGTGCCCAGAAAGGCTGAGCCTCGGTCTTCAAGTATGCAGCACATGTGCACCCACACAGTTTTGGACACTGTGGCTGACCCTGATCTAGAGAAATAGAGTGACTTGCTCGGAGACAGTAAGGAGGTAGGAAACAGTGGAAATGTACAAGACAAGTTTGAGAAGTTTAAAGAACCACCACCAGACATCAGCTCTAATGCAACAAGGTTCCTGCATAAGAACCGAGTATCCTTTATGAATAAGCTCGTGATGTGTTGGTGCTCTGGGTAGAGATCTGTGGTGTGGATGTGTCTCTGGCATTGTTCCTGTGTCATGATTTGTTAGAATGGAAAAAACTGATATTCGGAGCAGTGATTAAGTACTTTGTAAAGAAAGTTATGAAAGCAATGTAGATTCATGCCAATTTTTAGAACACACAGACAGACTCTACTCCTTCATATTCAACTGTTGCCAAACGAACAAATGAGTTTGAATTTGTTTGGGGCAGCTCAGATGATCACATGTGTAGTGGTCGACCAAGATGTGCCACTACACCAGAAATTATTGCAAAACTGCATAAAATGGTCATGGAGGATTGCTGACTGAAAGTGCGAAAAATTTATGAAGCTGTAGGGATGTCATCTGATTGGGCATCTCACATCAGACAGTGGAAATGGATCTGAGAAAATTATCTGCTAGGTGGATGCCATAAATCGTAACACAGGATTAGAAACGAATCAGAATGAAAACAACCAAACAATGTTTGATGCATTTTCACGGCAACCAACAAGATTTTTTTGAAGTGGTCTGCAACCACAGATGAAATTTGAGTGAACTGCTATACCCAAAAGACAAGAAAGGTCAAAGCATTGGAATAATGTTGACTTACCACTATCAAAGAAAGCAATGGTAATATCAGTCTGGAAGGTCTGGTGTAAGTCTTTTGAGATACAAAAGGATTATTCTGATAGATCATCTTCTTGTTGACACATCAGCTGATTTGACTCCATCAGGCTTTCACCTCTTCCCCGAGCTCAAAATTTTCCTTGGTGGGTGAAGATTCTCTTCAAACAAAGAACTGACAGCCAAAGTTGATGGGCATTTTGCTTGCTAGGATGGATCTAATTTTTGAGATGGGATCAAGGCATTGGAACATCGCTGAACCAAGTGCATTAGTGTACAGGGAAACTACACTGAAAAATTAAGTTTCATTGAGATACTTCATTTCTTTCCATTCCATTCCAAAAACTTTTCAAACTTCCCTTATATAAGAGCTTTGTCAGTTTGGAAAAAATTTTGTACGATGAAATATCTTTTCAAATGTAATCTTCAAATAACTAACCTGCAGGAAAGCGCTAATGAAATTTGCCAAACGGACAGCCATTTTAGCTTCATTAACAAACTGCTCCTCTGCTCCGCTAGCAAAATCCCCAGGTAACGTCAATTCTTGTTTTGTATATCTATAAAAGATACAATCAAACAGGCATTACTATTATTGATCATAATTATGTAATTTAATGCACTTCATCTAATTAGCAGAACAATGTAAAGAGAAAACACAAATTCAAATATTTTGTAAGTATTTAAATGTACTTTTATGCATGATTACCGTGAACAAGTTTTTGGATTAACACCATGTATGAAACGAAGTGCCTCATCAATGTTCATCTTGTTAGTATGTATTGCAGCCGGTCCAGTGGAAAAATTACGGTATTCATAAAAACGCTCTAAGTACATCTCACGTGTATTAGGGTCTGCACGTTCCCACTGCACAGGCATCTTATGGACCCCTACAATACAAAACATGATACAGAAACCAAAAATATTTGCATGTCTGAAGTTCACTTAAGCTTCGATTAAGGAAAGAATACAGCATCATTAATTATCATTTAAAAACACTAGGTGGGTTATAAAGTAAGAACAGAAACAAAGAAATGTCAACTCATGGGCATAAATAATAGTATATCAGTGTTTCAGAATCCGGAATCCATAAATAGTAACCCACTGGGCAAGATACTACTAGACTGAAAAAGTTTTGTCTGTGTCAACCGGTGCAACACCCCACGCTTTACATGTCAGCAGATGAGCCAAACTGTAACTTATAGCAGTCTGATACTTGCAGAAATACCATGAAATATACAAAAGAATATATGAGTGCCAAACACCCTCACAACGGAACTTCATGCTTTACATGCATTTCAAGTTTTTGAAAAACATTGTGACAAACAAGTGGATTGTTTCCAGTGGTTGTTTCTCCATCCGTAACAATTACCAATTTTTTTTTTTTTTTTTTTTTTGCAAAGTTTTATCTTCCAATACATTTACCAAGTCACACACAGTACTTCCTTAAAATTCTTAAAATCCTATTTAGACTTATTTTAACTTTTATTTATATTCAGGTTCCTATTTGAAGAGCTTTGATCCATTTGTAAAATTAGTTTTCATTAGGGCACTGTTAATTAAAAGTTACAGATAACTGAAGTTATCACAATAGTTCACTACAAACAAAAACCCAGGAGTGATCTACACCATTTGAAAATTAAGCATTTCCACTTTCCTGTAAAGTATTTTAAATTAATTAATTATCTTCAGAACAATTAAAACTGAAATTCAGCACCAGTACCATTTGCCACTGCAGATTTTGTTAAAATCTGCTAGATTCTGGACACTGACTCTTACTTATGCTATCTTAAATTTTCTGTTAAGTTTAACATACAGCATTAACTGATTAACTCACTTATTAACAATATCATGTAATTGATTTTGTTTTGGAATATGGCACCTATTCAATTAAATGTGGAGATTCACAATACAGAAGAAAAATAGGGTCAACGTACTTTTATAAATTTGTAACCAGCATCATCATCTGTAATGCAGAATTCCATCTGTACTTGTAGATCTTCAAAAACAGTGGACTCCAACCTCGAAAATTTTCAAAGCATTGTATACCTATCAAAATATCAATTTATTCTTACACCTGTCTATAAGTAGTTGTGCATCAGCCGAAAGTCAGTCTGCAGTTTGAAAGTGAATAGTTAACACGTATCTTGGAGGTGCTCTCTGTGTTTTACTCAAACCATAATTACATAGATTCTGCACATGAGAATACACAATATGTTCACAGCAAAATTCAAGAACTTTAAAGTGTAAAAGCATTTGCTCTGATTACAGTACCTCTAATTAATGAACACTGTGATTGAACTGTGTTGCACTTGTCAGGAGGGTGTAATGTTATTATCATTGAAACTAGCTATTGTTGGGCTCAGTAAATCAATTCATGGATTCATTTAAATGAACCATCTCAAAGAGTAATTATATTTTATAAACTGAAAAAGGACTGTGCTAAATGTGAACTGTGTCGTTTTGTAGATAAATGTGAACTGTCTATTTTCTGCCCCATTGATAACTTTATCACTGTGATTGCACAAAGTGATCTGTAAACTTGCTCTAAATATTTTTTGTAGTGTAAAAACTGATCACTGTAGTAAATCAGTGAACTCCACAGGGAATAAAGTACACATTAATGTCAACTAAATTGTTGGTGTCAAGTACATTTTTGAATGCCACCAGTACATACTGATGGGAACTTCCAGCTTCAAGGTGACCAAGAGGAGCTGTTACCAAGCTGAAGCTATGAATTATAAGTCAGTAATGTCACAATGTCGTTATCAGGAGAAACAAAATTGGCATTCTAGAGAATGGAGCGTGCAGATCCCTTAATCGGACAGATCGGTTAGAAAATTTAAAAAGGGAAATGGATTGGTTAAAGTTAGATACAGTGGGAATTAATGAAGTTCGGTGGCAGGAGGAACAAGGCTTATGGTCAGGTGAATCCAGGGTTATAAGTACAAAATCAAATATGGGTAATGCAGGAATAGGTTTAATAATGAATATGCAGATGTCCAGTTCCACATTTAAAAGTAATTAAAAAAAGAGAGCCTAAACTCTGCCAAGGTACTGATTATGCTCCACACTCTTTGGACCTGGTAGTCTGAGCAGTGAGGATGCTTTGACAGTTATGATCCATTCAATGCCCTCTGTGACTACGTTAAATACAATAAAGCAGACCAGTATATTAACTAAAAACACTTACAATCTATGGCATTTTAACACCAGTTTCATTTGTGAAAGATAAGCCTGTCTCACAAGAATACAAAGCAGTTGGAATTTGATGATACAAGAGTGAGAATGCTGTTTCATTAAATTCTTACTTCATATGAATATATTTATAGTTACACTGTGAAACAAACACATTACGAAATACTTACATCCAATCTTGAGACAATCAAATTCATTACTGTACTGCTCATCAGAGGCACGCTCCACGATTTCACCTAAATATGGTCGACGTACAACATTGGGCAAGCGAAATCCTGGTCGGCATCTGCACTGATAGCCCCCACGCCTGAAGCCCCAGCCATGAATTGGTTCACACTGGGGGTGGAAAAAATGAAATTAATGGAATGTAAGAAAAAATTACTCTGAAACACAGCAAAACAATGAAAATGAAAAATTAGTAACATTTAATATTTTAATAAATATAGGAATGTAGTAATGCGAGCTTTTGCAATACAACTTGTTTCTATCATATTTCCATTGTTGTAAATATACACTACATTTGTGTTGAATCTACATTACAGACATGATAGTTTCTTGTTTCTGTATACTTTCAAGTACTAGGTGGGGGAAAAAAAAGCATGTCACAGACATTAATGAAAAATCACTTACAACATTTAGGTAGATGTGAAAATCCATGCAAAACCTATTTAACAATAAATAACATAATTTTCTTGACCTCATTACACCTGCTACTATAGACAATGATTTGCAACTGGAGCTGGCTGAAATCTTTTTTGTTAAATTATGGAATGATTGGGTACTGTCACTAAGTGTATTTGATGAAGCACTGACTGAACGTGTACACAAATATGGTGTCATTCACCTTTTGAAATTCTCTCTTGATGGTGTCAACAAACATTGGTATTCTAATCTTTAGAACATATGTGTGTGTGTGTGTGTGTGTGTGTGTGTGTGTGTGTGTGTGTGAGAGAGAGAGAGAGAGAGAGAGAGAGAGAGAGAGAGAGATATTTCTCCAATCAGTGTCTTATGATCTGCCCTTACATTATCATTTATCTGTTGCAACAACACACACTATTTCAAAAAATAAATAAATTAAATCAAATACAAAAGACTTGCTTTTGAACATACAGAAATCCATTACTGTACGAACCAGTGTATATATTATATACATGATCAATGTGTAGTTTTGTGGTGTCATTGCATATAGTATAGTACCATAATCATGACAATTATCATTATTTTATAGACTTTATAATATTTCACTCTCAAATGTGTTACATTTTATCTTTTAAGGGCACAACAGTGTAATTTAGCATTTCTATTATTTAGCTTGCTTGCAGCATAATCATTCCTAGTTTTATTGCCACTATTGGGTTTTTAAGGGTTCATACACCTTTTGGTAATTTTTTCAATAGTAAATGTGAAACCAGACTATCAGTATATTTAATAAATCAAAGTACACTCAGTACATCATGCTGCACACAACAGTATCAACAAATGACTATTAGACATTATGAAATTTTATGCAAACTCTACAGGGCTGGTCCTCAGTAAAGTGTTAAAACACAGAATCGGAACAAGCTGTGTTTTTATGAAACCTCAGGAATTGTTATAATTTTTGTCTCTCTGTGTGAAGTGACATAATAACTGAATGCTGTAGTTGTTTAAAGAAAGAAAAAGTTTCTTTTCTTTTCTTTTTTTTTTAAATCATTTAAGGAAAATGCTTCTTCTGATATTTAATTGAACTTGTATCCGAACATATTCATTCATCTCTCAAAATACATTGTGCTTTGTCTTTGTAATCCATTATTTAAAAATATGTATACATGGTATCTCATTATCTCAATCATCTCTAATATCTTTTTGTTCAGCAGCAAAATAAAAAAATGTCTCATGCAAAAGATGTTTAGCTACTAGTGGTCATTAACCAGCATCATTGTCTTCCTTGTACATTTACAATGTAGGAAAAGATAGGTTGCTACTTACCGTGAAGATGACATCTTTAAGTTGCAGGCAGTAACAATTAAGACACTTACACAAAGCTTTCAGTCACAGCCTTCACCAGAAAATGCGAAACACACACCAGTGGTATTCTGGTCCGAGCTGCCGGAGTTGGCGGTCGTGTGTGTGAGGTGTGCTTGCTTGTGTGTATGAACAGTGTATGTTTCTTTTTTGCTTGATGAAGGCTGTGGCTGAAAGCTTCCTGTAAGTCTCTTTTAATTGTGCCTGTCTGCAACTTAAAAGTGTCATCTTTATACTAAGTAGCAATCTATCTTTTTCTACATTGTTGATATTCCTACCTGGAGTTTCCATTGTTTGATTTTCTTGTACATTTGTTCATTATAGAGATATGAACAGCAATATGCCTTTTTTTAAATAGCTCCCTGCATTTTTAATTTTTTTTATTTGGTAATCCACTTCCTCTCCTCAAGATCTGGTATGAAACATATCATACTGTGTCATACATGTAAACATTTAAAAAAAAAGGCACAAAATTGACAAACTCTTCCTTACTAGCACATAATACAGCTACCTGGGCTCACTTGTTCATTTGCTGCAGTTGAAGTACACAAGTGGAAACAAAGTTATTGTTTTACTGTTCTGCTAACTTACATTCTCCATTGGTATATATTTTACTCCCACAAACCCTCAACTGAAGAAGGCTGAATGGATGACTGGTGTGCTTTTTCCTTGTGTTTCCAGTTTTTACTGTCAACACCAGCAAGTGGGTGAGTTACATTACCTTGGGTACCTGTACTGTGTGCTGCTACAGCGGAGTTAATAGTCGATTTTGTATTGTGTTTTTAATAATGTCACGCTTAGACGAAATGTACACTGTGGTATATTTCTGAACAGGTCTCGAGGAGTGGAAGTGGTTTACCAAATAAAAAGTGTAGGGTGCTATTTAAAAAAGACAACACTTTTTATTTTGCTTCATCCATAAAACTGTAGATTGGCAAATCACTTGGCTCAAGCCTCCAAAGTATCAAATTGCATCACTTTAGTGTTCAACAATAAAAAACTGCTCAGAAATAAACACGTGTTCTCAAGAATTCCACCAAGTTGTAACTCACAGAATTTCCTGTTATATCAAATTCTCCTTCTGTACTATAATCTCACATGAGGGAAGTTTCCCTCCTAGAAGTTCTATGTGGCTTGTCTCTAAAACCTAATCATCATGTGATAATGCACAAATTAAAGTCCCATTTTAACAAACCATGGACTCAAAGCAGTCACATGCCATGTATGGAGACATGCCATTTCAAAATTCCACTAGGACAGAAACAAATGACACAAACCAAGTCCTACTTTGTACCCCATATCATATAAGAAAAGGAAATTCCACCTATGCTCAATGCATTCTTTCTTACTGTCAAGCACATGTATCAAAATTGTGAGTGCCTTGTACACAAGCCCTACTCCACAAACCGACTCACCACAAAAAGCAAAAAGCCACTTGCATACTTGTGCATTTCCTCAAGTACTCTCGCCTTGCTTGCGTCACTCCACCTACGAACTACACTTACACAATTTACATAATTCATAATATACATGAATCCTGACATTATTTCTTATTACCTGATGGTTCTCATCATTAAATGGAAAACTAGGTTATAGGAGAAGGAAACCTTAGTAAAGAAAAAAACATTGTTATAAAAGAGTGTGAGGATTTATTAGTTAATTTTTTATGTTACAAAAAAAAATTTAGCTTTGTCATCAGAAGCTAAAAAATTTGCAGATGAACAAACAGTGAAGTAGCATACCTCAGTGGTGTCCTTCTTGCAGCGGGCTGTGTCTGCAAAACGATTTGGACCATCGTTTCCTTTTCCCTTTGGGCACTGGTTGATATCTATTCTGTCAAAATCCAATTCCAGAACAGCAGCAGCTGTGTACCTTGCAAGGAATAAATGTGAGATATAAATATTGAGCACTGTATGTTTGAAATAACAGTGATTTTTTATTTTTTTTGGTGGGGGGGGGGGGGGGGGGGCAACACTGTCTAGTACTTACTTAGGGTATTCAATGTGCCTGAAGCCTGTATGTCGAGGGTATATATCTGCGATGGGCACAACAGCTGCCACTAACCATTTATTAGAGCGACCACAGTCGAAATAAGGTCTTGTCCAGTTTACAGGTCCAGGATACTCATCAGCTCCTATATAAATGCAGAAAAGAGCAAACATCAAGTCTACACAATTAAAAATTACACAATTCATTTATTATACAACTGAGAGCATAAAACATATGTCTATGAACTAATTATGCAATACACTAGTCAAATCAGTTACGGGATCAAGTCTTCCTAAGGAGAACGTTGTTTTCAAGACAGACAGGGATGAACTGCTTGCTTTTACTACACGAAGAGGAACAGTCTGTTCCACTCTCTTCAGAATGTCTACTAGACATATGGCTATAATGTGTGACGCTGGACATGTGCCGACCCCTGAAGTTGCCAGTGTTCAGTGCTAGTGAAAAAGATGCTGTAATTATTTACTAGAATCTGTAGCACAGGAAGCAAGGTATAGAAGCTGGTCATCAGTGGCTGCATGACTTAGTCATTGGAGTACTCCAAGATGTAATTTCACAAATCTTGATCCCCTTTCAAATAACAAGAGGTATTAGAAAAAGATTGAGGAGAGGTTGCACATGAGCAACTTACATCAGTGATGGTCATATCACCTCTTGCTCAAAATGCATCTGAAATGGCGCTTAATGCAACCTGACTGCAATGAAACTTACAAACAGCATTGAGTTGCTGAATATCACACCAAATTCCACTCCGTTTTTTTATCATCATAGGACAATGTAGTGTGTCACAAGAAGACATTGAAAATCCAAAAGATGTTCAGTGAGGAAATACTGGGCATTGAAGAATATCTGAATGTGGGGAAAAACAACAACTACAACTACAAAAGCTACTAGTACTACTACTATGAAAAATGAAAGCTCAGCTTCAAGTTTGAGCTTGCATTAAGCTGTAATCTGCAGGAAGTTTCATAACAGAATACATGTTACTGCAGGATTAATTATTCATTCCAGAAGCAACCCTGAGAAAGTGGGCAAAGAATTCTCTGCCGTATTGTTCATCCCAAGGATGCTAGTCTCCAGGACAGCCTTTGCAGAACTGGAGAACGAAGAGCAGGGTTCTGAGATGCACAAATGATAAAATCACAACAAATGAAAGAGATGAATTCTCCTCTGAGTCTAGTTCTTGCACACAGTTAAAATTTATGAGGATACTCTTAAAAGTTTATTTTTGCATAAAATTTTTGTAAGATACACTAGAAATTTAGACAAGTGATCAACAAGAAAATGGCTAGATTTCTATGCTGGGCTAAACAGCGATTTCAAAGAATAAATATGCATTAATTTTGAGGCAAGAATTAATTAATAACTGTCAAGTAATACTTGCCAAACATTGTTCCACAGAACATTACAGTTCTTCAGCCATTTTTATTGATGTCACAATGCTTACCGTAAGGTTCTTGTCCAGACCAGCACAGATAACATACCTGCAGTCTTTGATAATTTTGTGAGTCACCATGAGGACAATACTTGAAAACATAATGATCACTCTCAGCAGTGTGTAACATGATGTTCCGCGATGTGATTTCCAGATGTAGGATTTATGCACATTAAAATCATTAGAGCTCAACTTTGCAGTCATAACAAATTAAATAAATTTTATCGTGTAACATCTAAATTTCATAAAGTCAGTTTGTGGTATGGTATTTTAAAACATATTTGTGAGTAAAAATACATTTCCATGAGCCCAAAGAGTTGTCATTTCAATTTTTTTCATACTATTTAGATGTCTCTTCTAGTCACCATTCACAGCTGCTATGAATTAGACTTTCAGAGGTGTTTGCTAGAAGTAGACTTTCAGAAGACTCAAGTGTCACACTGCTTTTCACTTACTGGTGTCAAAATAGTGTGCACGTATGGAATTATTACTCAATGGCACCTGGATAAGATGAGCAAAGTTTCAACCTGTCAGTTATTTCTCTTTTCTCTTCTGCGACTCCCTTCATTTCTTTAGTCCTTCTTTAGTTTCGATATTTCTTACTTCACAGTGAATTTATCATCGTATTTTAAATCCATATCAAGTATACCATGCACTTTAACAATCACATTCATGCTATTTGCACCATGTACAGTAGCATACATATATATGAAATATGTTACAGGTCACTGACTTCTGGTCAACTGACACTGGTGAACTGCATCTTGTCATCTATTTCTGATCTTCATGAATGAAAATTATATGCCTGCTAATGCTGAAATTTACAACTGTGATCTCGACCTGAGTTTTCATCCATCAGCGTGGTGAAAGGGTAAGACACTTATATGGTTTTTTCTTTTGTTTACGAAGTATGTTCAATAAAAAATCTTAAAATTTTCCTTTGTCGTATGTGAAAACCAAATGTGTCTCACAGTTAATACCACATAACTACACATTGATTTGTGGGAGAAAGGGAAAGGTAAAAAATTTAGCAGAAATCA
This sequence comes from Schistocerca piceifrons, assembly GCF_021461385.2. NCBI lineage: Eukaryota > Metazoa > Arthropoda > Insecta > Orthoptera > Acrididae > Schistocerca > Schistocerca piceifrons. The sequence goes on along the minus strand of NC_060139.1, from coordinate 717,247,823 downwards.
GCAAGGGCAAGATACACTGGATTCAATGCCAAAGCATCAACTACAACAAAAGTGGTGTTTCCCATATCAAGGACACCAAAGATTAAAGCTAGAATGCACAAAATTTCAAATCAGTAAATGTTTCCAGCGAAGGAACAACATATGAAAATACCAACACAACATTTGGAGATTATCTGGTGGACAGGAAGAGCAGCAATCTGCAGTTGTGCAATGAATGACAGCTAGCTTTAGATGTAGAAAAATGTAAGTGAATGTGGATCAGTAGGAAAAACAAAACCATAATGTCTGGTTACAGCATTAATAGTGTACTGCTTGACACAGCCACATTGCTTAAATATCTGGGCGTAATGTTGCGAAGCGATATCACGTGGAACGAGCATGTGAGGATTGTGCAGGGGAAGACGAATGGTTGACTTTGGTTTATTGGAGTGATCTATTCTTGAGTACTGTTTGAGTGGTGGGATCCACACCAGGTCAGATCAAAAGAAGACGTCAAAGCAATTCAGAAGTGAGCTGCTAGATTTGCTACCAGTAGGTTTGATCAGCATGCAAGTCTTATGTATATGCTTCAGGAAACTCAAGTTAGGATCCTTGGAGTGGGGAAAAAATCATTCATTTGAAGAACACTACTGAGAAAGTTTAGAGAGCCAGAATTTGAAGTTGACTGCAGAATGATCCTGCTGCCGCCAACATACATTTTGTGTAGGGATCATGAAGATTAGATATGAGAAATTAGGGCTCGTTTGCAGGCATAGAGACACTCGTTTTTCCCCTGCTTTATCTGTGAGTTAAACAGAAAAGGAAATGATTGGTAGCGGTACAGCATATCCTCTGCTACGCAGCGCGGCTTTCAGAGTATGTATGTAGATGTAAATGGTGATTACCAATTATGCAGTGGAATACAAAATGTAAAACAATTGGAATCTTGTAACAAACAACACTGTGCCTTAAAAGGCATCTTATTTGAAAGTAAACACTTCCATCTTTAGAATCTGTCCATCAACTCCACCAAACAAGGACCTCATACAGTTTGTGGGATACTGCAGTGCCTGTGTTGTCCGGAAGCATGATGCAGTGTTGCTTTGGGCATGCATATATGTCTGAAGGAGCAGGCACTGCAGTGACTATAGCTGTATGAAATACATGAAATGTATTTGCAGTTGTGAATATGGACAACCACCAACAGTAACGTGCAAGTTGTAGACACGTGGTTGATGACATGGAAGTTTGGGTCTGGCTGTGAGGCATGCTTGGATAGCTTGCGATAAGTGGGAAATCCGGGTTCAAGTCCCGGTCTGGTACAAATTGGTGTCATTCTGTTATATAGCTGACTGATCTCAATATTTGCAGCTGCAAATACATTTCACGTATTTCGTACAATCTGTTACCATAGGCCAAACAGGGATTTCTGATTTCAGGTCAGATGGGGAATTTAAACCAGAGGCAGTCTTGACAATGTAATATTCACAGATGCACATTTATATTAATCTGTGCCACCTGCAGAACTTTAGGGATCTCTTGGACACTCAAGTGTGCACTAGTTGCAAGGAGCAACAACTTAGCTAGTAAAGTAGGTGTCACATGTATATGAACGTTTTAAATTTTATTTTATACTTCTCGTCACAGATGTATTTTGTTCCACCTGGTTATACCTCCCAGAAAGGAAAGTCTCTGTTGTAGACTAACCTCAGAAAAGGATGTAAATATTCAAGTGTCTCAGATGGGAGAAAAGGTGAAACAGACAACTAGCAGACTGCAGCAGTTCGAGATTCGTATCACAACAGAAACACACCCAATGGGTCACCAATTTTGTTAATTATACACATAATTGCAGTATATACTTAGATGTAACAAATGCTGCACTAGTATGAAGTGGTTCTCTATAGTTTTCAAGAAATCTAGAGCCATAGTTTTATGAGCCTGTTGAATACCATACAAAAACACCAGCTGTTGAGCAGCAACACTACTGCAACCAACCTACAAGTCTGTCTGTACAGTATGTACTGAATACAAGTCTCAATATTTTGTTTCTAATCTTCTATGAAACACTTATATTGCTACAACAAACCATGATTCTTCAGAAAGGAACAGCAATGATAATTATAGTGGGACATTTGTGGTGAGGTATAATAAGGAAAAGTGATGAAATAAACATTTATTTATTGATACATTCACATGTATTTAAAAAAGTTACTAAAGTCAGTGATTCTTCAATGTTACTGGTAGGCAGACAGCATTCATTTTATAAGTGACGCCTTCTGATATACACTTTCAAATTCTTAATAAAAATACCAGATAACATATTGCATTACTATTTACAAAGAATGGCAGTTCAAAATACTTTTTGATGGAAACCATGTGAATTTCAACATAGGAGCTGTCAACTGATACAGTACTGGAGACTGAAGAATAATGGAATCTTCAAGAGATGATATTTCTCTCTAGCCCTGCAGCAATGTAGAAGTATTCTGCAGCTACTTTAGAAAATTTTTTATTTCTATTCTGCTACCTTAGTTGGTAACACTAACGCCACTGCAGACAGCTCGTGCTCTTCTACGGTATTCAAGAAGCTCATAAGACTTTAAACATTAGTTTCTTGAAAATGCTTGAGAAGCACTTCCTACTTTATATGAATATTTACATCTAAGTACAGGGTGTACATAAAATCCCTTTTAGTTATTTATTGCACAAGAAATAAACATTGTACAGATGTCAACCATATTGCATTTTGAAGAGAAACTCTGAAAGTTTTTCTTACAAACATTCGATATGCAAACCATGAGTGACGCGGCAGATGTCAATACAGTAATGGAATTCTTGCCATACCCGTCCCAGCATGACATCATTGACTGTGGCAGCCGCTTCCCGTATTCTCTCCCGGAACTCTGTTACATCACATGGTAGAGGCAGCACATAAATCAGATCTTTAATCTGTTCCCACAGAAAAAGATACATGGAGTGAGATCTGGTGTTTTTGTCAAACTCCAATATACAGAAAGCTCGCTCCATATCTGAACTTGCCGTGTTTGCGATTAGCACTGACTATTGGGGGGGGGGGGAAAAAAAAAAAAAAAAAAAAAAAAAAAAAACCTTTCAGGGTTACTCTTCAAAATGACATAATGTATGATATCTGTACAATGTTTGGTTCTTGTGCAATAAATAATTGAAGTTGTTCCCGGACTTTATATACGTGTTATAACGATGCAAAAGGTGACCAAAATCTGTGACCCGTTAGATTTATGCTTGCATTATCAGTTATTAACAGTAGTATACTTGGATGCTTTTGGATGCCAAATAGTCACAGTTTTCAAGAACACTGTCGAATTCAATGAAATGGCATTGATTTGGAATGCATAATGAACTTGATTAAAGTAAGCATTGAAGGAGGTCCAAAGATTGTAGCTAGTGACTTCTAGTGGTCATCAATCTGCCTAAATGCTGGAAAGTGAATTTGTAGATGATAGCATATAAATTTCTCAGTCAAATCCTAGTAATAAGAGGTAATCTGAAACTGCTAGCAAATGATTTGATGATACAATGGCCTAGTACTTACAGCGGGGAAAGAGATTTGGACACAGTGGTACTATATGTGTTTATTGTAAAGTACCTCTGTACTACATGTGTTTATTGGAAGATACCTATAGCAATTCAATAGTTGATGGATTCAAATTCTTAAGCTCAATCAATAAAAAGCTATTTATAAGGCTGTTGCAATAGCAATTATTACTTGTGTTGAAAAATATTTTAAGAGTTGGAAGTAAGTGTTTTGTTCAGAAAATCAGACAATTAGCGATATGATTCTTGAACTTTTTCTGGCATATATCCTGTATGACAAATTCACAGGAGTATGTTCAGATGTCACGGTAGACACGCACAATCTTTTAGTAACAAACTGAACTGTGGTTCTCCGACATGTGGAGGAGCTGATGACTGGAGTGTGCTCATTTTATACCTTTGAACTTCTCCTAACAGATCTGCAGCATCAGACCAGGTGACCTGCAGTAGTGTAAAGCCCATTACTGCACTTAGCTCATTATGACTGTTCAGGACCCCCGGAACTTCTAGGCTGATCTTGCCTTTCGACCTTCGCATTTTCATTGCATACTACTTGCGTATGCTTAAACATAACTGCAACAAATTTATTCCCATGATTTAATTTAATAAATATTATAGTTAAATGGCTGAGCCACCATTATAAGTAAACATAACCTGGTACAGTTTATTTTTGTTAAGAAATTTTTTAAAGAAGTTTTCCCATTTGCATCCACTAAACGGCAGAAATGAATTAAAGCTATACATTCACAATCTTCTACATAACCTGAATATAGCTGCCTTCACAACAGAAAACATCCACACTCAGCACATTTTATGCTGTCGAAAGATGTTTTTGTACAATTATCCCTTTTAATATCGCACAGTGTTATGTAAAGGACTGATTTAATTCAGACTTCAAGGCTTCTTTGTCCTCCCACACTATACACGGTGTCCCAGAAGGAACGGTCAATATTCAGGAATTTTACAGGAATGATCATTTGAATCAAAAAAGTCTAGTAAACATGGACTCTAAAATGCCTACCCTAAGAGCCGTGAGCACTTTTTCATCTTTGATAATATGAAACAAATCTTCTCCAACAGTATCTTCACTTTCTGTATTGTGGTGGTAGCAGTAGCAAGGACCAAAACATGGAAAAAGTCCAGTAAGCATGAGTTCCTGAGCACAAACCTTCACACTTGGAAGTCCGTTCACTCAAAAGAAATTTGGGCCCACAAAATTAGCTATTTATGCTATTATCTAAAATATTACTGCCACATTTTTGGTTGACATATACGAGGGTTGGAACTTAAATAGTGGCAACTATTTATTCACAACCAATACAAAAGAGTTATTTATTTGCACCTGTTACTGTCCTTCAAAGAAGTCACCAGCATTGTGTAAAACACATTGCCAGCAATGTGGAAGGTGTAGGATATCGTTAGCAGAGCCTGTTCTGTTGACGGTGCGAATGGAGTGGTCGAATCCCTGGAACAGTTCTGAAGCGAATGCCACAAAGTGGTTCCTTCATGAGGGAAAAAAAAAAAAAAAATGTATATATGGAGAAGTCTCAAGTATTCTCGCGTGTAGAGAGGTACATTGCAATCAGGGCAATACCAAGCTCCCCTGTGTGCCAAACCAAGTCTCGAACTCGGGATCTTTGCCTTTCGCAGGCAAGTGCTCTACCAACTGAGCTACCCAAGCACGACTCACGCCCCGTCCTCACAGCTTTACTTCTGACAGAAGCTCTCCTGCTTCTTGCAGGAGAGCTTCTGTAAAGTTTGGAAGGTAGGAGATGAGGTACTGGCAGAAGTAAAGCTGTGAGGACAGGGCGTGAGTCGTGCTTTGGTAGCTCAGTTGGTAGAGCACTTGCCCGCGAAAGGTGAAGGTCCCACATTTGAGTCTCGGTCCGGCACACAGCTTTAATCTGCCAGAAAGTTTCATATCAGCACACACTCCGTTGCAGAGTGAAAATCTCATTCCAGGGCAATACCAGTTTATTGCTTTCCTGCTTTCCTTGTAGTAAATTGTCTCGTGTCCTCCAAACAAATCTCAGAAAATTGTGTTGGATGCAGCTTCATCATGAGATTCATTTGTAAAAAAGATAAGATTAAGACAAATAAAACACAACTAAATTTTTGTTATAGCAGCAATATCTGGAGCAACAATATTGGTTGCACTTGAGTAGGTTAACAAGGCAATTATGAATCATCATCTACATTATAATGATTCTGGAAAATCCTAGATTGAATGTGAAAAATGGAAATAGTAAAGGCCTAACCTACCGTCTATTGAAGATGTTGGTTGTGGTGCTAGAACAAATATACGTGTGCGTTCTCTAAAGAAAAATGCAAATTTGTCAGCTGTAGCCATGTTCCAGCCCTGCATATGCATTTCACTCTTCAGTGACTTCAGTATAAGGTGAATGATTATATTTTACCAGGCCACCATCTGTACTCCAGAATTTTATAGTTATTCTTGCCTGATTATATTTTACCAGGCCACCATCTGTACTCCAGCATTTTATAGTAATTCTTCCCAGAGACACAGCTGATAGTGCTGTGTTGTTGCTGATAAATGTGAGATCTAATCTGTGGTGTGACACTTTGTACAACAAGCATGGTTCATTACCTCTGTGTTGGCACATGCTTTAATGCAGGTGCTCATTTTTCCATCACATATTATAAAGGATTTCTAATATTAAAATGTATTGTATTATTAATGTTGAAATGAACTGTCTCTCTAAGGGCTCTCGGTCACAAGTCTAATGATCTAATCAAGTTACTGGAAGGTTTAATTAAATTAATTAATATTCATTTTTCTATGTTGTTTCATTTATAATTCACTAGACACTTTACCTGGAGGTCCATGGAATGTAAACGTCTCGTTGGTATTGTTGGCATAGCGAATTTCCACCTGGTATGTTGTCTTGGTGTCATGCCGTCGGTCAACAGTGTCTGGCAGCCATTTTTTGTACCTAAAGAAAATCACATTATGCCAATACATATGACAAAATAAGCATTTTCTATAATGAAAAGATCCACTCCACACCTAAACCGGTCTGTCCACTGTAACACAGCGGAAATGTCAAATTTTTGGCTTTTTAAATATTTTATGCAATGATACGGCAGTACACTCAGAAGGAATTTAATAAAATCGTCACTAGCTGCAGAAGTCTATGGATTTTGGCCAGTTGCAGAAGTCTATGGATTTTGGCCAGTGCAGACTGGTAACACTAAAAAGATAATTTGCGCCCACTCCCCACACCCACCCACCACCCACCCAACAAAAACACACACACACACACACACACACACACACACACACACAATTAACAATGAACTGATCAATTATCCAATTTGGATTTTAGTTGTAACAGAGGTTTTTGGTTCTTTAGAGTTAGATCCAATAAACAGCTGTTCCTTGTGGCAAGTTCTTCACTGCTGTAAGGCAAAAATCAGCACCTTACAGACTTTGACAAGATGTTTAAGTACCCACTGTTTTATGTGGTTTACTTTAATGTGCAGTAGATGGGTTGGTCTTCACTAATACATATGAAGTTGGATGATTATAAGATTCAAAATGCTGAATGTTGTGATCAAGATCTGCTACACTCGTTCAGTACTTACAAATTTTCTCGTAATGCCAGGGTGCAGTACTTACCAGAAACTGCTAATATTTAGTAGTACAAAGAATCAAGAAATGCCCCTACTTATGTCCAAAAATATTCACTCTACAACACATGTTTAATTGGGTGAAAGGCCAACGTTTGAAATATTTAGGGAATAGCTTGAAACTTTTGAAATCTGCAAGTTGGCCAAAAGCCACCCTCCTGGATGTAGGTCGATTGACATTTATACTGATTTCTGATGCTGGAAGTTAGTGGCTGATAAAATTATTCTTTGAATACATTGAGCTTATTCAAAATAAGGCATTCTTGAGTGTTGAAAGTGGGCCAGTTTTTCCCAACTTTGTATGCTGTGTTGGGACTAAGAACAAGCTCCTTTGAACAGTGTACTGTATTACATCGAGGAGCTCTTAGCCAGATGGAAGAGTTGCTAATGGAAAAACTGAAAGTTTTGTTTCAGTGAAAAGGAGACACTATAAATGTTGCCATGTAAATATAAAGTGGTTTTCCCTTAGTGTAACTCTCAAATTACGTAGCTTTGGGATGGATTAGCTGTTTTTTGTTTTGTCTGATATTCCTGTGGAGATAACTATGAATGAGATAGAGTTGATGCACTGATTGTTGGACATGTACATCTTCTAGTCCATCTATTGGCTTCAGAATCTTTCTGAGAGCAATTAGATAGCCACAATGCATGTCTCTTTGGAGTAAGTGTAATGACTTTTTTAAAACTTTGCCTTGTGTGTCAATCAGAATCAAAATGATGTTAGAAGTGTAAGGGTGATGAGAATTGATTCGAGTCCACAAATAAACTTTTACTTGCTCATCAGCGATGTACTATATCACAATTGGTCCCGTATACTGCCCACTATGAGGTATGCATGGATTTTTGCAGTGGATACACGTGACACTTTGCATAATATCAAGCAGGACACTCCATGGTTAGTGTTTACAAAAACTGACTTTATTACTACAACCACAAATACAAACACTGTAGAACAGTGTTAAAAACATTTGGTTCACAAACAGTGAAGAAGACAATGTTATTCAGTGCAAAAACAAGGTATCTTCTTTCTCCGATTGGTGTTGAACTGTTGAAAAAGGTTCACAAACCAGAAATGCTCCACTCTCATGTTTTATGTTCAATTGCCAAATCATATTTACATACTAATTTTGAAATTTCTTGATGAATAGAACACAGCTAACAAAAACGTTCTGAATTACATCCATTTATGCTTCACACTACAATGAACATTTTATGTTACTGGAAGTGTTATCAAATACACTACTGGCCATTAAAATTGCTACACCAAGAAGAAATGCAGATGATAAATGGGTATTCATTGGACAAATATATTATTCTAGACTGACATGCGATTACATTTTCACGCAATTTGGGTGCATGGATCCTGAGAAATCAGTACCCAGAACAACCACCTGTGACCATAATAACGGCCTTGATACGCCTAGGGCATTGAGTCAAACAGAACTTGGATGGCATGTACAGGTACAGCTGCCCATGCAGCTTCAACACGATACTACAGTTCATCAAGAGAGTGACTGGTGTATTGTGACAAGCCAGTTGCTTGGTCACCATTGAGCAGATGTTTTCAATTGGTGAGAGATCTGGAGAATGTGCTGGCCAGGGCAGCAGTCGAACATTTTCTGTATCCAGAAAGGCCTGTACAGGACCTGCAACATGCGGTCGTGCATTATCCTGCTGAAATGTAGGGTTTCACAGGGATCGAATGAAGGGTAGAGCCACGGATCGTAACACATTTGAAAATTAATGTCCACTGTTCAAAGTACCATCAATGCGAACAAGAGGTGACCTAGACCTGTAACCAATGGCACCCCATACCATCATGCCGGCTGATACGCCAGTATGGTGATGAGGAATACACGCTTCCAATGTGCGTTCACTGCGATGTCGCCAAACATGGATGCGGCCATCACGATGCTGTAAACAGAACCCGGATGCATCCGAAAAAATGACATTTTGCCATTCATGCACCCAGGTTCGACATTGAGTACACCATCGCAGTCGTTCCTGTCTGTGATGCAGCGTCAAGGGTAACTGCAGCCATGGTCTCCGAGCTGATAGTCCATGCTGCTGCAAACGTCGTCGAACTGTTCGTGCAGATGGTTGTCGTCTTGCAAATGTCCCCATCTGTTGACTCAGGGATCAAGATGTGGCTGCACAATCCGTTACAGCCATGCGGATAAGATGCCTGTCATCTCGACTGAGAAGGCCGTTAGGACCCAGCACGGCATTCCGTATTACCCTCCTGAACCCACCGATTCCATACTCTGCTAACAGTCATTGGATCTCAATGAACGCGAGCATCAATGTCGCGATACGATATTCTGCAATCGTGATAGGCTACAATCCGACCTTTATCAAAGTCGGAAACGTGATGGTACACATTTCTCCTCTTTACACGAGGCATCACAACAACATTTCACCAGGCAACGCCGGTCAACTAGGTGTCGCCACCGGCGCCAACTTTGTGTGAATGCTCTGAAAAGCTAATCATTTGCATATCACAGCATCTTCTTCCAGTCAGTTAAATTTCACGTCTGTAGCACATCATCTTCATGGTGTAACAATTTTAATGACCAGTAGTGTATTTGGCCAAAAACAAAAATTGATATATTGCGTAGTAGCCTACAAACAAATTTATGGTCATTCGAATTGTTCGGTGCAGATAACTTGGCAAAAGTTCAGTAGATGTCAGTTTTCTAAACAGGATGGAAATTATGTTGTTTATGTTTCCCATAGCAAATGTTTTGCTCTCCTTTCCTTCATCTACACTACGAGGAATGTGAAGGCATATTTATGCAGAAAACTCCAACACATAAGTTATGAAGCACTTCCATTTTCAGAGAAAGATCTACGAGGTGAAGAAGTTCGTATTTTATGTCTGGCACTTGTACGCAGTTCGCAATCCAGATGGTTTTCATCTTACAAGAGTGCAACATTCAAAGCCAAGCTGATGAAATACAGCATTGGTGAGGCCACAGGTGTGAGTACTTGTTCATAAAGAGCAGATACATGGACTGATCCACAAAAGAGTTATGTATATATAAATGGACAATTTGCTGACCTCGACTGGACACAGAAATATGTGTTGGTGACAATTCCCTTCCCCTAGAAGGAAAACATCTGGAGGTTTTACTGATACTTGGATTACTGAGATAATGTTTGATTTAAGGGCTTTTGAAATTTTTGTTGCTGTTAGAGTTATAATTTCTTAAGCAATAACATTAACACCAGTGCTGACAGATATTCATAGGTAAATCTGAATTAATAAAGCAAAACATGTCACAGCAATAGAGCAGCAAGCATGCCAAATCTAGTGGCCCTTGCCCTCCCTATGATTTCTCTTCAACCACAGTAACCTCACTTTGAGCATCCACACTTGAACCTCGAGAATGTCACGCCCTATTTGAGTCTTCCTGAGCAAGTACAAAGGGAGCAATACTCTCAATTTCGTATAACTCATAACTTGGCTCATGTTCCCTTACACAATTACTTCATTTAAAATGTGTGCTGTGGGACAACTTTCATTAAACATCAAATGTCCTGCTCCCAAAGATAGCGGCAATACCAAAGGTAACTTTAAAAGATATGGGTTTCAACACATTTGGCAGCATCATATACAAATTATTAGGGAGTAAAAATGCTATCCTTGCCCATTTTTGGCTCATTCTTTCATGTGAACTCAGTTAACACCTGTGCATCTTGCGCCTAGTTGCTGTTCTACTGTACTTGCCCCACATGCAAGTAGAGGTATGTGTGTAGGGTTGCTCGGCTCTTCCTGAACACATGCATGCGAGTGATTCCATTCACACCTGTGTTCATGTTGGGTACCCTTGCTTCCGTGTGGGGTAAGCTACAGCGACTAGCCGCAATGCGCACAGGTGTAAACACAACTTTATAAATGCTACTGATTCGCCTGTTAGTAAGGCTCATCCCATAAACGAAAAACAAACTGGGATCTACCAACATAGTTTCTGCAGAAACAGATCCAAATTAGATTGTTTATTCACTCTGACAAACTACTGAGATGGCATGGGAATTCAACGCAGATGTTTCTTACTGTAATCCTTATTTAAAAAAGGCCTATGGTAGCATATATTGTCATGACACTGCTGAGCTTAATGAGGGAAACTGAAATACCCTTTTAATTATCAGATTAGTTAAAACGTGTACAAACAAAACTTTATGCCATCTAAAGACACTGAAATTTTAAGATGTATACTGGATTGAGACAAGGGGATGATATTTCATCTATATTAGTTAATCTAATCTTAGAGAAGAGTGATAGGGAATTTACTAAAACTAATCCACAAGACATTCAGCTGCAGGGTGTGAACAATACTAGATTTGCGTATACCCTGCTGGTAAGTAGTTCCAAAACTATTTTAATCAGAATGACACGGAACTACTATGAAATGGTGTGTGTGTGTGTGTGTGTGTGTGTGTGGGGGGGGGGGGAGGGGGGATTGGGGGGGGGGGGGGCAAGACAATATCTGGTCATAAGTCTGAAAATGTGAAGTGATATTCCTTTGACTGTCGATGAATTCATTTTCAAGTCAATCAACCACTTCACATATTTAGGTAGTATTTTAGCAAAGACAAGATGACAGCTATAGAAATTATGTCCATTTAGCAACAGCTAGCAGAACACTTTATAGTTATATCAGTATGTTAAGGAAAAGATTACTTAGCACTGATTTCAAAATTTGCCTTTATCAGTTAGCCATGTTATCAGTGATATATGGAATGGAGCTTTAATTTATAAAAAAAAAAAAAAGCAGGAAGAAAAATTATTAATATTTGAAAGAAAAATATTAATAATTTTTCTGGACATGTTACTGATGGAAAGGAGAAGTGTGGAAAAAGAAGAATTACGTGAGCTGTACAAATACCATTTGACAAAGAGCTAAAAAAGAGAAGGTTGATCTGGGATGGTCACGTAGTAACAATGTCAGAAAACAGCTTGCATAAATAGCGTTCTATAGGACAATAGTCGAAACGAGAGGAAGAGAAAGAAGCAGAAGTAGTTGGTGAGACAACATTTGCTATGACACAGATAAGATGAACAATAACTCAGAATGGACAAGCAAGGAACTCTTCATAAAAAACAGAAGAGGATTGTAGAACAAGCATATGGTCAGTAAAGGACTTAGGCACATGTAAGTAACACACAGCAAATAAGTAATGTGTAGATTAAGATACTGGTAATTTATAAGATACTATTTGTAAAGTCATTAAAGAATAAGTGAGGAAGACACAAAAGAAACTGATGTTGCAAATGTTTGTTGATCACTTACAAAGCAGGACCCATTTTAGTGCACAGTCTTTCTTCCACCATTCAAAACATCCCTGTATGTCATTTTCTGTGAGGCCCCATAGGAGTGCTGTGTTCATCTTTTGTGTCTCACCAGAATGCACGAACACAATACTGTACAGCGCTTGTCCACTACCACTTATTTTGATTAAACTTGTCTCATGATTGGACACAGTTTAGGGTTGAAAATCAGTTGCACGCTAATATCAATAACAAAAAGTTCCTCAGTAGTTTAAGCTGTGTCTTCCTTTTACGTTGAGGTAATTATCCCATGAATGCCAAAAATGTAGGTGACTGTAGAGTTTTATTTCAAACTTTCTAAATCTACTTTCTTTGCCTCCAATTAATGCTTCTAAAATGAAAGTCAATCAATTCTTTAACATGTTTATTATTACTACATTATTTTTATTCTTACACTTCACAATCCCATTCCACTCCCACCCCCACCCCCTCCAGTGAGTTCTGTAAACTTTTTCATGTATTTTACAGCATTGCTTTACAGGTAATATTCAACTAAATAAAATTCAAATAAATAAATATTCTTACCAGATTATTAAGTGAATGTCTTAGCTGGCGTGACTTGGTCTATTGACATCTTGGATCATAAATGTCATTTGTCTTTTGTTATGATATGATCACATTAATTTTTATTTGTGTGATCTCAAAGTTATTTTTTCACAGCTTTTTTTGACCACTTAAACTAAAGTGATGCTATCAAAAGATAACTTTATAAGATAACACAAATAAAAAGTAAAAATATAAATAATGTGATTGTATCATGATAAAAAGACAAAAGACATTTACACTCCAAGATGCCATATGGAGTACATCATATCAGCGAAGACATACACTTGATAATGGCAAATCACTGAAACAAGCCATCGTGTAACGTGTGTCACCTTGACCCTTACGAGAATTCAAAAAGCATTTATTCACATTCTGAAAACTGAGGTATGGTTCTCTTCATAAACTAGTTTTGGTAATTGTTCTAATTGATGAGATACGTAATAAGCCATCTTCTTTTTAAGAAAATTACATTTAAGCAATGGTATAGTTGACATAAATTAGTGAGAGCTTTGGAACCTAACACACATTTTCAATTGGTATAAACCCAAAAGCATCATTTCTAAATTGGTTAGTAGTAAGGACTATGTTTACTAATGTTTTCTAATTTTCCTTCTTAAATATTATCCTTTATATCTTAGTCACATAAGGTTTACTAAAAAGATTAAAGATGAGTAAAGAATAAATTAACAAAATGGCAAAGAATATAATGCATGACCATAGAACAATTTAAACATGGCTCTTCCTAAAGTAAGTCATATATTTTATCACAGCTCCACCTTAGCTGTTATGTTAAATGACCTTGGGGTAAACAAAGAAACAGACTAAGAACAGGTAACTGTTTCTTCGCCTTCTTATTCTTTTTGTCAGCAAATAATAAGATAAATGTATAAATGTGGAAGACTGTTAAGTCCATTATAGATATAACACAAATACAAAATGACTGTAGGGTGAGATATTGTCAAAGGTCAACCATAGCAGTTGGTGAAAAGAATGTCCAACATGTCCTTCTGCATTAATGTTATACAAAAGTGTGGAAAAACGTCTTGCATAGAGTGATTTAGGAGCTGTATACAATTCACAACTGACGGAAACAGTTTTCAACAATCTACACTGTGATTTCTAGACACTTTGTCATTTCTCAAAATTGGTTAGTTTCACTTTCTGTGTTAATGTTTGTAACAGTACCTCTTGAGAACGATCTCAGGTGATTGTTCACACAGTCTCAAATGGAATACTACACTACTGGCCATTAACATAGCTACACCACGAAGATGACGTGCTACAGATGCGAAATTTAACTGACAGGAAGAAGACGCTGTGATATGCAAATGATTAGCTTTTCAGAGCATTCCCACAAGATTGGCGCCGCTGGTGGCGACACCTACAACATGCTGACATGAGGAAAGTTTCCAACCGATTTCTCATACACAAACAGCAGTTGACCGGCTTTGCCTGGTGAAACGTCGTGATGCCTCGTGTAAGGAGGAGAAATGCGTACCATCACGTTTCCAACTTTGATAAAGGTCGGATTGTAGCCTATCGCAATTGCGGTTTATCATATTGTGACAGTGATGCTCGCGTTGGTCAAGATCAAATGACTGTTAGAAGAATATGGAATCGGTGGGTTCAGGAGGGTAATACGGAACGCCGTGCTGGATCCCAACGGCCTCATACCACTAACAGTCGAGATGACAGGCATCTTATCCACATGGCTGCAACGGATCGTGCAGCCACGTCTCGATCCCTGAGTCAACAGATGGAAACGTTTGCAAGACAACAACCATCTGCATGAACAGTTCGATGACATTTGCAGCATCTTGGACGTTACATTTCTGATGTTTTACGACCCGTGGCTCTACCCTTCATTCGATCCCAGTGAAACCCTACATTTCAGCAGGATAATGCACGACCGCATGTTGCAGGTCCTATACAGGCCTTTCTGGATACAGAAATGTTCGACTGCTGCCCTGGCTAGCACATTTTCCAGATCTCTCACCAATTGAAAACATCTTGTTAATGGTGGCCGAGCAATTGGTTCGTCACAATACGCCAGTCACTACTCTTGATGAACTGTGGTATCGTGTTGAAGCTGCATGGGCAGCTGTACCTGTACATGCCATCCAAGCTCTGTTTGACTCAATGCCCCAGGCGTATCAAGGTCGTTATTATGGTCACAGGTGGTTGTTCTGGGTACTGATTTCTCAGGATCCATGCACCCAAATTGCGTGAAAATGTAATCACATGTCAGTCTAGAATAATATATTTGTCCAATAAATACCCATTTATCATCTGCATTTCTTCTTGGTGTAGCAATTTTAATGGCTAGTAGTGTACTTTGTTTTGTTATTTCACATGCACTGCATCTTTATTTATAGAAGTGTACTCTCTTGTTATCCTCACATTCAACATCATGCACAATTTTATGAGATTTTTCTTTCATGCCATTTCAAATAAGCTGGCCTCTCCAAACTCCTCTACTGTGCTGTTGTTTGTGAAGAACAAGATGTTAGTCCTTTTTCCGTTACCAATATATCACACTGAATGGAAGGAATGAAAATCTGAGGTATACCGAAGTTAATGATTCAGCGGTTCTTCTTTGACCACAAAATAGAGACTTTGGTTTCCGACTAATCTGTAGTGTCGCCTGAGATCTAGGTTGGCTTTGGAAGGTGATAACTTGGGGTCCTGGTACTTTGATTGTTAAAAATACATGTGCTTGAGTGGCATCCAATCAATATACCAGTTAATATAATCACTGGTCAAAGCTGATGGATTGTGTTGCTTTGCTAAATGCTTACCAATTCTGCTCTTGTTCGTATGTCATTTTTGTTTCAGAATAAGTTTTACGTCACATACATAACATGCCCCACCATATTAAGTTTAACTTAGTGATAAAAATTAGATGCAGAATGTTTAACTTACATACTACTGCAACTGATAATCGACATCTACCAAAACAAATTCTGGTTAACAGTTACAATTACACAAAATCTGTAGAATCCAGCAGCAGCTACAAAACTAATGTGGTCTTACTATTAGATGAAAAAGTAACTATTCTGGCAAAGTTTTAGCATCATTAACAAGAGGAGGGGGGGGGGGGGCTTCTTGCCATGAAACAGTATCATTGTAGTGGCAACATTAATACAATAGTGGAAAACCCTGGGTGGAATACAAAAATATGAAATGAGTAAAGGTGATATCTCACTGTATTGTGGAAGTATTGAATGGCAGGTGTGCACATAAACAGACACTGGGTCATGGTACCTCAAAACAGACACTGGGTCATGGTACCTCAAAACAGACACTGGGTCATGGTATCTCAGTTTATAATCTTCTTCTACATGCACAGACATACACAGTAAGACTGTCCTGCTACAGTGGGAGACACTGTAGTTGTATTTATAACTATGTACTGTGAAGAAAAACTACATATTGTAATCTGAGTTACCATGTTCTTGTTCTTGTATATGCGCGTATCCACCACTCAACAGCTCCACTATAATTTTTCACTTTTACTATTACTTTTCGGTTTCATAGTATTCTGAATTTTATTTCAATTTTGCATAAACATCTCTAAATTATACAATGCACTGTATGTTCAAATGATTGGAGTGTGATTCTTCATTACTGTTCTTAAGAACAAGTGGAAATAAAGAAAATAAATTAAGTTTTGCTTACCATTCATTGATCTTGTAGTACTCAGAAGTGTAGTCCAAACTTAGACTATCATTGGGGATAGCACCTAAGTCCTGCACAATGAATGTTCGGAGTGTAGATGTCCGCTCCAAATGTATCGGATCATTGAAGTCGTCACCCCTTCAAAAAGGCAAAGCAAATCACAATCATTACCATGTAGCCATTACCTACACTATGTACCTACATGGAAAAGAAGACATGCCTTTGTCCCATAAAAAATAATTGCATGGATGAAAATCAAGAGCACTTCTGTTAGTAAACATGCTAAAGGAATAGTTTTGTAAATGTGGGATGGCCCTTGCAGTGAATATATTAACCGAACGGGGGAAAAGTTTCAAGAAATAATTTCAGTGACCTTTCAATCAACTAATAACTTTCTGGATACATTAGGGAATTTGTTCTCTTTTCATTGCTTTATGGGAGTTGCGAAGCATTCAGGGTGGATGGTTCTTGAGATAACTGAAGGCATATTTTGCTCCAGAACATAGGCAATTTTCACACCTTACAGCTCAGAAAAATCACCTCTGATGCAGTTCTTTCAACTTGCATAGGAAACTAAATGTCTTCTTTCATCTAAAAGATACCTCAATTTTATAATATGGTCTGTGCTGTACAACGTAATTTGAAGGGTAGAGAAATCTTATTCTGCTAAGTAAACACAATGGCAAAGTACACTTTTACAATCCTTGTCTTGGTGATTAACAATTCACTTTTGGTTAATGAATAACTTGAACCAAGTCTATTTAAAGTGAGAATTTGCTACTTATTCTGGAGTTCTCATTGAACACTAACTGTTGTTGATCCACAGTGGTTTTTGACACTACCCCTCTGAAAGAAATAGTATCCCTATCACCAATGTGCTATGCTTGACAGCCAGTGAAGTCAAACCATGAGTGGTTATTTTTCTGAGGTTCCCATGCCTCAGAGTGGGCTGCTGAGCTAATATTCCCAAACCTCAAGTCAGCTGCCTAATGGATCCTAAGTTGGAATTCTATAAAACAAAATCATCTATTTGTCAATGGTGCAATGTTTAAATTTTGCACCAGTTTTCTGAATGTTCCTACCTGGGGAATACTAATGTCTGCCTAAACGTAATTCCTCAGGAACTGGCAGCTTCTCAAGAATATGCCGATCAAGGATCCAGTTAGTATCCCTCCTGGGTAGTCAGTAAAACAATCTTAAGGGTCACAAAGGTGCATGTAAATAATCAGAGCATTGTGTTCCTTGGATGTACTCTCACAAATTCTGCCAACTCATATCCTGTAGCCATAAATGAAGAAAACATAATGGCATGGCTCCAAAATTGAAACTCAGAATTCTGGTTGATTCCAAAAACTTGTTTCACTTGAACTTTTTGCAAGTAAGTTGTGTCAAACTGGTGGTTTTCTCTTGTTTTGGCAACAGTGAATGCAGAAGTAGTGTATTCTTGGCCTGTCCTAGACAATTCTAACTAAGCCTTGTCAACAAAAAGTAATTTCATTTTTGTTATGTTTTTGTGACAACTTTGTGAAAATCAAATGGCATTAGATCTGATATTCTTTTGGGCACTGTAAGTAAACACTTGTAATTAGTCATTTGAAAGGTCCTCCAACCCCATCACACACAGCTTTAAAGAACCTGGTAGCAAATGAAATCTTTATGAGGGTGGCAATTTTTGCTGTACTTTGAGCACATCCATTGCTGATGTACATAATTTTCTGCAGTTTAGTAACTGTTTCATGAAGGTGACCATTTCTGTCTTAAAAACATGAACTGGTATAGTATTACATTAGACTGTTTCACTTAGAACAAAACAATCATGATGGGATGCATAATAGTTTGACAGTTTTCTCAACGCATAATAGTTTGACAGTTTTCTCAACGAAAACATTTCACAGAATTCTGAGCAACTAAATAGCAGAGCTATCAGTTTATCGCACTTCAAGTTCTCTTTCACAGTTTTAAGATATCATGTCTGGAAGTGGTGGCTCGTAAAATTACATATTAAACCTTCAGCATGAAAGCTCCAACAAGAAGGAGCTCGTTATCAAGTGATAAACCATCTCAATAAAATTCTTTTGGATTATTTCACTATAATGATACCTGGAAGATCTTATGATGCATGATCTGTCTGAAGCCACAGACTGTAGATGGGGAAGGAACCACTCATCATCATCGTCTTCTGGGTCAACATCTTTGTAGAAGCCAGGAAAATATGATTACTGTACATCCATTCTTGTGTTGATGGCCCGTGGGTCTTAGGCTGTTCACTTACATTATGAAATGAAACACCTGCAGCCATCATTTAGAAGTTATTTAATTTTATGGAAACCAGTTTCAATGACTCAATATACCATATTTAGACCATAGCTGATGCTTAATGAGGTGAACTCTGATCCCATACACAATTCCATCAGTGGCCAATATCTCTGAACTGGCTTCAGTAGAATACTGTAACAGCAAAGTTGTGTCTGCAACCATCAACTAGTTGATGGCATTGTTACATCACTCCGTGGAAGCCAAATGATAGATGTTGGTCACTGATGGGATTGCATATACAATCAGAGTTCACACCCTAGTGTCAGCCAAGGCCTGAAGATGGTGTTCTAAGTCACTGAAACTGGTAGTCATATAAACGATAGCCGCAGGTGTTTAATTTTATCACGTTAAGGAAGATATGAGTCCAATGTCATTTTATCTTGACAAAGGCCACACTGATGAAGTGTGCAACCTGGTGACTATGCACTGCATATTGTTGTGTCAATTACAACTTGTTTAATTATTTTGTAAAATGCATTAGTTTTAAATTCTGATGAATGGTACAAACTCAGAGTGCATTCCCGATGACCCACAGCTATACACCACTTAGGTCTGAATGCACAGAATTTGGAAATGATAATTTCAGGACCAAACTTATTCCAATAAATAACAAATACTTTTTTTTTTTCAAAATGCTTAGCAACTGTTGCTTTTAAACTTTTACCCCCATCAATTAGAACAATCACATAGTCTTTTCTCCCTGGACAAAGTCTGCCAAATTCCTCATTCTTTACAAAAATACCACCACAATGACAATTTTTTACAGCATCTGATGCATTTGCCCTCGTCATAACCAAAATACTATCACCAGTTTTCAATTTTCTGGCTTTTCTTGCCATTATTTTAGAAATGCCTAATGCTACACTTGTCTTTCTGGTGGACTGTTTGGCACCAAAGTTAGAAACAGAATTTTTTTCAGTGCAACTTAAAATGCACAGTTTTACTATAGTTTTGAGCAAGAGCTCATATGAAACAATTGAGCATTTCCCTTGAGCATTTCATTTATGAAATTTTGTATGAATAAATTTTGGATAATTTTGTGCATATCTGAAAACATACAAAAACAAAATTAAGGTGTCTTGTGGAGAGGAGTGTGCCACTTCTAGCAAATATTGAGAGATCTGTATCAGAGGTAGCCCTTCTGAGCTAAGAGTGTCCACAACTGCCTAAATATTAAGGAAAAATTTTCAAATTATTTGAAGTGTTTGACACTGCTACACCAACCTTCAACGTCTCAATCTAAACTAGACCTTGGGCTATCTTACAGATCAGCATGTTACCACACCTAAGATTTTATATTCACATTAATTGCTTCCACTGACTCATACCCAAACTGACACTATCCAACTTAATCCATGCCTCGACCACACTACAGATCAGTCTGTCACCACACCTTACATTCCAAAAACCAATACAGAAAAAAAAGTGTTCTGTTCCCTTTGTATTTGAGCCTGTACATTTAGTTGACCTAAATTTCCTGCAGCAAAATCTTCCTCCAATTATCAAAAGGACCACCTACTCCTATAAATTAAATTCTGCCGATCCCACAAAGAAACCAACACGGATACAACTCTCAAAAGCAGAGCTTTTTATCACAATTACATCAGGAAATACTTTATAAGAGTGCCTCTGGTGCATATTAAATCAGATGATCTAAACTGACAGCTTTCCTTTTCAGATTAATTTTACTGACTTCTCCTTACACATATAATATGCAATCAGGTTTTCTTTTTCATTTCGTAAGTATGCTAAACAGATGACTAAAACCATTATCTCTTTACTCTCCTGAGTTCTTTTAATGGGTCTAGTAACAATATGATATACTTATCACTATCACTACTAGTCTCACAGTAGGTACTGACAAATGTGCTATAATGGCAAAGGCAATTTCTGCATGTGCATCAAATTGAAGGCGATGGAAGTATGTTTTAGGTAAACATTCATAGTTCAACAGGAAATGGGTCTGAGATCACATGCATATATGCTTCACTATCAACACCATCACTTAGTGAAGGCAAATACAATTGTTGCTTAAGCTGATATATTCATCAGACCTTAATGTTTTACACAGTAATTGTTGATGTGGTCTTCAGTCCAGAAACTGGTTTGCTGCAGCTCTCCTTGCTAGTTTATCTAGTTCTCATCATCTTTAATAACTACCACCATCTACACCAATTTCAAACTGCTTACTATATTTAAGCCTTGGGTTCCCTCTAAAATTTTAAACTTCTTCCCAGTTTCTATTACCAAACTGACAATTCCTTGATGCCTCAGGATGTGTTCTATTAAGAAATTTCTTATTTTAATCAACTTGTGACATAAATTTCTTTTTCCCCAATTCGATTCAGTATGTCCTAATTTGTTATTTGATGGATCCACATGTCTTCAGCATTCTTCTACAGCACCACATTTCAAAAGTTTCTATTTCTTCTTGTCTGAACTGCTTATCATCCATTTCAGTTCTATACAAGGCTACATGATAGGAAGTCTTTTCTGGATGTTTTTGCCTATCACTAATATTTGAATTAGAAATTAACAAGTTCCTTTTTTTTGGGCCAATATGCATTTTGTATCTTCCCTACTTGAAGCATCCTGTTATTTTGCTGCCCAAACACAAAAATTATCTACTACTCTTAGTGTCTCATTTCCTAATCTAATTTCCTGAGGACAGCTGATTTAATTCAACTATATTACATTGTTTTACTTTTATTAATGTTCTTCTTATAATCTCTTTTCAGGACACTACTCAGTTTGTTCCACTGCTCTTCCAAGTTCTTAGCCATTTCAGAGGGAATTACGTCACAGACAAACTGTAAAGTTTTTTTTATTGCTTTCCCCTGAACTTTAATTCCCCTTCCAGAATTGTCCTTGGTTTCCTCCACAGCTTGCTCAATATACATACTGAACACTGGATTTGGGCTACAACACCGTCTCATTCATTTTTCAACTCTGGCTTTTCTTTCACACCTCTGACTATTTATCACTGCAGTCTGGTCACTGTTTAAGTTTCTAAAACCTTTTGATTGCTGTATTTTATTTCTGCAACCTTCAAAATTTCAAAGAGTGACATCCAGTCCACTGTGTCAAGAATTTCTCTAACTTTATAAAGCCTGTAACCATTGGTTTGCCCGTCTTCAACCAGTTTTCTAAGTTGTAGGGTCTTGTGTATTCTTACATTTCTCTGCAACCTCAAGGTTACCCTATGCTCAGTTTTTTCATTCTGTAAATAATTTGTGTCATTCTTACATTTCTGTGTAACCCCAAGGTTATCCTCCACCCAGTTTTTTCATTCTTCTGTAAATAATTTGTGTCAATATTTTGCAAACATGAATTAATAAACTGATGGTTCGGTAGTATTAACATTTGTCAGCACCTGCCTTCTTTGAAATTGGAATTATTACATTCTTCCCGAAGTCTGAGGGTATTTTGCCTGTCTGATACATCTTGCACAGAAGATGGAATAATTTTGTCATGTCTAGCTCAACCAAGGTTTTCCAGTAACTCTGACACAATGCCATCAGTATGTTGCAAGTGTCAGTGGTAGTCAGAAAAGTTTTGTATTTAGTTGTGAGGGCATTATGTTGGAGCTAAGTAAATTTGAACATGAGCAAATGGTTGATGCTTATATAGTGTGTGCTTCCACAACCAAGGTAGGACAAGTGTTAGGTGTTTCAAGAGGTACCACATTGAAGATATATACCGCATACACTACACGGAAACCAGAAAAACATCATCTCCTAAGTCATAATATGGACAAAAGTTTGTGTTGAGCAACTGTGACAGACAGTCATTGAAGAGCTTTGTTATGGAACATTAAGAGCACAAAAGCTACAATAGTCACTGCAGAACTGGATGTTATACTCATGAACCCTGTCGGCACCTTATAACATGAAGAGAGCTTCACGAGTAGGGAATTGCAGGGCTAGCAGGAACACCAGAACCACCCACCAGTGATGCAAATTCCCCTAACAGCAAAACATGGCACCAAAGCCACAAAAACTGGACTGAGGAGCACTGGAAGAAAGTAATTTGGTCGAATGAGTCTTGTTCTACACTGTTTCAAACTTCCAGCCGAGTTTACATTCAGAGTGAAACATAGCTGGGTTCGGTGATTACTTGGGCAGCAACATTGGTATTCCATGGGTCGCATGGTTACTCTGGAAGATCGCAATACTGCCATCACATGGAACAATGTTTGTTCTCAGTGGTGATGCTGTGCTGCATGATGACTGGGCCAGTGTTCACTCAGTTTGCATCATCCAGGACTGATTTTGTAAGCATGGGGATGAAATCTGACATCTATCCTGACCACCAGTCACCAGATCTTAATATTATTGAGACTTTGTGATCTACTTTGGAGAGAAGGGTGCATGATCGCTATCCACCTTCCCCAGCATTACCTGAACTTATTACTATTTTGCAGGATGAATGATGTGATATTGCCTTGAAAACCATACCGGACCTGTATTTAACCATTCGAAGATGAATGGAAGCTGTTTCGAATGCCATTGGTTTACCTGCACCATATTAAGCAAGGTATGCATTATGGTTGCTGTGTTTCTATCTGTATCGACATCTACATGGCTGCTCTACAAATCACACTTAAGTGCCTGGCAGAGGGTTTATTGAATCAGCTTCAGACTAATTCTCTATTATTCCAATCTCGAACAGAGTGCGGAAAAAATGAACACCTTTTTTTCCCGTGCAAGCTCTAATTTACTTTATTTTATGATGATTGTATCTCCTTAAGTAGGTCAGCGCCAACAAAATATTTACACTTCGGAGGAGAAACTTGGTGATTGAAATTTCGTGAGAAGATTGCCCGTAACACAGAATCATTTGTTTTAATGATATTTATCCCAAATCTTGTATCACATCCATGACACTCTCTCCCCTATTTGTCGATAACACAAAATGCGCTGCTCTTCTTTGAACTTTTTCAATGTATTCTATTAATTCTTATCTGGTAAGGATCCCACACCACATAGCAGTACTCCAAAAGAGGATCGACAAGTGTAGTGTAGGCAGTCTCTTTAGCAGATCTGTTGCGTCTTTGAAGTATTCTGCCAATAAAACAAAAGTCTGGTTCACCTTCCTCACAACATTTTCTGCTTGTTCTTTCCAACTTAAGTTGTTTGTAATTGTAATTTCTATGTATTTAATTGAATGTATGGCCTTTAGATTTGATTGATTTATCATATACCTAAAGTTTGACTGATTCCTTTTTGTCTATCCCATATTCCCCCACCTTTCAACTTTCTCTTCTTTGCTTAGTACTCGCTTGACAGCTGAGATCTCTATATTCATATAGTTGCTTCTGTTTTCTCCAGAGGTGTATTTAATTTTGTTCTTTGTGACATTATCTTTCCCTTAGTTATGCATGCTTCTACAGTCTTGCATCTGTACTCTAGCTATTCCTGTTTAGCCATTTACACTTCCTGTCTTTTGTACTTGTGGTGCAACGATACAACACACTTTAATTACAATTCAACCAGTAGCAATGAACCAGGTTTTTATTATGCTATTGAAAATCAAACACTACCAACATGTAAAATGGAAACCTTTCTTCACAACAAAATAAGTCACTGCTTGAGAACAAGAAAATGAGAATAACTACTGTAAGGGTAACACTGCATCTCACCCATAAGAAGTTTCTCACAGTGTTTATAAAGGACGAGTCTCAACAAGGCAGTGGTCAGTGATGAGCAGTAGCTGCACTTGGTGACAGCTAGGTGGCTCGAAGAATGTATGGCAGGTGGCATCCAAAAAGGCTATGGCCAACAACACCTGCGCACAGTGGCAGCATAGTGGCTCGTGGAGCATACAGTGAAGCTAAATTGAACGAGGCTATGGTGGCAAGTGTCAACTGCACAAGGTGACAGTGAGGTGCTTTGGGAAGTGTGCTGCAGGTAGAGTCTCACAACGCTATGGTCGGCAATGCTGTGGTTGTATGCAGTTGCAGACTAACTGCTCAGAGAGACAGCTAATGTCTAGGACTGGAGCTTTGTTGGAACAGGCTGGCTATGTGTTGGGCAACTAGTTGTATATAAACCCAGTGGAAGCTTACATGGTCTTTTCTACGTGCCACTTGACTGGTGTAGGAAAATAATTCTATAATTGTGGTGCTGCCTAGCACCTGGTTGTTGTGCGGAGCTTCCTGTAAGACTGCTGGTAAAAATTTTTGTTTATCAGCAGTGAAAGTAATCTTCCGCTGATTTGGTGTTTGTTACCACTGCCAGCAATCTGATAGTATTTCGGTACAGCTTAGTTTCTGGGATATACAACATACAGGTATACAGATACAATACTTGGAGCCATCTTGAGACCCTAAAGATCAGAGGGGAGGAGGCGTGTCTCGAAGGTGAGGCAATGTGGCTCTAGTGTGGAGAAGCCAGTGACCACCAACGGTGGCACTAGTGGGCGCTGGGAAAGACAGCTGAATCAACTGCAGCCACCTCAGATGCAACAATATGGACAGGGTGTGCTGGGCAATGCGGGGATGGCTGCAGGAGTTACATGAGAGGGTGCCATGAAGAGGTGTCACTGGGCAGGGACCAACAGATAGCTGTCTGTCGTGCAGGGCATTCTCCCTGAAAACACTGCAAGTACTTGAGACATTAGTGTATGGCCATGCTGCACTACCTGTAGGTTCAAGGCCAGAAGCGGGCACGAGGCTGTGGGACGGAGACAAGTGCAAGGCCCACTGACAAAGTGACATGACCTCGTGGAGTACAGTACCTACAGAATGTTGGGCATTGGAGGCTGATGGGAACAGGGACTGACCAATGGCAGGTGCCGCACAGGGTTTCTGAACGTCAGCAGTGACTGATTAGGAAACGAATGAACCCCGAGAAATGGATGCAAAGCACAGGAGTCAGACCGGTGGGCCTTCAAATGAGTGGATAAGATGATCAGAGTTCTAACCCTTGGAGTAAATAGATGAAGAAGTGGACTCTGAGATGTGGTGCTGGAGAAGAACAAAGCAGAAGGCAGAAAGACAGCAACTGAAGAAGCGAAACTGCCGGAGCAACTGAAGAAGAGAAGCTGTCGGAGAGGCCTACGGTGTGAATGTGTCAATGGGCAGTGATGGAGCCAGCTGTGGTGGCTGAGTCGGCGGCAGTATGGTTGTATTGCAGTACTGACAAGTTTACAGGGGGTACCACATACAGAAAATACTGTCAGTGTCAATTTTTGGATGTCTGTATTCCCTTTCACCTGCTTCACTTGTTGCATTTTTATGTTTTCTCCTTCCCGTATTCAAGGATTTCTACTAGGCCTTGTCTTTGCACCTATGTAATCCTCTGCTGCATTCTGTATTTCAGTCTCCAAAATTTACCCATTCGTCTTCTATTATAGACCCGTCCCATTTCAGTTTAATGTTGTCTGATGTTCCCTCTGAAACCCTCAATCTCAGGTCCCACCTCCTTAATTTCCTATCATTCTGCAATTTCTTCAGTTTTAGTCCACAAAATTTGTCAGTCTCCACATCTGGCCATGTAAATTTCTTAAAGTCTAAAATCTGATTTCGAAACCTCCGTCTTACAGGTATCAATCAATAAAGAATTTTTCAGTGTCCTCAGGCCTATTCCATGTGTACACTTACTTTCATCATTCTTAATCTTAGTGTTAGCAGTGATTCAATAATGCTCTGTGCGAAAGTCTACCAAGTGTCTTGCTCCTGCATTTCTTTCCCTCCCTCAGGCCATGTTTCCTGCTATTTTTCCTTCTCTACCTTTTCCCAATATCAAATTCCAGTAAACCATAATAATTTTCATCTGCTGTAACTATCTCAATTGTTTTCTTTTATCTCATCATGCTTTCCTTCAATCTCTTCATCATCTGCAGAGCTAGCTGATGCTCAATCTTGTACTACTGTGGCATTTAAGTTCCTGTCTATCTTGGCTACGATAATACATTCGCTGTGCTGTTCATAGTAACTTATCCGAATTCCTTTTTTCCTATTCATTATTAAGCCTACTCTTCCATTCCCCCTATATGACTTGTGTTGATAGCTGCTGATCTGCCCGAAAGTCCTCTTCTTCCTACCACCGTAGTTCACTAATTCACACTATATCAAACTTAAACCCACACATTTCCCCATTTAAATTTTCTAACCCACCTACTCGAATAGGGGATCTAACATTCCATGCTTCGATCCATAGAATACCAGTCTTGTATGGGATCTGAATGGGGGAGCAGAGTACCTCGGGAATATTGTACCCCAGAGGGTGCCATCATTATTAAGCCAAACAGCAGAGCTGTATGCCCTTGGGAATATATGGTGGTAGTAGTTTCACCTTTCAATTATCTTTTGGTGGGACAAGCACTGCAAGGCCATGCTGGATAATGTTACACAGCCAGATCAGGCAATTATCCAGATTGTTGCTCCTGCAACTGCTGAAAAGGTTGCTACCCCTATTCAGGAGCTACAGCTTAGTCTGGCCTCTCCACAAATACCCCTCCATAGTAGTACTTGTTGTCGTTGTATCTGTGGTATAGAGAGGCACGGAAGACACCATACCCTAGCAATATCCATGGTTCATGGGAGGTGGTGTCACAGTTGTGGCATGTAAAATTTAACTGGTATCTACCTTGGTCATCATAGTGTTCCACTTCATTGCCCAATAGAAAAATGCTTTCCTACTAGAAATTCATGTATTGCAAGCTGTAAAACTGTTGGTATCCAAGGAACTAATTTCTTCCTGTGGGGTGTGGTTTGAGAAGGCAACAGTAAATGCATTCCACTGTTTACCCTAAAAAATTGTCTAGGAATACTATCAACTCATTGGATGTTTCATGTCTTAAGAAATTAAACCAAATGGAGGTTAATATAGCATAATAATAGATACCAATAATGTCAACGATCAGCAACTTAATTAGAATGATGAGCAGAATGCACTTATTGTGTCCTTGACTGTGGGGTCACATTCTGATATTGGTAACAGCTCACACGATTAATGACAGGAACCAAGTACAATGAATCACAATTCAGTTGTCAGTAGCCAATCTGACTTCTCATCCTTAATTTCATATGGTTTATAAATAAAGCTACCTGGTCTTTTGTTCTCTTAGGTTAGACTGTAACCACGTCATTTGAATTTTTGGTAAAATTAGTTAATGTAATGGTGAACATAAGATGGTGATCTGATAAATCTTGTAAAAAAGCAAGAAATTCTTTGTTTCATAAACAATTCACCTTATTCCTCAACATTATCTCCTTTGAGGGATATACATTCTAGCCTTTTCATCCCACAGAAAAAAATATTTTTTTCTCCAATTGACTGTAACTATCATTTCTTCATTTGTGCAAATTTCTTCCCAGCAAGCCAAAGTTTAAAATTATGGAACAGAAAGAAACCACTGGGGCTGTCTGATGAATAGGCTGGATGGGGAACTAATTCAAAGTCCATTTCATGCACTTTTGCTATTGTTATCGCTGATGTGTGGAATGGTGCATTATGCTGATGACAGAGCACGTTTTTGCATGCCAAACCTGGTACGTTTTCAGCCAAAGCAAGTTTCTAATGATCCAATACTGAAGCAGAATACGGTCCAGTTATGGTTCTGCCTTTTTCCAAGTAATCTATGAGTATTATCACTTGGAAAAACTAAAAAGCAGTAGCCATTACCTTACCAGCTGACAAAATGGCCTTCGATTTCTTTCGTACATTTTCACCAGCCTTTGCCCATTATTCTACTGCAATTTTGACAAATGGGTGTAAAGGTGAAGCATGGGTTCATCAGCCGTCACAAATCACTGCAAAAAATCTTGTGGACTGCTATTAAACACCACCATAAATGTTGCGTCCGATGCGCGTTTGGTCAACAGTGACCAATCATGGCACCCACTTTGCACACAGCTTCTTCATAGCCAATTCTCTGTGCAGGATATTATGCACTTGCTCAGCTGAGATGTCCACAGTCTCAGCAATCTCACAAATTTTTTTTTCGGGTATCCTGCATTACCATATTGTGGATTTTAAAACGGTTTCCGTGTTGTGACCTCAACTGGATAGCCGGAGTATGCTTCTTCAGTACTTGTCTTACCACATATAAATTCAGTTGTGATTGGCAAGCTTTCAGAGCCAATGGCCCCTTCTTCATGTAGAAGGGCTGAAGGGGAATGAAGTGTGAAGGAAAAGGACTGGAGAGGTCTAGGAAAAGGGGTAGATTTTGAGAAAGTCACCGGAACCACAGGTCAAGGGAGACTTACCGTATGGGATGAGAAGGAAAGATTGTTAGGACAGCATCGGACGAGATTTAGATTTGAAAACCTGAGAACTTGAAGGTGGAAGAGAGGGTCACATGCAAGACACAAGATTACTACTAAAACATCATGCACGAGTTAATAAGAGTAAGAAGCTAAGTGCATTGTACATAACAGAGGTTCGAGGGGGCGGTGAAAAATAGAAGGGAAAGACAATGAAAGATGTAGAAAACTGCACAAAAAGCCTTTTATTTCAGACATTTTTAAATTTATGAAGACACTTACAGAGAGTTGATGTGGTTCTGAATATAATTTATGAAAAAACCTAAGTAGATTAATAACCACACATGTATGTGTGTTTAATGTTTGAAGAGTATTATGCTGACACACAGTTTTCTTTTATATGCAAGATGTAACTGCATACGAAGAGAAATGGGACTGATAGTGTATTTAAGTTTGTAATAAGGGCTACAAGATATTTTGGTCATGAAAATTTCAGACAAGCACCTTATGGCCTTGATTTTCCTGTAAGGCAATTAATTCAGTATTAATGAAGAAACTACAGTATTATGGTACCCTGTACAGATAATGTGGTTTTTGTATAAGAATTATCTCAGAAAAGAATGCCATATCCCACATGAAAGTGAAAGAAATCATAACACGAACTATGTAAGTTTTTCATAAAAACATGTGCAGTTTACTCAATAATAAAAAACACACACACTATCCCACACATACTATCTACTGCCATCTCTAGGCTAAGGCCCAACTGTGGTCTTGACTGTTCCAAGCTGATTTCAAATCCAGATGTATATTGTCAAGTTTAACAGATGTGCAGTCAATGGCAACATCGGATCAACTGAAAATAATATTAGGCCTAATAATCTCTTCATAATTAATAAATAAGTATTAGCTTTAAACCAAATATTCGATAAGTTGTAAACAGCATTGTTATTAGCAATGATTCTTCAAGAACTCCCTGAGTAGCACTGAGCAAACTGAAACTTTTCACTTTTGTATTTTACAATTCGTTTTCTTTAATGAGGAACAATTCCAAGCCCAGGGTGCCATAATACTGTAGTTTCTTCATTAATTGTTTTAAGTCTACAGGAAAATCAATTAGTGTAGCTTTAGCACAGTGTTTTGATCTGAAACAAGCTTGCACAAAAGAAGTACCGATTTGAACAGCTTTGACTGAATTTGGACAGGAAACCATACCGACACTGTCAAGATATTAATATTTGGCCAATGCAAACATTTTTGCTGTTGTTTGCAACAATAAATTATTTTGAAACGTATATGAACCAGAGGAAAGTGACAACTATTAGTAGAGGACTTGTCACTTTTTGTTTGAAGGGAAAACCATTTCTTTTTAGGCACTCTGGAAAATGACCACTAAGATCCAGTTTATTGATGTGCACAGATGATATGGTACTAACTCCTTTTTATTTTTTTTTAATTTTTTTTTTTTAGCCAGGTATTAATCATATAGTGTTGAGTCTATTCAGACTAAGGCAGTTTTGATCGAACTGTCAAGAAATTGTGGACCACCTGAACTACAATTTATGCTCTTTGAAGCGTAAAGCAGCACTCTGTATTTCTTTATGTTTTGTGGCTAGTCTGACTAATCAACACTTGTGTACGCATTACCTACCTGAAAGTTCTGGGTGCAAAAAGTGGCATGGTCTTGTTGAAGAATCCTCTATACGACGGAGTGTATGAAGAATTCGGAGCAAAATATATGGCACTAGCGTTGATGTATCGGTTTGCCGAGACATCTGCGACCGTTGAAAGGAAATAATACATCATTCCAGGATCGTATGTATCATTTATTGCTGGTCTAATGAAACGTGACTGCAATATGTAACTCCAAAAGAAAGACCTGCTCATTGCCATATTATGAAGATGTAACAACGCAGTTCTATTCGGGAACACTGGATTAATATTAATGTCCTTTATGTCTGGAATATGTGACACTGAATCTTCTGATAGTCGTAAGTCCTCCACACGCTGGATTGGGCAATTATCAGACGTAACTTTGTCCATTTTTTGACGTATCTCGTCGAAAGCATCGCGCGTTTGCCATTCATACTGCCCGTTCACGCCCAAAACTGTGAGAACCCAAAGTACAAGGAATATATGCATTTTCACCGCCCAATTAAAACAATTTCGCTACTTTGAAGACCGTTTGGTAGTGTGAAATTTGTCAAGGTATATCATAAATCAAACTCATCACTAGTGTTTTGTAACATTTGCTGACCTCCCCTGCATACACAACAACAGACTCACTCCACCATTACATTCAGAGATATGCTCTACGACTACACGACGATCGGGAGTCGACCATTGAGCTCATTGGAGTCGACACACCTTTGTCACATGATGGTCTTGCCCATTTATTACAAAGGCCGATTTCAATACTAGTTCAACCGAAGTCTGCCGTAGACTTCGAGTCACTACATAAATGAAGTAAGTTAGATTAACATGTGGAGAAACCATGTACGGTGTTATATTGAAGCGTTTCGGGATAGCATTGTCTTCAGGAGCGCAAATGTTTAGCTGTGCAGCGTTCTAGTCAGTTTTTCTCAGCACATTGACGGTACAAACTGTTTATAGTACAGCAAGACATACACGCAAAACGATTATATAGGCAGTTGCTAGATTTTGATTATTGCAGCTAATGATCTCACTCAGAATCAGACACTGAAAAAAATGCAAGTTGCTATTACAAGTATGCAGGGACCATACGTACATTTTATTTAAACAGATTGATAGCTGATGACGGAAAACGAAACCTTAAAATATCAAATGAAGCACGATGAAAGTTACTTTACGTATAACACGTAATTGTGATTTACTGTACTTTTATCACTACTGCAACTATGTTTTTGTTAACGGACGTTTACTACGCTGTGTAACGTTCAGTTGGTTTCCTTGAGGTTCCTCTTGGCATATGCCAAAATTTTACCGATACAAGGTCGCATATACATTAGATTGTATGGGGGGGGGGGGGGGGTTTAGACTGAGGTATGAAGTACTTTTAATAGTTTGGGAGATGAATGGCGACTTGAATAAAAAGTTCCGACCCCGTTAAAAATGTGCGTAATACCGACTTCTAAATAATTTCTTTTAAAGAACAACACCGAATAACACGTTTTTCCTTTCCTTGAGAGCCGTTGAGGCGGGGGAGTGACATCTCCTCCTCCCCCTTGCCCCCCGAGTATGGGCGTCACGGTACCGGAATGCATATTTAGGTGAGATGGAGGAAACTGCTATCAGTTTCTGAGAGCAAAAGGCAGATTTGAAATAACTATCAATAAACAGAGTTTTGACATTTGTTGGATAAGTATTGCAATATTGGTGGGAGACAGTAGGAGCAACATACAAAGAGTGCAGTGTCGAGAAGCGTTTCAGTGCTCGTTTTACGACATTCTTCAGTTTGGAGTGTCTGACAACAAGAAAATAACCACCACTGGCGCTGTAGCACAAGGAGCTACATTATATGCACCAACGTAAACCACTAATGATGTTTGTGAGCCGTACACTACTTTGAAAACGCAGTTTTCATAATTACGCTGTAGAAGTTCAGCTCTCCGTGAAATATTTCCAAGTCCCAAGGAACGCTGAAACGCACGCATTAGGGAGGCACTTGTGTAAACAGTCTGTTACGTAAAACATTTGTACCATATTTAGCGCAACTTATTCAGATTATAGACATTTTTACATTGCATCGACTAAGGGCGTCCTAAAGAGGCACAAATAAAATGCATCAGTTTTTGTCTTGACTGACCGCTAACGTTTTAGCATGTTGGTGTTTCTTATTACCGCCACTATGTTCTTCGACCAATGAGAAAAGCAGTACAATGATTTGAAGGCAAGCCCTGTGTGAATGGCGCTGGGTTTGAGATTATCCTTGCGCGTCGTCGTGTAGACCCCGTTTGTACGCGATCACGTTGACGTTGTCTGCCGCCATTTCCCTCTCGGAGGAATTCGTTTACTGTATTTTGGAGGTAATGCAGTGCAGGTTTTGTTTGAGACGAACGTTGTACGTAACAGGAATCAGTATATAAAATTCGCAATTTTAGTGAAATGTAGTCGTGTTTACTTTATGGCGTCATACTTCTAAACTGCAAACAACGCTGGATATTTTTGTAAACGGTTACACAGAACCATAGCACCGTATAGCCGGCCGGTATGAAGTGAACGAGTGTTTCAAAACGTTCGTGAGATGCGGCAGTCATGAAGCGCAAGTAATAAATATTTTTAGTAAGCGTGACGTAATAGATATTTAAATTATTGTGTGTTGTGATATTATGTAGGGCATTGCGATATCTGAAATACTTTGTTTTGTAGGTCTTCAAAACAAATGGTGGTGAGGCCTTGGCGCGTTGAACTATTTGTTTACCTAATGTGCCTAAGAATTGGAAACATGCAGAGCGTGTTGTTAATCGTTTAAATTAGTCAAAATTATTAAGTGTGTTTGATGGTAAAGACAAAAAGACAACACGTTCTAAAAACACATGGCCAGTTGTGTAGCACGTGAATAACTGAAACAAAACAAAAAGCACATTTTGGGAGTGCATTTTTATACAATAATTTTAGTGGCTCCACCAGTTAATAGTAAGGATGAAATGATGAAATTGTGTTTACTGTGGTGATATCAACATGTGGGTGCGCTTATACTGGAGAAAATGGTTTACTTGGAAGTAGGACTTCCGTGTGCTGCAGTGTCTTGTACAGGTGCCTCTGTTTATCAGAATCAGGAAATAAACCATCGAAACTGAAAACAGAGGGAGTGTTGAGATATTTCGAAGTTACAAAAATAGTCAATTAAGCACCTGCATTTGGTCAAATGCTCCCTTTCACAAAAGAAAGCTGAGAACATGGAGTTCCATCAGTGTTTGTGGAGAGTGAAGGGGACGCATTAGCCAAGATGGAATTTAGATTTATTTGTGCAAGCCATCACTTTTTGTGCTTTTAGAGTACTTAAGCATTTATAGCTGTTGTGTAAAACATTGAGTTCAGAATGTAGGTTGTGATATGAGTACTGTATGTTAATATGAAATCCACTGAATCGCCACTGTGATCACCACCACAAGTTTTGTTTGCGTATTTAGTATTCGTGATATCATTCCTTTCCAGTTACGTCCACACTTCCTGAAAGTACATGACAGTATGTATTGCAGTTCAATCTGAAATGCTTCAAGTTATTCTGGTTAATAGTGCATAGGGTTTTGTAATGAGATAATAGCAAACCATATAGTAAATTACCTATCCAGAAATTTTGATTCGAATGAATTATGTTAGTTCACCATGCCGAATAGCTTAGGTGGAAAATGTGTGCATAATATCTCATGTTTATTCTGGTTGTAATATTTAATGGTAAAGGAGTAATGACATTTACATTTTGCTTAGAAGTGCAAATTATTTATTACAGTATATTTTTATACTGTATGGTTTATGCTATGCTGATAATTACTTAAACTAGGTTGAATTACCAGTTGCACTTTGATACACCACTTCTTTTCCGTCGTGTGTAGGACATATGGTATAGGTTGTTAGTTACAATCAAATGTTAACTCTTTTGCACTGACAACTCTTTTTGTTTTACAACAAATCATAGTGCATGGATATATGAAGTGCAGTGATTCTTTATCCTCCCCCTCCTTATTTTGATAGCAAACAATTGTTCTTTTTAAGTAAGTTTAAGATTTTCTCATATTTTTGGTAAGGAATTAGCTGTTAGAGAACATAATATTATTTGGCATACACTATCTAAATTGAGAAGAAATGATAATCTTGGGATAAAATGAAAATTCGTTTTTAAATAAGCCACATTCAGGTAATATTATGCTGCCACTATGAAAATAATCTGTGTTTACTATATGTGAAGCAAGTAGAAATACTAAGAACCAGATGGAACATTGGTACAGAGAAGCAGAAATCATTTATGAGTGAAATTTGTGTTCATCCAGTTTTAGTGTTAGGTTGTTGGTGGCTTACCCAGCTCATTTAAAATGATTTCTGACTCACTTGATATTGAAAAATCATGGCCATTTGTTTCACTCTTCCACTTGAAATTCAGTGTTAGTCCCCACTGACCTTGAAGAGATGTTATGCTTTCCAGTTAGTGGCGCATAGCGAAAAGGACTTGGTCATAGATAAGTGACATTGTCCTTTACTGTATCTAGATGTCCCACAAACATTTTTCTCAGGAGTGTGCGTAGACTTCCTGATAGTTTTGTGGAACTGTCCGAGAATGTGGACTAGTCTTTGTTCCTAGAACTAGTATTTAAAGATTTATGTTACATGCCAATGACAGTCTTCGTGATGATAGCAAACTGTGTTTTGCCTTTCCAAGTGATGATTGTTAGAGAATTACAGGCCTTTTTTTTTTTTTAAGCAATTATATGTTTTTACACTTCGGCAGAGTAGCTTATACAATTAAGATCCAGCTTTGAACTTTCATTGTACTTTAAAAAAAGTGTTGAGCTACTTGCTGCTCTTCCACTTGGAAGCCATGCCACATTTCTTAATGATAAGTTGATTATGTTGAAAGAGTTACTGTGGATTTAAATATTGGAAAGAGAAGAGATTTTGGTACATTATCAGCTTTGAACAGTGATGCTATCAACAAGCTAATATTAGTCAGTACTTGGGACAAGTTTGGCAACAAGACATTTTGCATTCACATATTTTAACTAGTGTAGTATTGGCCCCCAATATAAGATTAAGGCCATTTCAGCTGTAGATGTTCTTGTTATCAACACCTTTCAAATATCAGAAACATTCGGGAAAGTTTAGGTTCTGAGTGGGGACATAAGTATTAACTACAAAATGCCCAAAAAGCGAAAGATATATGGACAGGGACATGGCAATTGTTTTGCCAATTCACAATTGAAATGTGACTTCAAACATGACTACCCCTTCATCAAAATAGCAAAGTGATTGACAGTCTACCATGGCAATTTGTGGGCAATGGGCTCAATATAGCTGCACCAGCAACAAATGTGCTCTGCACTACTGGATACATTCACTCACTCCCCGTCAGCTAGCCGTATTGGGTTTGCTTAGCGGTATGATAACTGCCTTATCAATTTTCTGCACACTCTTGCATGTAGTTCCACATTCTTTCACATGAAATACACACCTCTTGGAGAAACACAAAAATGACTTGCGCTGTTCCATTATTGGCCTAAAGTTTTGTTTGATAATATCCTTCTGTGATTAGGTGTGGTAGCTGTTCTTTAAATATGTAGCTGTGATTCACTGTATATGTAGCTGTGATTCACTGTATTCTGCTCCACATATGGACTTTAGTCTACAGTTGCGGTTAATCTGTTGCCTCCCATTAATTAAACAAGAAATTAGTGCTGATGACGTCACTGGCCAGTGCAGAGCTTTAATTTTATGAACTTTGCTGTACCGAAAATATTTTGTATTTATACTCTGAAAACCATTGTGAAGTGTGTGAGAAAGGGAATATCCTAATTGTCATCACAGTCCCTATGAGAGCGGTCCATTTGGGGAGGGGGGGCGGCGGCTAAGCATATTTCTAGAGCCCTCATTTAACAGGTTTCTTAAATCTTGAAAGCCCATTTCTGAAGGATAGTTGACATTGTGGCTTCAAGCAGATCAGGTTTTTCAGCACCTTAGTGTTACTGTCATGATCAGGTCAACATACTGTGACAATTCCTGTTGCCCCTGTTTTTAAACATTACTATCCCATGTTAGTCCTATTTGATATGGTTGTTCAGGCTTGATCAGTGTTCTCAAAAGGTCACCTGTAGCTTGTACACAGTCTCCTTTGTAAACTGCATGTGATCATACTATTTCATATCCCTAAAAATTGTTACACCAGATGTTCATAGGAATTGACTGTTTCCAGTTGTGACATAGTGAAATTTCAGGCATAGGGTGCTGAGAATTCATGTTTAAGATGTGCAGAATTTAAAATTTCTGAATATTTAAAGCAAGTAGCCACTCTTTGTGCCACTTTGAAATCTTATCAAGATCTGACTTGAGTATTTTTGCAGCATTTTTCAGACATAACTTAATTATATATAATAGATTCATCCACAGAATGTCTCAGATTAGTATTCATATTACATATTCCCGACAGACTGCCGGTTGGAACAGCAACCAATGAAATTCTGTTTTAGTCTATAGTTGCATTTTTTCTATATTTTGCCTATTGGCTACCCCTTTCAGTGCACAGGAGTCTCTTCAGGCCACCTATGATAAAAAATTACAGTATGTATTTAAAATAGTAATGTGAGAACTGTATTATATGTTATTATTTCAACTATGTACTATGAGATTTTGTATTGTAAGATGGCCTGAGGATTGTACTGCATACTGAAGTTGGTAGCCAGCAAGCAAAATAAGAAAGAGTGATTATAGGCTAAAACAGATACTATTAATATTTTCTGCCAGCTCATTAATACAGATCAACAGTTCGGGCTTCAACACACTTCTTTAGACCACGCGCCGAGGCTCTCCATCCAAGGCAATATCTTAACTACCAAAAAGTCCTCAATCCAGTCACAAATTTAGTTTCGTACCACATATGATCGTATTGTTGTTCAATATGTTTGAGTACTTCATAGTTATGTAGTTCAATAAATTGGCGATGTGAAAATTTCAGTTAATGTTGTGTCACATATTTAATATGTAATTATTTTCTTTTAGTTATGGCGGAGGGGAACGGCGAAGTGACAATGGAAGAAAAGTCTGTCAAAGAAGAAGTAAAAACTGAAGTGACTGAAGACTATCAAAAACTTGTTGCTTATGGTCTTGATGAAAAGGTTGCAGCAAAGCTGGATGAAATATACAAAACAGGTGTGTCTTGGGTGTCAGTGATGGTTCGTTTGATATAGGGTGCCTTTCAGAAGTAAGACCCACTGTTTATAACACAGCAAAATGTTTCAAAAGGATATACTCATGCATGTGCCACACACATTTTATCACTGTGACAACAATGTTTTCCCATGGTTCCAGCATCAATATGAAACTAGTATTTCTTAATCTGCATATGACATTTCATTAGCGAAGTTAATCTAACACTGTTGTTTCCACCCCCACAGGTCCTCCACCTTGCTTTTGCTTGTGGCACTTTCGAATGTTCCTTGTACAACCTGCCTTGTGAAACGTTCAGAACTTCCTCAAAATCCACTGCAAGTATTTCCTTCTGTCAAGTCTCGTGTAACAAGTTGAACTCTCAGTTGTAGCTGTTCTATTAAATTTTCTCATGTGTGAATCTTTGAATAATATCATTTTCATTTTTTGTAGCATGAATTGTAAATAACATTTCACACTTTTATGTAGTCTTGTTAATGAGAATTTTCTCTCAGTGGTTGAAAAGAGCCCTGTAAGGCATATTGTGTTTGCCTGAAGTTAGTGCTGAAATGTATGCCTTGAGTTTCATATTGATTTGTACTTGGAAGCAAGTCACCAAATACTGAGAGAGAAATTTATTTATTACTTTTATGTGGAAATGCACCTACTGTAGCTTCTCAGTTTCTTTTTCTGCATCACATCTCACATTTAGTTGCTGTAGCCCAGTCACTAATTTGAAGCAGTGATTTCCTGTAACTGAAAGCAATATTTTTTGTTTGCAGTTGTGTAATATTCATTCAATTTATATTCCATCATTTACAATTCAACAATGTTTTCTCCTTTCTCACATCACTGGCCCTAGATTTCCCAATGAATAACTGTTGCATAATGATAGCATGATTACGCAGTATTTGCCTCAAAATCTATTTTTTCGCGTTCAAATCAGATAGTGAACTTGACAGTGTAACATTTGTTCAAATTTGATTTGAAAGGTTGATGATCATCACTTTTATAACCAGTTGACTCTTACTCTGAAATGTGCCTTACAGTTTTCTTGGTGGTGGTAAATAGTAAATATTTCTTTTTTGTTGTAGCAGTATGTGGAAGACTTTTCTCAGTGCATAAAAAATAGTGAATATGATAGTGTCGTAGTTTACAAATGAGAAGGATAGTGTTTGTTCATTGTTTGTTACAAGTCGTCTTGTTGGATATAATTCCAGTCTCTCTCATTTGTTTGTCATTCGATTGTTGTGTGTTTGATTCAGTTACTGGAGTTATCACTGATGTTGTTTATGATTTAATGCGTTAGTTATATTGTTGTATTTGTCTTCATTCTCTTGTGTAGTGGTTTCGTTAATGGTTGCAGAATTTTGGGCTTTAAGAATTGGCACCCAATTCCTTATTTGAGAATGATGCTATGTGGCTAACAGGGTAATAAGGCAAGATAGTCTTCCAGCAAATAATGTTATAAGTAAAAAAAAAAAGTGCTTTGGTTGGTGTAGGAGGAAATTACAGTTAGAAGAAAAAGAGTTCCTGTTGAAAAGTGGGAAAAGTGAATTTCAGTAGTGTGCACTTTGTAAAAACCAACAAAAAAATGTTTAAGAACCAACAAAATTTGTTTAAAATGGTGTAAAATTGTCATTTGATGGAATAAGTGAGGAGGTGTAAGACATACAATAAATTTTGTACCCTTACAGAATGGTGAATCAGTAGTAAGAAATATGGTGATAGGGAATGTAGAAAAATTGAGAAACCTGAAAATGATGGGTACTGGTTAGTTAAACAAAAATAGGTTGTGATGGGCATACAAAGTGCCTGAAATGATTGAGGCAATATTTGGGACCTAACAAAGAATTTTTGTTGTTGGTGTGTGTGTGTGTGTGTGTGTGTGTGTGTGTTGGGGGGGGGGGATGTAGATAAAGGGATTCGAAGGACTTAGGGTTGAGTGGGAATTTACATGAGGTTTCTTAGATCTAAAACAAGCAAGTAATTATTATTATTATTTTAAACATGTCAGTGTCTTCCATATTTTAATCTTATTTTATTAACAAGCTGGATAATACATGTTTGTGAGCATTGTTGTTTAGTACTGTGTGTGTGTGTGTGTGTGTGTGTGTGTGTGTGTGTGTGTGTGTGTGTGCGCGCGCGCGCGCAATTTTAATGCCAATATGTGATGATCATTTTTTTATTGAGCCATTGTATTGTACTGTATTGATTAATTAATGAACAGGTGTTAAAGAAAAGACTGATTTTGATATATCTTAATATAACATTGTGTTTAGAATAATTTGGCACAAATATATACTGTTCAATAAGTTATGTGTATTGTGAATGTTTTTACCCCATAAAATTCTTGAAACTCTAATCATTTCATGGAGAATTGTGAAGAAATTACACAAAGTTGTGAACATACACATGGTGGTCAGAAACAGTATGAAAAGCTTGTAAGAGTGTTGCAGGGTAGTTTGTGCTGAGGAATAATTGTTACGAAAATTCTTGATACGCTGCTCCATTTCCAAGTTAATTAGCAATGAGTTATCCAGTCAGGCCATTGTGTTCTTCATTCGGTTTCCTAAAAAGTGTGTGATAAAAAAACTGGATTCAGAACTGTAGGAAGGATGGAACTGAAACCAAAGGTGCTAACCTCTATGCTGAGAGAACTATTGACACCAAATGTATCTGACGGGCTGCTCCAATTTGCATGTGCAAATGCCTGATTGGCTAACTTCAGTGGTAATTAACTGAATAACTGCACAACATATTGTACTTTTTCTTAACAATTATTTTTCAATACATCCTGCCCTGCAGCACACTTAAAAAAGATATTTGGAGTTTCTGACCCAGTATATAAATTTTCTCTCTCTCTCTCTCTCTCTCTCTCTCTCTCTCTCTCTCACACACACACACACACACACACACACACACACACACACACACACACACACACTAACTTTTTAGAATAGCTGCCTCTGTAGTACAGTGGTCATCATTATTGGCTAATGACTAGAGGTCATGGTTTGTTTACTGACACACAGATTTTTAATGTTATGGAAGGCTTTGGAACAAAGTTGCAATTAGTTGTGTGATGTTAAATGAGAGCTACGTGAATAAAAGAGCAGAGGAATTGATACACACTCGCCACCGAAGTGCTATCAGATCTGAAAACTTGCACCAGCAGTATGTATATGCCCTGGAACAGCCGGGGAAAACCTGGGAATTTTTTTCATCCAGGAGAAAACGGGGAAATAGCCGGAAATTTTTTGGAATTCCAGGAAATTTTCGTTGTTTTAGTTTTCAGTTAAATTTCTATAGTTTTGATTCGCAAGAACTGATGCTCTAACAAAGAATATTGGTGTATTGTGCTACTGCAGAATAATATTGCAGCAATGAAACATAACCTAGAGAAAAAACAAAAATAATCTTCAGTTGCAAAGGAAATGCAACAACAAAACTGCACACAAACTTCTGCCAACAGGAAAATATTTCCAAAGGCTTCAGGACTAAGACTACGCAATACTTTGTAACAACAAACTGCTACCGATGAGCGTGACGTGACGTCACAACTGTTTACATTAGGTTCGTTTTAGCAATTGCCAGAAGGCGTATGCACTTGCACAGTTGAGTAGCGTATGAGCAGTACCTGCAACTGCTTCTGGTTGCTAGCTTTTAGGTGTATCCGCATGCAGCCAGATGCTAACCGGAAAAAAATTATCTGGCGTGCCAAAGCTGCCAGATTTATTTTGTTTTCGTTTTTGGCAGCCAAGCATTAATTGTGTTGCAGACCAATGAAGTTATTTTGGACTGTTTGCTACAGAAATTTGGCTTTTATTAATTTTTTCTGCTCAGGCTGTCAATTTATTTGAAATGAAGTGTTGCATTCCAAAGTACTGGCTAATTCCAACTGTTCGCTGAATTTGAAGTAAATGTTTTCATCTAGTGGTATGGCATTATGCCTCAATAGAGATCCAAACGTGAGCTAGTACAGTATTGGTACTCAAAGAGAATTTACATCCTGAAAACCACACTGAAAAGCTTAAAATTCAGGTTGGGGCCTACTTCATTGTGAATCTGGACATACCTGAATGTGCATTTCAAGCCGAATTAAGCATTTTAGTATGGTTTACTAAATTCTGATGCTTTTGGAATATCCTGTGATGTCCTGTTTTTATATGACATGTAAGATCTTTTAATGCTTTATATGTATGAACAAACGAGCCTCCTTTGTCATCATAGCTGCGCTTGCGCAGTAACGGTTGTTTTCTGGTGCTCTCTGGCAACTGCTGAAACGAACCTGTTTGTAACAGGTCTCGGGAAAATATTGTGAATGATGGTTTGAAAAGCGTTACCTTCAATAGTAAATGTCTTGTCACACAAGATGAGTTATGTTACATGTCAGAATGTGTGGTTAATTCCTTGAATCACAGAGCATTTGACTCTCGTTTAAAACTTATCACTTTGAGGACCAGCCACTTAGAAGAATCTCCAGCCAGAAATCCATACATTTACGCCACTATTTTAAATTTTACTGGCAAATTTGTGTGATGTACCTTAAAGT
Organism: Schistocerca piceifrons; assembly: GCF_021461385.2. Taxonomy (NCBI): domain Eukaryota; kingdom Metazoa; phylum Arthropoda; class Insecta; order Orthoptera; family Acrididae; genus Schistocerca; species Schistocerca piceifrons. Next base: position 717,205,145 of record NC_060139.1, on the reverse strand, counting down.
ACAGCATACGCAAAAAAAAGGAAAAAAAAAACAGTATAACATGTAAAAACTTAGCTTCTCTTGTAGCTCATTAATCTTGAGAGACCAATGTTGTACAGGAAAGCCTGACTACATAATGTGTCCTAAGCTCTGAATATCTGCTGTCATCGGCTGGCGAGGTCACGCAACATGAGCTGTGATTGCCATACAAAAGGCATCGCGATTTCGATTTTAATGCTTTTGGATTGGCTTACCAAAGGCGTCGCAATTTCGATTTTAATACTTCGGAAACTAATGTGCTGTGTTTGGTCGAATTCAAAATTATACTTTTGGAATATGAGATTATGCAGCATATCATAATATGAAAATATCTGACATACATGTTGCTGCACGTCAAAGATATTTCCAAAACCTTTATTTCTCTCTCTCTCTCTCTCTCTCTCTCTCTCTCTCTCTCTCTCTCTCTCTAGTTTCGTTTTCTAAAATGCCAGGAAATTCTACGACTGTGTACAAAACTTTAACCATTCAAACATTTGATACAATTTATAGTTCCAAGGGAAAGTATACAGCCACTTAGCACGGAAAAAGTGTATTTTTACCCGGGGAAAAAGCGTATTTTTTAACTGGGAAATCCAGGATTTTTTTCCTTATCCATGTATATGCCCTGATCAGGCTGGAAGCCACACAACTTTTATTTCTTTACTTTTTTGAATTGTGTGTGTCCAGTTTTCATACTTTTAAGTGTTCAAACTATGGAAATACAGGTGAAAGAAGGTGTAGCTTTTAGTATATAAGGTATACATCATTAGGATGCTCAGCCAACATGTCATTAGAGAATATATTCTTTACATCAGCAGATACATATTTGTATATATATTGTAAATATATTTCAAGAATTATTGTCACGTAAAATTTATAAAAAAATTTCTGAACAAAAGAACCAATCTTAGCTGTAAAGCAGATCGTTGGAAAGTATAACAAACCTGGTAACAAATTAAGTTATGATACTTGATCTGTGTGTCTAAATAAAACACACTCTCTCTCTCTCTCTCTCTCTCTCTCTCTCTCTCTCTCTCTCTCGCTCTCTCTGAATGGTTCTGTTAAATCTACATAATTGCATTTATTTGAATGTTTGCTTGTATCATTCAATGTGAAATAATTATATGAGGTTTTTTGTTTTTCATTCCTGTTTTTTATACACATTGCTAACAGTTCACTTTAATGTTTTGGCTTATGCTGAGTTGTATTGATACGCTTTCTAGTTGAGGTTAAAGTGCACTTCGTTAAACTTTCTAAGATCTATGCCGTGGCCCAGTAGATGTTGCCATGACATTTTCATTTTATCTTATTGAGATGCTCATTAGAGAGTAATTTAACTAGCACAATCCTTACATTTTTATAGTTAAGTAATCTTAAGGAGGAGGGAGTGGCTTTGCACTTTGTGTGCAGATGATGTCATTATTTAAAAATATTCTTGATGGAACTGTAAATTAATAGAACTCGAATCTTCTTAAAAGCATTCAGAGTCTATTTAGACAGGTATGACTGAATTCTGTGCTTAGATTTTGTGCTGTAGGGAATATAAAAAAGTTCCTTAATTAACAACACTATATATTATTGTATATTGAATGCACCGTTAAAATAGTTACATGATAGAGTTTCACAGTATTTGATGAGGGCAGTGATTGGAGTGAGGAACCTGGAAAAATCAGATGTTAGGTAATAATCCTGAGAGGTTAGGGGGAAGGGGGGGATTGTGAAAAACTTTGAGGTTGTGGGGAATGGGGATGGAATTGCAAAAAATGGGAGCAGAAGTTTGAGGGAATTAAGAGACACTCAATGGGTAATTCTGAAATACTTAGTGGGGTGGGGTGCCATCTGCAAAATTCAGGTGGTGTGTGGGAGAGGACAGGGAGTTTCTGAGGGCTTTGGAAGGGAATTTTGAAAGAAAATTGTGAGGTGAGTTGAAATGTTTGTTGATGGAAACAATGTACTGCCATTGGCTGTAGAGAGTGTGCTTCAGAAACAATAAATTGCGAGGTCACATAATGAAGATGAAGAAGCACATTGAATTATTTTAATGTTCATTGCTTGATTGTGGCTTCATCCTGCACACTTGAGGACCTCAGGGAGTTTGTTTATTGTCCATGGGTTCTTGGGCTCCAGGTCCACTTCCCATTGCACAATTGCAACTGCTATGCAGTGTATTGTGTACATTTGAATTCTTCACGTGGCTGTTGGTTCGTCTTAAGCATAAACGTAAAGTTGGGTTTCATAATATTGTAAGAAAATATAAATATAGTTCCATATTTTGAATATGATTTGTAGATCACCATTGAATATTCTGGCTTCAGTTCCTTTTTACCAATTTCATTACAAAGCTGTACCTTCCTAGTTTTTTTGTGTTGTCATACTTCAAGTAACAATCACCCCTAATGTGAAGAGCAGGCAGTTTGAAACTAGAGGTGTTGCTACTGATATTACATTCCAGTGACATAAGTGTGTTCCTGTGAAGTTGTCATTTATTTAAGGTCGTTGCACAGTGACACAGAATGGTGATGGACAACAGTAACATGGGAATTGTTTAGAATACTGTAAATCCTAGCTAAACTTGTGTAATAATTGCCGTTAACTGATGTTACAGTAAAAAAGAATCCATTTTTGGCCTTAAAAACTTGTAAGTAAATCTCGCTCATGTACTACAAAAATTGGTTCAAGGAAATTAAGAAATCCAACCTCTAAGTCTTTGGGAGATCGACTCTTGAGATAGAAAATGTTACAATAAAGGCACATTAACTCAGAATTCTGAACTAATGATGTGATTTGAACATGAGTAATGTAATTAAAATCCTGAATAACCATCTGTGTGACCTCTCAAACTTGAGCTTACAAAGAGAATTAACCTTGTATAAATGCTGATACAGGGTGAGTCAAAAAGGATTTTACAACAGTGGTGTGATGCAGAAATTTATTGAGATAACTTATAGAATCTGTAGATGTGTCATTTTGGTTCGAAGTGACTACCATTTGTGATGCGGCAAACATCCCACAGATAATCAATTTCTTCCCACACTCATTGCAGCAAATCATGTGTAACTTGTGCAGCGGCAGCATAGATTAGATTTTTCAGATCAGCTAAATTGTATGGTAGGTGAGGAACATAGACATGGCCTTTAATGAAACTCCAGAGAAAGAAATGCATTGTTGTCTAGTCTGGGGAATAGGGTGACCATGCAATTGGCCTTTCATGGCCATTACACTGGCCTGGGAAGCGATTATCGAGGAAACCTTGAACTGTGTGTGAAAAGAGGTGGTGCACCATCTTGCTTGTAGTAAGCTGTCCCATCTCTGTTATGTTCAATGATTTGTGTAATTGAAAAAGTTTTCAAGCGTGTCCAGGTACGCTGTACCAGTGGCAGTTATCTCCATGAAGAAGAAAGGGCCATACACTTTGTTTGCTAAGGGCACAATGCAAATTAACTTTGGGCATGTCATGAATGTGTTCCATGGTTGCATGCTGAATTTCACTGCCTTGTATTCTGCAGTAGTTGGTATTCACCATGCATCCGACATGAAATGTTGGCTCATCACTGAAGATTATTGTGTTCATGAATATCTCGTTGCCCTCCATCCAGGACAACATTTCCACACAGTATTCCCTATGAGCAACCTTATCACGCATCTACTATGCCATTGTGAATCTGTGTGGTTTCAAGTGTAAATGTTTACGCAGTACTTGCAAACAGTCTTTTATGGAATGCCAGTCTCGCAAGATGCACATAGCATTGATGTTTCTGGTAAACAGGGTGTATATGACCCGGGAGATCCGGGAAAAACCCGGGAATTTTTTAGAATTCCGGAAATTTTTCATTGTTTTAGTTTTCAGTTAAATTTTTATGATTTTGACTGGTAAGAACCAATACTCTAACAAAGAATATTACTGTATCCTGCTTCTGCAGAGTAATACTGCAGCAACAAAACATGAACGGAAAAAAAAGAAATAAAACTTAAGTCCCGAAGGAAATATGCCATGTACGACAACAAAACACAGTGCTCATACAGGCGTCTGCCAACAGTAAAGTATGTCAAAGGCTTTAGGAAGACTATGCAGTGCTTCTTAACAGCAAATTGCCTCCGATGAGCGTGACGTGACAGATGTTTATATTAGATTCGTTTTAATGCAAGATCTTTTGATGTTTTACACGTACGAAAATACGGGCTTCCTGCGTCATCGTAGCTGAGCAAGCACAGTGACGCCTGTTATCTGGCGCTCTCGGCAACTGCTGAAATGAACTTATTTCTAACAAAGTAAATTTCCTTTTATGCAAGATGGAATATGTGCGAGAATGTACGATGAATTTCTTAAATCACAAAGCGTATGACTCTCATTTAAAAATCAACTCTTTGGGAACGACCATGTAGAAGAATTTCGAACCGGTATCAGACATTTATGTCATAATTAAAAATTTTACTGTCACAGTTATGTGATGTATCTTAAAGTGTTACATGCGCGAAAAAGGTCAACATTATATGTGGAAGCTTAGCTTCTGTTGCAGCTTATTAATCTTAGAGGCCAATATTATCTGTGAAAGCTTTGCTTTTCTTGTAGCAACAATATGTACATTAATTTAAAGCATTAACTTTTCTTATTTGTGTTCGCGCTACTTAAGAGTGATCTTGCTGTTGGCTGACTACATCACGTGTGTTTATGCTGTCATAAGCTGGCGAGATCACGTGACATGAGTTGTGCCTGGCTTACAAAAGGACGTCGCAATCTCGATTTCAGTGCTTCGGAAAGTAACATTGCGGTGTTTGGTGGAATTCGAATTTATACCTTCGTAACATGAAAATATGTAGTGTACATGTTGCTGCACATTAAAGATCCTTCCAAAATGTGTTTTTTTCCCCTGAGTTTCATTTTCTAAAGTGCCGGTGTATAAAACCATAAAGGACTGATGAGTTTTACAGTGCCGAGGAAAAGTATACTGTCACTTAAAGCGGAAAAAAATATATTTTCACCTGGGAGAAAGTGTATTTTCAACCGGGAAATCCGGGAAATTTTTTTCCTTCTCCATTTATACACCCTGGTAAAGCTCTCTCTAACCTGTTCAACGTAGTCAACAACTTGCGGGTGAGCTGGTGTTTCATAATGTCGCAGTGAACGACCTGTCTCGATAAAGTTCTTGTGCTGAGATTAAATTGTAGGCTTGCAGGTTCTTTAGCATGTTTGGTGCCAGTTTCCGCTGAGCAGTTGTTGCAGACTTTATTTCATGAAATCAAAACACACAGCAAGTATTATGCACACTAGTGAAAGTAGCTGTTTTACATGCTGACACTTCTGATAGAATGGCGTACTGCTGCAATATGTGAATACAACTTGAGGTTGTTTGCTATAAAATGGCACGTTTATCGATTCTGTAACTTACCTCACTAAATGTGTGTAACATTTTAAAGTTGGAAAGTCCTGAAACTTCCTGGCAGATTAAAACTGTGTATTGGACTGAGACTCGAACTCAGGACGTTTGCCTTTTGTGGGCAAGTTCTCTACCAACTGAGCTACCCAAGCATGACTCATGACCCGTCCTCACAGCTTTACTTCTGTCAGTACTTTGACTCCTGCCTTCCAAACTTCACAGAAGCTCTTCTGCGGAACTTGCAGAACCAACACTCTGAAAGAAAGGGTATTGTGGAGGCATGCTTCAGTGAAGTTTGGAAGGAAGGAGATGAAGTACTGTCGGAAGAAAAGCTGTGAGGAAGGGTCATGAGTCCTGCTTGGGTTGCTCAGTTGGTAGAGCATTTGCCTGCAAAAAGCAAAGGTCCCGAGTTAAAGTATCGGTCTGGTACACGGTTTTAATCTACCAGTAAGCTTCACATTAGTGCACACTCCGCTGCAGAGTGAAAATTTCATTCTTGGAAAGTCCTTTTTGACTCGCCCTGTAAGTTGCAGTAAACTCCAGTCCATACAAATGTTTAAAATTTTTGCTGTCTTAGATTGCTATGCTAAGATCAGGAAAGAAATGTCATTCTTTTAGAATGAGGAATGACATGGTAATTTGTTTTTCTTAGTATTCATTGTTGCCTTGAACTCAACAAATCCATTCAGAAAGATTATCGTTGAGTCAGCAGCTGTCTGTTGGCAGGAAGGAAGCCTTGTGCTGTGTTAACAGAGGGCCACTGCTTCATTGAATTGTACCTTGGCAACTGTTTTATTTTATGGGGTTGCAAGTTGTGTCCCCCATGAACTTGTCAGAAATTCAAATATTCAGTATAAGCAAAATATAGTACACGTGAATCGTAGACTTTTGTTGTTGAGATACACTGCTACACCCATAAGGCACATAGGTGCATTGATTCTCTCACAATTTGATATCCCGGGCTCTTTCACATTTCTTGTTAATTTTCCTGTCTATCATCAATGTGTGTGCTACGTACTGGAGAGTGCTATAAAAACATACTCAGAATTTTTGTTGAATAGGTTCCCCTTCCTGAGGAGTCTTTTTGTGTAAAATATGAGTGAACATGTGTGTGCACTCCCTTATGTGTGTGTGCTCCCCCATCCCACTGCACGCACTCGCACAGACAGAAATTATTCATAGGGTGTTTTTGTAGTGTCGGTGGAAAATTTATTCTGTTCTCATTATAAATAAAACAACCAATTAATTTAATTTTATGTACACAATCAGTAGAGCAACTGTAATTAATATTCACTTCCAGAATGTTTGATGCTGACTGTAGGGATTTAAGTATGGTTGTGCTGCTGCGTGAGAGAAACATGAAGGCTGTGTGGCATGGCATAGCAGTTTTGAGGCACAAGCAGATTCGGACTTTTCCTCCTCCATGTTTTCTGTCACTATTAGGTTATTCTATCAACTGAGCATGTAAAATTATAATTTAGGCAATATTTTGTTGCTTTTGCCTTTGACACTAAATGTTGGATAAGAAAAAAGCAGTTTTAGTTGGTCTGGCAGTACAAACTCATCACAGAAACAGTTGAAAAGGCTTCAGAAACACCAGAGAAATGACAGCCAATGCACTTTAGTGGGGCACTGGATCTGAATAACAGGGAGATAGTAAAATACAGCTGAACATGGGAGGTGGCAATATTGTTGGTATGCAGATACACCATGTAGACATTACATCAGTGTTAGTGACAGTTGGTTGTGTTGTGTGAAAGGAACCCTAAACACACAAACTAAGCACACAAAGGAAGCTAATCACAATTGCTACTTGTCCTGTTAGACTCATTCTTAATTCTTGGTGTACAGATTTTATAAATTTTTTTCTGATGTGAACTTCATTCTAGAACAACTAATTGAGTGACATCTAAAGTAAGCTACCTATTTTCCGAATTAGCTAGGAACTCTTTAAAGATTGATTGACATATGGGTGTGATGTAGGGACTTTTGACCATGAAGCCTCATTTTGTTGGAGTAGTAAAATTCTTGAGTGGATATGAAGATTATCATCCTGATTTCTTTAGCAGAAGACGACCCAGTATGTTCCCAGATTTCAGACTATTAGTAACTGCTTGATTAATGAAACATATTTGTACCATGAATGCAATATATTTTTTGGCTTGGAGTGGTGTGTACAAGAATTGATGACGACGACCATCAAATAAGCATGTCAGTATGTGCATATGCTTTGAAAATACCCTGGTTTGTCTGAAAAAAAGTATGATCTAATTAGATGGTGGCTGCAAGGGCATTGTATTTGAACCGCGAGTTGATGACTGTTACATATAACGACCAAAATGAGCTTATTGTTTAACCACAAGTGGTACCAGTTTGAATGTAACTGCGACTGCTAAGTTGGAGACAAGGTAGAAAGTATGCTGAAAAATCACTGTGACATTGCACACTGAAGACACCTTGTGCCTCTGGAAACAAATTTGTTAGGCTACAAGTAATGTACACAAAGAAAATATATTAGAAAATCTTAATGACACCTTTGTACACTAACTCTACACTATCATCAATCCAGCTCAAGCAGTTTTCATACCTCTTAATGAGTTGACTTATTACTTGGGGGGGGGGGGGGGAAATCTGCTGCTGAGGCTGCAGCCAGCCTGCCACAGCATGTGTTGGTGTCAGTGTTTGTAATCCAACGACACTTTCATGCCCATGAACAGGTGGAAATTACTTTGACACAAGTCTAGGACATAAGATGGATGTTCAGAAATAATCAATTTGAAATGATCCAATAATTCTTGTTTACCTGGCAGAGCATACTTGATACAAAACATGGTTTTCAGGAATGAAATCCACCAAGCACAGAAACAGTTCTGACACTTTGAGTAATATGCAGAAAGTTAACTGTTCATTACTGACTACAGTGGACAGTCACTTCCGTCATCCTAGATATGTGTGCAGCACCAATTTTGCAGTGAATGTTAACAACTTTATAAGTATTACAGGCATCAAAACACTCCTACAAAGTGTAAGTTACTCCAGGTTTATAGCTCAGCATATTAATGTAAATACCGGAATTCATTTTGAAAAGCAATGGAAAAGTCATAATTAGGGACAGAAAATATTGTTACATTTTGTGGTCAATTTTGGTATTACTTTTTACACATTTTGGTAATTTGATGGCTTTTCTCTCCTTTAGGTTATGTATTTTAATCTAAGTTAGCCATTTAGCTCATTATTTTCTTTTCTTATTTTGAAATGAGTGACGAGTGTAATCCTGTTTATCATAGAGTTTAAGTACAACTCTCGCGGCACCAGAAGGATTTGTGATCCTGATTTCACAGAAAAAAAGAACACGGGCATAGGCAGGGAGACTTGTGACAGGAAGGCAGGGCTTGTTCTCCTGGACTGCTCCTCAGCTTTTGAGCATTCGAAGTTCTCGTTTGTTCACACTTCGGGCTGCTTACTAAGTTGTGGTGGCTGCTGTAGTGCAACGATGTAGATAGTCGCAGCACGACGATGCAGATAGTCTTCCTGTAAATTATGGATAGAGCTATGTTCAGTTCTCTGTCCACTCTTTAAGCACCTTGTCTGTCCTGTTTGTAGTGTTGTTGGCCATGGGTCTCAAGGTGCATGAAAAGGCTCTGCTGTATACAGATCAGGGCTTGTATGCTTTAGATTTGAACTCTGTGTTCTGCGGATTTTGTTGTTATCGAACCGTGTGGAAAAAGAGAGAACGTCGAAAAACTCCTTAAATCAGAGAAACAGTTTGCTCATCAGTGAGAGCCCCTTCTGAACAGAAACAATTATTTGTTGGAAGTTTCAATAGAGCCAAGAGGAGAAAACAAGCCAAGGCAGTTTTGGAAAAAAACTTTAAATTTTTGCAGAAGCAAATATTCGTCTCAAAAGTTTTTAGTAATGAGAATAAAAACTGCTTACTATCTTAATTACCCCCGTTATTATTATTATTATTATTATTATTATTATTGTAGTTTTTGTATCTGTTTTGTTCTTTCTTCTTTCTTGGGAAACAAACTTCATCTTCACGCAAGTGGCTTGCCAAACTTTTAAATTTAAATGTGTAACATTTATGCCAAAAAATCTAACTTTGCAAAAAATAGCTGCTACATTTTCAGGTCCCTACATCAGACAATCACATTTATGTTGCACTGACTTGCAAAGAAAAATTAAAAACATTTATTTTATAGCACTTTAAGGCAGGTAAGCTTCAGACACACTGCAGAGAAGTTTTTTTAAATGACAGCAGTGTCATGATTTTTAGGTTACCTTCTGAGAGATTGTGCCACATGTTAACACTTCATTGTTGTTAGAAAATGTTGGAAAATAACTTCTCACTGTGACTAAGTTGGAACACAGAATCCAAATAGCATTCTGTACCACGGCTGCAAACTGCTGATCATCAACTCTTGTTGGTTGCAGACATTTGACTATGTTAACATTTTCCAATTCTGTGGACATTAGCTTTGCAGAAATATTCTAAAGATTCTTACACAGCTTCAGAGCATCAGCACTACAGAGACGTCATTCCAGGTCATTCGTGTGAAGTGAGATGCGTCCAAGAAGACAGTCATATTAAGTCTATGGCATGTTCTTTACAGTTAATTGACACCCAATGCTTGCATCAGACAACTTCCACATGTCATCATTGTGGAAGAATTCAATCTTTTATTCAAAATATTCTGCATCATAAGTGGCTTTGGAGAACCAAGAGTTCAAGAATTTTAAAAGTGAAAGAGGAAGACCTTTCATATCTGTTCGTTTCCAATAGAAACTGCTAATACAAATGTTTCCTGTTGCCGGTGTTCAAGTTGCCGGTGTTCAAGAAAGTTCTCTTTAAATTACTTACCATGTTGTTGTTGTCTCCAGTCCAGAGACTTGTTTGATGCAGCTCTCCATGCTACTCTATCCTGTGCAAGCTTCTTCATCTCCAAGTAACTACTGCACCCTACATCCTACTAAATCTGCTTAGTGTTTTCCTCTCTTAGTCTCCCTCTACGATTTTTACCCTCCACGCTGCCCTCCAATACTAAATTGGTGATCCCTTGATGCCTCAGAACATGTCCTACCAACTGATCCCTTCTTCTAGTCAAGTTGTGCCACAAATTCCTCTTTTCACCAGTTCTGTTCAGTACCACCTCATTAGTTACATGACCTACCCATCTAATCTTCAGCATCCTTCTGTAGCTCCACATTTCGAAAGTTCTATTCTCTTCTTGTCTAAACAATTTATCGTCCGTGTTTCACTTCCATACATGGCTACACTCCATGCTAATACTTCCAGAAAAAGCTTCCTGACACTTAAATCTATACTCGGTGTTAACTAATTTCTCTTCTTCAGAAACGCTTTCCTTTCCATTGCCAGTCTACATTTTATGTCCTCTCTACTTCGACCATCATCAGTTATTTTGCTCCCCAAATAGCAAAAATCCTTTACTACTTTAAGTGTCTCATTTCCTAATCTAATTCCCTCAGCATCACCTGATTTAATTTGACTACATTCCATTATCCTCGTTTTGCTTCTGTTGATGTTCATCTTATATCCTCCTGTCAAGACACTGTCCATTCCGTTCAACTGCTCTTCCAGCTCCTTTGCTGTCTCCGACAGAATTACAATGTCATCGGCAAACCTCAAAGTTTATATTTCTTCTTCATGGATTTTAATTCCTACTCCAAATTTTTCTTTTGTTTCCCTTACTGCTTGCTCAATATACAGATTGAGTAACATCTGGGAGATAGGCTACAACCCTGTCTCACTCCCTTCCCAACCACTGCTTCCTTTTCATGCCCCTCAACTCTTATAACTGCAATCTGGTTTCTGTTCAAATTGTAAATAGCCTTTCCCTCCCTGTGTTTTACCCCTGCCACCTTCAGAAATTGAAAGAGTATTCCTGTCAATATTATCAAAAGCTTTCTCTAAGTGTAGAAATGCTAGAAACATAGGTTTGTCTTTCCTTAACCTATCTTCTAAGATAATTTGTAGGGTCAGAATTGCCTCACGTGTTCCAGCATTTCTACGGAATCCAGTCAGCTCTTCCTCAAGGTCGGCTTCTACCAGCTTTTTCCATTTTTATGTAAATAATGAGTCTTAGTATTTTGTAGCTGGGACTTATTAAACTCATAGTTCAGTAATTTTCACACATGTCAACACTTTGGGATTGGGATTATTTTATTCTTCTTGAAGTTGAAGGGTGTTTCACCTGTCTCATACATCTTGCTCACCAAATGATAGAGTTTTGTCAGGGCTGGCTCTCCCAAGGCTATCAGTAGTTCTCCAGGGGCATTGTTTCGACCTAGGTCTTTCAGTGCTCTGTCAAATTCTTCACACAGTATCATATCTTCCATTTCATCTTCATCTATGTCCTCTACCATTGCCATATTATTGCCCTTAAGTACATTGCCCTTGTATAGACCCTCTACATACTCCTTCCACCTTTCTGCTTTCCCTTCTTTGCTTAGAACTGGTTTTCCATCTGAGATCTTGATATTCATAGGGGTGGTTCTCTTCTCTCCAAAGGTCTCTAATTTTCCTGTAGGCAGTATCTATCTTGCCCCTAGTGCTATATGCCTCTACATCCTTACATTTGTTCACTAATCATTCCTGCTTAGCCATTTTGCACTTCCTGTTGATCTCATATTTGAGATTTCAGTGGGAAAATGGGTAAAATACTAGAAATGATACATGTTTTTTTTTTTTTTTTTTTTTTGTTAGGATTTGTTATGATGAACAGTATGTTTATCACTATATTTTTAACTAGTGATACGGAAAATGTGCAGAATGTGACAACCACTACAAAATTTTGAGTGTTCCATAGGCTTGTAGGATATAGCCTAAAAATGCAGCAGTCAGAAAAAGTACTCAACAAGCAGGAAATCAAAAATGTAGGAATATGAGAATGTAGTTCAAAATTATGGTATGTAACAAATTAAATTGAAGCAAGAAGTTCGACATCTTAGAAAATGAAGCATATATTGACAAAGAAAAAAATTATGATTATCTAAGGTTCTATACAAACTTGAAAAGATATTGCAGGAGGTATCATTAAATTAAACAACAGAAAGTCTAAACTATAGCAAGGCAACAATAAAAGTGTTTAGAGATGTGATGATAGGAAATTGCTCGTGTATGCTGAATCAAGCAAAGCTCTTTAGAAATGCCCTGAAGAAAAAATGGCAAAGGAAAAAACCAAAAACAGTATGTATAGTGAAAAGAGAATGTTTGGTAGACATAACATTTAAAGTTGTGCAAGGTACAGTAACTAATAACAAAGAGAGGACTATATAGGGATACTTTTAAGTGTCTGTAGTTCCAGAGATGAGCTGGAAAGGCAGGTAGTTATAATGTAAACAATGATTTTTTGGTAATTAAAGCTAGATATTGTGATAAAGTAATTTGAAGAAACTAGAGGAATGTACCGGGATTTGACGGCATTTCAGTATGAATAATTAAAACTAGGGGAAATGTAGCATTAAATTGAGCTGCAAAATGTCTGGAAGGAGGACAATCCCCCAAAACTGGGACTCTGCTGCAATTGTACAACACTAAGAAGGAAAGAGACAGGAAGACTTAGGTGTCTCGTAACTGTAATGTAGAAGATACTTAGTACACTCATTATCAAGCCCAGTCAGTACATTGGGAGATGTGCCATCACCAGAAGTTGACACTGGGCGCAGTGGCTGATGCGAGCGACTGCGAAGGCATTTCTCATACAGCCGCTTCCATCAGCCAGTGCGCTGTGTGTCAACTTTGTTTGCACTTGTAATATCTTGGCATCTCTTAAAGGACATTCCGGAATCTCCAAACTGGGAACCAGGTACATTTTGTGGCTGAACAACATACATATTACAGGTAGCTTTGTGATGTTTGCCTCTAGCTTTGATTAATTTAAGCAACAAGTGGAAGAAATTAGTAGAAAAAGTTTGAAAGCAGGACTGTAAAAGAAGGAAGGAACGAAGGAAGATTGCGTTTAACATCCTGTCAACATTGAGAAGGGAGCATGAGCTCAGATTGTGTCAAGGATGGGGAAGGAAATCAGCCAGACATTTGCCTGGAGTGATTTAGGGAAATAACAGAAAACCCAAATTTGGATGTCCAATCGCAGATTTCAACCGTCACCCTCCCGAATGAGAGTTCATTGTGCTAACCGCTGCACCCCCTTGCTCAGTGCAGGACTATAAATCGTTTACATTAAGACTAAAATAATAAACACACAAAAAAGAGATTTTTTCCAGTTAAGAAGTCGTGGAACCAGTTATAAGAGATTTTGCAGTCAAAGAATTAAATAAAACGACTGGTTAGATGTGAAAGTAAATGGAAGAGTAATTTTCAGCAAGTCAAATTATATCATCAAAATTTGTACCTTCTGATTACCACAGCAGTAATTTGCAGCCACAAATAGATTTATAGTGGAATCCTGACCTTTCAGAGCTTGTAGATGGAATGATTTACTACCTTGAATCAGATACGTTGCTACAAGTGCGGCATATAGTTCCTTTGGAATAATATGTGTATAATTAAAGACGTATTGCATCTTCCCAAAAAGAGGTGCTTCTCCTTCGCAAGCATTGCTAATTTACATGATTCACCCAATCCTCCTTTCTCGAACTTCTTGTTAATTCTTATTACTGGTAGTTCGCTGATTTGTAAAGCAAATAGCTATTGCCCTTAATCTCTAGAAACTAACACAGCAGAGAATTGAAGTGGAATTTCATTCTCAGTCAGTGTAAACACAGTAAGATTGGATGGTGTGAATGTTGGCAACGAAATGAAATTATTGTCCGTTCCTAATACTTTATAGGCTTCTGGTGCTCATGTTCTCAATAACTTTCGTAGCTAATCATCCTTTGTATGTTGATTCTGTGCAAAAGAATTTATGAAGCAGTGTGTTTCTAATGCGGCTGTAGACCTCATCGGTATTGAAGAATCCGGCTTTTTCTGTTGATGAATTTACCGTTCAGTCTTTGACTCAGAATAGCAGTCATGGTAAAGTTTGTGAAGATGGTTTGGTCATGGTTTCAGGTATCCCTCTTTAAATGCTATAAGCCAGCTGGATAGACTTAAAGATCACTTAACAGATGAGCATATGCAAGCTACTGTTACTGTATTATTTACATGCACTTACTTATTGTTCACTCTAAGAAGACTCTCAGCATGACGGTTGACAGGAGAAGCTACTAAGGTAGAAGTCAGTATATGGCTTCAGACCCATATTCGTTTGTTTCCAGTTGCTACCTATGTTGCTTTCAATACCAGGTGCAAAGTGTCTTTGTTGAACATATAAGTTTATTTAACTGTTTCAAACTCAATTTACACACAACAGTTCTGTCATTTTTAATTTCATGTATTGTCTTAATTTACGGGTACATAGACTCGTTGAGAACATGGTTGTCTGACAACTAAGATTGTCTAGGTAGGGTTTAACAGTGAGCTGTTGGTAATAAAACACAGCATTCGACTTCTATCGATAGACTTGCTCTTGGCAGTCACCATTCAGGCTCTTCTTAAAGTGAATAATTAATAAGTACCATCAGTATTAGACAGCAGTTTTACCAATTTTGTATGCTAAATCTGTGCACTCAACACGTTTTCATTTAAATGCTTCTTAGGTTATTTTCAGCACAAAGCAACATGTAGACAATTATTTGAATTACTGCAGCTAGGCTACATGTGCAAGATGTTATTGTCTATGTCAGATTTATTGAGAAGTGGAGCAATCAGCTGCCAAAATCCTTTTTGTTGCAGTAGAGTGACTTGCTAATTGTTTCATTATTTCTTGGAAACAAGAGTAAAAATTACATCCAAAACAATTGACAGCAGTGTGTTCCATCAATTAGTATTTTAATTTTTAAACATGCTAAACAGGCATATTTAAAGTTGTATTCATAATTATTGTTTTCCTGAGTTAGTAGTAGTTTACCACATTGAGTATTATGTAATAGCAAATGTGTGAAGGAGTGTCTGTGGCAACTCTGGGGATTATTGACATGTTTCTCGCTTTGTATGTTCACCACACATAGTGGTGAAAATACATTATTTAAATTGAATTGTGATCTGGGTTCTGGTTGCAACTGGTATTTGCAGAGCTGAATACAATTGAAGATGGAAC
Source organism: Schistocerca piceifrons (assembly GCF_021461385.2). NCBI lineage: Eukaryota > Metazoa > Arthropoda > Insecta > Orthoptera > Acrididae > Schistocerca > Schistocerca piceifrons. Next base: position 717,189,631 of record NC_060139.1, on the reverse strand, counting down.
TGTGTATCATTAATTTTTTGATTGTTCAACTGATAGGTTGTGGGCTTGTATGAAAAGCTTTTTCAGTGTTGTGCAATGTACCAAATATATTGATAATGGATTTGTGTCAAGATCTTACATTGTAGATTTTCTGTTAGCTAGAGGTGGCTTGATGTTGAAAGCATATTATGTTGTGATTGAAGAGATCTAATGTCTCAAAACTGTTGTACCTCAAATCTGCAGAGTCTGTCCTCATTGATGCTGTGTCTGCTGCTGAACTTTTGAGTCTACCATGACTTGGAAATTTGTGAAAGATAATTGAATTTTCCATTAAAATAATACACTTTGTGTTGCTGAAGGAGTGCCTCTTTAAGTGCTGCAAAGTTTATTTACAACATAGGCCTGATCTTGCTTAATCATTTTTATTGCTTGAAGTGATTAAAGGGTAGTGTTTTCTCGTGGCTTTTATACGTTTTACAACACAGCTATTAACAGTGTAATGATCTTTGAGCTTCAGTTAAGTGACCCTGTTTTCAGGTAAGTAGTTAAGTGACCCTGTTTTCAGGTAAGTGTGGCTCTCACATGTGGGAATGATTTGTTAGCAAAATGCCAAGTTTCACAATGGTGTCCATGATATACCCCATGGATAAGCCAGTCCCATGGCAGGATAAGCCAGTTCCATGGCAAGAGTATGCCATCACCACTAGGACCTTGCTAAATAGAGTGCTGTCTTGTTCAAACAAACCTTTGGGTTGTTAGCTTTACTTTTTATGTAGGTCTATTAAAAAAAAAAGTATACTTTTATTGAAGGGGGACGTGAGCAGTAGGTGCAAAGTGAGAATAAGAGTTTACTGAGTCTGTTAAATAATAATTTATTTGGATGCAGTATAAAATTGTCAGTTGTAATCTGTAAAAGTTTCTAAACATGGACCACTGCATTCTTTTGATGTTGAAATAAAATTGATTTGTTGTCATTATTTTCGTAGGTAAACTTGCTCACGTTGATTTGGATGAACGTGCTTTGGATGCTCTGAAAGAATTTCCGGTAGATGGTGCACTGAACGTTCTGACACAGTTTCTTGATTCAAATTTGGAACATGTTTCAAATAAGTCAGCATATTTGTGTGGTGTAATGAAAACTTATCGCCAGAAAAGCCGTGCAGGCCAGGGTTCAGGCTCTGGTACTGTTGCAAAAGCACCAGATGAGGACAAAATTAAATCAATTTTGGAACGCACTGGATATACATTGGACGTAACTACAGGGCAGCGGAAGTATGGTGGACCTCCACCTGACTGGGAGGGACCAGCTCCTGGTAATGGCTGTGAGGTGTGTAATAAATAGATAATTTCTAGGTAATTGTTTATGAAAATTCGTTTACTTGTTTTGTATATTTGGATACAATGCTGTTCGCTGCTGTTTCAGGTTTTTTGTGGCAAGATACCAAAAGACATGTATGAAGATGAGCTCATTCCTCTGTTTGAAAAATGTGGAACTATTTGGGATCTAAGGTTAATGATGGATCCCATGACAGGCCTTAATAGGGGATATGCTTTTATTACTTTCACCGCTAGGGAGGCAGCACAGCAAGCAGTCAAGGAGGTAATTGTGAGACTGAACTGTTTGTAGGTGTCAATACTTGTCTATAAAGTTATGTATTGTTTGAGTTACATAATTGATGTTTAATATGTCTACAAATAATTATCTCTGGTAACAAACTCACTTGTTAGTTTAAACATTGGAAAATTATCCTGGACCATTTGATTTGGCATATATTTGTACTTGTGAATCAGTATTGAAGTTTGGCTCAAAAACTGAGTGAGTTTGAATACTCTGAGAACATACAATGTTCGCTTGTTGTACTTGCTATATTGGATGTCTGTCAGTAGTAGAATAAGTTTTGCTTCCAGATCTCCTCTTTGCTCTGTGGGCAAAATTGGGACTGGACAAACAGTTGATCAGTGTTCCCAAATTCAAACTCATACAGTAGTTCTCTTAGGTGATGGCTGGAGAAGTCACTCCTTTCTGAGTTATAGTTTCCGTGTAGTAGCTACTATAATATCTTACATGGTAGTTTGTTGAAGTTTAGTAGTTCTGAAAATAAATAATAAAAAAGTGTAAGATTTGTTACTCTTTGTACTTCTCTCATTCAAAATTTGAATCCATTAAAATTTTAAGGAGAGAGCATGCCTGTTTCAGTAGAATATTGGTACAGAATTGTGAAGTTAGCTCTTATTAGTCCCTAAATTTACTGATCGTCTTTTTTGAACTTGTTGTTGCTCACTCACCAAAATTTGGCATGTGTGTGTTTCTCTTCATCCCACAGCTTGATAATCATGAAATCAAACCTGGCAAGAGTCTGAAAGTTAACATTAGTGTTCCAAATCTGCGACTTTTTGTGGGCAACATTCCAAAGTCTAAAGGCAAAGAGGAGATTCTGGACGAGTTTGGTAAATTAACAGGTAATGTGTAAAGAAAGAGACAAAAATTGATGTAGTTTAGAGACAGCAGGGGTTGGATTGGGCCCACATCACAGCTGTGCCTCTCAGCTTGTTAGTTAGTTGCCCCATCCATTTGATGAATGTATGAAATTGCCAAATATTCAAGCCAGGTGGCAGAGAAATTACCTACTGAGGTACCTGCCTTGCACAATTTAATTTGTGAGGATGGGTGCGGCTTGCTAACATTCAGACGGGCAGAGCTTCCTGAGGCTCTGTCCCATTCCCACCCTCACTGTCAAAGCAGACCAGCCAATAAAGCAGGCATAAGAGCACCCCACAGGCGAGGCAAGCTTAATTGGCGCACTTCCTTCCCCATTGTTCTTACAGCTGAACGATTACGAAATTCGGAAAGGCAAAAAGATTGGTGTTACAGTATCATATAACAATCATCGCTTATTCGTTGGGAATATACCCAAGAATCGAGATCGTGACGAGTTGTTTGAAGAATTTTCAAAACACGCACGTAAGTTGAGATTATCGCTTAAGCCGATAAGTCATTTTGTTTGAAAGTTTGATTGGCTTGAACTAAAAGATTGGCTGGATAGAGAACTGCATTATGCTAACATTTGCCTTTCTAAGTTGTGCTCCATTCACTGATTTGAGCACGGTGGGTGGGAATGATGGATGGTGTAAAAGAATTATCTTTGATACATACACGACTTTTTTCCATGTAAATCATAATTGACTTAATTTTCGTAATTATTAATGTGAATTGTATCAAGTTGCATGATTTTTAGTTTTTATATATAGTCATGTGTTGTAAGCAGGCGTGCTCAGTCCGCAACTCTTGCTGCTGAGGAACTTTTAAATGGTAAAAAGAGCAATGGATATAGGTTTAAGAATTGAATTTACATATGAATGTCTTGATTCTTATGCTAATGTGCTGCCATGATTGATTCTTCCTCCAGCTGGTCTGACAGAAGTGATTATATACAGCTCACCTGATGACAAGAAGAAGAATCGTGGCTTTTGTTTTTTGGAATATGAATCCCACAAAGCAGCATCCTTAGCTAAGAGACGGCTAGGTACTGGCCGTATAAAGGTGTGGGGATGTGATATCATTGTTGATTGGGCAGATCCCCAAGAAGAGCCTGATGAGGCTACAATGTCAAAGGTATGTTTGGTGCAGGAGGCGTGATCATATTAGTTGCTTCCTACTAGTTGCACATAGGTATGGAAATTAATTAGGAAAATAACAGTGCTGTGATTTAGTGTTATTGCTCTGCAGCGATAGTTTTCCACCTCATGTGTATTATAATGAAGTGAAGTGTTCAGTTTGCTGAAGTGGCAATAACCATTGTAATAAACATTTACCTCTTATCTGAGGTGGCTCCTTTGTTTTTGCAGTAATGAAAAGTTGTTTATTTTATTTTTGTAAGACAAATAGAGTATATGAGGTCTGTTTAAAAAATTCCAGAACTTTGTCCACAAAATTTTTCTGTACTTGCCTTTTACTTACTGTGCATGGCCTCTATTGAAATAATCTCCTCCACAATTGGTACGTCACGTCACTCCCAACACCATTTCCACTCCTGGAAGCAGTCGTGGCAGGCCACTTGCCATGTGTGAATTTTCTTTTATCTTGTCTGTCATTCCAAATCTTTGTCTTATCAACTAGCTTTTTAACTTTGGAATGCAGTAGTCATTTCTGGACAGTACGGAGAATGAAGCAGCAGTGTTGTTCTTTGTGCAGTAGTCATGCACCAACAAAGATGAATATGTGGGTGCTCTATCATAATGCAAGAGCCATAGATCGTCTCGCCGCGTTTCAGGCCATATCCTTGTCACATTTTCTCCCAGACATCGCAACACATTCTGGTAGTTCCATTAGTTAACAGTTTGTCCCTGTGGGACAAATTCATGATGAACTATCATATTTATTTTAATTTTTTTAAAAAAATAAGAAGCAAGCTTTCGTGACCTATTGCAAAGATTGAACTTAGCGTCAACATCATGACCATAGACCATCTTATCACCAGTTATGATTCTCTTAAGGGATATCTACATTTACACAGATACTCCGCAAGCCATAGTACGGTGTGAGGTGGAGGGTACACTGCACTACTCGTTATTTCCTTTTCTGTTCCACTAGCAAATAAGAGTGAGGGAAAGCAGATTGTCTGCATGCCTCTGTATGAGCCCTGATTTCTCTTATATTATCTTCGTGGTCCTTGCGCGCAATGTATGTTGGCGGCAGTAGAATCGTTCGGCAGTCAGCTCATAATGCCGGCACTCTAAATATTCTCAATGGTGTTATTCAAAAAGAACGTCATGTTCCATCCAGGGATTCCCATTTGATGTTCTGAAACATCTCTCTAACACTTACTTTTGTTCGAACCTACCGGTAACCAATCTGGCACCCCGCCTTTGAATTGCATCAATGTTTTCCTTCGATCCGACCAGTTATGGATCCCAAATACTCCAGCAGTACTCAAGAATAGGTCGCACCAGTGTTCTATATGCAGTCTCCCTTACAGGTGAACCACTCTTTCCGAAAATTCTCCCAATAAATCAAAGATGACCATTCGCCTTCCCTACCGCAGTTCTCATACACTGGTCTCACCTCGTATCACTTTGCAGTGTTATCCCCAGATATCTCGATGATGACTGTGTCAAGTGGAACAATAGTGATACTGTATCCAAACATTACAGATTTGTTCTTCCTACTTGTCCCCATTAACTTACATTTTTCCACTTTCAAGACTAGTTGCCATTCATCACACCAACTGGAAATTTTGTCGAAGTTGTGCTGTATCTTCCTACAGTCACTCAACTTTGACACCTTACTGTAGACCGAGACGCCATCAGTAAACAACCACAGATTGCTCCCCACCCTGTCAGAGAACAACAGGGGTTGTATCACACTTCCCTGGGGCACTCCTGACGATACCCTTGTCTCAGATGAACGCTTGCCGTTAGGACAACATATTGGGTTCTATTATTTAAGAAGTTTTCCAGCCACTTGCATATCTATGAAATTATTCCGTATGCTCTTACTGTTGTTAACAGCCTGCAATGGGACACCGTGTCAAATGCAACATCTCCTTCTCATTTGCGCAATTGATAAGCTCTTCACAGATTGCAAGGCTAAGGTCATTGTGGTCTTGACTCAAGAGCTGTAGGACGAACTTGGTGGCTACTCAAAGCATTCCAAGATACTGTGTCAGGATTTCATGACATGATCCAACTGAAAAGTTACATTCTTCTGCAATCTCTTGGACAGTCAATTTTTGATTGGCACACACAACTCATTGACATTCCTGACGTGAACATTGTCAGTAGTCGTTAAGGACGCCCTGAATGAGGGTCATCTTAACTTTCAATTGATCATTTTTAAACCACGTGAGCCTTTCGTAACACCAAGTATGGTTTAAGTTCTTATCACCATTATCACCTGCATCATTTGGTGTGTGTCTCTGCAAAGGTTTTCTTGAGTTTCACGAAAAATTTAATGCAGACGTGTTGCTCCTCGAACCCTGCCATCTCAAAATTCCTGAACAGCGTGACACAACATTCTACTCAATACAGCACTGAATGGTAACTAACAGATATACAGCAATAGGTCTTCCTGCAGTTGCACATTAAATACAGGTGTGTGTACAAGGATGTGAGTCACATTCCGCTCCAACCAACCAGTGACGTGAAATGACAATTGTTCCGGAATTTTTTTGAACAGACCTTGTACAAGTAAAAATTTAGAAAACTTCGTAAACCAGTTGACATATTTGATATGCAACGATGAACTTTTTGTCCTGTTAAGTTGATAGTATACTCTTACAGAACCAGCATAGGAATTGTTATGGTGAACTGAGACGCAGGTACCAAATTGACTAGTGCATCTGAAATTAATGTGGTAGCTATCTACTAGATGATTTTTCATCAATTTTCTTCTGTTGTAGGTAAAGGTGCTGTATGTAAGGAATCTCACGCAAGACTGTTCTGAAGAAAAACTGAAAGAATCATTTGAAGCTTATGGAAAAGTGGAAAGAGTGAAGAAAATAAAAGACTACGCTTTTATCCATTTTGAAGACCGGGAAAATGCAATAAAGGTGAGTGCCATAAATATATATGAGCAGTAATAATTGAACAACCTTTCAGTTGATCAGTACTTCACATTTGCGGTCTGCAGCATTGTTTAAGGCATAGTTAGTGCCTGTGTTAAATTACCTCATGCCAGTAACGGATGCTATTTTGCAAAAGTTCAGTCCTATCTTTCCAGTTTCCTTGATCTGTGCTCTCTATAAACAGGAAGTTTTGTATGTTTCTGAATCTAGAATCTAAAATATCTAGTTCGGGGTTGCCGCATATTCTGGTAACAGGGAATATCAAACATATCAGGAACATCAGGGAAATATGAGGGAAACTTGAAGAAAATTTGAAGTAAAAAAACACTGGAAAATCACATTTTTGTCTCAGTAAATGAAATGACTTGTTTACTGAGGTGTCGTGCACTGTCGCTGGCTGGGTGCAGCTGAGTATGTGTGCGGCTTCCCTACTCCCTCATTACTACTGCTTAGCCCCCTTCCTACCACTCCCCTCAGCGGGCAGGCAGTATTGCCACCACTGCTTGTCGCTAGCCTAGCAGCTGCCAATGAGATGCGTGATGAATGGTTAGTTTAGATCTGTTTCTCAGAGACTGTAGACGCAAAAGCCATGGCCGAAAATGGTCTTTTCTACGTTTCTGTCTGTGGCTCAGCAATCGTCCTTATGGTGAGTTGCTACCTATCCTCATTATTATTGATTCTCAGAGTATTTGAACAAGTTATCTGTTGCATGGATTGATCACCACGGTTCATTTCATTGACATGCTGTCTGTGGCTCATGAATAGCTAGCCACAGAAGTGCTTTCTGCGATGGGCCAAAACTGCAGGCTGTTTTTGCTGGTATCTGTAATGGATTGGGCCTGCCAATCTGAAGCCATTCGATTCCCACTAACGTGCAGGCCCTGCCCGTTGTATCTAGTCTCACCAATCTCGTTACGGGCTGGGTCTGCTTGTGCATGACTTATTGCAGCAGATTTTTATGGTTTATCCATGGACCCAGAACTCAATAGGCCAGAGGCCATGGGTGATGGATTTCAGGAATTGCGACTGTCTCATTGCAAGTACATTGTGCAGTGTGATGTTTTAAAGGCATTTTATTTGTTCTAGCAACTTTAGGCACTTCAAAAGTATTTTCTATGTTAGAATGCATGGACGATAAGAAGAAGAAAATTTTGTCATTTGCTAGCGGTTTGTACATTATGTACTCATACATTTCTCAAAAGAAAAATCACACAATACCTGTAAGATATAAATATTACACAGTGGGCAATAACCGACAGTAGTGGTGATAATAGAACCAACATTTTATTGGCGGTCGCCTACAGTGTTGGTTTACACAGTTCTTTCCTGCCTTATACACGTATTTCAAGAGGCCTACTTTTTTGAGGTTATTTCTGAAATCAGTGAAGGTATTTTAAACCTGTCCTCTGTCTCCAAGGAAATTTGTATTTTTGTCACCAAATATGTTGTTTTATTGAAATAAAATAACATCAGTGGTCTTAATGAAATACGTAGGCCATTTGGCTTGCTTTCTCCATCTAAAAACAGTTCATTACAAAAGATGTTGATGTTAATACTTAAAATATTTTGCTCATATCAAAAAACATCGTCTGCTTCCAAGTTTTTTTTTTCTTTTTTTTCCCCCCCTCATTTGCACTGATCTTTCTTGTACCATAGCTGAAAAGACAAATAGTCAACTTATGTCTTAACTTGCCCTTATCTCAGAATTGGTCAGGGAAAAATCTTATTACTAGTCTGGAAAGCAGGGAATTTCACATGGGGAAACTTGCGGTAACCCTGTAGTCCTCAAATTACTGTGTGTAGAGTGTTTGCGTATGTAGAAAATGTGTTACTTATGTGCTAAAATCATGATACAGTAAGGGGCATTTTCAAAAAGTTTTGAGAGATTGAGGTACCACTGCAGTTGACCCAGGTAAACTGAAGGAACGCTTTTGAAATCCTTGTGTAAATATGTATGTATTGGCCATTTCCCTAGAGATGATCTGCTCTTATCATACCATTTGGTACTAACTCTGACAGTGTCCATTGATCCACTGATTCATTAAACTGTCCAATAAAAATCAATCTCTCATCCAGTTAATTTAATGCATGTTTGTGTCTGTCCTAGCAAATTTGCTACTGTAACAATGGAACCTGAAACTTCAGTTGTGGAAAAAGCCGCAAAATATTTGCTGTGTCCAACAACTGATTTGTACATTTATACTTCATAACTAATTTGTTGTTTTACGGATAAATGTGATGAATAAAGTTTCCATTGAGCAATATTTTTTTCATTTCTACGGGGAATCAGAATAGAAAGTATTTGTACCATTTGCCTCTGTATCTGCTTTATGTATATCTTTCTTGGTTTAATCAGTCTGTGTAGTCATACACAGTTTTCTTATGGAGGGGGGAAAAAATCATCTGAGCCTCTTTACCAGATAACATTGTCAAACACTGTAAAGTCCATGTTGGAATATCATAAATATTGAAAAGGACTGATTGCTACCCACCTTAAAGATGACATGTTGAGTAGCTGATGGGGCACAACAAAATACTGTTACTCATTTAGCTTTCAGCCAAAGCATTTTTCAGACAAGAAAAACACACACACACACACACACACACACACACACACACACACACACACACACACACACACACATTTGACTGCTATCTCTGGCTGCATATGCCAGAATTCAGTTACTAACAATTAAAGCAAGCAAATTATGACACTTTCAGAACTCCAACTAAAATCTGAATCTGAGCTGTAGTGCTTGTGGGAAGTTCTCACTGTAACGCATCGTAACCAAATGGAAAGTTCATATGACAACTGATTATAATGAAGCTTCTGTGTCTTTGTTGACTTACATTGTGGCTCCCTTACTAATTAAGCTTCCATTTAGTAAGTTGTAGTCAGCTTGATTGAAACTGTAATTTGGATGTCTCAGTAAAATCGACATTAATATTCGAAAAAATGTTTGCCTTTCTTGCAGTGCTGAAATTGTCTTGTGATGTGTGGTTTTTACCCCCCCCCCCCCCCCATTTTTTGGTATAGAAGTTCTGTTAATTTAAAAATAAGCACTTTCATAACTCTTTGCAGAGAACACAAATGACATGTATTTTCGAGAGTATATTTCATTGTACACATTTTTAGATCTTGTTGTGTGGTTCTTCTGTTCACTTTTGAGTGTTATCTTTTTATACATTTTTAAGGCCATGGAGGAACTGAATGGAAAAGAAATGGGGGGTTCTGCAATTGAAGTTTCATTGGCAAAACCCCCATCGGATAAGAAAAAGAAAGAAGAAATTCTACGGGCCAGAGAACGTCGCATGATGCAGATGATGCAAGTCCGTGGTGGATGCTCACCATCACACCCGTCCATGTTACCTCCAGGTGTGATGCCCATGAGGGGCCCTGGAGGACCGAGAGGGCAAGGGGGGGCAGCAGCTGCATCCTTGCGTGGTCCTATGGGCCGTGGGGATTACGGTAAGTTAGCACGCATACCTTGTCATTTTGTTTCTGTTCCTGCAGCTAGATCATGCCTTTGCAGCAGTGGGCGAATAATTAACAGGGTTACTTCATATTTAAAATCTCATTTTAGGTCAGAGGTTTGGTGGTCACATACCTCGCCACATGTGTTGGAGAACACACAACAGGACCTTGTGATCTGTTGTATAATATATTTAAGAATGGTTGAAAAGCTTCTAAAGTGCATAATATGACTCAGTCTTCAAAGTTCAAGCACTTCAACAGACTAGGTGCTAATTTCTTCAATGCTGTTGGGTTGTTCAATTTTGGATAGAACAAGTCATTGTGAAGCACTTTGCTTTTAGGTATTGCTGGTTTCGATAAAGGTTTCACCAGTGACAAACAAGATTTCAACACTTAACCGAGTAAATTTGCATTCACAATGCCATCCCCCCCCCCCCCCCCCCCCCCCCCAAAAAAAAAAAAAAAAATATACATTTCCATTTCATTTTTGAGGGGAGGGTACTGTTTGGATAATCCATCTTCACTTGAAAGGTAAGAAGGAGACCATGTGACAAGTTTAAGAATGTTATGACTAAAGCACACTTTTTTTGGAAGTGGAAGGCATCTTCTCTATACCTGCTGATAACATTTGGGCCTTCTTTTGTGTCTGAAGCTTTCAGAAAATTGTAGCATCCAGTTGAAAATGGAGTTTGTATTATTGTACCTTCTGGCAGACAAGTCTTCGCAGTTTCCCTCTCAAATAATTGTTCTTGCTTCTAAAATAGGCTGTTGTGTCATTAGTGTTCACTTTAATGACAGGTAGCACTTGTTCTTTTTGGAGGTCCAGTTTTGATTGGATTATTTTGTTGTTAGCTTTCTTTTATATTCATTTACTAAAACAGTAAAAACGTTGGAACAATTAATACATTGTTGGACATACACATAGGTAAGGCTTATACACCACATAAACTAATGTACATACAACTGAAGCATATAGACTTACTTATTGTTTCTAAAAATGCAAATACACATGTATATTAATGCACACACAACTTGATACTGAGAGTAACTTCAAAGTTACTCCTTCTACCTGAGTAACATACACTACAGTTGGTCCATTAATCTCCCCACTTCACCCAATAACGCAGAGCACCAGAATGTAAGGAATTGAAACTTTGTTCAACTTTGTTTGCCAGCTCTTTGTGGGGAGGGGGGGGTGGGGGCAGGTGGGCGGGCTGCTGTCCACTGTGTTGGTTCAGCTGCTGGACAAGATGATGGTATGGCTGTTGGTTGGGGAGGGGGTGGTAACTTCAGGTGATGCCTGCATGGATGTCTCCAAATGTAGTGAGACTTGTGACGTCAGTGTTGTCTTGTAGGGAGTGAAGGTAGGGCCCACATTGGCTTGACCTGCTCAATAGAGACGTTTGTGGTGTTGCTGTTTTGAGTTTCTTGATCATGTGACCTCGTCACAATGCCGAGAAGGGTCTAGAGTAAGGTGGTTGGAGCGCTGATTTGATGTGAGTACAGTTCTCAAAAACTTTGTGGATCAAAATAGGGTGTTCGCCTTGCCACGAAGCAGCCAGTTGACAGATCTTGCCATTTGGTCTTGGAGTTGCTGTAGGCACTGTGACAGTTCTGCTGTGGATGGCACTGCTGCGGGTGCGAGATGGTCAGCTAGAATGGGTAACAGCTCCCCATACACCATTTCTACTAACGATGCCCCGATATCCAGCTTTAATAAGCACACTTGGTAAGTGCGAATGAACAGAATATTTAAAAGCTCATAGCTAACTGAACCTGTTAAATACTAATAAAATGAAGTCACAGGTCCCATAAAAGCAACATGTAAGTTCCCTAATCACTCATAGTAAGTGTAAATCAACAAAATTATTTATAAAATAACCTGGAAACCTCATCATTAAGTCCTAGAGATATTTCTAGACTGAATATCAACTAGTATAGGTGTTACAGTTCGTGCAGGATCAGGCAGTTATTCAAAGTCAAAATTAAACTTTCCTTGAAGCTAAACCACTCAGTTACCCTGAGTCATTAAAAGTTGAACAAGATATAAAATACAAAAAAATGCAGTGTAATATTCATCATTGGATTGTACCGGCATTATTTTAAAGCTGACAACTAAAAGAAAAACCATTCATGAACCAATGAAGAGTAAAAGAAATTGTAAATACAAAAATATATGTAATACATACAATGTAGTATAATAATTGTGTTCCTGATAAAATATTAGACTTAATTATAGCAGCAGCAAGTTACAATGTTGCCTTAACTACTAGTTACATTCAAGGGGTTGCCAGATAACCAAAATGTGCAAAATATTGTATAACTATTGACAATTGAAGACTTGCAATAGGAAAGGTTCTAAGCGACAAAACATGGATATGAGGAAAATGAGTTTTAATTATGCTAGATATTAATGGTCAAAATTGCACTATTAATGTATTTTATTTGAAAGTTAAGCATAGTGTAGATCTGTTGTAATATTCGTGAAAATGTACTGAAAGTGGAAATGTGATGAAAAGCTCTAAGTGCCATAGTTCAATACTTAGGAAGAAGATAGTAAAAGTTCATTCTGCTGTTGTAAAAGTGTTTGTGGTTATTATTCATAAGCTATTGCATCATTTCAATCAAATCTTTGTTCTTTTCTTCACAAAAGTGGCTTATAACAGTCATGGCAGGTACTTGCTTTTCTTTATGCCCTGTACTTGCACAGCCTTTTCTCTAAACAGGGATACCTTCCCAGGCCTCAATTTCATTTAAGCTTCTCCTGGTCTTAACTACATGAGGCTTACGTTTGTCGAACTATAGCCACTGTGCTCTAGATGCGTTTAGATTTGCTGTGCCTATATTAGAATCTGATGATGTCTTGAAATATAAGTAGTCAGATGCATTCGTGTTACTGACAGTAAATGAGGGAATGAATATGTAAATTCAAGTAATATCTTTCCTGCGAAAGCTCATCCAGCAAAAGAGGTAAATCGCTTTACTGATCGCTAACTTACGCCATGATTTGTGCATGAGGTGTGCTTGCTTGTATGTTTCTCTTTTGCTGATGAAGGCGGTGGCCGAAAACTTTATATAAGTGTCTTTTAGTAGTGCATATCTGCAACTTAACGTGTGATGAGTAAGAATCCGTCTTCTTCCTACATTGTTGATGCTCCTACCAGGAGTTCCCATTGTTTGATTTTGACAGTAAATGGCTTTATTTGTCTTGATTGCTGTATCACATCCTCCACATGTTCTGGAACGACACATTTGGTAACTGAAGAATAAGTAGTCTGTCCAATTATGGTGTAAGTTAGCAATACGTAATGAGACTAACCTCCTGTGCTGGATGAGCTCTTGCAGGAATACATTTATTTCTTGAACTTACATATTTATTCCCTCTATTTTCAGTTTTTTCCTCATTTCTGCCACAACACCTCCTTTAATTCATTGTTGTTGTTGTTGTTGTTGTTGTCGTCCCCTTTTGCTCAAACTGTTAAAAACATCTGTCGCCTCTGCTATTTTATCGAACATACAAGAGTAATCATGCGGAACGTAGAGCCTTAAATATATTAACAGCAGTGGCTGTTAAACAACATGCCATCTGTTCATTGGATTGGGTACTACATTGTATTATTTGTGACAGTTTGAGCCTTTTTGAAATTTGCAGGGAGATCTCATTTCACACAAAAATTCAAAACTCTTACTATTAAGGTACTTGGAGCCTTTTTTTGTTTCAAGTCTTAAATTGTAGGTGTGATTGCCTTGCTCGTGGTAGTATTGGAAACTTGCTCCCTGGAGGCTGCACACTTAAATTCATGCAATGATAAAATTAAAAGTCTAAAGGAATTAACTCTTTAACTCTATCATAGAGAAAAACAGATTAATGTAAATATAATGTAAGTGTTAAGAGACAAATGTAAAATGAAGCAGATGTTCAATCACCTGAAGTTGGCTTACACACTAAGGAAAGAGTTTCAAACTTTAGCTATAGCTACAGCAGAAATCATATCATATAGAAGAAAGAGAAGAATGTATCATTTTCCAAGCGGTATTAAAAAATTAAAAATGTATTTTCTTATGTGGCATATCACAGTATGAGAATTTGCTGCATATGTCCAAGAACTGCCAGACATCTCTAACAGCACTTGTCGAGAATAGCCACATATTGACAACAGGCAGGGAGCAGGTAATTATTCAGTCAGATTCTAATGGATATTGCTGTTTTCTGCCAGAACACCACCACCTTATTTCCTCATCCCTCTGCAATTGGCATTGCTGTACAAGGAACACACTCCACTGATTGTTCCACAATGCTCCTTGGTTGTGGGCATTCTGTTGGAACTGTGCTGACCTCAGAGGGAATCTGGAGTGATCTGCACATTGGTTCCCAAAGGTGTTTTCAGTGAGTGGTTTTCCCTTCGTGCCACATTGGAAGCAATAATGGTGTGTACGCAAATGATCTCAGTGATCAGCATTTGCAACATTTATGTACCTCCAGTCAAGTCTCTTACATAGAGTGGACCATCTTCATCCAATAACTCCTCCCAACCCCCAGTGGTGGAATACCACTTTGTCTTGATGGGTTTTCTACTTGACCAATTTCTTACTGGCCATGATTTGTCTCTCCTCAATGATTGTACTCCTACCCACCTTTCCAGCTACTGATCAACGGTCTATTCTCCCAGTATCACGGCTTTCCTACATTGGTCACCACATAACAATCTTTGTAACAGTGAGAAGACCCCATTCCGGTAATCCTGTAGCTTCTTCGCCATTGTCAGATGGGCTGTCTACCACATTGTGTGCTTTGAAGAGTCGGATGGCATTTGTATGCTTTGGCTGTTACCTTCATCCCCCACTGTCAGATTGCATTGTTGAAGGTGTGCAAGATGTCTCCAGTGCAGTTTCCCCTTTCTACAGGTCCCTCTCCATCACTGGATTGTGCCATGGTGGACCAAAGACACTGCATAGCTCTTACAGACAGCTGAAGAGCCTTGCAATGTTTTAAGCAACGTCCTTTGCAGACCAACCTCATCACTTTTAAGTGGCTTCATACTAAGGCTCGCTATCTGATTTAACACATTAGGAAGGAATGCTGGGAATGATAATGTCTTCTCTCTGGAAATGCAGTACCAAGCTTCATAGTCTCCTGGACTGCCAAAGATTCACATTTGGAGCAGGTCTTCTCCATCTGGATGATCTCTGTACTGATATGTCGGCTCTTGCTGACTAGCTGGCAACCCACGTTGCAAAGGCATTGGTGGACTCCTGTGCGGCTGCCTTCTGGATGCACAGGTGACGAGTTGAAGACGTCCCCCCCCCCCACCCCCCCCCACCCCCCTCCACCCTCCTCCACCCTCTTGGATCATATAATGAACCTTTCAGTGACTGGGGATGGATTCAGTCTCTTTTCTAGTCTCATGGTCTTGAGCCCTTATTAAATTCATAGTCAGATATATTATCATCTTACTTTCCCCAGTGGCTCCATCTACCCAGGATCTTCCCTTCACAATGGTGAGACATATCGTAGTTCCAACACTTCAGGCAAAACCTCAACATCCACCAACAATTTGGGCCGATTAGTCACAGCTGACCATGTGATTAGTATGGAAATGGATTGTGGTATGCTTTCTCCAAATGCCAGCACCTCATTGCAGTCTTTTTTGACCTACATGAGGCATATGACACTGCCAGGCACTATCATATTTTAGTTACCCTCCATGATTGGGACCTTTCAGGCTTCATACCAGTTTTTGTCACTTTTTATTCCACTGGTTGTTCCAGGTCCAAGATGGTACTTTAAAGGTCCAAGAGAGTTGTGCCATGCAAGACTCTGTGCCGAGTGTCACACTTTTCCTCATTGCTATCAATGTGTTAGTGACTTTTTTCTTGCCACTGATCACCTCCGCAGAGCTATGTTGATGACTTCTGCATTTGGTATAGCTCCCACTCTCTAGCCTTGGCTGAACACCATCTCCAAGTTACTATCCAATGGGCTTCTGCTTGGAACCTTTCCCAAGGTTTCTGCTTCTCTCCTGGAAAAATGCAGATCATTGTCTGTACCACAGTCCATCCTGGTCCAGATCTGCTTGGGTCTGAGCACTTGGACATTGTTACACAATCCCATTTTTGGGACTCCTCTTTGACAAGAAGCTGATCCATATTCAACAACTAAAGACCAGTGCATGCAAAAACTTTCAAGGTTTCTTCTTTCTTGCCCACATCTCTTAGGGTGTTGTTACGCTGCTCGTCATTCACATCTACTGGGCTGTGGTCCACCCTTACTTGGACTGTGGTTACCAGGTTTATTACTCAGTGGCACCTCAGCTTTGCTATTATTAGACCCAGTCAATCATCATGGAGTTGGACTAGCCATTGGTGTCTTCTGGATTAATTCTTTAGTCTCCTTGTCAAAGTGTGATCTTCTGTCTTTAGTTACAACAGTGCCAACCCTTGCACACCTGTGTGATCACCCTTCGACAGTTTCTTAATATTCCATTATATCCTATTCGTTTTGCATACTAGGGGCATGAACCCCTTGACGACAACCTCTGGATGGGATAACCAGTTGATATACGCCTCGCAGCCCTTTGCCATGACCTCCACAGTGCCTCATCACTGAGTACTACTCGTGTTTCTTTGTAACACCACTCCTCATCTTTGTTGAATTTAAATTCTCAGTTGTCCCCATGACCGTTCACCATCTGTTCGTTTCAGTTTTTCAGGAGTGTCAGGATGCTACCATCATTTACCTCAGTGGCTCTAAAATCATGGATAGGATGGATTAAGCTTTTACATCTCCTGTCAGTCAGGAACATGCAGTGTTTTTATGGTGTAGCTGATGGCCATTAACAGACATACCTTGACTGGGTTTTAATATGTAACAACCGACCGAGATGGTGCAGTGATTATCATACTGGACTCGCATTTAGGACGACGGCAGTTCAAACTCGTGTCTGGCCATCTTGATACAGGTTTTTTGTGATTTCCCTAAATCGCTTCCAGCAAATGCTGGGATGGATCCTTTGTAAGGGCACGGCTGGCTTCCTCCCCCAAATCTGATGGGACCGATGACATTGCTGTTTGGTCCGTACCCCAGGTCAACTGACCAACCAACATACCATGATTAAAAAGTACATTATGACCACCAACCTGCTATAGATACGAACCATTCCAGGCGATAGAAGCATCACCTGGCCCGGAATGACTGCTAGTCAGACACACGCATGGTGCATGTAGTATCATTGAGCGCGCTGTCCGTATGTAGAATGGGCAGGGCACACAAACTATCTGAGTTTGACTGGGGGCAGATAGTGATGGCCCAGAAGCTTGGCACCAGCATTTTGGAAACTGCACAGCTTGTCAGGTGTTAAAGGAGTACTGTGGTGAGTGTCTTCAACAGATGGCAAAATCAAGGTGAAGCCACGTCCAGATGTTGTGGGGTTGGGTGGCCACTGGCTCATTACACGTATTGGGCACATAGGCGAGGAGACTGGTAAGACAGGCCAAGTTGTGAACTGCGGCAGAACTAACATTAGAGTTTAATGTTGGGCAGAGTTCAAGCATGTTGGGCAGAGTTCAAGCATGTCTGAAAACACAGTGCACTGAACACTTGTAACGATAGGCCTCCACAGCTTGTGCTAATGTCAACACCATGACATTGACTACTACGAGTGAAATGGGCACACGACCATTGGTACTAGACGTTGGTGCAGTGGCAGAGCATTGCATTATCTGATGAATCTTGATAGCTTCTTCATCATACCGATGGCTGGGAGCGAATCTGTCGCCTTCCAGTGGAACAGTTCTCATCGACACATGTACTGCGGAATGGAGACGAGCTGTCGGCGGCGCCATTATGCTCTGGGGAAGATTCACGTGACCACCCATGGATCCAGTGGAGCTCATACACAGCACCATGACGGCCAAGGAGTATCGTACAATGGTTGCAGACTTTGTACACCAATTCATCACACTTGCATTTCCATCTGGGAGTGACATAGTTCAACAACGTAATGCGCCATGTTGCAAGGCCAGGATTGTGATGGAGTGGTTCGAGAAGCACAGTGGCGAGTTCCAATTGGTGTGCTGGCTCCGCAGCTTGCCAGCTGGGATGTGATTGAATGCAGTGTCAGAGCTCATTGCCCCCCCACCCCCCACCCCACCCCCCCTCCCGACACACACGCGCGCACACACACACACACACACACACACACACACACACACACACACACACACACACACACACACTATCTGAATTTATGGGGCTTAGGTGACTTGGTGTGTGCAGATGTGTTGCTAACTCCCTCCAGCAACCTGCCAAGGCCTCATTGCTTCCATGCCATGAAGTGTTGCCACTGTTATTCATGCCAAACATGGACATATTGGCTATTAGGTTGGTGGTCATAATGCTCTGGCTGAACAGTGTATAGTGACTCAGTGGGCTATCGCCATGCTTTTATGGATGTTACTGTTGTCACCCAGGGATACGTGCTATTCATGACCTTCTTGATGAACATAATCATTCTGCCTGCTTGTTTTTCTCTGGGTCCCAGGGCATGTGGGTTATCCCAAGAAATGAACTGGCCAATGGATTGGATAGAGAAGTGATTACCCCCCCCCCCCCTTTCTCCCCGTTCGCTTTGACGATTTCAGGTGCACCTGCAACCAAGGTCTCTGCTCACTTGGAAGTAGAATGTATGGTGGGCTGCTGTCCCTCAAATAAACACCGCTCTATCAAGACAACTGCTGTGTGGCAATCCACTGTTGTATTTCGCCTCCGCATTGGTCATACTAGACTGCTCCATAGTTTTATTTTGTATTATGAGCCACCCCCACATTTTGGTTGTGGAGTTTTACTGGCAGGTGCTCAAATTCTTTGCATCTCATTTTGGCAGATGACTCGGAGGGAACTGAACTGATTCCCCATTTTCTCTGTGACATTGCTCTTTAGTCTCAGATATAAAATATATTAAACTACCTTCAGGGCGGGGTGCGCCAGAGGATTACTGTGACTTAGATTTCGTATAAACTACACCATTTAAACACCCAGGCCGTGAGTGAGTGCATATTAATTTGAGCACATTCGCAGGAAATCTTAAATTGTTACGTACATTACAAATAGACACAAGATGGGAAATGGTCACCAATCCGAAAGTTGAAGCAGATGTAAAAACAAAAAATATGTCATTCAACATTAAAGACAGAGATGTAATTTTACTGACACAATGATCCTCATAAATTTCAGTTTCTGATGTTACATAACATTGAACTAAGTTTTCTGCACTGCCAAGGAATTTGTGGAAATGCCTAGTTCCTTTTATTGCTATACAGTTTTCAAATCTGGTTTGAAGTGTTCTTTTCATATGCAGAACCACTTCTTCTTTCTTGATCAGAAATTGGGTAATCCCTGTAATATTATCTTTGCAAAAGACATAAATGTCCTGTACTTCTTATACTGACTACCACTTCCATTTGAATAATATATCGGCTTCTCAACCTTGGGAAAATTTTCTTTTATGTAATTTATTACATACTTTTGAAACACATGTACAGCCAAAGTGTTGTACTCCAAGTAGTCGCTTATAATGCAAATTGAAGAACTGCAAACTTCATATTTCTTATCTTTAAAGTAGAGAATAAATCAGCTAGCACTATGTATTCAGTTTCATGAAGTTGTTTTTTTTTTTGTCCTTCAGAAACTTACTTTGCATTTTAGAAACATAGTGGAGACTTTTGAGTTTTTGTAAGTTATCGATTAAAGATTCCAAGTACTCTTCCTGAGATTTAACCATTGTTATCATTTTTGCCCTGTCAGTTGTGACCCACTGTTTGAAGGTAATACTGTCTGGCATTTCCTCGTCATATTCGTGAAACAATTCAATAATGGTTTCCTTACCAGGGCATTTATTACACAAACTCATCATGCAGTCATAACTGTTTGTGTTACAGACCATGAAATGTAGTAACTCCTTGTAGTTAAGGTCACCGAGTTTTTCACCCGCAATCATCAGTTTGACGTTTTGATGACATAAACAAACACATTTGGAGTGTGTCCCTGAAGATCCAGCCAAAATAGACTACTTAGGGTGGAGGTCACAAAATTTTGACCTTCCAAATTTGCATTCAGGATGAGAGTTTTTGAAAGCTACATAAAGTTCATTTAAATTTGACAGCTCTAGTTGTTTCTACTTTGTTGCTTTAACTCTATTTATAACAATTCTTTTCCTATCTTTGCAACCTGAGCACGTTCTACTGTTTTCATAATCTTTTTAGTTGTTTCTTCACTTATACCTACTCCTTTCTTCTTTCCTAAAACTCGAAGAATGCCTTGCTCTTTCACTAATTTTTGGGTTAGTTTAACCAAACAATGAGAAACGTTGAATTCATGAACTATGTTTTTCTTTTGACCATGAATCAGGGAACAAACTTTAAAATTTTAACTTTTATCTTCCTTAGATGTCAATAAACATTTAATTTTTCTATTAAGCTCAAATTTTCAGTGTCAGATGACGCCGGTGGTAGGTTTTCTTCTTTTTTAGAAATAATGTTGGTAGCCTATCTGTATTATAGCATGATTCCAAGTCTTTTCTAATTTTGTCTGAAATTTGTTGTACCTTATTTTCAATAGCTGCTTTTCTTTTTCTGCTACTTAATTTTATTATTTTTGAAGCAGGAGATACATCTAACTTAGAACAAGCAAAATCCAATATGCTAACAGTTTCCTCATTAGGAATATAAATGTCATTAACAAGGTTACATGACTCTGGTTCTGGATTGACAACAAATATTTTGGAGTAACGATTTGGGCACAGGGAATTTCCAGGAATCACATTACGTTTCACTTGAGAAGGTGTTTCACTCTCACATAACAAGGACAAATGTTTAAGTTCAGTTTCCCTCAAACCCTTAGTAATAGGCTATTTATGAGCTTTAAGTGGATCACAGCACTTTCTTCCAAAAATTCTTCTCATGATACTCTCACACTGATGTTAAAGAAGAAATTACTTGAAATTTAAACAAAGTTTGTCTAACTAGATCAAATCATTGACATTTTTCAAGTTTTTTGGAACTCAACCGTACTGTTTTGTGACAAACTTCACGTGCTATCTGTCCAACAGAGCACTGTTCATCCATGTTATTGCATTCCAGATAATCTCTCAGAATTAATTACAAATTACACACAGAACGAAGCACATAACACATTCTAGACTCTCGAAGTATGTACATCCACTCTATTAGAGGTTTCAGAAAAGACTGACGACGACAATGCCACACACAGGAATAATGTCCATCTTTATTGACAATAAACCTAAACATAAATGGGCATTTTTATTACCATAGAACAAAAGCGAAAGCTCATATTGGTAATATGTCACAATTAAATTTTATTACAATAAACCATTTAACTAGGCAACAGCCATAAGATGAGTTGTAGAATAATGTGAACTATTTCCTCATTTTCAAAAATTCATATCTTTGTTCAGTCAGATATCAGTGTTGAAATTTTTACAGTACGCTGCTATTATATAGGTGTACAAACTGTGCAAAAAATCATATTTTTATATGCAGTTCCACCTGAAATAACAAACCCCAAACTTTACAAAGAAAGAAAATTTCCGAATTTCATAAAAAATTAAGGAAACGTTTGTAAGTGTTCTTGCTCTATATGTGGCTAGTAGTGTATGATATCTAACTATAGGAAAAAATAGACACTCATAAATCACTCCTTGTCTGTTATTTTTGGGCCTAAAAAATGGATTTTTGAAAATTTGGATACCAAACTTTGGAGGTCATTTTGATGGCTTATTTTTGAATTTAGGGTATTTTGTGTAATACACAATATTCTAGAGGACACTTTTCTAAAAACAATCATGTCAATTGCAATGTTGTAACTTAACCCATTGCAGAAATATTTAAATTTTTGCTAATGTCTCCAGACTGAAAAATTGTCACGTGCCTACAATAAAAATGGCCGCCATCCAGTAAAGGTGCAAGATAAATTATTATTATTATTGTCATCTTGGATATTCGGGAATCCAGCCGGATGTTCGCGTCGTTCTCGCACGATATTTCAACAGCGGGCCTCGCTGTCTTCTTCAGGTGCTACCTGAGACTGGTCCTTGGCTCGATCGAGTCCAGTATTTATGCCTGGGAGGAGCTGGGCGTTCCCTAATCGGTCCGCGCCGGGTCGAGTGTTCCATCTGTGGTCCGCGCCCGCCAGACTCGGCTTCAATGGACCCCTCCAGTCGCAGATGTTCCGACTGCCGTCGGCGCCCGTTCTGGCCGTCCTCAACGGATGTGGTTATCATCTGAGGTGTGTCAGACCTGGTCTGAGATGTTGGGTACTCTATCTCCTGACTGTTACTATGATGGAAATCATAGTAACAGTCAGGAGATAGAGTACCCAACATCTCAGACCAGATCTGACACACCTCAGATGATAACCACATCCGTTGAGGACGGCCAGAACGGGCGCCGACGGCAGTCGGAACATCTGCGACTGGAGGGGTCCATTGAAGCTGAGTCTGGCGGGCGCGGACCACAGATGGAACACTCGACCCGGCGCGGACCGATTAGGGAACGCCCAGCTCCTCCCAGGCATAAATACTGGACTCGATCGAGCCAAGGACCAGTCTCAGGTAGCACCTGAAGAAGACAGCGAGGCACGCTGTTGAAATATCGTGC
Organism: Schistocerca piceifrons; assembly: GCF_021461385.2. NCBI lineage: Eukaryota > Metazoa > Arthropoda > Insecta > Orthoptera > Acrididae > Schistocerca > Schistocerca piceifrons. The sequence goes on along the minus strand of NC_060139.1, from coordinate 717,166,942 downwards.
GAGAACGACGCGAACATCCGGCTGGATTCCCGAATATCCAAGATGACAACAGATCGCCGGGAAAGCATGAATTATTATTATTATTTTTAAACCTGTTTTGAACTTGTCTAATATAGGGCATTCACATATTTAAAAAAAAAATAAGCAACCATCACTGGACCATTTCATACGGCTTGACCCTAAGATGATGATGCAACTGTGACATTTTCTCAATCTAATGTGCTTTTTTGTTTCACCAGTTTGTACAGATGCTTGAGGGAACTGGTCGGTATAGGCATTGTGTTGGCATCATTTACGGGCATTTGAATGATAAGGCTTATATTTTTATGAACAGAAAGGAAAGGCACAGATTTTTTGAAGGAAAAAGAAGTGTATTCCTTGTTCAGGATAAACATTGGTTTGTGAAGTCTTATCCAGTTATGGCACTCATAAGATGTTAATTTCCATATTGAAACTAAGTTCAAGAAAGAAAGACTAGGAAAGGAATTATGTCACTGCTGTCTGAAAATCTGTTGGAGTGAGTGTCTGGCCTGAAACTGACGCTTCAGGTGGTGGTCAGCATTTACCACATGATTTCGCTCCAATGTTCCTTGTTGGCTACCAAGAATGTGTGCATAGTGGACATGTTCTCAGCAGATCATGTTCCACATGAACAAACAACCTTTCCTTCTGATAATATAGGGCACAATAAATTGTACTCCAACATCACAGGAGAATATTAAAATGAAAAATAAAATACAGATTTCTAAATACCAATGAGATGGCTTATAGGCGACCTGAACAGTTAATACATAGTCTTGTTTTTTCAAGGTACAGTGCTCTCAAAAGCAAAATTACTTTGTTTGCAGTAGTTGCATGTCTTCAGTTAACAAAGAAATGATTTTGGTAGAATAAAAAATACAAATCTTCACCATAATGATTGCTTCTGCAAGGGATGTACCCAAGCTTCCCCTCGACTCCAAAAGTCAGAACTTCCAGTTGACATTGCATGCCTGGCTGCAATAGTTTTGAAATGGGAATTTTACAAAAGGCGTAAGTTTGAAGTAGAAAATTCAAAAACCAAAATGTTGAATAGAAGTGACAATGTTAGCCAGTCAAGAGTATTTGTTGCCTCAGGCACTTTCTCTGCTTACTATGAAGGAATTGTATGAGGTATGTCTTCTGTGAGGAGGGTTAGTGCAGTTTCCTAGGAACACTGTGTAACAGCGAAGAGTATTCAGGATGTGGCAGCTGTAAACATCCCAGAACTACTTTTCAAGTAATTGTTGGAGGTTTGGACAATCTTTAAACTGAATCTTTCACGTAATGTTCAGTTACTCAGTGCGCTAAGCAAGCCACATTTATCAACTGATTACGATGCTGAAAAGAAATCATGACAAGTAATTACTTAAGTGATGTCTACACAATTACTCCAGAACTTAAAATTTTTGAGAACAGCTACTCAAGAAAAGATGTCAAAACAACTATTTTAAAAGGACATTAAAATCTTAAAAAAAACATTTACTGTTAAATATGTAAAATGTAGAACTCCCAGGCATAACAAGAGTTACTTCCCCACTCTCCACGTAAGCCATGCTGCTGGAAACCAAGAAGCAGGCAACTTGAAATTTTAAAATTTCATATGTTGAACCCTAAATCAAAAGAAGCTGAAAAGTTGATTTGTGGAATGGTAGCACTTCAAGAACTTGGGTTTAACTTCGATGTCTCGACAAATAAAAAAAGTTTATAATATTAATCACACAACGTATGTGCCTTTTTACATTTTATCATTTGGGGGGGGGACCTCGTTTCGATATCATGAGCCGTGTTTGAAATATGAAGATTGTTATGACCAATGATTCCTGATGTGCAGAAATTGACTGGATGCAATGTGTGCAAACTTTTGTCAGATACAAAAAAACCAATAACTCAAGTACAAAATAAGAGATCATTCTGCTTGTCATTTTAAAGAAAATTTGGATGTTGTATCTATATTTCATCCACAGCAATGTATGAGCTAAAATCAACCATATGCAAAGTTTCTGCAGTGTGTTTTTACCTTTGCAATCTCTCTAAAATTTCGTGCAATGTTTTATGTAATTTGATGCAGCGAGGCAACCATGATGAATAATGAAAAGAAAATTAGTTATTTATTGAATGGAGATCTCGGGCTGTAACATATGTGAAAATCAGTTTGTTTCCAACTGTTTCCTTAAAGTCAGTTTACAAGTATTTCATTTTGGGCGGAACACAGTCTCAGCGCAGCATTTGGTGAGTAGTAAAGCCACAACAAAGCTGCAGTCAGCATGAAATGCGGAGAGCACATCTGTAGTGGTAAAAGGGTTAAGAAAAACCAGCAAATCAATTGTGCTGCCTCTGCGTGACTGATTCTTATCAAACCACCTCTATTACATCCATAAATTTACTCAGTATTGTCCACATTTTTAGTTTGACATAGGAACTGCCCTGACTCATAAAAAAGTTGCTAGTTGTGTGTGGGCTCTCAAATGTTGTTACTAAAGCTCAACACTACATTGAGCTCATCATCTGAGTTACTTTTTAATTGTTTGAAACTTGTGTTCATTTTTAATTTAAATAGCTACTTGTTTTAGGAAAGCAGAACTGTTTCCATATTGCTCTTCTGCTGGAGCCGTTGAAGCAAATTCAACATTTTTAAGGAAATGTTAAATGTAAAATACACGTGATACAATAAATGGGTTTCTTCTCACGTCCTATTTGTTTTTGCAGGTTTTCTAGTAAGAAAATAAGTCCACTTCCACTGTCTCTTGCTGTTATTTCTTTGCTATTTGGTCATTGTTATCTTGTTCACTGCAACTTTCAAATACTTGAATAATTTTGTGGTCAAGTTTGTTGAAACTGGAGTAATTTGCTCTAATGTGAAGTTGTATAATGACTGCTATGTGCTGTGCCCCAGTGAGAGAGAGAGAGAGAGAGAGAGAGAGAGAGAGAGAGAACAAGTTTATTTTTGATTCGAGGTGCTGCTGATAGAAATTCACTCACTTATGAGTGAATTTATCCCCTAACACCCAAGGGTGTAGGATCTTTAATGTTCGACAGGTGTGGCAAACATTTTGTTGAGATTTTATCATTGTTACTAGACTCCTGTCTTAATGCCTAAACTACATGAGTATGTGCTTGGGCTTCTGTTTCAAATGGTTAAGAAGTATTTGCTGTAGCAATCTGGGCACGGATGTCTAGTTCTGGAGGGAAGCCTCCATTTTAACAACACTTCACACATGGGTGCTTGAAGGTAATTCAGCTTGGCTGCTGCAGAGGTGTTATTTTGCTGTATTATGGTATTTTTGTTTTTGATGTCCTTTATTTTTAATGTGGAATTACATTGTTCTGCCGTAGAGTATATTTGCTAGTGTGTGTGTGTGTGTGTGTGTGTGTGTGTGTGTGTGTGTGTGTGTGTGTGTGTGTGTGTGTGTGTGTGTGTGTTTACTCTTTTGTTATGCAACTAGTTATGTGTTTGTTTTTTCTCACTTCGAACAAAAACCACTTTCACTGCATAGTCAGAGTAAAAATACATTGGAATTAATGAACATATACTACTTTAGCGTCAGCACATCTTACATACACTTCACTAAGTATGCAAGCATTCCTAGTTTTGAATCACATGTGATATTGGAAGCTTAAGAGATTGTAATTTGTTGAGTGACATTGTTGTTGGAGCTTGTGAAATTTGTGGATGCTGACAAAGACTTGCCATATAAGAGATAGTGAAAAGTTAAGTTGAATGTTTGTGATAAGTTAAAACTGTGTAGCGTAACATGTCACAGTTGTTCTCTTGCAGTATGCTATGAATTGCACTTCGAAAGTACAACTTGCAGCGTGACCCAAAGTTTCAGCTTGTTGCTCCCTAACTCCATAATGGCTCTTGTGCTGTTCTGATAGACAGTTCCAAGATGCATAGCAGAAGAGCCTTTGTGGAGTTTGGAGTAGAATTCATTTACTATCTGCTAAGTATATTGCCCCAAAATCCTGTTACATACTCACTGACAGCTTCTAATATTGTCTGTTGGCACTGTCGGGAAGAATATAATTTTTCTTAGCTTGTATTCGAACTACACTTTTTTGGGGGTAACGTGTCTGCAGTGTTAATGATGAAAATGTTTTGAGATGGATGGAATGTAGATGCAGAGTGCACTAACAAATTGCATGAAGCTATTGTTGACCTTCAGCACCATTGATAAAACAATTCACATCGGCTACATAAAGTCGATATTTTCTCTCTTCTAATAAGGGAAAGCACACATTTTTATTATTGTGGATAGATGTTGCTGCATGTTTGCATATTTAGTGTAGGAGGAAGAAAACTGTGGGAGTGTTAGTGTCATAGTCTAATGCCTGCCATCCACTGATGAATGTAACCAGTTCATTGTGAGAACGTGTTAAGAGCGATTTCAACTGTCAGGCTTAGTTTTAAAAATGATACATACCTTGACAAACTTCATCTTTGCCAATATTTATGTTCAGAAAATGTAATGGCGTAGGACAGTGTTATGCCTCTTCGTACGCCACTGAGCATCTATTAACATGTGTCGCTTTCTTTAATAGGGAACGTAGTACACTGCACCACCAGGCCCGATATTGTATACACTCTAACTTCGTTACACAAATCTAAATCTGAAGGGACCAAAAAATAGAGTGTTCATGTTAAGAAAACTTTGTGTTAAGTGAAAAACCGATGTTATTACGTGTATGTGTACGGAAATGCAGTAATGCGTAATTCACTACAGTATCAGTCACTTTACATTACTGTAGAGTTAAAACACTATAATGTGACTGCAAAAGTGCAACTACTTACAAATTACACTATTTTCTTGGAAAAAAATTGAATTAAAGTTCACTGACGTTAACACGAAGGAAAATATCTTGTAATTTCACAACCAGTTGTTGTAACTATTGTGTTTGCAAACTCAGTAGTGAGACCTGTGTGTGGAACCGAATTGTTCTAAGCTGTCAAAGACTGTAAATATCTCCTGATGGGTAGGTGGAATGGTATTTGTATTCTCCATCTCATCAGTTTCTTCTGATTACTCTTCTTGCACCTCAGTCACAGCTTTTGGCACATCAGATTCTACAAAGCACATACAACAACACTGTTGTTTATGTTAATGAATTCCTCAAAACTAACCCCAGGGTTCACAACGTCTTGCAGAACTATCCATTCATTAACTGAAGTGGCATCATCTAGCTCGTGGCCACTTTTAGTAGTGTTATATCTCCAGGCTCTGTTAAAGAACTTCTGTATATGATGTGGCGACATGGAGTTCCAGGCTGCTGTGATGGCTTTTATTATGTCGTGCAGACTCCAATTTGGGGTTGCAGTGTTGTTTCCAGCAGCACGAATTGCAGCTCTTACAAGTTACTTGCAATAAGCTCTCTCCATGAGAGAAGTGATGCCTTGACTCAAGAGCTGAAAGTGGCTTGTCACGTTGTTTGGAAAAAGTGCAACCTTTATGTTGGTTAAATATATTTATGTTTTTAAAACGATGTGGTTTCTCTCATATAACCCGGCAACAAAACATTTCACTGCCGTCAGCATTACATACCAGGGCAACAGTTACCCATTGTTTGCTTCATGCTCAAGTATGACACTTATCACCTTTCGTCTCCAGCTTGCAGCTTGGAAGGGAAAAAAAATGTAGAAAAGTAGTTTCATCTGTGTTGAACACATCACACGAGGGATACTTTTCTCTCTCTCAGGCTAATTCATTCAAACAGCTGTTCACAATTTCATCATCAACTTTATCCACAAATTTGTCCAGATGAAATTGAATGCCTTTTTTGCAGCTGATACAGCCAACCAGCAGAACAACTTCATAGGGCTTAAGTACGAAGAAATCATTATATTATTGCTAGAATGATTCAACCACATGCGTGCACCTAACATATCTTTAAAAAGCCCTATGATACAGTCAAAAGATTTTGTGCTAACGAGGTTACAGGGTATATGAATTCATATTCTATTGACATCGCTACCAGTCTTGCCATTTTTAAACATGTAAGAGGTAAATAAACACACAATTGTAACAAATGAGACATGATACTACAGTCGTGGTTTGATATAACTGGGGTGAAGTGAAGGAAATTTTTGATCAAGATAAGTATCTGATATTATATTGGGTTTGAATTTAGTCTTTTTTTACTAATTTCATGCAGCTTAATTTCTCTTGGGGGTTACTGGACATCTTATGTGATCTATGAGAAAACTGAACTGCAGAAATTCGTTCAGTAAGATCTGTGAGAGGTAAGTGAAAAGGGTGAGCTCTTGCCAAACCTTTGAAAAACACTGTTCCTATTTTCATTGTAAGTAAATAATACTGTCTTTTCCCCTATTTTTTGGCAGTTTGTGTTACTGTATCTTAAATAGAAATGTGATGGGTTGCAAAGGATAAAAAATTAGGAATGGACCATTACTTAAATGTGGATTGTTAAGTAAGAAATACATTGAAAATAGTAGACAACTCTAGAAAGTAATAAAATGTTACCTGTACCAGTAGGGGAAACAATTCACAGAATAGTTAAAAATAGGGCCTCACTTAAGTTGTGCAGTTTGACTTGGCCATAGCCTTTAAATCGGGACACTTACAGCTTCAATTGCACATAATAAGTGGTTCTTGCAGTGGTTAAAGCTGCATCAGAAGTTCATTTTAAGAGTGGCATGTAGTTCTGTAACATTTGTATGGAAAGAAGTTTCCATTTTTAAGAAACAACACAACTCTGATTTAGCAACTAAGGATTGTGGCAACACAGAATGTAGTTTTAATTAAGATCTGTCTCATTCACAAAATAATTGTGCCTATTTTTTAATGTAGTTGTAAACAGGTCTGATGTTTACATGACATCATGGAAACTGATACAGTACTGTTGATAGTGTCCCTTTGTACGTCATATGTCCTTTAGAGGTGATTGGGAGAAAGCAGCGATTTAGTTGTTAAATGGAAGTTGATAGATTGTTTTTTATTTTCCTTTAGTCTTAGGAAATGGAATGCTGCCATGATGGCAACTGTTTTTGTTTTGAAATTGTGTCCATAAACGTTTGTGAGATTTTAGATCGTGGGCATGTCCCACAAAGTTAGGACTCATTTGTTGGTATCTCGCTGGTAGTTTACTATCTTAAAATATGTTTGTTGTTGATCTTCCATAAACACCAGGGGCTGAGTACCGTTGCACTTTCATCATGAATTGGTTCTGTGTTAAAATTATGTGGTAGACTTCCAGATCAGTCTTCAGTGTCATAACTACCTTGAAGTGCCAGAGAAACTGGTACAGGCATGCTTATCGAAGTACAGATACATGTAAACAAGCAGAATACGGCACTGCGGATGGCAACGCCTTTATCAGACAACATGTGTCAGGCACAGTTCTGCGATCGATTGCTGCTTCTACAATGGCAGGTTGTCAAGATTTGAGTGAGTTTGAATGTGGTGTTGTAGTTGGTGCATGAGTGATGGGACACAGCATCCCCGAGGTAGTGATGAATTGGCGATTTTGCCATATGACCATTTCACGAGTGTATTGTGAATATCGAGAATCTGGTAGAACGTAAACACTCTAACATCGCTGCAGCTGGAAAAGGATCATGCAAGAATGGGACCAATGACAACTAAAGAGAATAGTTCAATGTGACAGAAGTGCAACCCTTCCGCAAACTGCTGCAGATTTCAATGCTGGGCCATCAACAAGTGTCAGCATGCAAACCATTCAACAAAACGTCATCAATATGGGCTTTGGTGCTGAAGACCCACTCTTTACATTTGATGGCTGCCTTGCCTGGGTCCATTGGCTCCGACATTGGACTGTCGATGACTGGAAACATGTTGCCTGGTCGAACGAGTCCTGTGTCAAATTGTATCGAGTGGATGGACGTGTATGGGTATGGAGACATCATCATGAATCCATGGGCCCTGCCTGTCAGCAGGGGATTGTTCAAGCTGGTGGATGCCCTGTAATGGTGTGGGGTGTGTGGAGTTACAGAGATATGGGACCTCTGATACACCTAGGTACAAGTCCCTGACTGGCGATATTTATGTAAGCATCCTGTCTGATCACCTGCATCCATTCATGTCCATTGTGCATCCCGAAGGACTTGGACAGTTTTGGTGGGACAATGGGACAGGACAATTTCGGCGGGACAATGGGACACCCCACTCGTCCAGAATTGCTACATGGTGGCTCCTGGAACACTCTTCTGAGTTTAAACACTTCTGCTGGCCACCAAATTCCCCAAACATGATCATCATTGAGCATATCTGGGATGCCTTGCAACGTGCTTTTCAGAAGATATGTCCACCCCTTTGTTGTCTTACGGATTTACGGATGACCCCCCCCCCCCTTCCCCCGTTGAGTCCATGCCATGCCATGTCGTGTTGCAGCACTTCTTCATGCTTGCAGGGGCCTTACATGATAGGCAGGTGTACCAGCTTCTTTGACTCTTGAGTGTATTTCTAGAATTCTTTATGTTGGAAGCACTTCAGAAGGTGCATCATGCATCACGTGTTGCTCTGCAACCAGTACTATTTAGAGAGAGAGAGAGGGAGAGAACATTTTATCACTTTATTTTGAAAACTACAAAATTGAGTAAATGACATTAATCGTATCAAAATGCATGTTTTGTGTGTCTGGTAAAATGCTGTAAAGGCTAATATACTTTGCTTACTAGTAATAGTTGTTTCTGAAATTTTTGTACATAAAATTTGAGGTCTTGTCAAAATTAGTAACAATATTTTTCTATACCAAGTAAGAATGCAATATTCCAAAGTAATATGAAGTACTAAAGAAATCGATTCCTGAGAAGAAATGGGTTGCCAAAGAGGTTCTTCCTGTCATCTTGTCACACCATTAAATGTTGCCTGTAATTGAACTTTGGGGGCAGAGTTAAAAAGTTGGACTATTAAAATTCTGAATTCTGGCAAGTGCTGTCTAGATATCTTTTTAAAGTGTGAAGAGGGGCTAGGAGGTGTTTAATGATTTTTTTCACAGCAAAAGGAGGTCAATGAGAAGGAAATCTGTGGTGGCCATGTCATTGGAAACAGTCTGTCTGAAACAATCTAAAGAAACCATAGAAAATTGAAATTAATGAACTGGTATTCAAAACCTTCTCCTGAAGAAGTTTTACTGTCAGCTGTAGTTTTTTGCTTCATACCTGCATTGATTTTATCTTCTTTGCTGTTTCCCAGAAGCTGCTTCTTTTAGATAAATTAGGAAAAGACTGAGTAAGAAAAAGGACTCTAAAATGTAGCATCATGCAAATTGTCAGGCTCTGTAGTTGAACGACTCGAGAAAAACTGGTTTTGACTATATGACAAAGCATGCCCCCACCTCTATCCCCTCCAACTTCTCCTTCACCACTCACACATGCAGTTATGTAATCATAAACTTTTGGTACCAGACTCTTTAATCTGCCAAAATGAAAGAAAGGGTTTGAGGATGGTGCACTAATCATACATTTAGTCAACCTAGAAATGAAGATAATGGAAAACGGCACAATAGTATGGAAGAGAAATAATAGTTTCAATTGGGGAGGATTGACTAATGTTTTAGTTTATAAACTCAGTTTTCCTACTGTTGATCAAAATCTGGTGTATGAACGGTAAGAACAATATTTTAGAGAAACCTCCAAGGGAAATAGTGCAGTTCCTATATAAGTTCAATGAAAAATGGAAAATTAATAAATTATAAGTAACATACGTGGTCACAGGTTAGTGAATTAGTAGTTTCACACACTTGTCAGATAGTAGTATGGTGGAAGGTACTACTTCCTGAATTGTCTGAGTAATGAGAATGAGACTGGTTTAGTTAGGAGATTTGTACAGTTATTGGCATCGACTTCAGACAGATACTTTAAGAAAGTAATATTATTTTTGTTCTTTGAACTTGAGTGAGTGGAAGACTCTTTGGAAGTGTACTTGACTCCATTGTCATGGATACTGAGCATGTGACAGTGCTGTAACCTACTTAAAGCAGTTGCATTACAGCTTCTGAATAATACACCATTTTTTTATTTTATTTTTTTATAAAATAGTATTCATAACTTGTTTGCTTGGGGTTCAGTTCAAGGATTACACTCTCCAGGATATGTTCAGTTTGTGATGTATTGTGAATAAGACGAAGTTGAAGTGAAAAAATAATGTGGTATTAAAAAGGTATATCTACCTGTACGAAAGCCTTTAATGATAGCAAGTTTGCTAAAAATATAATTGTAGGCACATCATTAGATTGAAAACTGAAGTGCTCTTCAGAAAGTATGTGTCAATGTCTTTTCTGCCAAACAAAGGGAGTAACTCAGTGAAAACGATGCCTTTTTGGCAGAATAGTAAATATGTGTGTTTGCTTTGGGTAATTTTGTGGCGCGCTATTCAGCAATTTATCACTATTATTGTTGGCTACGTGGTGAAGTGGAGAGTTCATTATTATTCCTTGTGCATGTATGAATATTATATTGTCATTGAATCCCGAGTGCTTGCAGTTTCACCCAGTTTTAAACTATTTGTAGAATATAAGCCAAAACTATCAAATATTTTCAATTTTTTTCTACATTCAAGGCACTCAGTAGGATTTGACAGACATTGTGCTTTCCCTTAGGAACTGATAATTACTGCACGAGTGTTGTCTTATAGACGAGTATGGTTGCCAGAATTGCATGATATGGTAACCTTACTTTGAGGTATTTAATTGTTCTGTTTCGTATAAAATTGTATTTCATATGGTTAAGCTTGTATTAAAGGAACTTTCACCTGGTATAAGCTGACTTATTTTTGTTTGGTACCAGGTTGAAGTTACCTATGGTAGAGAGGTAAGTGTGAATTATGAGTTTATCTGGTGTAGTGTGTGTGGTGGTAGTTTTACTTCGTTATCTGTATTTATTTGACTATTGTTGTAGCAATGTTGTGATCAGTTAGCACCTCAGTTGAAGATTAGAAGTTCAGAAAAGATGTTTTATGTAGTTAGCTCTTGATTTTGGCCTGAAAATTTTAATTTACTTTTCTCTTTTCCCGGCATGCCTTTTTGTTAAATTACTGCAATTTTCGGAAGGAAAGGTAGCTCGTCGTGGCTGAAATTGGGTCTTTGTTGTGTGTTTATAGATTACGATTACGAGTATTACGGTTATTCGGATTATCGAGGCGGCTACAGTGATCCGTATTACGATGACTATTATCGTTATGAGGATTACTATTTCGATTACCCGCCGCCGCCACCACCTGCCAGAGGGAGGGGCAGACCGCCTCAGCCGGTGGGTCGAACCGTTTGATTCGTTAACGTTGCTAGCTAGCTCTGACTGTGGCACTGTGTCTTTTGTCTGTTGTTTCATTTTTTTCCCCTCCTCCCTGAAAACCGAGTCCATAATTTGAGTCCAGAACCATGTCCTTTTTCGCTATTTACGATGAGTACAGTCTCAGATAAAAAGCTGACTTCCCTACCAAAGACACAGTATCACTTTCAAGTAGCTTATCATATCTGAGCCACTGATATAGGCTTCAAAAATTTCTTTCCAATATTTAAATTTAGCCGGGAAAAGGATGCTCTTGATACCTGAGGCTTTGTAGGGAAATACGTATTGTAGTTATGAAGAGCGGTATGTGTGTGCCTGTATTGGCTCAGATATGGTAATCTCATTTTCTTGCTGTTTAGTTGCAGGGTTATCCAAAAGGTCAAGGGATGGGTTCCGGGGCATATGACAGCTGTAAATGGACAACTAACTTTTCCTCACTTAATTACGCACTTTGTTTCTGTTCTGTGAAAAGGTACTGAAATTCGTGGTAATTTTTTCGGGATAAGCCAACGATTAACTTAGTTGCAGGCTGAATTGTCTGCAGATATTACATTGTCTCCATATTCCCTATCTGGTTCATAAACAAGAAAATTACGCAGATTCTTAATGAAAAGTATATTATTGTTGCTTATTTGGGCTGTTGAGGAAAGGTTAGATTACTTTTTGCAGATTTGTAGCTACTTACCTTGTGCACATACACAAAATGCATAATGTTGACAAAGTTCCATACATTTCTCTGGCTTTCAGCTTTAGTTGATGTGCTTTCTGCTTTTTGCTGCTTTTAGATGCTTCAGCATTTAGTTAAGTGGCAGTAGATGCTTTGGCTTCCCTTCCTATTCCCTAAACTTCTAAGTCTCTCATTTTGGATAACCCTGCTATTTGCTCATAAATTAAGATATTTCACATATCGTAAAATTTATCAGCCAAATACTGGCAGCACATACCACTTAAGCAATTGTATCGAACTAGTGTACAACTTACTGGAACAGTGAAATTTAAATGCCTTGGACTCAATTAATTGTAACAGTAATTTGTAAACGTATGGTTGGTGTGTGTTGAAAATGTTGACAGATGGTGATTTGAAGAGTGTGAATTACGGATGAACATGTTAGAAATAAATTCTGTGAAGTAATGTTTATCAGTTTATAATATCTGGAAGTTACGTGCACAGTTCCTTTAGAATAGTGGGGACATTACTCAATTGAAAAACCCCTTTAACGTCAAATGTACAGTATTAAAATGACCAGTTCATTGTTTCTAAATATTGCAGATTAAATGATTGGCACTGACTGACATTCCATACGTGCTTTTCAATTGGTGTCAGTCTTTGCATTGTGTAGCTCAAGAGGGAAGGGGAAGGGGCAGAAAATTTATATCCTAGAAATTCTTATTAAACAGCTGTATCTAAGTTCAAATTTTTTACCCAGTAAGTTCCTGTATTTATTAACAGTGATTTCTTTAAGATTGGTTTTTTATGAGAAAAGCTTTCCTTATAATAATACTAACTAAAATTTCTGTTTCTCCCTCCCCCCTTTTTCCTCTTTCAATCTTGCCTTCATTAACAGTCAATATTATTTTTCCACCTGCCCCTTACTGCCAGTAATCCTCGTTTTTTCAGTCTTGCTGTCAGCAAGCCCTCTAGCCCTGCTCCTCTTGCTGTCAGTGAGCCTCGCTGCTTGCCACCTGAACCCCAACCCTTACTGCCAACATGGGCTGCCCCCTCCCTCCTTTGTCAGTTCCAGTAAACTGCTGCCCCACTGTCACTGAACCTGATCCTCTACTGTACCCAGCTGTTTCATGTCATTCGCTTCCATCTTGTGCTGGTAGCCAGTATTCTTCTGTGCTAATTCATTGGTGAGTAATCTTTAGTCTGCAACTTCCCTCATTTAAACCATTTTTTCCTAGTCCTTCCTACCCTCTCACTATACTACACTCCTGGAAATGGAAAAAAGAACACATTGACACCAGTGTGTCAGACCCACCATACTTGCTCCGGACACTGCGAGAGGGCTGTACAAGCAATGATCACACGCACGGCACAGTGGACACACCAGGAACCGCGGTGTTGGCCGTCGAATGGCGCTAGCTGCGCAGCATTTGTGCACCGCCGCCGGTAGTGTCAGCCAGTTTGCCGTGGCATACGGAGCTCCATCGCAGTCTTTAACACTGGTAGCATGCCGCGACAGTGTGGACGTGAACCGTATGTGCAGTTGACGGACTTTGAGCGAGGGCGTATAGTGGGCATGCGGGACGCCGGTTGGACGTACCGCCGAATTGCTCAACACGTGGGGCGTGAGGTCTCCACAGTACATCGATGTTGTCGCCAGTGGTCGGCGGAAGGTGCACGTGCCCGTCGACCTGGGACCGGACCGCAGCGACGCACAGATGCACGCCAAGACCGTAGGATCCTACGCAGTGCCGTAGGGGACCGCACCGCCACTTCCCAGCAAATTAGGGACACTGTTGCTCCTGGGGTATCGGCGAGGACCATTCGCAACCATCTCCATGAAGCAGGGCTACGGTCCCGCACACCGTTAGGCCATCTTCCGCTCACGCCCCAACATCGTGCAGCCCGCCTCCAGTGGTGTCGCGACAGGCGTGAATGGAGGGACGAATGGAGACGTGTCGTCTTCAGCGATGAGAGTCGCTTCTGCCTTGGTGCCAATGATGGTCGTATGCGTGTTTGGCGCCGTGCAGGTGAGCGCCACAATCAGGACTGCATACGACCGAGGCACACAGGGCCAACACCCAGCATCATGGTGTGGGGAGCGATCTCCTACACTGGCCGTACACCACTGGTGATCGTCGAGGGGACACAGAATAGTGCACGGTACATCCAAACCGTCATCGAACCCATCGTTCTACCATTCCTAGACCGGCAAGGGAACTTGCTGTTCCAACAGGACAATGCACGTCCGCATGTATCCCGTGCCACCCAACGTGCTCTAGAAGGTGTAAGTCAACTACCCTGGCCAGCAAGATCTCCGGATCTGTCCCCGATTGAGCATGTTTGGGACTGGATGAAGCGTCGTCTCACGCGGTCTGCACGTCCAGCACGAACGCTGGTCCAACTGAGGCGCCAGGTGGAAATGGCATGGCAAGCCGTTCCACAGGACTACATCCAGCATCTCTACGATCGTCTCCATGGGAGAATAGCAGCCTGCATTGCTGCGAAAGGTGGATATACACTGTACTAGTGCCGACATTGTGCATGCTGTGTTGCCTGTGTCTATGTGCCTGTGGTTCTGTCAGTGTGATCATGTGATGTATCTGACCCCAGGAATGTGTCAATAAAGTTTCCCCTTCTTGGGACAATGAATTCACGGTGTTCTTATTTCAATTTTCAGGAGTGTATTTCATGTCACCACTGCTGTTCATCCAAGTGTGTCCCCAAGCTTCCACTTATGTGGTTATCACAATCTGATAGTGAACATCAGTTACTTCTATGGTGCGAATTTTTAAGTTCATCAGTTGAATTGAAGTGAGATAGCCCTGGGTGTGTTTGAATTGTAAATTAAAAGTATTTTGGACAGTAAAGGAAGGGCCATTTAGTAGCAACTCACAAATAAATAAATTTGCTGGATAACAAAGGATGTGTTGTACATATGCTAATACATGTTCCGTCTTTTAATTTCTCCCATTAAAGGGCCTTTTGTGTTTCTCACTTTGCATGTCTGACACACAGTTGTTCATGTTGTGGATAATATTAACTATTCACTTAGATTTGGCTCAGATTTTGGTTTTTATTTACGACTTTCATGTATTTCCAACATTTAAAGTACATTATCCAGTAACATTTCAATGGATGTTTTGCTTGTCAGAATGTTCAATTAGAATGTGGCCTTCTGTTAAAGCATTGTCATTTCTGTGCTGCAGAAACCTGGAACATTGTTGTCAATGCTCTTAGTCTTGAAGCTTCCAGACTCTTGCTAATGATGATTGTCTTACTTCAAAAATGTGTTCATTGAAAAATCTTATTTTAAAAATACGTTTATTGAAAATCTCTTTCCTCCATATTCCATTGTGTTAGATTATTACACTTGGTGATCAAATCCTGGATGACTATTAATTAACAATGAGTAAATAATTCTGTGTTGCAACATAGAGAGATCCATTATAAATAATTCACTGTTGCCTTACATTCTTTTCTGTACCTCTTTTACCAAATCACAGCTGCTACTGTCACTAAATTTCTCCCTCCCTCTCCGCGTGCGTGCGTGCGTGTGCGTGCGCACACGGGTGCGCCCACATATCACAGTGTTTCACTTACTCATGAATTAACATTTATTATTAGAAAACACGAGAATATTTATTTTGAGTACTGCTCTGAACTGCTCAGTGATTGTTAGTTTTCACCAGTTGATGATATTCAACAGTTCATAATTTGAGTAGAGATATTGATATGTCTATAAAAATTTCTCAAGTCCCATAGCTGCCATTAAGGTGAGTTACAAAGTTGTTGAGCGGGAATATGTGCACGGTGTACTTTTCTTTATAGATCAGTTTTTATTATTGGCAGCACTTTTCATAACAGCAAAACTTTGTTATCTATCTCGATACTTTTAGGAGCAACACATTTAAGAAAGATTACTTTAGATTATGTTGGTTTTAGTACTGGTTTTATTGTGTAAGTACTTTGTTTCTATATTCGCAGTATGAAATTCAATTATTCGAACATTATATTGATTTCAGGTGGCTGGCATGACCTCTTGGTTTCGGAATCTGACGTATGGTGTTTCAGCAGGCTGGTCGTGGGCGTGGAGTCGTGGCGCGTGGCCGGGCAGGTGGGCCCCCGGGACGTGGGGGAACCCGTGGGGCTTCTCGCAACGCGGTATCCGGGGTGGCAACACGTGGGGGGTCACGGGCAGCCGTACGTGGGGCGGCGCGCGCCAAGGGAAGTTTACCAGGTGAGGACGGTAAGTATCAACACGTTCACAGCTATTTCTTTAAAAGTGTGGTACACAATCTTATATTTGGCATGACAGAATTCGGCATATTAGTAGGATTTTAGCAGCCTATGGCAAAAGTGACGTGTCACTTTGAATTCACCTCAGTAACTTAAGTGTTCTTTCGTAGTTACTCTCATAGTACTTGCCGTCCTCCATATATTTATCACTGTAATATCTCTAGGAAATAATGAATCTATCTGATATCATTCTAATACATCGATAATCATTTGGAACCATCGCTACACATTTCTTCATTTCATTTCATGAGACGTCTTACATAATTTCACGATGGACTTGTTTTGTATGTGATAGGAAACTATGTGACAGAATTGCCTGTTTTTAGTACATATGCTACATAAAGAGCGTGGACTTTGGCACTTGTACCACTGTCCAGTTTAACAGCAAGTCAATTTTTTTAAAATTTCTATTTACTTCTTGGGCATCGAAAATGGATGACGGCAATTGAGCTTTGATGCGATGATATGTTAAGTCTCAGGTTTTTGAATGGAAGTTTTGAAATAAATGTTATAGAAGTGGAAAATTTGAACCTTTCCTGGTTGTTTTGTGTGCTAGTACGATAGAGCTCCTGTAAACTACTTTCAGGGAAAGCTATCAGTGAACTGGAGAACTCTTTGAAAGTTGCTGATTGTACTTCAAGAGTATGAATGCAATAAGTTCTCTAGGCAACCTCTGAAACCGAATAATCAAGGTTTTTCGAATAATTTGTGATAGTGTCCAAATAGTAATTGTGTGTTGGTAATAGGCAAAAATATACATTACATGACAAAAAAGAAAAAAAAAAGACGTAGCCACAAGACTTGGTCAGATAACAATGTAACCTTGTACAGATACATTCAAGCAATAGGTGTGTAATTGATACTTGCAATTCTCTTTGATAGGCAGAACAGCCACCAGAGTGCATTATTGTAGATTGTGTTTAGTGTTGATACCAGGCCTATTGAAGTGCATTAGCATTACCAGCACCTGACAGTGTTTGTAAGTGGTTTCATTATGAGTATCCATGTGGCTGGCTGGTGAGTCATGCAGTGTCCAGGTTTGCGGGGAATTCAGATATGACAACCACATCTGGCCACGACAAGGGCAGATTACTATATTGTGCACCAAGCACAACCTAATCCCTACACATCAGCGCCTGCTGTCAGAGGACAAATATGGACTACATATAACATTTTGTCACCACGCACTATTGATCGGAGACGGGCACCAGCAGCAGCAACAGTTGGACTTATGAATTATTGTCCCACCCGTAGGCTGTGTTTAAATAAGACACCACAATGGTTCGAGTGGTGCCATGATCAGGAAGCATGGACATGATGGTGAATGGCAGTGTCACAGTTCTTCACTGCCCTGGATGGCCATTGTTGGCGAGTATTGGCAACCTAGGTAGGAGTCCCATTCTTCCAGTGTTTCGGAGAGCCACAGTGGTGGTACTCCTGCTGTCATGATGGTGGGAGACATCAAGTATGGCTCAGGGCACTGGTGTATTAAAGAATATGTCCCTGGAGAAGTAGTGAGTCGTTTTTCAGCTTCTTCACGAGATCCATAAACAGGTAAACAGCAGTGAAAGAGTAAATTCCTCAGATCCCTTTTCTTGTAAGATCTAGAATGCACTGGTTCTGGTGTATTTGTCGTGGCGTATAAATAAAATCTGCTGGTTTCATCTGTGATTCATTATATCTGGTTTTATCTGCAATAGATCTCATTGCATCTCCTGTTAAAAAAAACAGGAAAAGTAACAGAACACTGGAATTTTGTCCTAATCCACACTCGTGTCCCGAAGTTGAATCTTCAAACAAGACACAAAAAATAATTTTCCTTTCAGTCAAACGTGTCACTGAAGCATATTCTTTTTTCAAAGATTTCACTCTCACTGTCACAAATTTCAGCTTCTGAACTAGACAGGCGGACATGTTCACCAGATTATGTACATGGTTCAGGACTCTTTCTTAGATACACTTAGACACACTTAGAGATTCTGTCAGACACACCACTATCATCCCCATCAAAGAGTTCATTCTCGCTGTTGCTTCTTGTTGGATCTGCATTATTTTTTTCCTGTGTACAATCACAATGGCATGCCATTTTCTCAGTCTAAAATGAAGATCATAACAACAACATTAATAAGATCACAGCAGCACACATACACAGGTTGGACGTGGGATAGCCACTAAGGACTCGGAACCGGAAGAGCATGTGGGTAACCAAGTGGCAGGACATATGTCGAGAGCACACAGGGGCCGCCTAGGCGACATGCGTCACCACACTGGAGTGCCTGATAGGAGGAATAATGGCTTGCATAAACATGTTAAGAATACTAGGGATTGGTGGCAACATCACGTTTTACACATCTAGAGCAGACAGTATTAAGAGTGACATTATAAACTTGATTTAATTACAGGTAGTTTCATCATTTGAGAATTTGGAATCAATTGCTCCGATGTACTCCCTTTTTGAGTAACTGGTGGTTGAGGTGCTATAAGAACATTGGATTATGCTGTAGATAATTTTTTATGCGAACTAGAAATGTTGCATGCTTATGTCTATAATCAGCATTTATGCACTGACATTAGTTACATTTTTAACAAGGAATGGATTGAAAAAGAAAGACCATATATCACTTGTCTGATGCAACTTACTGGGCATCAAAGGTGCTGGTGTTGACATGGAAGTTGTGCCATAGCCAAAGATAGGAGGAGCACTGCAGGTACACTTGGTTCCAAAATGTTATTAATATTAAGGAAATATAATTTCACATGCTACACTCGTGTTATCAGAAGTAACATATTTCTTACTGCTAGTGCTTCTTGTTCTGCATACATCCCAAGGCCCTAAGTTGTATTTTGATCAACTGCATTGAAGTATTGGGTGTATTAAAACCTTTCAAAGCTCCTGCTCCGTTAGCACATCACAGTGCCACTGTATTTGGTGTTTTAAAAACTTGTAAAATTCACATAGCTTTCCACATTACTTCTTTTGTGGAGCTTGTGTAAATTCTTTCAGAGTTTTCATCAACAGATTTTTGATACTTGTTGCAGATGTTTTTTGTCCAGTTGGAAAAATAATGCCATTGCCCTCCACAGATCCATTCTTTGTACAATAGTTATTGGGTTCTTTGATATTCTGGTGATGGCATTAATGTTACTCTTTCTAGGGTTCACGCCTATGAAAGTGCTCCCGATACTAGTCATAACTTTTAATGAATATTTTCTACCAGTCAGAATCTCTCACAGTATACTTATCAGACCAGGACCAGTTCGAGAACATGTATCCTTCACAAGGCACATATCATTTGATGCCCCCTCCCCCCTCTCTAATGTAAGTTATCTTTTCTTATGCCATTCATAAGACCTTTTATAAAACAAATTTGTATGTAGTGGTTGTGGAAGTAAGTTGTTTTTCCTTTAAAGTAAGTATTACATAGTCACTCATGTGTAACAAATAAATTTCAAAATCGTACTCAAGTACTAGATATCTAGGGGCCAGAATTTTTTAACCTTAAAAGGGGGGTTTACCTTCAGTCGAGGTTTTGATAGAAAGCAAACCTTTTCCAGAACTCTTTGCCTGTATTGACATGAATTACACCAACACACATAATTTACACAATAACAACAGTAAAACAAGAAGATACCCACCCTACACACTATAATGTAATTAAAACTTTTTTGTAGCACTAATACAATAGTCAAAGATGTAGTTTCCCAGCACACTACAAAATTAAAACATCCACAAAATACTTGGACAATTACAGTAATATAATAAATTGAGTTACTCTTCCTATATTCGAAACACATTTACACAACTTTCACAGTGCCTCATTTTTTGAAATACCTGCAATCAAAAATGGTAGTCTGCTTTTTAGCACTGTTGGATTTTAGGTTCAAAATGTCCATCTCCAATCGATTTACTCTGTCTATAACAGGGTTGTCCACTTTAAATGATGTGACCGGACAATGTGTGCTGGCAATAGCTTCACTGAATGATGATGTTTGCATTTCTTCATCCCTTACATCATCGTCTTCTTTGATACCTTCATCATTCTGCTTTACTTCATCTTCGCAGATTTCCTCAACATCTCAGATGCATGTAGTGATGGCATCATTCATCAAAAGTGATGGGTAAATTGTTAGATACCTGCACCCAGTCATGCATGTCCACTACTGCTTCATCACTGTCTTTGTCGTGAGTGATCATTTCATTAAATCCAGCCGTATGAAAGCAATTTGAGGTGGTTTCCTTAGTTACCATTTTCCAAGCTCCTGTGAGCATATGCATTGCTTGCAGGATGTTCAATTTAAGCACGTCATTCCTATCAATAAAGGCAAGAGTCTTAAGGACAAGAGCTTTCCAATACTTGCTTTTCAGGCTGCGAATAACCCCTAGATCTGTGGGCTGGAGCTTGCTAGTGCAATTTGCAAGAAAGAAATGGGCTTTCACATTCCGCAGAAATCCTAAGTCTGTTGGATGAGCAGGACACTTGTCCATAAAGAGAACAGCCTTCCTGTTTCTAGCACCCACTCGTGCATCAAAAGCTTGCAAGAATTTGTGAACAATTCATATTTGAAAAATTGCTAATTTGCACATAATAAATATACCTTAACATTCATTACTTGAAACTAACACAATGGCTTTCGGTGGCAGCTAGTGGCATTTTTTGGAACTTCTTAGGCTTTGCACCCGAATGTAAACTGCAGGCGGTTTTTTGGATTCCTAAAACCGGAAAAAAAGTGTGGCATGCATTCGGGCCGCAAAAGCCACTATTGTGTTGTTTTCAATATTTAATATTTCCAACGCTGGAAAGCGTTTCTGAAGAAGAGAAAATTGTTAACATCGAGTATAGATTTAAGTGTCAGGAAGTCATTTCTGAAAGTATTTGTATGGAGTGTAGCCATGTATGGAAGTGAAACATGGACGATAAATAGTTTGGACAAGAAGAGAATAGAAGCTTTTGAAATGTGGTGCTACAGAAGAATGCTGAAGATTAGATGGGTAGATCACGTAACTAATGAGGAGGTATTGAATAGGATTGGGGAGAAGAGAAGTTTGTGACACAACTTGACTAGAAGAAGGGATCGGTTGGTAGGACATATTCTGAGGCATCAAGGGATCACCAATTTAGTATTGAAGGGCAGCGTAGGGGGAGACTAAGAGATGAATACACTAAGCAGATACAGAAGGATGTAGGTTGCAGTAGGTACTGGGAGATGAAGAAGCTTGCACAGGATAGAGTAGCATGGAGAGCTGCATCAAACCAGTCTCAGGACTGAAGACCACAACAACAACAATAAATGCGGGTTTTGCCATAATGCGAATTACGTTAGATCGAATATAAAATTGCATTGCACTTAATGGAATAATTTTCGGGACTTGAAATTTCTTCCATTAAATGCAGTGCGCTAAATCGAGGTCACGCAAAATTGGGATTATATTGTAATTCCCTTTCATTAGGGTAATTTGTGAGCTCTTTAAAAGCATTTTTTAGTGAGGAAAAATGGTTATTCTACGTGCAGAGTTTATCATAATTAAAGGTTAAAACTGACACATGGGAAAGTATATGATAATAGAAGCAAAAACATTCCACTAAATATGGGTCCGCATTCAATTTGTCTGGGAGATGATCAATAATATGTGGCTACAAACTGCCACTGACTTCAGTATGTATTGTCATAGTTAGCACAACTATATTTGAAATGTAAACATTTTGATTAAGTCCTAATGTAATTGGACTCAATTTTCACCCCAGGTGTACCATGCCTTGTGCAACCTGTGCAGTTTTAGGTAATGTGGTACATGCATGATAGGCCATAGGTGCATTTTACTGCTGGTGTAAGACAGATAGCGAACATGCCAGTATGATCTGATATGACTGACTGAGCACAGCCTGTACCTTGGCATGTGAGGTCATTCTCAGGTATTTCCTGTGTCGAGTCATCTCAGAATTGAAGTGCACAACACTTTTGTTAATACAATTGAAAAAGTGGAGCAGCGAATAGTGCAATCTCATCCAGATCTACAAGATGATACAGATGCATTTGAAAGAATTTGTAGCTTAATGCAGGAAAGGGTGCAGCATTGAGTCCAAGTCCAAATGTGAGGACAACACGCAGAATACCTCCTTCACAGCAATTTGTCGCATTTAATGTGCTGTAGTAATAGTATGTTTGCTAGCCGACTTTGCAGGTGGTGCTGTTATTTGACCACAGATGGCGTGTGTGCAATGCTGTCAACAAGTTGCAAGTGTCAGTCATTTTCAGAACGGTGTTCGTTTTCAGAACGGTGTTCGTTTTCAGAACGGTGTTCGTTTTCAGAACGGTGTTCGTTTTCAGAACGGTGTTCGTTTTCAGAACGGTGTTCGTTTTCAGAACGGTGTTCGTTTTCAGAACGGTGTTCGTTTTCAGAACGGTGTTCGTTTTCAGAACGGTGTTCGTTTTCAGAACGGTGTCCGTTTTCAGAACGGTGTCCGTTTTCAGAACGGTGTCCGTTTTCAGAACGGTGTCCGTTTTCAGAACGGTGTCCGTTTTCAGAACGGTGTCCGTTTTCAGAACGGTGTCCGTTTTCAGAACGGTGTCCGTTTTCAGATCGGTGTCCGTTTTCAGATCGGTGTCCGTTTTCAGATCGGTGTCCGTTTTCAGATCGGTGTCCGTTTTCAGATCGGTGTCCGTTTTCAGATCGGTGTCCGTTTTCAGATCGGTGTCCGTTTTCAGATCGGTGTCCGTTTTCAGATCGGTGTCCGTTTTCAGATCGGTGTCCGTTTTCAGATCGGTGTTCTGTGTAGTTCAGAGTGCATAATTTTAGAGCTAAGTGAATACAAATGTGGACAAATTGTTGGTGCTCATATGGTGAGTGGTTCTCTAAACAAGGTAGCTGAAATGTTTCGTGTTTCAAGCGCTTACATATCAAAGATATATACTGCTTACACAGAAAGAGGAAAAGATAATCTACCAAGTAACAACATGGACAAAAGTGTATATTGAATAATTGTGATAGGCGGTCATTGAGATACGAGAGAAGAGGATAGGAAAACGGTTGCCGAAGTCACTACAGAACTGAGTGTCACTTATGAACTTTGTCTGCACCTGAACAACATGAAAGGAGCTCTATAAGCTGGGAATTCCAGGATGAGCTAAAATTCCTAAACTATGCTAAAATATGGTGCTGAAGTCATGAACCCTGGGCTAAAGAGCAATGGGAGAAACTCATCTGGTCAGATGAGTCCTGTCTCACTCTGCTTCCATCTCTGGCTGACTTCACGTCTGGCTTATGCTGTCCCAAACCTGTGATGCAGACTGCTTGCTGTCAAGAGAGAACGATGGTGGGGTTTTGGCAGTGATTTGGCAGCCATATAGTGGTGGTCCATGGGCCTCCATGGTTACCCTGCAAGGTCACGTTACTGTCAAGGATTAATAATAATAATGATGATGATGATGATGAAATTTTTTAAGTGACACTTGGAACCCACATCTTCAATTGTGTGCTGGATGTATTCCTGTATCTGTCTTCCTCTTCAATTTTACATCTGTTACCCTGTAATACCATGGAAGTTACTCCCTGTTGTTGTAATGGATGCCCTACCATCCTGTTCCTTCTTATCAGTGTTTTCCATATTATGCAGAGAACCTCCTCATTCCTTACCATATCAGTCCACCTAATTTGCAATATCCTTCTGTAGCACCACATCTGAAATGCTTAAGCCTCTCTTCTTTTCCAGTTTTCCCAGAGCCCATGTGTTACTACCATACAATACTGTGCTCTAAACGTACATTCTCAGAAATTCCTTCATCAGATTAAGGTGTGTGTGTGTGTGTGTGTGTGTGTGTGTGTGTGTGTGTGTGTGACACTAGTAGGCATCTCTTGGTCCAGAGAGCCCTTTTTGCCAGTGCTAGTCTGCTTTTTATGTTGTCCTTGCTCCATCCATCATGGGTTATTTTGCTCCCTAGGTAGCAGAATAACTTCATCTACTTCATGATAATCAATCCCGATGTTTAGTTTCTTACTGTTCTCATTTATGCTGCTTCTAATTACTTTTCATTTATTCTCAATGCATTTTTGCACATTAGACTGTTCATTTCATTCAGAAAATCCTATAATTCTTACTCTTCTACTGATGATAGCAGTGTCATCAGTGAATCTTCTCATTGATGTTCTTCCACCTTGAATTTTAATTCCACTCATGAACCTTACTTTTATTTCTGTCATTGCTTCTTCAATGTATAGATTTAACAGTAGGGGCCAAAGACTACATCCCTGGTTTATACCCTTTTTAACCCCAGCGTTTCGTACTTGGTTGTCCACTCATATTATTCCCTCTTGTCTCTTGGTACATATTGTATATTACCTGCCCCTCCCTATAGTTTACACCTATTTTCCTCAGAATTTCAAACATCTTGCACCATTTGACACTTTCGAACGCTTTTTCTCTGTCAACAAATCCTATGAATCTGTCCTAATTTTTCTTTGGTCTTGCTTCCATTAACAGCTGCAGCATCAGAGCTGCCTCTATGGCCCCTTTACCTTTTCTAAGCCAAACTGATCATCATCTAAAAATCCTCAGTTCTCTTTGCCATTCTTCTGTATATCATTTTTGTCAGCAACTTGGAAGCATGGGTTGTTAAGCTCATTGTGCAATAATTCTCACACTTGTGGGCTCTTTCAATCTTCGGAATTATGTGGATGATATTTTTCCAAAGTCAGATGGTTTATCGCCAGACTCATACATTCTACACAGCAATGTGAATAATCGTTGTGTTGCCACTTCCCACAATGATTTTAGAAATTCTTATGGAATGTTATCTATCTCTTCTGTCATAATTGATTTTAAGCCTTCCAGAGCTATTTCAAATTCTTATTCTAATTCTGGATCCCCTGTCTCTTCTATATCGACTCTGTTTTTTTCTTCTAACATGTCATCAGACAAGTCCTCCCCCTCATAGAGACCTTCAGTGTATTCTTCCCATCTATGCGCTCTCTGCTCTGCATTTAACATTGGTATTTCCCACTGCATCGTAATGTTTGTGCCCTTATTTTTAGTTTCAACGAAGTTTGTTTTGACTTTTCTATGTGCTGAGTCAATCCTTCTGACAGTCATTTCTTCATCGATTTCTTCACATTTTTCAGGTAGCCATTTCACCTTAGCTTCCCTGCATTTCCTATTTATTGCATTCCTCAGTGACTTGTATTTCTGTATTCCTCAATTTCCCTGAACGTTTTTGTACTGCCTACTTTCATCGATTGACTGAAGTATTTCTTCTGTTAAGAGTGATTTCTTCGCAGTAATCTTCTTTGCACCAACTGTTTTCTTCCCAACTTCTGTGATGGTTTTTCTTAGGGGGGTGCCCATTCCTCTTTAGCTGAACTGCCTAATGAGCTATTCCTTGTCACAATATTTAGAGCCTCAACGAACTCCCCAAGTTTCCTTAGAATTTCCGTATCCCACTTCTTTGCGCATGGTTTCCTCCTGACTAGTCTCTTAAAATTTCAGCCTACTTTTTGTCACTACTAAATTGTGATCTAAGTCTATATCTGCTCCTGGATACACCTTACAATGCAGAATATGATTTCGGAATCTCTGCCTGATCACAATGTAATTAACTAAAATCAGAGTACATCTCCTCCTCGTGTGATTTTTTAACAGCGTATTCACTATTAATAGCTGAAATTCATTGCAGAACTCAATTATTCTTTCTCCTCTCTCATTCCTAGTACCAGGCCCATATTCTCCCATAATACTTTCTTCTGCTCTTTCCCCTACAACCACATTCCAGTCCCCCATGACTTACATTTTCAATTCCCAGTACTTTCTCTGTCTCGTTACCTTTGGCTTGTGACGTCGCATGTATACTTGCACTATCATTGTCGTGTTGGTTCGCTGAGGATTCTAATTGGAACCACCCTGTCACTGAACTGTTCACAGTAACTTGCCCTCTGCCCTACCATCCTATTCATAACAAATCCTACTCCCATTATACCATTTTCTGCCGCTGGATATTAATCTGTACTCATCTGACCAGAAATCTTTCTCTATTTCCCATTTCATATCACTGACCCCTACTATAACTAGAATGAGCCTTAGCATTTCTAATTTCCCTATCACTTTAGTCATTCCGCGCAATGACTCGTAGAATGTTATCGTTTCATTGGTAATTCAGTCTTTTTCCCATAGTTACCATGCCCTTAGCCGTGCCCTCCAGACATCCGAATGGAGTACTAATCTGGAATCTTGTGCCAACGGAGATATCGTCATGACGCTTTTCAATTACAGGCCACGTATCCTGTGGACACAAATTGTGTCTTTAATGTATGGTTTCCATTGCTTTCTGCATCCTCATCCCGTTGATCATCGCAGATTCTTACTCCCGTAGGGGCAATTTCCCATCCGAAAGACAAGAGAATGCTGTGAAACTGCTCCTCTGCCTTCTTTGATAAGGCTGTTGGCTGAGTAAGTGGTGGCTTCTTATGCCGGAAGACTTCAGCTGATGATTTTTATTCAAAATTTAAGCGGTGGCAGGGTTTGAACCCAGGACCAAGGACATTTCGACTACTAATCAAAGACGCTATCCCTAGACCACAGGTTCATTGTTATTATGGGACCATTTTGGCCGATCAGTTTCATCCCATGGTATGTTTGTACCCCAGTGATGATGCTGTGTTCAAAGACAAGATTCAATTTCATACAGCTCATATAATCCAGGACTGGTTTTGGGAGTAAGAGGTGGTCTAGAGAAGGGCGAGTGATCACTGTCCACTTTTATCTTTGTTACCTGTACTTGTAACTATTTTCTGAAAAAATGGTAGGAGATTCCCTTGAACACCGTGTGGGACCTGTATTTATCTATTCAGAGACAGCTGGAAGTAGTTTTGAAGTAAGTGGTAGCATAACCACACATTTGAAGCTGTTTCGCAAACAACTTGTTTGCAGTCTCACATTTACTGCAACTTTCTTGCGTCAAGTATCCACATCGGCTTTTGCTACTAATATTTTGAATTCAGTATACAAATCTTGTAGTTGGGTGCCCCTGGTGGCACCTATCAGCTCTGTGCCTCAAGTGGCCACTTTGGTTGCTTGGGGCTTAAACTGGCCCTGACTGATACCTTGCTTGAAAATATTTGAACTTTATTGTGAAATATAATGAAAATCGAGAAAATTAGAAATGCAGTATATCCTGTTAGTCAATGAGAAGGAAGTGAGTGTCATATGGTGTAGTAGTATTCAGGCAATAAAATGGAAAAAATTAATAGACCCATAATAATCTTGTTTTTGGAGTTGATTTTGAGAAAGTGACTGGTATTAATTGGGTAATATAAGGGAAAGAGTAAATTGCTCAGAATCTTGGCTCATAAGGGAAATAAATATTGGATGGAAGATAATTTTGAGTTCAACCTGTAATGCTGATAATGAGGTCAATTTGGGAGAAGGCAACTGGTGTGCCAAAGAGTTTGGACCATTACAAAATACTCAAGTTTCTTACTTAACTTACTTCCTCTTTCTACAGTTACTGCAAGAGTAAAAAGTAATACAGTTTTGAAGTCAATGTCTTGGTGCCAAGAATTCTCCATTAAAGCATCTGTTTTTCTCTGTCTTTCAATTCTTTATGTAGTATACTGGCTGATTATAAATTCTTGTATTCAGGTAAGCGCAAATTTGACGGGGGTCACCAGAACCAGGGGGAGTCGAAGCGGCGCTACCAGAGCAGCTGGGGCAACCAGCCCCTTGCCCAGCAACCACTGGGCAATGCGTATGGGGGCATGGCGGGCATGAACGGTGGCGGCTATGGTCCAGCTGCAGATCAACAGTGGTACCAAGACACCTATCCGACTTGGAGCTAAGTGCCTGCCGCCCTGAGGGGCGGCTGAGGCGGCAGCGAGCTGATTTATTGCAATCAGGAAGCGAAGAAGAGAAGTGGTGTGGAATTGATTTGTTGCTCAGATACAATTGCGAAAACCCACTTACACGCAGAAGATAAAAGTGGTCTCCCTTTACTGTTTTGGTAATTTTGCCCCCCTTTATTTTAAACTATTTCTACATTTGTTTAATAGTTTTTAAGAATTTTTGGTTAGTACTCCATAGCCAAATTCCATTACCTAACACCTTGCAATTCGATTTGTCTTAACTGTGTAAAGTAGAAAACACTACAAAATTTGGCGTTATATGCGTCATATTTCTCCATTGACATAAGATTTTGACCCCCGTCAGTGCCCCACCCCCTAGTTCTGGAGACATTACATCACCGAGGGGGGCTTCTAAATCCGCTGCTACAGAACCCCACTCCGTGTGGGCCCTCGTCTTCGTTTTTGACCCGGCTTTTGTCATTTTGGAACGAGCAAGGCGTGGTTGATGGACTCTTGGGATAAACGTTAAAATTTTGGTTTGTGGTCTAGACTTGGGTTTCTTCTAAAATTTCAAGGAACCTGTAATTAATTTTTAGTTTGTTTTATTACTTTTAAATGTCAGTTGAAAATTATGTACTACTGTAGAATGTTATGACCAATAAATTGAACATCTTTCTCAGAATGTGTGAGCAAAGTTGGACAGTGTGAAAAAAGAGAAAGCTATTTTAAAATGAGTATTTATGACAACATAATGACGGATGATGAGTGGGTTTTTTGATTAGAGAGAACGCCTGAAATCTCTCGATCTCTGCGCGTATGACTGCGTTTTGCTGTGCCTGTGTTTTGAAGGTATGGCACAGTTTTGTAGTTAATTAAAAGATCTATAGTTGTTACAAACTGTGATGAACTCTACAGGCTGTTGGCTTGTTTGTTAGGGTGCTGTTGTCAGTGCTATACCTTCGAGACCTCACTAAGTGATCGCGTGGAGTTTGTTCATGTTCGTATGAAGAGATTGTGTCTTTACGTGCCTGAGTCGAGGGTATGTTACTCTCGGTTCAGGACAATTTTTTTAATATATATGAATATATATTGTATTACTACTGCTACAAAATGTAATTATTTTAGCAGTTAATTGGTAGGAGACACAGATGTCCCTTCGTTTTCTTTTGTGTGGAGTTTGCTGCTCCTACCAAACTAACAGTACATCTGTTTTGAAATTATGTTGTCTATTTTTTATTACAGATGATATGCTTTGCTTGATTTCAAATTTTCAGCTATTTTTTTATTTTTGTCACAATATTTGACTGCCTGCAAATTATTTAGTAAGCTGTAGATTTAAAAATTGTAAGAACTGTTGATAGTTATTTTTTTGGGCCAGGAAATAATCAGATTTCTGTGAATTGACCTGATGTAATGAATTCTTACATGTCACAATAAAACAGTTGTATGAAAAGCAAGTTTTTATTTCATAGTCTCAATTGTGATTTATTTCCTTCAAATGTAAGTATTACCTAGAAATAATTTCAGCATATTTTGTTGTTTCTACAAAGTGTGCTTGAGGAATATTCTTGACAGCCAACTCACAAATAATCACACATTTTATTGTGAATTTCTTTCCCAGTGTTGTCTGGTTATCTAAAAAGAATTATTAAATCACTTAAGAAGTAAGGCAAACAAATCATCAAATAGTTGAGGCAGTGAGTTTTCAATAGGCTCATAAATAAGACCGAGACTTCCTGTATTTCAGACGAATCCTTCAGAACTAGAAGATACATGTAACCTTTATGACTACACTGTCCCAGCTTATTAAATCTTCCAACACTGCAGTTTGGCCTGGGTGAGGGGTTGTGACATCTGGGATGGATTGAGGGAGAATAGGCAGGCAAGGTGCAGAAAACGAGGGGTGGTGGAATCTCATTGATGGGTGGGACGGGGAGGCAGTGGGCAAAGGAGACAGAAATTTGGCTCTGCTGAGCTTATTCTGGCTGCTAGCATAAAGAGCTGTGCCATGGCATGGAGGAGATAGTGAAAGGTGGAGGGGGGACACTAGAGAGCTAGGTGTGACTGCAAGACATTAGGAGGCTGGAGTCGTGGGGGCAGATGTGGAGGTGGGTTGGAGGCAGGGGCTAGTGAGACAAGATCAGGTGGATAATGGGATCAAAAGGCAGGTTGCATGACAATTTGCATCTGCATAATTCAGGGAAACTGCTATTGGTGGGAACGATACATATGGCTCTGGTTTTTAAGTGCACATTGAAATAGAGCATATCATCTCACCAGGATGTTCGGCCATGGAGAGTGATCAACGCTGCATCTGGCCAAAGTTTGGTAGTGGCTATTCATCTGAGTGGACAACTTGGTGGTGGTCAACCTCACAGAAAATGACGTGCATCTGTTACAGCAGACCTGGTATATGACACTGTTGCTCTCTCAGGTGGCCCTGGTGTCTGGTAAGATCAGATGAGCTGTGATGGTAGTGTAGTAATGTGCACTGTGTGGATGTATCAGACAGGCCTTGCACCTATAGGTTCGTTTGAGCAGTTACCAGAATGCGCCAGAAAACAGGCTGTACTGTGCATGCGCAGCTACACTGACGTAGGCAGCCCCTGCTTGGTGCTTGCTCTGCTCATACGCTTTTCTTCGTATTTCTGGTGGGGCATCACGTGACTGTGTGTAGCCGTGCCACCTGTGAGGCATGTTGTTGAGAGGACATACTGAATTGTACTTAGAGCAATTGTTTTATCATATCCCACACAGATAAAGGATGCAAATAAGGAAGCAGTTCTTGGCTTTTGAGTCATTTCAAAATTAGACTCCCCAGCTAGAAGTACCATAAAATTTATGACAGATTTTTTAATTCGTGCTCTGCAATGTTGTTATGTAGCATTTCCAACACGTTTACATCTACACATCACTGCAAAAAGCTACTAGGATGGAATACAAATTACTTCCAACAAAAAAAGAGTTTCTTGTGTAGCTTACACCGGAATAAAGGACAATAAATTTCATGACTATTTCAAAATGTGAAAAAATTAACATGGTTGTCTATGAGGCAAAGAAACTGTACAACTGACAGTTTATATTCTACTCTAGGAATAAATATGAAGCCATGTGGGGAGTTAAAACAATAAAACATGGTACGCTGCCAGTCTAAAATTTAGCATAGAATGGCATTCTATAAATTTAAGACGTAAACACAAATTAAGAAATCACTTCAGGCCCAGAGGAAGTACGAGACAAGTGCCTTGTGATCGAAAAACACTTTCACAGAAGGCAGATCTATAAAATTCTGCTACAGCTGTCATTATATTTGAAACAAAATATTTAGTTAAAGCCACTGACCAAATTTGCCTACTTAGCTTCAAGTCAATGTTTACGTATGTTTGTACGTATATAGCATTAAGAGATCTTAGTGTCATACAAGGAACAGGACATCAGAGACTACTCCAGCAGCATCGGAATTCCATAAACCATACTAAATGCTTCATTCCGCTCTAATTGCACATTTCTATGTCCAGATGGACTCTGAAGTTCCTGATATTCAGCTTTTCATGTGGTTCTCGTGATACAAATTTTCTTGTAGGTCCAGTACTGTATTTTCATATTTGGTTCTTTGTTATGGTATAACGTCATTCGTCCCAGAAAATGAAAATTTGCACTTTAAATTGAACGAGGTTGAAAGTAGCCAATAGTGCGGAATGAAACACTTTGTTTCGTTTCAAATAAACTAACTGCCTCAGTGGAAAAAAAAATTAACTGAAGCAAATTTCTCTATAAAACAGACGAAATAGCTTCATTAAGACATTAATGGTTGATTACTAATAACCTGGAAATAATATAAAATCAGAAAATTGAAACTACTAACTTATTTTGGTCTTTCATGGTTATGAGAATGTATATTAATTCACTTGATGGCTCCCGGTCACAGAAATCTGTTTTGTTTTCATTTGACATGGGAGCTGTAAACGAAGAGGAAGGACCCCCCACTATAACTCAGCTTGCTCTGCGCATGCGCGAATCTGGCAGCTTGGGCGCGCCAGGAAAACTTTTCTGGGTAGCTTCTGGCTGCTACTGCTTGTACACCAAACAGCCACGCTCCAAGTAGCCAGAAGCGGGAGGAAGGCACTGCTCATACGCGAATTCAGCTCTGCGCATGCGCACGAGCCCGCTGGCAACTGCTCATACGAACCTTATGTCTTCTAAGAGTTATGACCCATTTGAGAAGGGGTTGAGTGGGTGTGGCATAGACTGAGTGGGTGGCAGAATACTACAGTAGGAGGGAGGAGGGTTTAGGGCTCGAAATGAGGAGCATGCTACCCATAGTCATTTCATACCTGTCCATCAGACCATATACTCCCAACTGTTTCTCATTCTCTCTTCCTACTGTTGAATTTGAGTTACCAGTAACGACTAAACTTTTGTTTCTCTTAACAGTCTGAATAATTTGCTTCACCACGTCATACATTATTTCAAATGCATCATCTATGGAGTTGGTAGGCATATGGAACTACAATCAGAACACAATTTAATTAGTGCTAT
The DNA here is from genome assembly GCF_021461385.2 of Schistocerca piceifrons. Lineage (NCBI taxonomy): Eukaryota > Metazoa > Arthropoda > Insecta > Orthoptera > Acrididae > Schistocerca > Schistocerca piceifrons. The sequence continues at coordinate 717,134,329 of NC_060139.1, read as the reverse complement.
CTCTTTATTTAAGAGTCATGAAGAATGTATTTGTGGAAGAGAAATGGAGATGTATTAAAGTTTATGATAGTAAAACGGAGATTTTTGGTATCACATGTCCACGAAGAGAGGTGGACTTCGACTATAATTTATTTATCATGAACTGGAGATTAAAACTGAAGAAAGGCAGAAAATTAAGGAGACAGGACTTGCATAAATTCAAAGAATCAGAAGTTGAGAGTTTCAAAGGGAACATGAAGCAACAATTGACTGAAACGGGGGAATGAATACAGTAGATGATGATTGGATAACTTTTGAGAGGTGAGAGCAACAGAAGACGAAATAGGCAAAAGACAACGCCCTGGAGCAGTCTTTGTGTAACAAATGAGATACTGAATTTGACAGCCGGCAAAGTAGGAGTAGGTAGAGGGCAAATGCAAAACTATTAAAGCATGCATGACAGTAGAAAAATTAAGAACCCTTGGGTGAACAAAGAAGTACGTGTATGAATGTTAAAGAGCTCTGATGCCAGTACTAAGCAAGGAAGGGAATGCTGAAAGGTGTAAGAAATGTGAAGAAGGGCTGTACAATGAAGACAAAAGTTATTACGGAAAGGAAAGAGTAAGATGATGATGATATGGGAGTACCCCTAGGATTGATGAGATCCTTGGGAGAATGTATTATCACTATTCTACCTGTTATGCAAGATACAGGTGAAATGATCTCAGACCTAAAGAAAAATGTAATAATGCTCATGCAAAATCAGAGGTGTGAGAAATACTGAACCATCAGTTTGTGAAACGCAGAGTCCAATTATTTACAGAAGAATGGAAAGACGTAGATGATGATCTTTGAGATAAGCCTGGGTCCTGGAGAAATGTTGGAAAACACAAGGCAATACTGACACTTAAAACTATTTCTAGAAGACAGACTGAGAAAGGTAGACTCACATTTAAAGCAATTGTAAAAGCATTTAATAGTGTTAACCGGTATAGCATTGTTGGTAGCTGGGCTAAAATTCTATCCAGGAGCAGAAAAGTTAAAAACCAGACTCCTGTTATAAAAATTGGACATGTTGAAAGTGAGCAATATTTGAGAAGGGGTTCCAGACGTTTACAATCTTTACATTGAGTGAGCAAGCAGTAAAGGAAACAAACTAGAAATTCAAACAGGAAAGGGAGCAGACATAAATAAATAAAAAAAAAAAAACCTTGAGGTTTGCCAGTAACATTGTATGAGGTGTGAGTATTAACACTTTATGTAGCCTGCAACTTTGTGTTAAAAAGACAGCACCTGAGTTGTGATTTTCTTGATGCATGAGCCACCTATCGCAGGAAGAATGGACTTGTTTCATATGAAAAGAATGTATGGATTTCTTGTGACCTGCCCCTTGACTGGTGCTGTCTTCCGTTCAATTTCTAGAATCATGTAGGAAGAAAGATCAGCAAATGTAACAGCTGCTCTCTTGAGTGGCTGAGCCAATGTGATCATACCGATGTAACTTCGTGTGTGTACTCATTAGCTTTTGCATTTTCCTGTAATTATGCTACAAATATGTGACACAGTGAGCTAGAAATTTTGGAAGCTGGAGAGGAAGAAATTGCTCAGTAACTCACATCGCACTTTTTTCTTGGGAGGGTAATTATTACACTTCGTTGACATTATTTTAAAAATTGTGATCTATTGAAGAACTAAAGTAAATGTGAAAAATAAGTCTTGGAACTTGGTCCTTGTTTACTACGTATTGCTCCTTAAGATACATCAATTACATACATCCCAGTAAAGTTTTGAATAACGACGTAAATGGCTGGTTTCCTATGCTCAATATTCTTCAAAGAAGCGGCCAGCCAACAAACCATTAACTTGACTGGTACTGCTACCAGCAAACAGCCCGTCTGCCAATAAGATGGAGCAGTGAGTCAAGTTCAGGTTTTGTGTTAAACTAGAGAAAGTTGTTACGGAAGTTCATGTCAAGTTAAAGGAAGTGTGCGGAAGTGAATGTTTATCGCAAACGCAAGTTTGTGAGTGATTGGTTCTGGATGTTTAGGGAGGGACATGAAATTACTGTGAGAATTCTAACCCGTGACATTAATAACAGACGCAGCATTGAGAAAATTGGTAAGCTGATTAGTGAAAATTGTCATCTGATTGTCGGAACCCTTGCTAAACATACAAAGTGTACATCATATTTTGGATGGATCTTTCAAGGTGCACAAGGTTTATACAAAAATGGTGCTAAAACTTCACTCCAGAGCAGAAGGAATTGAGAATGAACATTTTTCCTGTCATTTTAAATGAAATTTGTAATGGTGCAGAGTTTTTAGATGGTGATTTCTTGTGATGAATTTTTTTTACCTACAATTCTGAAAATAAAGCACTGGTTGATGCTCTGGAACAGCTGCTGAACCTCACCATGGAAAAAAAGAGTGAAAAGGAGCAAACCAAAATTCAAAGCTCTTATGGTTTCCGTCTCAGAAGTGAGGAATTTTCTAAGATCACATAAACATTATTACGTCGAGGCTCCAATCGTTGCTAATGAAAGAGTGAGGAGACAAAGATCCGATGTATGGAACATCAACTCCCGGAATATCCACCAAGACAATGTGCCAGCTCATTCTGCGTAGTTTGTAAAGGTGTTCACAAAATACGGCATCACTGTGTTGGACCTCCCACTATATTCGCCCGGTCTGGCCCATTGTGACCTTTTATATTTCCTAAGATCAAAGGGACATGATTTGTGTGTGGAACAGGTGAAAGGGAAAGTGACTCATGTTCTCAACATGCTACTAGAAGTGAACTTCAGCACTGCTTTGAACAGTGTAAAATTCATGTCGAGTGTTGTAGGGATTTACAAGGACTGTACATTGATGGTAATAAACTGTGTAATCTAACTGATGGCCAAGAAAATGTTTTGTAGCACCAGTCAGATTATTTACTTTCCACGCTTAGTAACTCTGAGACGGCAAAAGACCTGGACAATCAGCTGAACAGAACGGATGATGACTCGAAAAGAAATAATGAGATTAATATTAATCAAAGTGAAACAATAATAATGGTGTGTAGTTGAATCAAATTGGGTGATGCTGAATGTTTGTTACTGTTAGTAGTAGTTTATCATGTTGTGAAATTGAAGTAGATAGTTCCTGAGAGTTAGTATGGGTGATAATAATTGAATCCTTTTACCAACTTTCCAACTCGGATGAATCAGTTGCTGGAAGGTTCAAAGAAAACCTGACTCTTAATTTCAGACATGTATGAGACTCCTACAATTATAGTTGGTGGTAGCTTCAATTCATTCTTGATATCTTGGTGAAAAGTGTTTAAATGCTGTCGTAGGGTAAATCATCCAAAATTGTGCTAAATGCATTCTCTGAAAATTATTTCGAGCAGTTAGTCCATGAGTCCACTCGAATAGTAAACAGTTGTGAAAGCATACTTTACCTCTTGCCAACAAATAATCCTGAGCTAATAATGAGCATCAAAATGGTTACAGTGATTAGTGAGAACAGGGTTGTCCTTCAAAAATAAACAAAAAACCAGCTATTCAAAAAAGCAGATAAAATTCACTTGATACTTGCCTGAGAAACAATCTCCATTCTTTCCAAATTAACAATGTAAGTGTGGACCAGATGCAGCTTGAGAAAATAAGTAGCACAAACAGCAATTGAGAGAGTGATACTAAATAAATTGACAAACGATGAAGCTGATCCCCTGTGGTACACAAAACAGGTCAGAACACTGCTGCAGAAACAATGAGAAAAGCATGCCAAATTTAACGAATGCAAAATCCCCAATATAGGCGATATTTTACAGGAGCTCGAAATTTAGTGCCGATTTCAAATGTGTGATGGTTACAACAGTTTAGACAATGAATGTCTCGAAACCTGCCAGAACGTCCAAAGAGATTCTGGTCATACGTAAAATATGCTAGATGCAAGATACAATCAATGCTTTCTCTGTGCAATAGCAATCAAAATCCTATTGATGACAGTGCTTCTAAAGCATAGTTAGTAAACACAGTGCTCTGAAATTTCTTCACCAAAGTAGGTATTCCAAAATTAAAATCGAAAACAGCTGCTAACTTGAGTAACTTGGGAGTAGATATCCTAGTAGTAGTGAAGCAAGTCTTCCTGTTCAGACAGTATGCCACGTAGCTTCCTTTATGCTGATACGGTAGCTCCGTACTTAACAAATAAATGCAACAACTTGCTTGATGAAAGATCTGTACCCAAAGTTTGGAAAGTGGCACAGGTCACACCAATGTACAAGAAAGGCAATAGGAGTACTCCACTAAATATCATTAACATAAGTATGCAGCAGGATTTTGGAACATAAATGTTAGAACATTATGAATTACCTAGAAGAGAACAGTCTGTTGACACACAGTCAACACGGATTTAGAAAACATCGTTCTTGTGAAACACAACTAGCTCTTTACTCGTATGAAGTGTTCAGTGCTGTCGATAAGGGATTTCGAATTGATTCCATATTTCCAGAAGGCTTTTGACACTGTACCTCACAATCAGCTTGTAATCAAATTGCATGTTTATGGAATACCTTGTCAGCTATACAACTGGATTTGTGATTTCCTGTTATAGAGGTCACAGTTCGTAGTAATTGACGGAAAGTCATCGAGTAAACCAGAAGTTATTGCTGGTGTTCCACAATGTAGTGTTGTAGGCACTCTGTTGTTCCTGACCTACATAAACGATTTAGGAGACAATTAAAGCAGCCGTCTTTGGTCATTTGCAGATGATGCTGTTGTTTATCATCTAGTAAAGTCATCAGAAGATCAAAACTAATTGCAAAATGATTTAGAGAAGATATCTGTATGGTGCTAAAATTGGCGGTCGACCCTAAATTATGAAAAGTGTGAGATCATACACATGAGTGCTACAGGGAATCTGTTAAACTTCGGTTACACGGTAAATCAGTCAAATCTAAAGGCCGTAAATTCAACTAAATACCTAGGAATTACAATTATGAAGAACTTAAATTTTAAAGAACACACAGAAAATGTTGCGGGGAAGGCAAACCGAAGACAGCAGTTTATTGGCATGACACTTAGGAGATGCAACAGATCTGCTAAAAGACTGCTTTCACTACACTTGTCCATCCTCTTTTGGAGTACTGCTACATGGTGTGGGATCCTTACCAGTTAGGATTCACGGAGTATATCAAGAAAGTTCAAAGAAGGGCAGCACATTTTGTATTATTGAGAAATAGGGGAGAGTGTAGCATGGACATGATACAGGATTTGGGATGGACATCATTTTCCTTCAAATGCAAAAATATTTTGTTGACGGTAACCTACATAGTGAGAAACAATCATCACAATAATATAAGGTAAATTAGATTTCACATGGAAAGATATAGGTGTTTGTTTTTTCTGCATGCTGTTCAGGAGTGGAACAATAGAGAAATATTGTGAAGGTGGTTCGATGAGCCCTCTGCCAGGCACTTAGGTGTGATTTGCAGAGTATCCATGTAGCTGTAGATGTTGTTTGTTATTGGGGCGGCAAAACTGATGACGGCAGAAGCAAGAAGGATATAAAATGCCATCTGGCAACAGTGAAAAAATAATTTCTGAGTAAGAAAATTTTAGATTTAAATTTTAAAAGTATTTGTTTGAGTGTACTTAAGTGGAACATGGGCCTAAACAGTGTATAGAAGAAGAGAATAGAGAACAGAAGAATCTCAGATACTAAATGGGTAAATAAGATATGCTGAGTTGATATAAGATATACTGAATTGAATTTGGGAGAAAAGAAATGTATGGCACAATTTGGCTAAAAGAAGTGACATGATACAACAAGAGGCATAAGTAAACTATCAGTTTGGTAGTTGGAGGGGAGACCCTGGGTTGACTACAGTTAACAGGTCCATATGGATGTAGGTTGCAGTAGTTATTCAGAGATGCAGCTTTTTGCCCAGAATAGACTAGCATGAAGAGCTGTCTTTAAAGACCACTGCAGCAACATCATGTGCACTTGGTAATGAGTGATTTTGTAATTTTTTTTCCTGAGTGCTTGGAGAATCACAAAACATGAACAGATGGTCAGCTTGTTCAGTCAATTAATAAATGTAAAGTGGCCCAAGAAAGAGAGAACTTCACATGAACCTTGAATACACAGAAATATTATGTTATGAAAAAGCATAACAGTGTTGAAAGAGTACAAAGCAAGCTGACATTTATAACACTATATTTGTGCTACAATTTAGACAAGGTATGTTTTTTTTTCCCTGCATCTACATCCATACTCTGCAAACCACCATGAGGTGCATGGCAGAGGGTACATCTCATTGTACCAGTTATTAGGGTTTCGTCCTGTTCCATTCACGTATGGAGCGCAGGAAGAATGATTGTCTGAATGCCTTTCTGCATGCAGTAATTATTCTCTTATGTGAGCAACACATAGGAGGTTGTAATATATCCCTAGAGTAATCATTAAAAGCTGGTTCCTGAAACTTTGTTAGTAGACTTTCTCAGGATAGTTTATGTCTTTCTTCAAGAGTCTGCCAGTTCAGTTCCTTCAGTAGCTCTGTGACACTCTCCAGATTAAACAAACCTGTGACCATTCATGCTGCCCTTCTCTGTATACGTTCAATATCTCCTGTCAGTCCTATGTGGTACGGACTCTATACACTTGAGCAGTATTCTAGAACTGGTCGCACAACTGATTTGTAAGCAATCTCTTTTTGTAGACTGATTGCACTTCTCTAGTAATCTACCAATAATCCGAAGTCTACCACCTGCTTTAACCACGACTGAACAAATGTGATCATACCGTTTCACATCCCTACAAAGTGTTACACCCAAGTATTTGTATGAGTTGGCCGATTCCAACAATGACTCATTGACATTACAGTCATAGGATACTACATGGTTTTGTTTTGTGAAGTGCAAAATTTTACATTTCTGAATGTTTAGGGCAATTTGCCAATCTCTGCACGATGTTGAAATCTTATCAAGGTCTAACTGAATATTTATGCAGCTTCTTTCAGATGGTACTTCATTATAGATAACTGCATCATCTGCAAAAAGCCTGATTTTATTATTATTATTGTCTGCAAGGTCGTTAATATACAACATGAACAGCAAGAGTCCCAACACATTTCCCTGGGGCAAATCAAAGTTACTTCTACATCAGACGACTCTCTATCCATGATAACATGCTGCTATCAATTTCAGGTTCCAACCAAATTTCTGTAGCTAGAACTACGTGAGCTTCACTGCTTCTCATGAGCACATCAAACTCGGGCACTTTGTTGCAAATGATTTGGCAGTTTACCATTAGGATTTAATACTCTCACCTGTGGGCGGCGTTTCTTTCGATCTTACACTGATACTTCTTTGTTTCCTACAGCTTTCGTTATGTGCATTGGATGGAGTTTGCCTAATCTAAAAAGCCCATGTGTGCATCCCACACAAAGTCAGCTACCTGAATAGCCAACTCTGATTCATAGTGCACACCTGACTTATTTAGGGGACCCTACAGTTCTCAACCCTGCGGCGCAAGTCGAGGAAGTTGCAGTCTAGCTTGGCACAGAACCTTCAAAGTCTCTGATTCCATCCTTCCACTTGACTCAGAACCAAAGAGCCACCATCCGTTCTGGGGACAATCCTGCAAATTGCGAGTTTTGTTGAAACTGCACGCCCAGGGCTGGTCTTTCAACCTTCTCTGCCAGTCGCTGGAATGACCCAAGAATGACCTTGAAGCCCAGACGACAGGCATCATTTGTTCCAACATGTGCCACAATCTGATGTTAGTTGCACCCTTTTCCTTCAATGGCTGCCAGAATAGCCTTTTCAACATATTGAATGAGGCCCACACTGAGTGCACCTGGTGTCCTTTCCTGTCCCTTGCTGCCATTTCCCTGCCCATTGTTTGCTGTATGTTAGAACTACAGACAATTAATAGATCCCTACCCTTTTGCGTTTGCCTTTTCCTGATGCCGGACAAAACAGGTTTGCCCAGAACTGGGTGAATTTCAGCGAATGATAGCACCTCAGACTTATTAGTTATGGAGGTTGGTACAACATCCTGAGTCCTCCTCGGTCCCCATCCACCCTGTGCAGGATGCCTACATCTGCTATTGACATACTGTTCACAGTCAAGTGGACGGGTAATGACAGATCCTGTACTTTCTGCAGAGGTAACTGATATCTGCTTTTTTGTTATAACATTATGCTTCTTTTAGTTTTAGAGGGTTGTTATGATTAAAGTTTCACTACTTGAGCCAGTGTAGGAAAACTATTTACTGTATGGGTAACCAACTTAATGGGAATGGTGTTCAGACTGTGCACTGCAAGATTTACATTTTTAGTAGTATTACTGTCATGACATGCCATTAGGTGCCGGTGCTGGTATGACATAGTGTTGAAACATAAGCATCAGTAAACATTACAGTTAACATGGGTCTGGACAAGTTGAACAGGGCTTTACTTGTAAAGCTGCTTCATCAAAAGAACAATAGTGCTGCTGATCTTTATGAATATCAGCACGTTAAAGCAACACATAGAGGTCTTCTTTCCACACCATGGTTGTAGATCGTGATTCGGAAATTTGAATTAATTGTTGATTTGCGAACTGCTCCTGGGAGAGGCCAATGCTCAACTGTACCACAAATTCTTGAAGTTACTGTTGCTATGGCTGAGTGTGCTGGACACAAAGTGTCATCTTCAAGAAGTGTGCAAGCTGTCATGGCAGCTGAACATTTCATGGTCCACCATTTGAAAAGTGCTGTGTACAATTGTGAAATGGTATCTCTAGTGTGGTTCCAGTTTGTCATGGATGCAGATCGTCATCGCACTGAGCAACATTTGTAATGCGTAATATAAACCTAGTACACAATTAACAAATGTTAGCCCCTCATCTGGAAATTACAATGTGTTTCTATTAATTATTCATTAGTAATTTCTTGTCCATGTGTCCTTACAAATGTTCAAACCAAGTTTCAGTGTCTCATGACAACTCTTTGTCATGGGGATCTCCTCAAGTAGGGACAGTTTAATTATAACCACCTTGTAGTTTGTTTTTCATATCGAGTTTTGTGATTTGTTAAAAAATTCCATTTTATTCAGTTTGAATCTTCTGTCTTGCTACATGGAAACTCCACAATAGCATTAAACTTGTCACAGAAAGAACAAATATTACCTCCAGTGTAATCAAGAGCAAGCAGTGTTCAAAATGTCATTGAAAGCTGGCATGGAGGGCTCTTATGATACATAATTGAATTCTTCAACGCTACCTTCTGTCTTACATTAAAAATTCTTCAGTGCTACCTTCTGTCTTACGCTAAACTGAAAATTTGCTGACTCAGCATTGTTTTTTGTCATTTTGTGGCAAAGACACAAACTGAAACTAAACTAATTGGATAAACAGTTTGTTCTAACTAGAGTTGGAAAAGTTGTTTTTTGAAAGCAACTAAGCTACACTCAAAGTTATTTGCCAGGAAAAAGAACTTAGTCACAGTTATAGTTACTATACACTGAAAGTAACTGTATCAGGTGCAGCTATCATTACAGTTACTTTTAAAATTATAACTGTAACTCATCTGCAAATAAATAATGAACACTGTACATGTAGAAACGGAGCAACCATTACTGTCAGCCTCTTCTATCTCAGATGAACTTTTTGTTGAACTCCGAGAAAAGTTGTTTTTCAAATGTTTCATTTCCCAATTCACCCACCACTGCCTTCCAAAACACAATACTCCCAACACTGAAAACTCTCTCTATAGATGCATTATTTGGTATGCTTGTATATTACATCTATTACAGAGAGTCTTCACTGTGGAAACACACTGAACATCTGTGTATCTGTTGACCACTGTAGTAAAAATTTTTCAAGATCCTGTTGGACACATTTGGTAAGTGTATTTCATCTCTTAATGCACAACAAATCTTTCTCCTTGACCTCGAGTAGTTCTGTTTCTTCCCTGGAAGTCTCTCTTGAGAATAATTTCTATTTAAATAAAGCAATGGTATCGGGCACACTTTTATTTAAATGCCCAACACTAACAGCAAGCAAAAAACATACTTGTAAACTTTTTTTTAAGTTCACTATGGAGCTCTGACTGCTTTGTATTCTTTTCTCAGCAACGCATTATTTGCAATAAAAGGAATCATTTTTTCCATTTGACATCAAAAATTTAAATACTTCAGCATAAGCTGGTCAAGGCATGTGTGTTCTGCTTCCTTCACCATGTCCAAAACAGCTGGAAACAACTCACTATGGGGGGCAATTCATTGTTATGGGGGGGCTGCTCTGCACTGTGTTTTTCAACCATCGAAAGCTGATATAACAAAAACTATGAACAGAAATGAACGTAGAAATGTTGGAACACATGAGGCAATACTGACCCTACGTATCTTAGAAGAAAGATTAAGGAAAGGCAAACCTACATTTCTAGCATTTGTAGACTTAGAGAAAGCTTTTGACAGTGCTGATTGGAATACTCTCTTTCAAATTCTGAAGGTGGCAGGGGTAAAATAAAGGGAACGAAAGGCTATTTGCAATTTGTACAGAAACCAGATAACAGTTATAAGAGTCGAGGGGTATGAAAGGGAAGCAGTGGTTGGGAATGGACTGAAACAGGGTTGTAGCCTATCCCCGATGTTATTAAATCTGTACTGAGCAAGCAATAAAGGAAACAAAAGAAAAGTTCGGTGTAGGTATTAAAATCCATGGAGAAGAAATAAAAACTTCGAGGTTCGCCGATGACATTACAATTCTGTCAGAGACAGCAAAGGACTTGGAAGAGCAGTTGAACGGAATGGACAGTATCTTGAAAGGATGGTATAAGATGAACATCAACAAAAGCAAAACGAGGATAATGGAATGTAGTCGAATTAAGTCTGGTGATGCTGAGAGAATTAGATTAGGAAATGAGACACTTAAATTAGTAAAGGAGTTTTGCTATTTGGGGAGCAAAATAACTGTTCATGGTCAAAGTAGAGAGGATATAAAATGTAGACTGGCAATGGCAAGGAAGAAGAAAAATTTGTTAACATTGAGTATGGATTTAAGTGTCAGGAAGTCGTTTCTGAAAGTATTTGTATGGAGTGTTGCCATGTATGGAAGTGAAACGTGGACGATAAATAGTTTAGACAACAAGAGAATAGAAGCTTTCGAAATGCGGTGCTACAGAAGAATGCTGAAGATTAGATGGGTAGATCACATAACTAATGAGGAGGTATTGAATAGAACTGGGGAGAAGAGGAGCTTGTGGCACAACTTGACTAGAAGAAGGGATCTGTTGATAGGACATGTTCTGAGACATCGAGGAATCACCAATTTAGTATTGGAGGGCAGCGTGGAGGGTAAAAATCGTAGGGGGAGACCAAGAGATGAATACACTAAGCAGATTCTGAAGGATGTAGGCTGCGGTAGGTACTGGGAGATGAAGAAGCTTGCACAAATAGGGTAGCATGGAGAGCTGCATCAAACCAGTCTCAGGACTGAAGACAACAACAACAACAACAACAACAACAACAACAACATGAACAGAAATAAAGTAAAAAAAATGGTTCAAATGGCTCTGAGCACTATGGGACTCAACTGCAGAGGTCATTAGTCCCCTAGAACTTAGAACTAGTTAAACCTAACTAACCTAAGGACATCACAAACATCGATGCCCGAGGCAGGATTCGAACCTGCGACCGTAGCGGTCTTGCGGTTCCAGACTGCAGCGCCTTTAACCGCACGTCCACTTCGGCCGGCTAATAAAGTAAAGATTGGTTGGTCGTCATATGAATAGTTGTTCTACTGTCCCTTTAAATCTGAAAGTCACAAGTTTTCAAAGTGAGCTGTTAATCAGCATATGGGCATAGCACTGAATTTCTACCAACATTTTACAAGACATCTATGAATTATGCACTTATTTTCTTTTCAAAATATAGAATGCACACTGAAACAGTTCTCTGCATGACATAGTATCAACAAATATTATATTATTAATACTTACTTCAGCTGGTAACATATATTTAGACAGCACTTTTAATTTTAATAACATTGTAGAAAAGTTTTGTTGCCTGTAAATAACATATAAATTTCAGTATATGATTACTTTAAAGTCCTGAATTCTTAATCATCTCACTTGAAAAATATGCTACTTAGAGAAAATATACAGTTGACTTCTGATCAACTTCCAAAAATGTTTAAATTGCCTGAAAGCTCATTATATAAGGCGTCCCTAACATGTTTGACGTCTGGATTCAGGAGAACAGCAAGAACTTGTTGAAACTCTATGCGAGATGCATCCTTCTTGTCAACTTTGCCAAGTCCCCTACAGGTCGCATTCGCATCATCTGTATATCCCCATTGTCTTCAACACTTCTCTGTGCAAGGGCAGCATATCTGTATTTAGTGGATTTGTTTCTTGCAGCTTTGGAACTCTACTAAAATAAACATTCATGGCATGATTTTTTCCATGGCTGGTTCTGAGCCAGTAACTTCTTGAGGACTGTGTGTCAACAGGTCATCAGGATATGATTCCTCATCACTCATTTCAGAATCTGTGTAGATGAGAGAATGTACGCTGGGTGTAAGTTGAAAAACTTGCACTTTCTCTAAATACAATTTTAGGAAACTTCTACCACATATTAGATTACAGATATTGTAACCATTGAAGTAATGCTTGCTGTGAATATCTTTTTAACACATTTACAGCATCCATCCAGAACGTCCGTGTTTTCATCAATATGATCTCTTGTCAGATGAAGAAAGTTTATTCCTGAAACAAGTGATTTGGCACAGTTAAAAATTCCTGCACATTGCTGAGGATGACTTTTCTTTGCTTAACTTTATTCCAAACAGCCCTTTTTTTGTTACAGCTCTGATGCCATCCACTGCACCTTTCCCATGTAATGTTGCTAAGAGAAACCATTCTCCAGACACTACAAAGTTTTGCATCATGTACAAATGGTGTATTTGTTCTTAAACTGACCTGTGCAACGATCAGAAAAAAGCCTAACCAAGGTAAAGTTTTGAAGCTCTTGTTTCTGCTTGCATATTACCATCTTCAAATAAGCATAAACTGAGTACTTGTCAAGGCACGGTTCATTGCTCACAACTGCAAATGACTAGTCCTGTTTTCAGCCAAGCACAAACAGTGACTACTGTACTCTGTGACTGACTCCAGTGGGCACTTCGTATCTCATCTTACGTCGTCAGTGCTGCATGGTTTTCTGCAAAATCTATTCACAATACCACTTCATCGTCACTAACTGATGCTTTCACAGTCTTGAAAGCTGCAGAACGTATCCTTTTAATAAGGAGGCGCTCTTTGAATTTTTTTTTGGCTGATACTCTTGTTCAGATAGCTTCATCAAGACTTCCATTAGCAGTAATCTATTTAGGGTGACACTCATGTTTGGTCCATTGTCTGCAAGATATTCCTTCACACAAATCAAACTTTCCATCAATTAAACAATGGAAACCCCAGGTAGAAGTACCAACACTGTAGGAAAAGACAGATTGCTACTTACCATAAAGGAGACACTATAAGCTGTAGACAGGCACGATTAAAAGACTCTAACATAAAGCTTTCAGCCACAGCCTTCATAAGCAAAAGAGAAACATGCATCATTCATACACACAAGCAAGCGCTACTCATGCACACGAGTGCCAACTCAGGCAGCTCGTTTCTGCAAGCTAGCTCTTTTTCCCAGTTTCGTGGTCTACAGTAGACTTTGCATCCTTTATACCACTTGTTTGCCTGCTGATTTCATCATTTGTAAAAAAGTTTTGAATTTTGAGCAGATTGTCACCTTTAGGTTTACAGGATGTTTTCCTCTCTTCTCAGAAAATCTGCTTTATTACCTTTTCAGGAAAACTCTCACTTAGAAGCTTTTTTATTATTGCTGATTTTTATGTGGGGCTCGAAGGAAGCACGTTATTTACCCGAGGAACAGCTTTGCCAAGGAACTGGACACTTAGATGATCCTAAGTGGGAAGGGCATGTCTCAAACTGATCTTCAGTTGGTACAGATTTTCGTTTAAGGCTGCACTTCCTTTTTCTTCCAGCTTCCTTCTTCCGATGTTCCAAAAGATTTTTCACTGGAGGATGCCATCTTTATATTTTCCCATCTTCTTTTATCCCGTCCCCTTTTTTTTTCTTTATGGGCGTTGTACTTTGTATATTTCAACTTTTTTTGAAGTTTTCTTATACGCTCTGTTGACGTTGTTTCTCCATTTTCTGAATAAATAAGAAGTTTTTATATAGTGTAAACCATGAAGACACTTGTTATACCAACCAACATAACTTCACAATGACAATAAATGTTAAATGGTTTAGACTTTAGAAACATTCAAAAAACTGTCATGGTGGAACATAATTTCTTTTAACATTTTTAAATGGTCATTTACAAATTAAAAGCTGCCTGATGGCTCAGCGGATGTTTTCATTTTTCTTACTTTTAACGTAAAATACATAGAATTGCTATAATTCCTGAGTTACTTTTTCATGTTTTTTGTGAATTAACTGCATGCCTAAATAAATAACCTTTCTTTAAAAACTGAAGTTTATACGGAAGATAAGCTTCTGCTCTTGAAACTTTACAATTAAAACAACAATCGCTACAACCCAAATTTAAATAGCTGCCTGCCTCTTGTTCTCCATCCTCATCTGCAGAAGTGCCAACTTCGTTTAGATATATTTCCTCAACTAATTTTAATATTTTTTTTAAGGACAGTAAAATTTAACTTTTGTAGAATCAAAAAATTATGACATAATTAAATTTAAAAAATTAAAAATAAGCCTCAGGCTAAGTCGGGCATGGAATCACCCTATATTTACATGGGGCTCCCAAAATTTCGTAAACTCGAATTCGCAATACCGTTTCTACCTGGTCATGTAAACACTCGAAAATAAATTCTGAAAATCTGTGTCTAGCTGCCTGTTTTCACTTCCACAATCTATTTCATATTTCATGTAAACGCACAACAGTTTTTGAAACATGCTTGTGTTGTCTGGTTACGTCTTGCTTTCAAAACATTCGGCCAATGCTGACGGAGTGACTTATTGTGCAGTGAAGGAGAAGCAGAAATATTAAGACTGAGCATGAAGCTGTCTACCTGATATTTAAAAGATGAGAAATAGCGATTGTACAGACTAAATCAGAAACTGAAACAGCTGTTTTCCAGATGACGTATTTAACTGGGTAACAAATCCATTTCAGACCTTAACATGTAAACGCGACAGCGAAAATAGGTTTCCGAAATTCGGTTTTCGTGTTTCGGAAGATGTGTCGGGTGTAAACGACTTTTGTAGTGTCGGAGTTGGCGTGTTATTCAGGTATGACGTGACATGAGTCCAATATGCTCTTTGTTTCGTATATTATTTTCAAATGAAATGTGATGAATGAATGAACAATGATCAAATACAATAACGCCACTAAAAAAAAAAAAAAATTTCTGCGTACATTTTAAAACATCATACCCAACTCATAATTCTTAATGGATAGAAGACATATATTGTTGACCAATTGATGTCAGGGAGAGACAGAGACAAAAATCACGGGCAGAAACAAAACACCGATAAGCGTAACCTCAGACCATAGATAACATCGACTGCGCATGACATCATTTTACTGACACCAACATGTAAGTCACGTGACTCGAGTCACGAAGCCGAGTATCTCATTACGGCTTTTATAGTGCAAAATTAGGACATTTTTGTTACAGATCAAATTTTGTGGTTTTTACTATTTGCAGAATTGAAGACCTTCTCATATGCTCAGATTGAATAGTTGTTTTGTTTCCTACCGATTAGGCAAAGTGACGAATATCTCAGTTGTGTAAGTGAATTGCTGTAAAATACTTGCAGAGGTATTTCCATAAGTTGAAACTTTATATGGATGTTGGTCCTTGGCTGTAAAACTTCGTGAATGACTAGGATTTTGAGACGACATATCGTTAATATCTAGCTCACTACGCCAGTATAATTAGAGTTTTGTAATATTTTAAGCTTTCTATCTTGATATCGTTTCGGTATCTGTACTAGATTAAGCAAAAGTCAGAAACCGTATGTGCTTATTTTGTGTAAATACCTGACATTATGCACATAACGACTTGTGAAAGAGTTAGAAAACTAATGCTGCATTCGAAATTATTTTGCCTTCCACTTCTGTGGAAGCGGCGAAATCCAAGAATTCATAGTTCACAAAAAAAAAGAGAATTCACTGAAGAACAGTCGTTCAGTCGCTTGTTCGAAGAAGGGTAGTACTACAGTTAGCTGGATTGTCAAAATCAAGGCTATAGATGAGACAAACTGTAACTGTCAGCTCCACTTCACACAGCGCGTAATGACAGGAACTCGGCTTTCTACACCGAGTCACGTTAACTTAGATTTTGGTTTCAAGCGTTAACACGGTAGAGATAGGGACAAGTGCGGTGTATGTTATGTATGGTCTATGCATAAGACAGGAAATGGTTCAAATTGCTCTGAGCACTATGGGGTTTAACATTTGAGGTCATCAGCCCCCTAGAACTTAAAACTACCTAAACCTAACTAACCTAAGGACATCACACACATTCATGCCCGAGGCAGGATTCGAACCTGCGACCGCAGCAGTCGCGCGGTTCCAGACTGAAGCGCCTAGAACCGCTCGGTCACAACGGCCGACTGTGCATATGCATGAGACAATGGAGATAAAAAAAAAAGAGAAGGGAGTTGTCACTACGCCACAAACTTGAAACCGACTACAGCCATTTTGTATAGCTCAAAACATTAGGTTTTCCGCATATATACCTCCATGGTTCACCGCGATGGTACTTCCCCGCGTCATCACTCTAGCGTACTTGTGCCCACTTTCGATCGTCTCCTGTTGTTTTCTGTGGAGCAGTAGATGTTTAATCAAAAATACCAGTTTGCGTCGTTTAGGTATACTGATTGATTCGATGGTAATCTAAAACGAAAAGAAATCATATTTCATTCGGAAATGGAGCCATTCAAGTAATATTTTCCTTTTTATTCATGACTTGTTCTTGTGCCGTTTATTTTTATTGTTGTGGCTTTATTTCTGTCACTTGGAGTTAGATTTTCTTTCAACTCATATGCTATCCTGTTTCATTGACATTTCAATAGACGTTCACTTTGTTGACATGCACAAGATATGGTAGCATGCCTTGCTACTTTCCTCGTTGCACACGTTTATCGGCTTACAAAGGACGCGGAGGTAAGTTTTTTACAAACATGAACATTAAAATTGTTGTGCGTACGAATTGAAAGCTGAAAGAAAATGTGACGAACAAGCAGCAGTACCAGTCAGCAAACAAGCATTGGTTTCGAGGTTCAGCTTCATTTGCTATACAGATACTGTAGAAGTGGAATTAAATGGATTACGAAAGCGTCCTTCACACATCACAGCCTTTTCTTCTTGGAAATATCTTATCGAAAAACAAGTACATTAACGAGGCCAAATGTGTCGTATTACAAGAGCAAATACACATAAAAGAATGGAAAAACGTTCGAAATCTCCTTCCTGACACTAAGTTATTTACGTAAACACTACAGTTTTTGTAATTAAAGCAGCTGTTGCAGACAGAAATAATGAACGAGAAGCAATCGTAAACAGTAATATGCTAATGTTTTGGGTTACTTAAAATGGTGCCAGCCTCCGCCCACTCTGGTCTGAAAACAACGTACAGCGTAATTCTATAGCGCAATATACCTTCATTTTTTAGCTCGAAGCTTAAGGCTGCGGTTACAGTGGCTCCGATATCGGTGGATTCCGCCGCCGACCGACATCGACCGGAGACGGCCAATCTTTTCAAATCAGTACTCCACTACGTGCGCGGTCACACTATAGCCAATTTTATCTTCCATACGCACAGACTTCGGACGACAATCGGCGAAATTCAGATCAGTTTGCTTTCTACAGTCAAATCGACCGACGTTCTTGCACACGAAATATGGAGCGTGAGAAAGATTAGTTGGTTGATTTCGGGGAGGCGACCAAATAGTGAGGTCATTGGATTAGGGAAGTAAGTCGGCCGTGCCCTTTCAAAGGAACCATCCCAGAATTTGCCTGAAGCGATTTAGGGAAATGACGGAAAACCTAAATCAGGGTGACTGGATGCGGGTTTGAACCGTTGTCCTCCCGAATGCGAGTCCAGTGTGCTAACCACTGCGCCACCTCGCTCGGTGAGCGTGAGAAACTGATAAGTTTAATCTAAGAAAGAGTCAGTTTGTGGCATCCTGCGGATGAAAAATCATAATCGGGATATAGTTCGGAATCTATGGACTGAAATAGGTTTATTCGAAACCTCAAATAGGCAAACTCTTTATTGGAAATTTTAAGCGTAGATTACAAGCTCAAAAATAATTTGTCAAAATTTAAAAGGTGGCGTATCTTATATGCTTGTAGCTTATGTATTGGATTTTTTTGTGGTAGGTTGTCATTAGTTGTCTACAAATTATTATCACTGCTTACTGGCGTTTTATGCCAGCAGGGTACTGATTCTGTTGATATGAAGTGGTTTGCAAATGTGGTGTGTGTTATGTATTTCCACTTTTAAGTTCCTTAGTTTTAAGAGTACCTTATTCGACACTTCAGTCTTTCACTCGCGTGCTAAATGATAGTCATTGAAAGTTAATTGACGTACGTCAGCACAATTTTAAATAAAACAGAGTGTTTATAACGGGCTTTTCAAAGTCACCACGAATTTTCTCGAGTATGAAACAGAACGTTTCTCCCATCTTCTCATATATTCGTAAAACTTGTATGGTTATTCCGATAACTGACGACAAATTGTATAGTACCCGCCACGTTCTTTACCGAGACGGGAAAGCTCATTCACATGCACTCAGCGTCTCTTTAATAGCAGAAAAAGCCGGCCGGGGTGGCCGAGCAGTTCTAGGCGCTACAGTCTGGAACCGCACGACCGCTACGGTCGCAGGTTCGAATCCTGCCTCGGGCATGGATGTGTGTGATGTCCATAGTTTAGTTAGGTTTAAGTAGTTCTAAGTTCTAGGGGACTGATAACCTCATCAGTTAAGTCCCATAGTGCTCAGAGCCATTTGAACCATTTGAATAGCAGAAGCTACTATGCAGCACTCGTATCCAAACACAGAGGCGTCGTGGTATCCATCCACACCATCCTAAGAGGTTAAAATCTGACCTACTTCGGACATAGAATAGATCATAACATAACCTAACCTACTTGACCCTGACAAGAACCGACGAAGGAGCTCGGACGCGCTATGATCATGCTGTCGGCCGATGTTATAGGGCGATCTCTGGCGTACCGAACCGCTAAATTGTGTGCAGATGTGTCAACATTTTTACCAATCAGATATAAACTGTCATCTTCCATCATTTAATTTTTATCCATTAGAAACGGTTGGTGAAAGCCTGTGACTTCATTATCCTGCAGGGGAAAAAAAAAAGAAAATATTTTGCCAACTACCCGGACTAACAATAACACTTCGCTAACAAACACGTTGTTGCCAGAACAATAACAAACACAAAAACTAAGTGTGTGGTTTTTTTGCTAGAACAATAACAAACACAGAGAGCTAATTGTATGATTTAATGTTAAGATGGAAGTGGAGAGTAAGTGAGTTACCTGTTGCAACGAAGTGCAGGTTGGTCAACTCGAAAATTTCTGCTCTGTGATTGAGTGTGATATTTATGGACATACAACAATTTTAGGAAAATGATAGAAAGCTACTCAACGTAAAGATGGCACGTTGCATTGCAGATATGACTGTTACACATTTATCTTGTGGCCAATACCTCCTCCAGAAAAGAAAACACACATTCACCCAAGCAAGCACACAACTGGCAGCCCAGACCAGCCCGTGCTGCCAGCGATGGCGGTCATACGTGTTTGAGGTGTGTTTGCTTGAGTGAATGTGTGTGTGTGTCTTTTCTCTGTAAAAGGCTTTGGCGAAAAAGTAATTGTGCAACGTTCTTTTCGTTGTGCCTGTCTGTAATTCAACTTCTCATCTTTACGGCGAGTAGAGGTCTATCTTTTAATGACATTGTTGATAGTCCAACCTGGAGTTTCCATTGTTTTATTTATGGATGTGCCTCGTTTTTGTTATCCTCAGTAGGTGTTTTTTTATCACCCCCATCCCTCCAGTAGGAGCCAGATTTGCCTCTTTTTTCTTGTACGTTTGTATTGAAACATCAGTCGGTATGCATGTGACACAATGTGCTACGTTCCATAATGTTGCGCATATAAACGGGATTCTTCCAGGGCTCATAAATCGGGTTCTGTTGGTCACGTAAAGGTAGGATCAAGTGTTTTGGATAGCTTTTGGACTTGGGACCATTTGCATACCCAACAGAAGGACCGTTGTAGTGTAACCACTGTTTGGCATAGAGTAAATATCTCTGGAGTGAGCATTGCGTTCTGCGCATGTTGTCAACATTAAACAAGGATTGTCACCTGTTTTCTGGACTTCGCTATGCGTGTGTGCTTTCTGCAGAGTTTGAAGTTTATATCAAGAGTTTTTGTTGTGTTTTCACTGTTTGTTGATAGTGTAATAGCGATGGTGAATTACTGTTGTTGCTACAGATGCAACGAAAAATATATGAACGGAGGGATAGTAACTTTTCATGGGTACATATCATGTAGTTCTAATTATGGTTATCATATTAGTAAGAGACACTGTATATGTTTAAAAATTTCGAGACGCATTATAATTAAGGCTTGATTCTGTAGACCTATTTTTCTACAATTTGATGACTATATAATAGATATTACGGCTCGTACAAAGCTTTGCAAGTGGAACAGGAAAGGGAGTGGTTAGTTGTTTCAGCAAATACTATCCTCCATGCATTTATCAGTGACTTGTCGATTATGTATATAGATTTGAAAGACGGGAGACAGATAAATTCAATAGAGTGGGAGTCTGTAATTGTCGTCGTATAATATGTGTGTCCAAACCTTTTTGTTTACTATAATGTTACAGTGGGACACCACGTTAAGTGTGTCTAGGACATGGAGAATGATTATGTGTGATTTATATTTTAGTTTCCCGAAGGATGAACAACGAATAAAGATGTGGCTCCAGAAAATTAAGGCTGGCCGGTGTGGCTAAGCGGTTAAAGGCGCTTCAGTCTGGAACTGCGGGACGCTACGGTCGCAGGTTCGAATCCTGCCTCGGGCGTGGATGTGTGTGATGTCCTTAGGTTAGTTAGGTTTAAGTAGTTCCAAGTTCTAGGGGACTGATGACCTCAGATGTTAAGTCCCATAGTGCTCAGAGCCATTTGAACCAATTTTTGAACCAGAAAAAAATCAAAACACTTTGAAGGGGAATGTTTAGATAGAGAAAAATTTGGACGTGTGTGGCTTGCAGGTAGCTAATCAAAGTACACATTCATCTTTTTTGGTGTATTTTACCTTCAATTTATTTTCTGCACCATTTGATTAAGAAGCGTAAATTATTAGTAAACGTGCCTCCAAACTCTTTCATTTGTGTCACTTTCCACTTCCCTTAATGGTGTTATATGGGTTGACTGTTACATGACCAACTGTATTTGCTTTACAGTACATTTATTCTCCGATCGCCTATTTCCCCCCTTTTTACCCAGTCTACTATTTATTTAATAAACTGGGAGCAAGTATGTAAAATGCGTTAAATAAATACTTCAAAGTGTCACCAGTAAGAAAAATTGTGGTGTAGGTCGTAAAAACGAGAAAATAAATACGCAGAAACAGCAGAAAAAGGACGAATTAGCAGGGATATAATTGTTAATGTGTGGCAAATTCGGTGTTTTTCGGACACTTGCAAAACTAGTAGCGTACTGTCAAGTCGTTTTGCAAGACTATCACTGCAAAAATGTACGTCAGGTTCTGTAATGCTAAAAAGTGCAGTATCATACCGAAAACTACCAAAAATCGAGTGCATCTGAACTGTGACACCTATCGCAAAGAAGTAGAATGCAATATCACTTGCCCCTAAAAGTAACGTGGCTGGTTTATTCCCGGTATCAAATGGATACTGTTAAAATGTCTGCGCAACATATATAAATAATCCACGACACGTACGAAAAGAATCCGTCTGTACGAGGGATGTAGTGACATTCTAAATATACAGGGCGCTATACGAACAAACACACGACATCCTGAGAACACGTGATCAGGGCGACAATGTATTTTGACAACACAAAAACTGTTCTGCGCATGTGAATGCTCACTCCAACGATATTTACTCTGTGCTGTTTGGTCGTAATAGCTTGACGATTTGACTAGTGCAGCCTCAAGCGGAGAAAATCGGTACTACTTGAAAGATATTCATTTGTCTCCAGGTGTTGGCAGTGTCAAGCTGACCCTAGACGCGAAGAGTTACGAAATCCTTGTGTCCACGTAAGCCCACGCTGAGTCTTTAGATTAGAAGAAAAAAGAAAAAAAGTTTACTGCTTCAAGTCACGGGGACGAGTTTATTTCAGAAACTTGCTGCAGAAGTGCTGTTATTCTTGAAAAACAGATCAGTTGCCATTGTTGTTGCATTATTATTAATCAAGAAAAATGGTGACGAGACACAAAAATAAAGAAGGGAAAAATATTAGAGGAGAACATACTGATGTTACCGAGAAATGCTATTCAGTTAACTAAAATAATAGAACTTCACTTAGATTAAAAACTTTGCATGATGAATGCTAACTTCGAACATCTCTTGTCTATTGTGTAGTCAAATATTCGATAACAGGAAACAAAAATACGGCGCGGTATCTCACCAAGAGACTACCTATTGATTATTCTTTTATTTTTGCAAGCAGTATTTACAATTTTATTACAAATGTAGTGCATTTGTGTTTCCAGCAGCATTAAAAATCCGCTTAGATATAAAGACGTCTGTGCTGCCATTGTTGGCTGGAAAAGTTCTCGGAATCACCACGAGAGGTACCGATAGCGCAACGAGTTGCTCACGTAATAGTCATTGGACTGTTGCCTGTAAACACGTGCCACGTCAGTGCTCTTGGAAGAGAGCTGTGGCGGTGACGTGGCCGTGTTGTTGTTCCCGCGTAGAGATTTGCGAAGACGGAAAAAAATCGAGATTCGTGCAGTGATTAAGTACTTCGTAAAAAAGATATGAAAGCAAAAGACATTCATGATGATTTCCAGAATACACTTGGGGACTCTGCTCCTTCTTATTCAACTTTTGCCGTGTGGACAAATGAATTTAACTTTGGTGGGGAGAGCTTCGATGATGATCTGCGCAGTGGTCGGCCAAGACGTGTCACTACTCCAGAAATCGTTGCAAAAGTGGACAAAATGGTCATGGAGGATTGCCAATTGAAAGTCATGACATTGCTCATGCTTGCCAGATATCATCTGAAAGGATATATCACATTTTAACTGATGAACTAGAAATGAAAAAAATTATCTGCAAGATCGGTGCCGCGACTCTGGCGCTGGATCAAAAACGCATGAGAATGGACATATGAGAACAATGTTTGACCCGTTTTAGGAGAAATGAGCACGATTTCTTGCACCAGTTTGTGACCACAGATGAAACTTGAGTGCACTACCCCAGAGACAAAACAACAGTAAAAACAATGTAAATTTGCTGATTCTCCGCCACCAAAGAAAGTAAAGACAATTCCTTCGGCAGGAAAGGTCATGGCATCAGTGTTCAGGGATGCGAAGGGGATTCTGTTTGTAGATTATCTCCCCACTGGGCAAACAAATAATGGAGAATACCATGCTAACCTCCTGGACATATTGCAACAAAAGATACGCGAAAAAAGGCCATGTTTAGTAAGAAAGGAAGTCATCTTACATCAAGACAATGCGCTCCCGCATACATCTGCCGTCACCGTGGCAAAGTTACATGAACTAAGGTATGAATTGTTGCCACACCCAACTTATTCATCTGATATGGCTCCATCTCTTCCCAAAAATGAAAATTTTTCTTGGTGGATGAAGATTCACTTCAAACGAAGAATGGATAGCTGGAGTTGACAACTATTTTGCAGGTCTGGAGGAAACTCATTTTCGAGATGTGATCAAGGTACTGGAACATTGAAAAATAAAAAGTTTCAGTGATGTAAGTAATTTTTTTCTATTCCGTTCCGAGAACTTTTCAAACTGGCCTTGTACATTCCCTTCTGGTGAAACAAGTTGATTGTTAATCTCATATTCCACTTCCTTGACTGGTGGTCATTATACATTCCCTGCTGGTGAAACAAATTGATTTGAAATCTCATTTCGAATTTCCTTGACTGGTGGTGCCAAGTATTATGGGTTTAGGGGTTCCAATGGTACGTTTGTTTTGGCCCATCTGTCTTCGAGCCATTTTCCTTCTCGATAGTGATATTTTCGCACCAGTACTTAACACACATGACTTCTGTAAGTTTGAGAAAAACTTCCACAGAACGATAAATTTGGCAAGTACTTGCAGCAAGATGCAAGAAAGTAGAAAGAATTTGTGTGTGTGTGGGGGTGGGTAGGTGTGGGGGGGGGGGGGGGGAGGGCGTGGGCTGGGTGGGATGGAGGAGTTGCAGATAGGGTGGTTCCTAACATTCCACCCAATTCTGTGACTGTATAAATAGTGCGCCATAGTACAGTAGGAAGTTCGACAGAAAGCCCAATAAATGTGAGTTCAGGATTACGGTGTTAGAGCAGTTGTAAGGCAGACAAATACACTACAACTCAATAAGTTATCTAAAGTAAAAGAAAACAAACCAGCTGTGAACGTGTACGTCATGGATAAAGCCACAGAGAGCAGAGGCCACGTAGTAGTCCATTTACTGCCCTACAACTGTGATCTAAATCCCATAGAACTGGTGTGGGCCGAATTAAAACATAGTTTCAGGGAGAACGACGTCAGTGGTGACATATCGAAGGGAACATTACAGTATCTTGTTAATTCTGCTTTCCTTTCAGTTACTGCACAGGGCTGGCAAGGTTACTGCAGAAAAGTACAGTAGCTGGAGCAAAAGTATTTGTTATCTTGTTCACTGCAACTTTCAAATACTTGAATAATTTTGTGGTCAAGTTTGTTGAAACTGGAGTAATTTGCTCTAATGTGAAGTTGTATAATGACTGCTATGTGCTGTGCCCCAGTGAGAGAGAGAGAGAGAGAGAGAGAGAGAGAGAGAGAGAGAGAGAGAGAGAGAGAGAACAAGTTTATTTTTGATTCGAGGTGCTGCTGATAGAAATTCACTCACTTATGAGTGAATTTATCCCCTAACACCCAAGGGTGTAGGATCTTTAATGTTCGACAGGTGTGGCAAACATTTTGTTGAGATTTTATCATTGTTACTAGACTCCTGTCTTAATGCCTAAACTACATGAGTATGTGCTTGGGCTTCTGTTTCAAATGGTTAAGAAGTATTTGCTGTAGCAATCTGGGCACGGATGTCTAGTTCTGGAGGGAAGCCTCCATTTTAACAACACTTCACACATGGGTGCTTGAAGGTAATTCAGCTTGGCTGCTGCAGAGGTGTTATTTTGCTGTATTATGGTATTTTTGTTTTTGATGTCCTTTATTTTTAATGTGGAATTACATTGTTCTGCCGTAGAGTATATTTGCTAGTGTGTGTGTGTGTGTGTGTGTGTGTGTGTGTGTGTGTGTGTGTGTGTTTTACTCTTTTGTTATGCAACTAGTTATGTGTTTGTTTTTTCTCACTTCGAACAAAAACCACTTTCACTGCATAGTCAGAGTAAAAATACATTGGAATTAATGAACATATACTACTTTAGCGTCAGCACATCTTACATACACTTCACTAAGTATGCAAGCATTCCTAGTTTTGAATCACATGTGATATTGGAAGCTTAAGAGATTGTAATTTGTTGAGTGACATTGTTGTTGGAGCTTGTGAAATTTGTGGATGCTGACAAAGACTTGCCATATAAGAGATAGTGAAAAGTTAAGTTGAATGTTTGTGATAAGTTAAAACTGTGTAGCGTAACATGTCACAGTTGTTCTCTTGCAGTATGCTATGAATTGCACTTCGAAAGTACAACTTGCAGCGTGACCCAAAGTTTCAGCTTGTTGCTCCCTAACTCCATAATGGCTCTTGTGCTGTTCTGATAGACAGTTCCAAGATGCATAGCAGAAGAGCCTTTGTGGAGTTTGGAGTAGAATTCATTTACTATCTGCTAAGTATATTGCCCCAAAATCCTGTTACATACTCACTGACAGCTTCTAATATTGTCTGTTGGCACTATCGGGAAGAATATAATTTTTCTTAGCTTGTATTCGAACTACACTTTTTTGGGGGTAACGTGTCTGCAGTGTTAATGATGAAAATGTTTTGAGATGGATGGAATGTAGATGCAGAGTGCACTAACAAATTGCATGAAGCTATTGTTGACCTTCAGCACCATTGATAAAACAATTCACATCGGCTACATAAAGTCGATATTTTCTCTCTTCTAATAAGGGAAAGCACACATTTTTATTATTGTGGATAGATGTTGCTGCATGTTTGCATATTTAGTGTAGGAGGAAGAAAACTGTGGGAGTGTTAGTGTCATAGTCTAATGCCTGCCATCCACTGATGAATGTAACCAGTTCATTGTGAGAACGTGTTAAGAGCGATTTCAACTGTCAGGCTTAGTTTTAAAAATGATACATAC
This sequence comes from Schistocerca piceifrons, assembly GCF_021461385.2. Lineage (NCBI taxonomy): Eukaryota > Metazoa > Arthropoda > Insecta > Orthoptera > Acrididae > Schistocerca > Schistocerca piceifrons. The sequence continues at coordinate 717,107,801 of NC_060139.1, read as the reverse complement.
CTTGACAAACTTCATCTTTGCCAATATTTATGTTCAGAAAATGTAATGGCGTAGGACAGTGTTATGCCTCTTCGTACGCCACTGAGCATCTATTAACATGTGTCGCTTTCTTTAATAGGGAACGTAGTACACTGCACCACCAGGCCCGATATTGTATACACTCTAACTTCGTTACACAAATCTAAATCTGAAGGGACCAAAAAATAGAGTGTTCATGTTAAGAAAACTTTGTGTTAAGTGAAAAACCGATGTTATTACGTGTATGTGTACGGAAATGCAGTAATGCGTAATTCACTACAGTATCAGTCACTTTACATTACTGTAGAGTTAAAACACTATAATGTGACTGCAAAAGTGCAACTACTTACAAATTACACTATTTTCTTGGAAAAAAATTGAATTAAAGTTCACTGACGTTAACACGAAGGAAAATATCTTGTAATTTCACAACCAGTTGTTGTAACTATTGTGTTTGCAAACTCAGTAGTGAGACCTGTGTGTGGAACCGAATTGTTCTAAGCTGTCAAAGACTGTAAATATCTCCTGATGGGTAGGTGGAATGGTATTTGTATTCTCCATCTCATCAGTTTCTTCTGATTACTCTTCTTGCACCTCAGTCACAGCTTTTGGCACATCAGATTCTACAAAGCACATACAACAACACTGTTGTTTATGTTAATGAATTCCTCAAAACTAACCCCAGGGTTCACAACGTCTTGCAGAACTATCCATTCATTAACTGAAGTGGCATCATCTAGCTCGTGGCCACTTTTAGTAGTGTTATATCTCCAGGCTCTGTTAAAGAACTTCTGTATATGATGTGGCGACATGGAGTTCCAGGCTGCTGTGATGGCTTTTATTATGTCGTGCAGACTCCAATTTGGGGTTGCAGTGTTGTTTCCAGCAGCACGAATTGCAGCTCTTACAAGTTACTTGCAATAAGCTCTCTCCATGAGAGAAGTGATGCCTTGACTCAAGAGCTGAAAGTGGCTTGTCACGTTGTTTGGAAAAAGTGCAACCTTTATGTTGGTTAAATATATTTATGTTTTTAAAACGATGTGGTTTCTCTCATATAACCCGGCAACAAAACATTTCACTGCCGTCAGCATTACATACCAGGGCAACAGTTACCCATTGTTTGCTTCATGCTCAAGTATGACACTTATCACCTTTCGTCTCCAGCTTGCAGCTTGGAAGGGAAAAAAAATGTAGAAAAGTAGTTTCATCTGTGTTGAACACATCACACGAGGGATACTTTTCTCTCTCTCAGGCTAATTCATTCAAACAGCTGTTCACAATTTCATCATCAACTTTATCCACAAATTTGTCCAGATGAAATTGAATGCCTTTTTTGCAGCTGATACAGCCAACCAGCAGAACAACTTCATAGGGCTTAAGTACGAAGAAATCATTATATTATTGCTAGAATGATTCAACCACATGCGTGCACCTAACATATCTTTAAAAAGCCCTATGATACAGTCAAAAGATTTTGTGCTAACGAGGTTACAGTGTATATGAATTCATATTCTATTGACATCGCTACCAGTCTTGCCATTTTTAAACATGTAAGAGGTAAATAAACACACAATTGTAACAAATGAGACATGATACTACAGTCGTGGTTTGATATAACTGGGGTGAAGTGAAGGAAATTTTTGATCAAGATAAGTATCTGATATTATATTGGGTTTGAATTTAGTCTTTTTTTACTAATTTCATGCAGCTTAATTTCTCTTGGGGGTTACTGGACATCTTATGTGATCTATGAGAAAACTGAACTGCAGAAATTCGTTCAGTAAGATCTGTGAGAGGTAAGTGAAAAGGGTGAGCTCTTGCCAAACCTTTGAAAAACACTGTTCCTATTTTCATTGTAAGTAAATAATACTGTCTTTTCCCCTATTTTTTGGCAGTTTGTGTTACTGTATCTTAAATAGAAATGTGATGGGTTGCAAAGGATAAAAAATTAGGAATGGACCATTACTTAAATGTGGATTGTTAAGTAAGAAATACATTGAAAATAGTAGACAACTCTAGAAAGTAATAAAATGTTACCTGTACCAGTAGGGGAAACAATTCACAGAATAGTTAAAAATAGGGCCTCACTTAAGTTGTGCAGTTTGACTTGGCCATAGCCTTTAAATCGGGACACTTACAGCTTCAATTGCACATAATAAGTGGTTCTTGCAGTGGTTAAAGCTGCATCAGAAGTTCATTTTAAGAGTGGCATGTAGTTCTGTAACATTTGTATGGAAAGAAGTTTCCATTTTTAAGAAACAACACAACTCTGATTTAGCAACTAAGGATTGTGGCAACACAGAATGTAGTTTTAATTAAGATCTGTCTCATTCACAAAATAATTGTGCCTATTTTTTAATGTAGTTGTAAACAGGTCTGATGTTTACATGACATCATGGAAACTGATACAGTACTGTTGATAGTGTCCCTTTGTACGTCATATGTCCTTTAGAGGTGATTGGGAGAAAGCAGCGATTTAGTTGTTAAATGGAAGTTGATAGATTGTTTTTTATTTTCCTTTAGTCTTAGGAAATGGAATGCTGCCATGATGGCAACTGTTTTTGTTTTGAAATTGTGTCCATAAACGTTTGTGAGATTTTAGATCGTGGGCATGTCCCACAAAGTTAGGACTCATTTGTTGGTATCTCGCTGGTAGTTTACTATCTTAAAATATGTTTGTTGTTGATCTTCCATAAACACCAGGGGCTGAGTACCGTTGCACTTTCATCATGAATTGGTTCTGTGTTAAAATTATGTGGTAGACTTCCAGATCAGTCTTCAGTGTCATAACTACCTTGAAGTGCCAGAGAAACTGGTACAGGCATGCTTATCGAAGTACAGATACATGTAAACAAGCAGAATACGGCACTGCGGATGGCAACGCCTTTATCAGACAACATGTGTCAGGCACAGTTCTGCGATCGATTGCTGCTTCTACAATGGCAGGTTGTCAAGATTTGAGTGAGTTTGAATGTGGTGTTGTAGTTGGTGCATGAGTGATGGGACACAGCATCCCCGAGGTAGTGATGAATTGGCGATTTTGCCATATGACCATTTCACGAGTGTATTGTGAATATCGAGAATCTGGTAGAACGTAAACACTCTAACATCGCTGCAGCTGGAAAAGGATCATGCAAGAATGGGACCAATGACAACTAAAGAGAATAGTTCAATGTGACAGAAGTGCAACCCTTCCGCAAACTGCTGCAGATTTCAATGCTGGGCCATCAACAAGTGTCAGCATGCAAACCATTCAACAAAACGTCATCAATATGGGCTTTGGTGCTGAAGACCCACTCTTTACATTTGATGGCTGCCTTGCCTGGGTCCATTGGCTCCGACATTGGACTGTCGATGACTGGAAACATGTTGCCTGGTCGAACGAGTCCTGTGTCAAATTGTATCGAGTGGATGGACGTGTATGGGTATGGAGACATCATCATGAATCCATGGGCCCTGCCTGTCAGCAGGGGATTGTTCAAGCTGGTGGATGCCCTGTAATGGTGTGGGGTGTGTGGAGTTACAGAGATATGGGACCTCTGATACACCTAGGTACAAGTCCCTGACTGGCGATATTTATGTAAGCATCCTGTCTGATCACCTGCATCCATTCATGTCCATTGTGCATCCCGAAGGACTTGGACAGTTTTGGTGGGACAATGGGACAGGACAATTTCGGCGGGACAATGGGACACCCCACTCGTCCAGAATTGCTACATGGTGGCTCCTGGAACACTCTTCTGAGTTTAAACACTTCTGCTGGCCACCAAATTCCCCAAACATGATCATCATTGAGCATATCTGGGATGCCTTGCAACGTGCTTTTCAGAAGATATGTCCACCCCTTTGTTGTCTTACGGATTTACGGATGACCCCCCCCCCCCCCCTTCCCCCGTTGAGTCCATGCCATGCCATGTCGTGTTGCAGCACTTCTTCATGCTTGCAGGGGCCTTACATGATAGGCAGGTGTACCAGCTTCTTTGACTCTTGAGTGTATTTCTAGAATTCTTTATGTTGGAAGCACTTCAGAAGGTGCATCATGCATCACGTGTTGCTCTGCAACCAGTACTATTTAGAGAGAGAGAGAGGGAGAGAACATTTTATCACTTTATTTTGAAAACTACAAAATTGAGTAAATGACATTAATCGTATCAAAATGCATGTTTTGTGTGTCTGGTAAAATGCTGTAAAGGCTAATATACTTTGCTTACTAGTAATAGTTGTTTCTGAAATTTTTGTACATAAAATTTGAGGTCTTGTCAAAATTAGTAACAATATTTTTCTATACCAAGTAAGAATGCAATATTCCAAAGTAATATGAAGTACTAAAGAAATCGATTCCTGAGAAGAAATGGGTTGCCAAAGAGGTTCTTCCTGTCATCTTGTCACACCATTAAATGTTGCCTGTAATTGAACTTTGGGGGCAGAGTTAAAAAGTTGGACTATTAAAATTCTGAATTCTGGCAAGTGCTGTCTAGATATCTTTTTAAAGTGTGAAGAGGGGCTAGGAGGTGTTTAATGATTTTTTTCACAGCAAAAGGAGGTCAATGAGAAGGAAATCTGTGGTGGCCATGTCATTGGAAACAGTCTGTCTGAAACAATCTAAAGAAACCATAGAAAATTGAAATTAATGAACTGGTATTCAAAACCTTCTCCTGAAGAAGTTTTACTGTCAGCTGTAGTTTTTTGCTTCATACCTGCATTGATTTTATCTTCTTTGCTGTTTCCCAGAAGCTGCTTCTTTTAGATAAATTAGGAAAAGACTGAGTAAGAAAAAGGACTCTAAAATGTAGCATCATGCAAATTGTCAGGCTCTGTAGTTGAACGACTCGAGAAAAACTGGTTTTGACTATATGACAAAGCATGCCCCCACCTCTATCCCCTCCAACTTCTCCTTCACCACTCACACATGCAGTTATGTAATCATAAACTTTTGGTACCAGACTCTTTAATCTGCCAAAATGAAAGAAAGGGTTTGAGGATGGTGCACTAATCATACATTTAGTCAACCTAGAAATGAAGATAATGGAAAACGGCACAATAGTATGGAAGAGAAATAATAGTTTCAATTGGGGAGGATTGACTAATGTTTTAGTTTATAAACTCAGTTTTCCTACTGTTGATCAAAATCTGGTGTATGAACGGTAAGAACAATATTTTAGAGAAACCTCCAAGGGAAATAGTGCAGTTCCTATATAAGTTCAATGAAAAATGGAAAATTAATAAATTATAAGTAACATACGTGGTCACAGGTTAGTGAATTAGTAGTTTCACACACTTGTCAGATAGTAGTATGGTGGAAGGTACTACTTCCTGAATTGTCTGAGTAATGAGAATGAGACTGGTTTAGTTAGGAGATTTGTACAGTTATTGGCATCGACTTCAGACAGATACTTTAAGAAAGTAATATTATTTTTGTTCTTTGAACTTGAGTGAGTGGAAGACTCTTTGGAAGTGTACTTGACTCCATTGTCATGGATACTGAGCATGTGACAGTGCTGTAACCTACTTAAAGCAGTTGCATTACAGCTTCTGAATAATACACCATTTTTTTATTTTATTTTTTTATAAAATAGTATTCATAACTTGTTTGCTTGGGGTTCAGTTCAAGGATTACACTCTCCAGGATATGTTCAGTTTGTGATGTATTGTGAATAAGACGAAGTTGAAGTGAAAAAATAATGTGGTATTAAAAAGGTATATCTACCTGTACGAAAGCCTTTAATGATAGCAAGTTTGCTAAAAATATAATTGTAGGCACATCATTAGATTGAAAACTGAAGTGCTCTTCAGAAAGTATGTGTCAATGTCTTTTCTGCCAAACAAAGGGAGTAACTCAGTGAAAACGATGCCTTTTTGGCAGAATAGTAAATATGTGTGTTTGCTTTGGGTAATTTTGTGGCGCGCTATTCAGCAATTTATCACTATTATTGTTGGCTACGTGGTGAAGTGGAGAGTTCATTATTATTCCTTGTGCATGTATGAATATTATATTGTCATTGAATCCTGAGTGCTTGCAGTTTCACCCAGTTTTAAACTATTTGTAGAATATAAGCCAAAACTATCAAATATTTTCAATTTTTTTCTACATTCAAGGCACTCAGTAGGATTTGACAGACATTGTGCTTTCCCTTAGGAACTGATAATTACTGCACGAGTGTTGTCTTATAGACGAGTATGGTTGCCAGAATTGCATGATATGGTAACCTTACTTTGAGGTATTTAATTGTTCTGTTTCGTATAAAATTGTATTTCATATGGTTAAGCTTGTATTAAAGGAACTTTCACCTGGTATAAGCTGACTTATTTTTGTTTGGTACCAGGTTGAAGTTACCTATGGTAGAGAGGTAAGTGTGAATTATGATTTTATCTGGTGTAGTGTGTGTGGTGGTAGTTTTACTTCGTTATCTGTATTTATTTGACTATTGTTGTAGCAATGTTGTGATCAGTTAGCACCTCAGTTGAAGATTAGAAGTTCAGAAAAGATGTTTTATGTAGTTAGCTCTTGATTTTGGCCTGAAAATTTTAATTTACTTTTCTCTTTTCCCGGCATGCCTTTTTGTTAAATTACTGCAATTTTCGGAAGGAAAGGTAGCTCGTCGTGGCTGAAATTGGGTCTTTGTTGTGTGTTTATAGATTACGATTACGAGTATTACGGTTATTCGGATTATCGAGGCGGCTACAGTGATCCGTATTACGATGACTATTATCGTTATGAGGATTACTATTTCGATTACCCGCCGCCGCCACCACCTGCCAGAGGGAGGGGCAGACCGCCTCAGCCGGTGGGTCGAACCATTTGATTCGTTAACGTTGCTAGCTAGCTCTGACTGTGGCACTGTGTCTTTTGTCTGTTGTTTCATTTTTTTCCCCTCCTCCCTGAAAACCGAGTCCATAATTTGAGTCCAGAACCATGTCCTTTTTCGCTATTTACGATGAGTACAGTCTCAGATAAAAAGCTGACTTCCCTACCAAAGACACAGTATCACTTTCAAGTAGCTTATCATATCTGAGCCACTGATATAGGCTTCAAAAATTTCTTTCCAATATTTAAATTTAGCCGGGAAAAGGATGCTCTTGATACCTGAGGCTTTGTAGGGAAATACGTATTGTAGTTATGAAGAGCGGTATGTGTGTGCCTGTATTGGCTCAGATATGGTAATCTCATTTTCTTGCTGTTTAGTTGCAGGGTTATCCAAAAGGTCAAGGGATGGGTTCCGGGGCATATGACAGCTGTAAATGGACAACTAACTTTTCCTCACTTAATTACGCACTTTGTTTCTGTTCTGTGAAAAGGTACTGAAATTCGTGGTAATTTTTTCGGGATAAGCCAACGATTAACTTAGTTGCAGGCTGAATTGTCTGCAGATATTACATTGTCTCCATATTCCCTATCTGGTTCATAAACAAGAAAATTACGCAGATTCTTAATGAAAAGTATATTATTGTTGCTTATTTGGGCTGTTGAGGAAAGGTTAGATTACTTTTTGCAGATTTGTAGCTACTTACCTTGTGCACATACACAAAATGCATAATGTTGACAAAGTTCCATACATTTCTCTGGCTTTCAGCTTTAGTTGATGTGCTTTCTGCTTTTTGCTGCTTTTAGATGCTTCAGCATTTAGTTAAGTGGCAGTAGATGCTTTGGCTTCCCTTCCTATTCCCTAAACTTCTAAGTCTCTCATTTTGGATAACCCTGCTATTTGCTCATAAATTAAGATATTTCACATATCGTAAAATTTATCAGCCAAATACTGGCAGCACATACCACTTAAGCAATTGTATCGAACTAGTGTACAACTTACTGGAACAGTGAAATTTAAATGCCTTGGACTCAATTAATTGTAACAGTAATTTGTAAACGTATGGTTGGTGTGTGTTGAAAATGTTGACAGATGGTGATTTGAAGAGTGTGAATTACGGATGAACATGTTAGAAATAAATTCTGTGAAGTAATGTTTATCAGTTTATAATATCTGGAAGTTACGTGCACAGTTCCTTTAGAATAGTGGGGACATTACTCAATTGAAAAACCCCTTTAACGTCAAATGTACAGTATTAAAATGACCAGTTCATTGTTTCTAAATATTGCAGATTAAATGATTAGCACTGACTGACATTCCATACGTGCTTTTCAATTGGTGTCAGTCTTTGCATTGTGTAGCTCAAGAGGGAAGGGGAAGGGGCAGAAAATTTATATCCTAGAAATTCTTATTAAACAGCTGTATCTAAGTTCAAATTTTTTACCCAGTAAGTTCCTGTATTTATTAACAGTGATTTCTTTAAGATTGGTTTTTTATGAGAAAAGCTTTCCTTATAATAATACTAACTAAAATTTCTGTTTCTCCCTCCCCCCTTTTTCCTCTTTCAATCTTGCCTTCATTAACAGTCAATATTATTTTTCCACCTGCCCCTTACTGCCAGTAATCCTCGTTTTTTCAGTCTTGCTGTCAGCAAGCCCTCTAGCCCTGCTCCTCTTGCTGTCAGTGAGCCTCGCTGCTTGCCACCTGAACCCCAACCCTTACTGCCAACATGGGCTGCCCCCTCCCTCCTTTGTCAGTTCCAGTAAACTGCTGCCCCACTGTCACTGAACCTGATCCTCTACTGTACCCAGCTGTTTCATGTCATTCGCTTCCATCTTGTGCTGGTAGCCAGTATTCTTCTGTGCTAATTCATTGGTGAGTAATCTTTAGTCTGCAACTTCCCTCATTTAAACCATTTTTTCCTAGTCCTTCCTACCCTCTCACTATACTACACTCCTGGAAATGGAAAAAAGAACACATTGACACCAGTGTGTCAGACCCACCATACTTGCTCCGGACACTGCGAGAGGGCTGTACAAGCAATGATCACACGCACGGCACAGTGGACACACCAGGAACCGCGGTGTTGGCCGTCGAATGGCGCTAGCTGCGCAGCATTTGTGCACCGCCGCCGGTAGTGTCAGCCAGTTTGCCGTGGCATACGGAGCTCCATCGCAGTCTTTAACACTGGTAGCATGCCGCGACAGTGTGGACGTGAACCGTATGTGCAGTTGACGGACTTTGAGCGAGGGCGTATAGTGGGCATGCGGGACGCCGGTTGGACGTACCGCCGAATTGCTCAACACGTGGGGCGTGAGGTCTCCACAGTACATCGATGTTGTCGCCAGTGGTCGGCGGAAGGTGCACGTGCCCGTCGACCTGGGACCGGACCGCAGCGACGCACAGATGCACGCCAAGACCGTAGGATCCTACGCAGTGCCGTAGGGGACCGCACCGCCACTTCCCAGCAAATTAGGGACACTGTTGCTCCTGGGGTATCGGCGAGGACCATTCGCAACCATCTCCATGAAGCAGGGCTACGGTCCCGCACACCGTTAGGCCATCTTCCGCTCACGCCCCAACATCGTGCAGCCCGCCTCCAGTGGTGTCGCGACAGGCGTGAATGGAGGGACGAATGGAGACGTGTCGTCTTCAGCGATGAGAGTCGCTTCTGCCTTGGTGCCAATGATGGTCGTATGCGTGTTTGGCGCCGTGCAGGTGAGCGCCACAATCAGGACTGCATACGACCGAGGCACACAGGGCCAACACCCAGCATCATGGTGTGGGGAGCGATCTCCTACACTGGCCGTACACCACTGGTGATCGTCGAGGGGACACAGAATAGTGCACGGTACATCCAAACCGTCATCGAACCCATCGTTCTACCATTCCTAGACCGGCAAGGGAACTTGCTGTTCCAACAGGACAATGCACGTCCGCATGTATCCCGTGCCACCCAACGTGCTCTAGAAGGTGTAAGTCAACTACCCTGGCCAGCAAGATCTCCGGATCTGTCCCCGATTGAGCATGTTTGGGACTGGATGAAGCGTCGTCTCACGCGGTCTGCACGTCCAGCACGAACGCTGGTCCAACTGAGGCGCCAGGTGGAAATGGCATGGCAAGCCGTTCCACAGGACTACATCCAGCATCTCTACGATCGTCTCCATGGGAGAATAGCAGCCTGCATTGCTGCGAAAGGTGGATATACACTGTACTAGTGCCGACATTGTGCATGCTGTGTTGCCTGTGTCTATGTGCCTGTGGTTCTGTCAGTGTGATCATGTGATGTATCTGACCCCAGGAATGTGTCAATAAAGTTTCCCCTTCTTGGGACAATGAATTCACGGTGTTCTTATTTCAATTTTCAGGAGTGTATTTCATGTCACCACTGCTGTTCATCCAAGTGTGTCCCCAAGCTTCCACTTATGTGGTTATCACAATCTGATAGTGAACATCAGTTACTTCTATGGTGCGAATTTTTAAGTTCATCAGTTGAATTGAAGTGAGATAGCCCTGGGTGTGTTTGAATTGTAAATTAAAAGTATTTTGGACAGTAAAGGAAGGGCCATTTAGTAGCAACTCACAAATAAATAAATTTGCTGGATAACAAAGGATGTGTTGTACATATGCTAATACATGTTCCGTCTTTTAATTTCTCCCATTAAAGGGCCTTTTGTGTTTCTCACTTTGCATGTCTGACACACAGTTGTTCATGTTGTGGATAATATTAACTATTCACTTAGATTTGGCTCAGATTTTGGTTTTTATTTACGACTTTCATGTATTTCCAACATTTAAAGTACATTATCCAGTAACATTTCAATGGATGTTTTGCTTGTCAGAATGTTCAATTAGAATGTGGCCTTCTGTTAAAGCATTGTCATTTCTGTGCTGCAGAAACCTGGAACATTGTTGTCAATGCTCTTAGTCTTGAAGCTTCCAGACTCTTGCTAATGATGATTGTCTTACTTCAAAAATGTGTTCATTGAAAAATCTTATTTTAAAAATACGTTTATTGAAAATCTCTTTCCTCCATATTCCATTGTGTTAGATTATTACACTTGGTGATCAAATCCTGGATGACTATTAATTAACAATGAGTAAATAATTCTGTGTTGCAACATAGAGAGATCCATTATAAATAATTCACTGTTGCCTTACATTCTTTTCTGTACCTCTTTTACCAAATCACAGCTGCTACTGTCACTAAATTTCTCCCTCCCTCTCCGCGTGCGTGCGTGCGTGTGCGTGCGCACACGGGTGCGCCCACATATCACAGTGTTTCACTTACTCATGAATTAACATTTATTATTAGAAAACACGAGAATATTTATTTTGAGTACTGCTCTGAACTGCTCAGTGATTGTTAGTTTTCACCAGTTGATGATATTCAACAGTTCATAATTTGAGTAGAGATATTGATATGTCTATAAAAATTTCTCAAGTCCCATAGCTGCCATTAAGGTGAGTTACAAAGTTGTTGAGCGGGAATATGTGCACGGTGTACTTTTCTTTATAGATCAGTTTTTATTATTGGCAGCACTTTTCATAACAGCAAAACTTTGTTATCTATCTCGATACTTTTAGGAGCAACACATTTAAGAAAGATTACTTTAGATTATGTTGGTTTTAGTACTGGTTTTATTGTGTAAGTACTTTGTTTCTATATTCGCAGTATGAAATTCAATTATTCGAACATTATATTGATTTCAGGTGGCTGGCATGACCTCTTGGTTTCGGAATCTGACGTATGGTGTTTCAGCAGGCTGGTCGTGGGCGTGGAGTCGTGGCGCGTGGCCGGGCAGGTGGGCCCCCGGGACGTGGGGGAACCCGTGGGGCTTCTCGCAACGCGGTATCCGGGGTGGCAACACGTGGGGGGTCACGGGCAGCCGTACGTGGGGCGGCGCGCGCCAAGGGAAGTTTACCAGGTGAGGACGGTAAGTATCAACACGTTCACAGCTATTTCTTTAAAAGTGTGGTACACAATCTTATATTTGGCATGACAGAATTCGGCATATTAGTAGGATTTTAGCAGCCTATGGCAAAAGTGACGTGTCACTTTGAATTCACCTCAGTAACTTAAGTGTTCTTTCGTAGTTACTCTCATAGTACTTGCCGTCCTCCATATATTTATCACTGTAATATCTCTAGGAAATAATGAATCTATCTGATATCATTCTAATACATCGATAATCATTTGGAACCATCGCTACACATTTCTTCATTTCATTTCATGAGACGTCTTACATAATTTCACGATGGACTTGTTTTGTATGTGATAGGAAACTATGTGACAGAATTGCCTGTTTTTAGTACATATGCTACATAAAGAGCGTGGACTTTGGCACTTGTACCACTGTCCAGTTTAACAGCAAGTCAATTTTTTTAAAATTTCTATTTACTTCTTGGGCATCGAAAATGGATGACGGCAATTGAGCTTTGATGCGATGATATGTTAAGTCTCAGGTTTTTGAATGGAAGTTTTGAAATAAATGTTATAGAAGTGGAAAATTTGAACCTTTCCTGGTTGTTTTGTGTGCTAGTACGATAGAGCTCCTGTAAACTACTTTCAGGGAAAGCTATCAGTGAACTGGAGAACTCTTTGAAAGTTGCTGATTGTACTTCAAGAGTATGAATGCAATAAGTTCTCTAGGCAACCTCTGAAACCGAATAATCAAGGTTTTTCGAATAATTTGTGATAGTGTCCAAATAGTAATTGTGTGTTGGTAATAGGCAAAAATATACATTACATGACAAAAAAGAAAAAAAAAAGACGTAGCCACAAGACTTGGTCAGATAACAATGTAACCTTGTACAGATACATTCAAGCAATAGGTGTGTAATTGATACTTGCAATTCTCTTTGATAGGCAGAACAGCCACCAGAGTGCATTATTGTAGATTGTGTTTAGTGTTGATACCAGGCCTATTGAAGTGCATTAGCATTACCAGCACCTGACAGTGTTTGTAAGTGGTTTCATTATGAGTATCCATGTGGCTGGCTGGTGAGTCATGCAGTGTCCAGGTTTGCGGGGAATTCAGATATGACAACCACATCTGGCCACGACAAGGGCAGATTACTATATTGTGCACCAAGCACAACCTAATCCCTACACATCAGCGCCTGCTGTCAGAGGACAAATATGGACTACATATAACATTTTGTCACCACGCACTATTGATCGGAGACGGGCACCAGCAGCAGCAACAGTTGGACTTATGAATTATTGTCCCACCCGTAGGCTGTGTTTAAATAAGACACCACAATGGTTCGAGTGGTGCCATGATCAGGAAGCATGGACATGATGGTGAATGGCAGTGTCACAGTTCTTCACTGCCCTGGATGGCCATTGTTGGCGAGTATTGGCAACCTAGGTAGGAGTCCCATTCTTCCAGTGTTTCGGAGAGCCACAGTGGTGGTACTCCTGCTGTCATGATGGTGGGAGACATCAAGTATGGCTCAGGGCACTGGTGTATTAAAGAATATGTCCCTGGAGAAGTAGTGAGTCGTTTTTCAGCTTCTTCACGAGATCCATAAACAGGTAAACAGCAGTGAAAGAGTAAATTCCTCAGATCCCTTTTCTTGTAAGATCTAGAATGCACTGGTTCTGGTGTATTTGTCGTGGCGTATAAATAAAATCTGCTGGTTTCATCTGTGATTCATTATATCTGGTTTTATCTGCAATAGATCTCATTGCATCTCCTGTTAAAAAAAACAGGAAAAGTAACAGAACACTGGAATTTTGTCCTAATCCACACTCGTGTCCCGAAGTTGAATCTTCAAACAAGACACAAAAAATAATTTTCCTTTCAGTCAAACGTGTCACTGAAGCATATTCTTTTTTCAAAGATTTCACTCTCACTGTCACAAATTTCAGCTTCTGAACTAGACAGGCGGACATGTTCACCAGATTATGTACATGGTTCAGGACTCTTTCTTAGATACACTTAGACACACTTAGAGATTCTGTCAGACACACCACTATCATCCCCATCAAAGAGTTCATTCTCGCTGTTGCTTCTTGTTGGATCTGCATTATTTTTTTCCTGTGTACAATCACAATGGCATGCCATTTTCTCAGTCTAAAATGAAGATCATAACAACAACATTAATAAGATCACAGCAGCACACATACACAGGTTGGACGTGGGATAGCCACTAAGGACTCGGAACCGGAAGAGCATGTGGGTAACCAAGTGGCAGGACATATGTCGAGAGCACACAGGGGCCGCCTAGGCGACATGCGTCACCACACTGGAGTGCCTGATAGGAGGAATAATGGCTTGCATAAACATGTTAAGAATACTAGGGATTGGTGGCAACATCACGTTTTACACATCTAGAGCAGACAGTATTAAGAGTGACATTATAAACTTGATTTAATTACAGGTAGTTTCATCATTTGAGAATTTGGAATCAATTGCTCCGATGTACTCCCTTTTTGAGTAACTGGTGGTTGAGGTGCTATAAGAACATTGGATTATGCTGTAGATAATTTTTTATGCGAACTAGAAATGTTGCATGCTTATGTCTATAATCAGCATTTATGCACTGACATTAGTTACATTTTTAACAAGGAATGGATTGAAAAAGAAAGACCATATATCACTTGTCTGATGCAACTTACTGGGCATCAAAGGTGCTGGTGTTGACATGGAAGTTGTGCCATAGCCAAAGATAGGAGGAGCACTGCAGGTACACTTGGTTCCAAAATGTTATTAATATTAAGGAAATATAATTTCACATGCTACACTCGTGTTATCAGAAGTAACATATTTCTTACTGCTAGTGCTTCTTGTTCTGCATACATCCCAAGGCCCTAAGTTGTATTTTGATCAACTGCATTGAAGTATTGGGTGTATTAAAACCTTTCAAAGCTCCTGCTCCGTTAGCACATCACAGTGCCACTGTATTTGGTGTTTTAAAAACTTGTAAAATTCACATAGCTTTCCACATTACTTCTTTTGTGGAGCTTGTGTAAATTCTTTCAGAGTTTTCATCAACAGATTTTTGATACTTGTTGCAGATGTTTTTTGTCCAGTTGGAAAAATAATGCCATTGCCCTCCACAGATCCATTCTTTGTACAATAGTTATTGGGTTCTTTGATATTCTGGTGATGGCATTAATGTTACTCTTTCTAGGGTTCACGCCTATGAAAGTGCTCCCGATACTAGTCATAACTTTTAATGAATATTTTCTACCAGTCAGAATCTCTCACAGTATACTTATCAGACCAGGACCAGTTCGAGAACATGTATCCTTCACAAGGCACATATCATTTGATGCCCCCTCCCCCCTCTCTAATGTAAGTTATCTTTTCTTATGCCATTCATAAGACCTTTTATAAAACAAATTTGTATGTAGTGGTTGTGGAAGTAAGTTGTTTTTCCTTTAAAGTAAGTATTACATAGTCACTCATGTGTAACAAATAAATTTCAAAATCGTACTCAAGTACTAGATATCTAGGGGCCAGAATTTTTTAACCTTAAAAGGGGGGTTTACCTTCAGTCGAGGTTTTGATAGAAAGCAAACCTTTTCCAGAACTCTTTGCCTGTATTGACATGAATTACACCAACACACATAATTTACACAATAACAACAGTAAAACAAGAAGATACCCACCCTACACACTATAATGTAATTAAAACTTTTTTGTAGCACTAATACAATAGTCAAAGATGTAGTTTCCCAGCACACTACAAAATTAAAACATCCACAAAATACTTGGACAATTACAGTAATATAATAAATTGAGTTACTCTTCCTATATTCGAAACACATTTACACAACTTTCACAGTGCCTCATTTTTTGAAATACCTGCAATCAAAAATGGTAGTCTGCTTTTTAGCACTGTTGGATTTTAGGTTCAAAATGTCCATCTCCAATCGATTTACTCTGTCTATAACAGGGTTGTCCACTTTAAATGATGTGACCGGACAATGTGTGCTGGCAATAGCTTCACTGAATGATGATGTTTGCATTTCTTCATCCCTTACATCATCGTCTTCTTTGATACCTTCATCATTCTGCTTTACTTCATCTTCGCAGATTTCCTCAACATCTCAGATGCATGTAGTGATGGCATCATTCATCAAAAGTGATGGGTAAATTGTTAGATACCTGCACCCAGTCATGCATGTCCACTACTGCTTCATCACTGTCTTTGTCGTGAGTGATCATTTCATTAAATCCAGCCGTATGAAAGCAATTTGAGGTGGTTTCCTTAGTTACCATTTTCCAAGCTCCTGTGAGCATATGCATTGCTTGCAGGATGTTCAATTTAAGCACGTCATTCCTATCAATAAAGGCAAGAGTCTTAAGGACAAGAGCTTTCCAATACTTGCTTTTCAGGCTGCGAATAACCCCTAGATCTGTGGGCTGGAGCTTGCTAGTGCAATTTGCAAGAAAGAAATGGGCTTTCACATTCCGCAGAAATCCTAAGTCTGTTGGATGAGCAGGACACTTGTCCATAAAGAGAACAGCCTTCCTGTTTCTAGCACCCACTCGTGCATCAAAAGCTTGCAAGAATTTGTGAACAATTCATATTTGAAAAATTGCTAATTTGCACATAATAAATATACCTTAACATTCATTACTTGAAACTAACACAATGGCTTTCGGTGGCAGCTAGTGGCATTTTTTGGAACTTCTTAGGCTTTGCACCCGAATGTAAACTGCAGGCGGTTTTTTGGATTCCTAAAACCGGAAAAAAAGTGTGGCATGCATTCGGGCCGCAAAAGCCACTATTGTGTTGTTTTCAATATTTAATATTTCCAACGCTGGAAAGCGTTTCTGAAGAAGAGAAAATTGTTAACATCGAGTATAGATTTAAGTGTCAGGAAGTCATTTCTGAAAGTATTTGTATGGAGTGTAGCCATGTATGGAAGTGAAACATGGACGATAAATAGTTTGGACAAGAAGAGAATAGAAGCTTTTGAAATGTGGTGCTACAGAAGAATGCTGAAGATTAGATGGGTAGATCACGTAACTAATGAGGAGGTATTGAATAGGATTGGGGAGAAGAGAAGTTTGTGACACAACTTGACTAGAAGAAGGGATCGGTTGATAGGACATATTCTGAGGCATCAAGGGATCACCAATTTAGTATTGAAGGGCAGCGTAGGGGGAGACTAAGAGATGAATACACTAAGCAGATACAGAAGGATGTAGGTTGCAGTAGGTACTGGGAGATGAAGAAGCTTGCACAGGATAGAGTAGCATGGAGAGCTGCATCAAACCAGTCTCAGGACTGAAGACCACAACAACAACAATAAATGCGGGTTTTGCCATAATGCGAATTACGTTAGATCGAATATAAAATTGCATTGCACTTAATGGAATAATTTTCGGGACTTGAAATTTCTTCCATTAAATGCAGTGCGCTAAATCGAGGTCACGCAAAATTGGGATTATATTGTAATTCCCTTTCATTAGGGTAATTTGTGAGCTCTTTAAAAGCATTTTTTAGTGAGGAAAAATGGTTATTCTACGTGCAGAGTTTATCATAATTAAAGGTTAAAACTGACACATGGGAAAGTATATGATAATAGAAGCAAAAACATTCCACTAAATATGGGTCCGCATTCAATTTGTCTGGGAGATGATCAATAATATGTGGCTACAAACTGCCACTGACTTCAGTATGTATTGTCATAGTTAGCACAACTATATTTGAAATGTAAACATTTTGATTAAGTCCTAATGTAATTGGACTCAATTTTCACCCCAGGTGTACCATGCCTTGTGCAACCTGTGCAGTTTTAGGTAATGTGGTACATGCATGATAGGCCATAGGTGCATTTTACTGCTGGTGTAAGACAGATAGCGAACATGCCAGTATGATCTGATATGACTGACTGAGCACAGCCTGTACCTTGGCATGTGAGGTCATTCTCAGGTATTTCCTGTGTCGAGTCATCTCAGAATTGAAGTGCACAACACTTTTGTTAATACAATTGAAAAAGTGGAGCAGCGAATAGTGCAATCTCATCCAGATCTACAAGATGATACAGATGCATTTGAAAGAATTTGTAGCTTAATGCAGGAAAGGGTGCAGCATTGAGTCCAAGTCCAAATGTGAGGACAACACGCAGAATACCTCCTTCACAGCAATTTGTCGCATTTAATGTGCTGTAGTAATAGTATGTTTGCTAGCCGACTTTGCAGGTGGTGCTGTTATTTGACCACAGATGGCGTGTGTGCAATGCTGTCAACAAGTTGCAAGTGTCAGTCATTTTCAGAACGGTGTTCGTTTTCAGAACGGTGTTCGTTTTCAGAACGGTGTTCGTTTTCAGAACGGTGTTCGTTTTCAGAACGGTGTTCGTTTTCAGAACGGTGTTCGTTTTCAGAACGGTGTTCGTTTTCAGAACGGTGTTCGTTTTCAGAACGGTGTCCGTTTTCAGAACGGTGTCCGTTTTCAGAACGGTGTCCGTTTTCAGAACGGTGTCCGTTTTCAGAACGGTGTCCGTTTTCAGAACGGTGTCCGTTTTCAGAACGGTGTCCGTTTTCAGATCGGTGTCCGTTTTCAGATCGGTGTCCGTTTTCAGATCGGTGTCCGTTTTCAGATCGGTGTCCGTTTTCAGATCGGTGTCCGTTTTCAGATCGGTGTCCGTTTTCAGATCGGTGTCCGTTTTCAGATCGGTGTCCGTTTTCAGATCGGTGTCCGTTTTCAGATCGGTGTCCGTTTTCAGAACGGTGTTCTGTGTAGTTCAGAGTGCATAATTTTAGAGCTAAGTGAATACAAATGTGGACAAATTGTTGGTGCTCATATGGTGAGTGGTTCTCTAAACAAGGTAGCTGAAATGTTTCGTGTTTCAAGCGCTTACATATCAAAGATATATACTGCTTACACAGAAAGAGGAAAAGATAATCTACCAAGTAACAACATGGACAAAAGTGTATATTGAATAATTGTGATAGGCGGTCATTGAGATACGAGAGAAGAGGATAGGAAAACGGTTGCCGAAGTCACTACAGAACTGAGTGTCACTTATGAACTTTGTCTGCACCTGAACAACATGAAAGGAGCTCTATAAGCTGGGAATTCCAGGATGAGCTAAAATTCCTAAACTATGCTAAAATATGGTGCTGAAGTCATGAACCCTGGGCTAAAGAGCAATGGGAGAAACTCATCTGGTCAGATGAGTCCTGTCTCACTCTGCTTCCATCTCTGGCTGACTTCACGTCTGGCTTATGCTGTCCCAAACCTGTGATGCAGACTGCTTGCTGTCAAGAGAGAACGATGGTGGGGTTTTGGCAGTGATTTGGCAGCCATATAGTGGTGGTCCATGGGCCTCCATGGTTACCCTGCAAGGTCACGTTACTGTCAAGGATTAATAATAATAATGATGATGATGATGATGAAATTTTTTAAGTGACACTTGGAACCCACATCTTCAATTGTGTGCTGGATGTATTCCTGTATCTGTCTTCCTCTTCAATTTTACATCTGTTACCCTGTAATACCATGGAAGTTACTCCCTGTTGTTGTAATGGATGCCCTACCATCCTGTTCCTTCTTATCAGTGTTTTCCATATTATGCAGAGAACCTCCTCATTCCTTACCATATCAGTCCACCTAATTTGCAATATCCTTCTGTAGCACCACATCTGAAATGCTTAAGCCTCTCTTCTTTTCCAGTTTTCCCAGAGCCCATGTGTTACTACCATACAATACTGTGCTCTAAACGTACATTCTCAGAAATTCCTTCATCAGATTAAGGTGTGTGTGTGTGTGTGTGTGTGTGTGTGTGTGTGTGTGTGTGTGACACTAGTAGGCATCTCTTGGTCCAGAGAGCCCTTTTTGCCAGTGCTAGTCTGCTTTTTATGTTGTCCTTGCTCCATCCATCATGGGTTATTTTGCTCCCTAGGTAGCAGAATAACTTCATCTACTTCATGATAATCAATCCCGATGTTTAGTTTCTTACTGTTCTCATTTATGCTGCTTCTAATTACTTTTCATTTATTCTCAATGCATTTTTGCACATTAGACTGTTCATTTCATTCAGAAAATCCTATAATTCTTACTCTTCTACTGATGATAGCAGTGTCATCAGTGAATCTTCTCATTGATGTTCTTCCACCTTGAATTTTAATTCCACTCATGAACCTTACTTTTATTTCTGTCATTGCTTCTTCAATGTATAGATTTAACAGTAGGGGCCAAAGACTACATCCCTGGTTTATACCCTTTTTAACCCCAGCGTTTCGTACTTGGTTGTCCACTCATATTATTCCCTCTTGTCTCTTGGTACATATTGTATATTACCTGCCCCTCCCTATAGTTTACACCTATTTTCCTCAGAATTTCAAACATCTTGCACCATTTGACACTTTCGAACGCTTTTTCTCTGTCAACAAATCCTATGAATCTGTCCTAATTTTTCTTTGGTCTTGCTTCCATTAACAGCTGCAGCATCAGAGCTGCCTCTATGGCCCCTTTACCTTTTCTAAGCCAAACTGATCATCATCTAAAAATCCTCAGTTCTCTTTGCCATTCTTCTGTATATCATTTTTGTCAGCAACTTGGAAGCATGGGTTGTTAAGCTCATTGTGCAATAATTCTCACACTTGTGGGCTCTTTCAATCTTCGGAATTATGTGGATGATATTTTTCCAAAGTCAGATGGTTTATCGCCAGACTCATACATTCTACACAGCAATGTGAATAATCGTTGTGTTGCCACTTCCCACAATGATTTTAGAAATTCTTATGGAATGTTATCTATCTCTTCTGTCATAATTGATTTTAAGCCTTCCAGAGCTATTTCAAATTCTTATTCTAATTCTGGATCCCCTGTCTCTTCTATATCGACTCTGTTTTTTTCTTCTAACATGTCATCAGACAAGTCCTCCCCCTCATAGAGACCTTCAGTGTATTCTTCCCATCTATGCGCTCTCTGCTCTGCATTTAACATTGGTATTTCCCACTGCATCGTAATGTTTGTGCCCTTATTTTTAGTTTCAACGAAGTTTGTTTTGACTTTTCTATGTGCTGAGTCAATCCTTCTGACAGTCATTTCTTCATCGATTTCTTCACATTTTTCAGGTAGCCATTTCACCTTAGCTTCCCTGCATTTCCTATTTATTGCATTCCTCAGTGACTTGTATTTCTGTATTCCTCAATTTCCCTGAACGTTTTTGTACTGCCTACTTTCATCGATTGACTGAAGTATTTCTTCTGTTAAGAGTGATTTCTTCGCAGTAATCTTCTTTGCACCAACTGTTTTCTTCCCAACTTCTGTGATGGTTTTTCTTAGGGGGGTGCCCATTCCTCTTTAGCTGAACTGCCTAATGAGCTATTCCTTGTCACAATATTTAGAGCCTCAACGAACTCCCCAAGTTTCCTTAGAATTTCCGTATCCCACTTCTTTGCGCATGGTTTCCTCCTGACTAGTCTCTTAAAATTTCAGCCTACTTTTTGTCACTACTAAATTGTGATCTAAGTCTATATCTGCTCCTGGATACACCTTACAATGCAGAATATGATTTCGGAATCTCTGCCTGATCACAATGTAATTAACTAAAATCAGAGTACATCTCCTCCTCGTGTGATTTTTTAACAGCGTATTCACTATTAATAGCTGAAATTCATTGCAGAACTCAATTATTCTTTCTCCTCTCTCATTCCTAGTACCAGGCCCATATTCTCCCATAATACTTTCTTCTGCTCTTTCCCCTACAACCACATTCCAGTCCCCCATGACTTACATTTTCAATTCCCAGTACTTTCTCTGTCTCGTTACCTTTGGCTTGTGACGTCGCATGTATACTTGCACTATCATTGTCGTGTTGGTTCGCTGAGGATTCTAATTGGAACCACCCTGTCACTGAACTGTTCACAGTAACTTGCCCTCTGCCCTACCATCCTATTCATAACAAATCCTACTCCCATTATACCATTTTCTGCCGCTGGATATTAATCTGTACTCATCTGACCAGAAATCTTTCTCTATTTCCCATTTCATATCACTGACCCCTACTATAACTAGAATGAGCCTTAGCATTTCTAATTTCCCTATCACTTTAGTCATTCCGCGCAATGACTCGTAGAATGTTATCGTTTCATTGGTAATTCAGTCTTTTTCCCATAGTTACCATGCCCTTAGCCGTGCCCTCCAGACATCCGAATGGAGTACTAATCTGGAATCTTGTGCCAACGGAGATATCGTCATGACGCTTTTCAATTACAGGCCACGTATCCTGTGGACACAAATTGTGTCTTTAATGTATGGTTTCCATTGCTTTCTGCATCCTCATCCCGTTGATCATCGCAGATTCTTACTCCCGTAGGGGCAATTTCCCATCCGAAAGACAAGAGAATGCTGTGAAACTGCTCCTCTGCCTTCTTTGATAAGGCTGTTGGCTGAGTAAGTGGTGGCTTCTTATGCCGGAAGACTTCAGCTGATGATTTTTATTCAAAATTTAAGCGGTGGCAGGGTTTGAACCCAGGACCAAGGACATTTCGACTACTAATCAAAGACGCTATCCCTAGACCACAGGTTCATTGTTATTATGGGACCATTTTGGCCGATCAGTTTCATCCCATGGTATGTTTGTACCCCAGTGATGATGCTGTGTTCAAAGACAAGATTCAATTTCATACAGCTCATATAATCCAGGACTGGTTTTGGGAGTAAGAGGTGGTCTAGAGAAGGGCGAGTGATCACTGTCCACTTTTATCTTTGTTACCTGTACTTGTAACTATTTTCTGAAAAAATGGTAGGAGATTCCCTTGAACACCGTGTGGGACCTGTATTTATCTATTCAGAGACAGCTGGAAGTAGTTTTGAAGTAAGTGGTAGCATAACCACACATTTGAAGCTGTTTCGCAAACAACTTGTTTGCAGTCTCACATTTACTGCAACTTTCTTGCGTCAAGTATCCACATCGGCTTTTGCTACTAATATTTTGAATTCAGTATACAAATCTTGTAGTTGGGTGCCCCTGGTGGCACCTATCAGCTCTGTGCCTCAAGTGGCCACTTTGGTTGCTTGGGGCTTAAACTGGCCCTGACTGATACCTTGCTTGAAAATATTTGAACTTTATTGTGAAATATAATGAAAATCGAGAAAATTAGAAATGCAGTATATCCTGTTAGTCAATGAGAAGGAAGTGAGTGTCATATGGTGTAGTAGTATTCAGGCAATAAAATGGAAAAAATTAATAGACCCATAATAATCTTGTTTTTGGAGTTGATTTTGAGAAAGTGACTGGTATTAATTGGGTAATATAAGGGAAAGAGTAAATTGCTCAGAATCTTGGCTCATAAGGGAAATAAATATTGGATGGAAGATAATTTTGAGTTCAACCTGTAATGCTGATAATGAGGTCAATTTGGGAGAAGGCAACTGGTGTGCCAAAGAGTTTGGACCATTACAAAATACTCAAGTTTCTTACTTAACTTACTTCCTCTTTCTACAGTTACTGCAAGAGTAAAAAGTAATACAGTTTTGAAGTCAATGTCTTGGTGCCAAGAATTCTCCATTAAAGCATCTGTTTTTCTCTGTCTTTCAATTCTTTATGTAGTATACTGGCTGATTATAAATTCTTGTATTCAGGTAAGCGCAAATTTGACGGGGGTCACCAGAACCAGGGGGAGTCGAAGCGGCGCTACCAGAGCAGCTGGGGCAACCAGCCCCTTGCCCAGCAACCACTGGGCAATGCGTATGGGGGCATGGCGGGCATGAACGGTGGCGGCTATGGTCCAGCTGCAGATCAACAGTGGTACCAAGACACCTATCCGACTTGGAGCTAAGTGCCTGCCGCCCTGAGGGGCGGCTGAGGCGGCAGCGAGCTGATTTATTGCAATCAGGAAGCGAAGAAGAGAAGTGGTGTGGAATTGATTTGTTGCTCAGATACAATTGCGAAAACCCACTTACACGCAGAAGATAAAAGTGGTCTCCCTTTACTGTTTTGGTAATTTTGCCCCCCTTTATTTTAAACTATTTCTACATTTGTTTAATAGTTTTTAAGAATTTTTGGTTAGTACTCCATAGCCAAATTCCATTACCTAACACCTTGCAATTCGATTTGTCTTAACTGTGTAAAGTAGAAAACACTACAAAATTTGGCGTTATATGCGTCATATTTCTCCATTGACATAAGATTTTGACCCCCGTCAGTGCCCCACCCCCTAGTTCTGGAGACATTACATCACCGAGGGGGGCTTCTAAATCCGCTGCTACAGAACCCCACTCCGTGTGGGCCCTCGTCTTCGTTTTTGACCCGGCTTTTGTCATTTTGGAACGAGCAAGGCGTGGTTGATGGACTCTTGGGATAAACGTTAAAATTTTGGTTTGTGGTCTAGACTTGGGTTTCTTCTAAAATTTCAAGGAACCTGTAATTAATTTTTAGTTTGTTTTATTACTTTTAAATGTCAGTTGAAAATTATGTACTACTGTAGAATGTTATGACCAATAAATTGAACATCTTTCTCAGAATGTGTGAGCAAAGTTGGACAGTGTGAAAAAAGAGAAAGCTATTTTAAAATGAGTATTTATGACAACATAATGACGGATGATGAGTGGGTTTTTTGATTAGAGAGAACGCCTGAAATCTCTCGATCTCTGCGCGTATGACTGCGTTTTGCTGTGCCTGTGTTTTGAAGGTATGGCACAGTTTTGTAGTTAATTAAAAGATCTATAGTTGTTACAAACTGTGATGAACTCTACAGGCTGTTGGCTTGTTTGTTAGGGTGCTGTTGTCAGTGCTATACCTTCGAGACCTCACTAAGTGATCGCGTGGAGTTTGTTCATGTTCGTATGAAGAGATTGTGTCTTTACGTGCCTGAGTCGAGGGTATGTTACTCTCGGTTCAGGACAATTTTTTTAATATATATGAATATATATTGTATTACTACTGCTACAAAATGTAATTATTTTAGCAGTTAATTGGTAGGAGACACAGATGTCCCTTCGTTTTCTTTTGTGTGGAGTTTGCTGCTCCTACCAAACTAACAGTACATCTGTTTTGAAATTATGTTGTCTATTTTTTATTACAGATGATATGCTTTGCTTGATTTCAAATTTTCAGCTATTTTTTTATTTTTGTCACAATATTTGACTGCCTGCAAATTATTTAGTAAGCTGTAGATTTAAAAATTGTAAGAACTGTTGATAGTTATTTTTTTGGGCCAGGAAATAATCAGATTTCTGTGAATTGACCTGATGTAATGAATTCTTACATGTCACAATAAAACAGTTGTATGAAAAGCAAGTTTTTATTTCATAGTCTCAATTGTGATTTATTTCCTTCAAATGTAAGTATTACCTAGAAATAATTTCAGCATATTTTGTTGTTTCTACAAAGTGTGCTTGAGGAATATTCTTGACAGCCAACTCACAAATAATCACACATTTTATTGTGAATTTCTTTCCCAGTGTTGTCTGGTTATCTAAAAAGAATTATTAAATCACTTAAGAAGTAAGGCAAACAAATCATCAAATAGTTGAGGCAGTGAGTTTTCAATAGGCTCATAAATAAGACCGAGACTTCCTGTATTTCAGACGAATCCTTCAGAACTAGAAGATACATGTAACCTTTATGACTACACTGTCCCAGCTTATTAAATCTTCCAACACTGCAGTTTGGCCTGGGTGAGGGGTTGTGACATCTGGGATGGATTGAGGGAGAATAGGCAGGCAAGGTGCAGAAAACGAGGGGTGGTGGAATCTCATTGATGGGTGGGACGGGGAGGCAGTGGGCAAAGGAGACAGAAATTTGGCTCTGCTGAGCTTATTCTGGCTGCTAGCATAAAGAGCTGTGCCATGGCATGGAGGAGATAGTGAAAGGTGGAGGGGGGACACTAGAGAGCTAGGTGTGACTGCAAGACATTAGGAGGCTGGAGTCGTGGGGGCAGATGTGGAGGTGGGTTGGAGGCAGGGGCTAGTGAGACAAGATCAGGTGGATAATGGGATCAAAAGGCAGGTTGCATGACAATTTGCATCTGCATAATTCAGGGAAACTGCTATTGGTGGGAACGATACATATGGCTCTGGTTTTTAAGTGCACATTGAAATAGAGCATATCATCTCACCAGGATGTTCGGCCATGGAGAGTGATCAACGCTGCATCTGGCCAAAGTTTGGTAGTGGCTATTCATCTGAGTGGACAACTTGGTGGTGGTCAACCTCACAGAAAATGACGTGCATCTGTTACAGCAGACCTGGTATATGACACTGTTGCTCTCTCAGGTGGCCCTGGTGTCTGGTAAGATCAGATGAGCTGTGATGGTAGTGTAGTAATGTGCACTGTGTGGATGTATCAGACAGGCCTTGCACCTATAGGTTCGTTTGAGCAGTTACCAGAATGCGCCAGAAAACAGGCTGTACTGTGCATGCGCAGCTACACTGACGTAGGCAGCCCCTGCTTGGTGCTTGCTCTGCTCATACGCTTTTCTTCGTATTTCTGGTGGGGCATCACGTGACTGTGTGTAGCCGTGCCACCTGTGAGGCATGTTGTTGAGAGGACATACTGAATTGTACTTAGAGCAATTGTTTTATCATATCCCACACAGATAAAGGATGCAAATAAGGAAGCAGTTCTTGGCTTTTGAGTCATTTCAAAATTAGACTCCCCAGCTAGAAGTACCATAAAATTTATGACAGATTTTTTAATTCGTGCTCTGCAATGTTGTTATGTAGCATTTCCAACACGTTTACATCTACACATCACTGCAAAAAGCTACTAGGATGGAATACAAATTACTTCCAACAAAAAAAGAGTTTCTTGTGTAGCTTACACCGGAATAAAGGACAATAAATTTCATGACTATTTCAAAATGTGAAAAAATTAACATGGTTGTCTATGAGGCAAAGAAACTGTACAACTGACAGTTTATATTCTACTCTAGGAATAAATATGAAGCCATGTGGGGAGTTAAAACAATAAAACATGGTACGCTGCCAGTCTAAAATTTAGCATAGAATGGCATTCTATAAATTTAAGACGTAAACACAAATTAAGAAATCACTTCAGGCCCAGAGGAAGTACGAGACAAGTGCCTTGTGATCGAAAAACACTTTCACAGAAGGCAGATCTATAAAATTCTGCTACAGCTGTCATTATATTTGAAACAAAATATTTAGTTAAAGCCACTGACCAAATTTGCCTACTTAGCTTCAAGTCAATGTTTACGTATGTTTGTACGTATATAGCATTAAGAGATCTTAGTGTCATACAAGGAACAGGACATCAGAGACTACTCCAGCAGCATCGGAATTCCATAAACCATACTAAATGCTTCATTCCGCTCTAATTGCACATTTCTATGTCCAGATGGACTCTGAAGTTCCTGATATTCAGCTTTTCATGTGGTTCTCGTGATACAAATTTTCTTGTAGGTCCAGTACTGTATTTTCATATTTGGTTCTTTGTTATGGTATAACGTCATTCGTCCCAGAAAATGAAAATTTGCACTTTAAATTGAACGAGGTTGAAAGTAGCCAATAGTGCGGAATGAAACACTTTGTTTCGTTTCAAATAAACTAACTGCCTCAGTGGAAAAAAAAATTAACTGAAGCAAATTTCTCTATAAAACAGACGAAATAGCTTCATTAAGACATTAATGGTTGATTACTAATAACCTGGAAATAATATAAAATCAGAAAATTGAAACTACTAACTTATTTTGGTCTTTCATGGTTATGAGAATGTATATTAATTCACTTGATGGCTCCCGGTCACAGAAATCTGTTTTGTTTTCATTTGACATGGGAGCTGTAAACGAAGAGGAAGGACCCCCCACTATAACTCAGCTTGCTCTGCGCATGCGCGAATCTGGCAGCTTGGGCGCGCCAGGAAAACTTTTCTGGGTAGCTTCTGGCTGCTACTGCTTGTACACCAAACAGCCACGCTCCAAGTAGCCAGAAGCGGGAGGAAGGCACTGCTCATACGCGAATTCAGCTCTGCGCATGCGCACGAGCCCGCTGGCAACTGCTCATACGAACCTTATGTCTTCTAAGAGTTATGACCCATTTGAGAAGGGGTTGAGTGGGTGTGGCATAGACTAGGAAACTGAATAGACTGAGTGGGTGGCAGAATACTACAGTAGGAGGGAGGAGGGTTTAGGGCTCGAAATGAGGAGCATGCTACCCATAGTCATTTCATACCTGTCCATCAGACCATATACTCCCAACTGTTTCTCATTCTCTCTTCCTACTGTTGAATTTGAGTTACCAGTAACGACTAAACTTTTGTTTCTCTTAACAGTCTGAATAATTTGCTTCACCACGTCATACATTATTTCAAATGCATCATCTATGGAGTTGGTAGGCATATGGAACTACAATCAGAACACAATTTAATTAGTGCTATCTCTTTATTTAAGAGTCATGAAGAATGTATTTGTGGAAGAGAAATGGAGATGTATTAAAGTTTATGATAGTAAAACGGAGATTTTTGGTATCACATGTCCACGAAGAGAGGTGGACTTCGACTATAATTTATTTATCATGAACTGGAGATTAAAACTGAAGAAAGGCAGAAAATTAAGGAGACAGGACTTGCATAAATTCAAAGAATCAGAAGTTGAGAGTTTCAAAGGGAACATGAAGCAACAATTGACTGAAACGGGGGAATGAATACAGTAGATGATGATTGGATAACTTTGAGAGGTGAGAGCAACAGAAGACGAAATAGGCAAAAGACAACGCCCTGGAGCAGTCTTTGTGTAACAAATGAGATACTGAATTTGACAGCCGGCAAAGTAGGAGTAGGTAGAGGGCAAATGCAAAACTATTAAAGCATGCATGACAGTAGAAAAATTAAGAACCCTTGGGTGAACAAAGAAGTACGTGTATGAATGTTAAAGAGCTCTGATGCCAGTACTAAGCAAGGAAGGGAATGCTGAAAGGTGTAAGAAATGTGAAGAAGGGCTGTACAATGAAGACAAAAGTTATTACGGAAAGGAAAGAGTAAGATGATGATGATATGGGAGTACCCCTAGGATTGATGAGATCCTTGGGAGAATGTATTATCACTATTCTACCTGTTATGCAAGATACAGGTGAAATGATCTCAGACCTAAAGAAAAATGTAATAATGCTCATGCAAAATCAGAGGTGTGAGAAATACTGAACCATCAGTTTGTGAAACGCAGAGTCCAATTATTTACAGAAGAATGGAAAGACGTAGATGATGATCTTTGAGATAAGCCTGGGTCCTGGAGAAATGTTGGAAAACACAAGGCAATACTGACACTTAAAACTATTTCTAGAAGACAGACTGAGAAAGGTAGACTCACATTTAAAGCAATTGTAAAAGCATTTAATAGTGTTAACCGGTATAGCATTGTTGGTAGCTGGGCTAAAATTCTATCCAGGAGCAGAAAAGTTAAAAACCAGACTCCTGTTATAAAAA
Organism: Schistocerca piceifrons; assembly: GCF_021461385.2. Lineage (NCBI taxonomy): Eukaryota > Metazoa > Arthropoda > Insecta > Orthoptera > Acrididae > Schistocerca > Schistocerca piceifrons. The sequence goes on along the minus strand of NC_060139.1, from coordinate 717,078,620 downwards.
TTGGACATGTTGAAAGTGAGCAATATTTGAGAAGGGGTTCCAGACGTTTACAATCTTTACATTGAGTGAGCAAGCAGTAAAGGAAACAAACTAGAAATTCAAACAGGAAAGGGAGCAGACATAAATAAATAAAAAAAAAAAACCTTGAGGTTTGCCAGTAACATTGTATGAGGTGTGAGTATTAACACTTTATGTAGCCTGCAACTTTGTGTTAAAAAGACAGCACCTGAGTTGTGATTTTCTTGATGCATGAGCCACCTATCGCAGGAAGAATGGACTTGTTTCATATGAAAAGAATGTATGGATTTCTTGTGACCTGCCCCTTGACTGGTGCTGTCTTCCGTTCAATTTCTAGAATCATGTAGGAAGAAAGATCAGCAAATGTAACAGCTGCTCTCTTGAGTGGCTGAGCCAATGTGATCATACCGATGTAACTTCGTGTGTGTACTCATTAGCTTTTGCATTTTCCTGTAATTATGCTACAAATATGTGACACAGTGAGCTAGAAATTTTGGAAGCTGGAGAGGAAGAAATTGCTCAGTAACTCACATCGCACTTTTTTCTTGGGAGGGTAATTATTACACTTCGTTGACATTATTTTAAAAATTGTGATCTATTGAAGAACTAAAGTAAATGTGAAAAATAAGTCTTGGAACTTGGTCCTTGTTTACTACGTATTGCTCCTTAAGATACATCAATTACATACATCCCAGTAAAGTTTTGAATAACGACGTAAATGGCTGGTTTCCTATGCTCAATATTCTTCAAAGAAGCGGCCAGCCAACAAACCATTAACTTGACTGGTACTGCTACCAGCAAACAGCCCGTCTGCCAATAAGATGGAGCAGTGAGTCAAGTTCAGGTTTTGTGTTAAACTAGAGAAAGTTGTTACGGAAGTTCATGTCAAGTTAAAGGAAGTGTGCGGAAGTGAATGTTTATCGCAAACGCAAGTTTGTGAGTGATTGGTTCTGGATGTTTAGGGAGGGACATGAAATTACTGTGAGAATTCTAACCCGTGACATTAATAACAGACGCAGCATTGAGAAAATTGGTAAGCTGATTAGTGAAAATTGTCATCTGATTGTCGGAACCCTTGCTAAACATACAAAGTGTACATCATATTTTGGATGGATCTTTCAAGGTGCACAAGGTTTATACAAAAATGGTGCTAAAACTTCACTCCAGAGCAGAAGGAATTGAGAATGAACATTTTTCCTGTCATTTTAAATGAAATTTGTAATGGTGCAGAGTTTTTAGATGGTGATTTCTTGTGATGAATTTTTTTTACCTACAATTCTGAAAATAAAGCACTGGTTGATGCTCTGGAACAGCTGCTGAACCTCACCATGGAAAAAAAGAGTGAAAAGGAGCAAACCAAAATTCAAAGCTCTTATGGTTTCCGTCTCAGAAGTGAGGAATTTTCTAAGATCACATAAACATTATTACGTCGAGGCTCCAATCGTTGCTAATGAAAGAGTGAGGAGACAAAGATCCGATGTATGGAACATCAACTCCCGGAATATCCACCAAGACAATGTGCCAGCTCATTCTGCGTAGTTTGTAAAGGTGTTCACAAAATACGGCATCACTGTGTTGGACCTCCCACTATATTCGCCCGGTCTGGCCCATTGTGACCTTTTATATTTCCTAAGATCAAAGGGACATGATTTGTGTGTGGAACAGGTGAAAGGGAAAGTGACTCATGTTCTCAACATGCTACTAGAAGTGAACTTCAGCACTGCTTTGAACAGTGTAAAATTCATGTCGAGTGTTGTAGGGATTTACAAGGACTGTACATTGATGGTAATAAACTGTGTAATCTAACTGATGGCCAAGAAAATGTTTTGTAGCACCAGTCAGATTATTTACTTTCCACGCTTAGTAACTCTGAGACGGCAAAAGACCTGGACAATCAGCTGAACAGAACGGATGATGACTCGAAAAGAAATAATGAGATTAATATTAATCAAAGTGAAACAATAATAATGGTGTGTAGTTGAATCAAATTGGGTGATGCTGAATGTTTGTTACTGTTAGTAGTAGTTTATCATGTTGTGAAATTGAAGTAGATAGTTCCTGAGAGTTAGTATGGGTGATAATAATTGAATCCTTTTACCAACTTTCCAACTCGGATGAATCAGTTGCTGGAAGGTTCAAAGAAAACCTGACTCTTAATTTCAGACATGTATGAGACTCCTACAATTATAGTTGGTGGTAGCTTCAATTCATTCTTGATATCTTGGTGAAAAGTGTTTAAATGCTGTCGTAGGGTAAATCATCCAAAATTGTGCTAAATGCATTCTCTGAAAATTATTTCGAGCAGTTAGTCCATGAGTCCACTCGAATAGTAAACAGTTGTGAAAGCATACTTTACCTCTTGGCAACAAATAATCCTGAGCTAATAATGAGCATCAAAATGGTTACAGTGATTAGTGAGAACAGGGTTGTCCTTCAAAAATAAACAAAAAACCAGCTATTCAAAAAAGCAGATAAAATTCACTTGATACTTGCCTGAGAAACAATCTCCATTCTTTCCAAATTAACAATGTAAGTGTGGACCAGATGCAGCTTGAGAAAATAAGTAGCACAAACAGCAATTGAGAGAGTGATACTAAATAAATTGACAAACGATGAAGCTGATCCCCTGTGGTACACAAAACAGGTCAGAACACTGCTGCAGAAACAATGAGAAAAGCATGCCAAATTTAACGAATGCAAAATCCCCAATATAGGCGATATTTTACAGGAGCTCGAAATTTAGTGCCGATTTCAAATGTGTGATGGTTACAACAGTTTAGACAATGAATGTCTCGAAACCTGCCAGAACGTCCAAAGAGATTCTGGTCATACGTAAAATATGCTAGATGCAAGATACAATCAATGCTTTCTCTGTGCAATAGCAATCAAAATCCTATTGATGACAGTGCTTCTAAAGCATAGTTAGTAAACACAGTGCTCTGAAATTTCTTCACCAAAGTAGGTATTCCAAAATTAAAATCGAAAACAGCTGCTAACTTGAGTAACTTGGGAGTAGATATCCTAGTAGTAGTGAAGCAAGTCTTCCTGTTCAGACAGTATGCCACGTAGCTTCCTTTATGCTGATACGGTAGCTCCGTACTTAACAAATAAATGCAACAACTTGCTTGATGAAAGATCTGTACCCAAAGTTTGGAAAGTGGCACAGGTCACACCAATGTACAAGAAAGGCAATAGGAGTACTCCACTAAATATCATTAACATAAGTATGCAGCAGGATTTTGGAACATAAATGTTAGAACATTATGAATTACCTAGAAGAGAACAGTCTGTTGACACACAGTCAACACGGATTTAGAAAACATCGTTCTTGTGAAACACAACTAGCTCTTTACTCGTATGAAGTGTTCAGTGCTGTCGATAAGGGATTTCGAATTGATTCCATATTTCCAGAAGGCTTTTGACACTGTACCTCACAATCAGCTTGTAATCAAATTGCATGTTTATGGAATACCTTGTCAGCTATACAACTGGATTTGTGATTTCCTGTTATAGAGGTCACAGTTCGTAGTAATTGACGGAAAGTCATCGAGTAAACCAGAAGTTATTGCTGGTGTTCCACAATGTAGTGTTGTAGGCACTCTGTTGTTCCTGACCTACATAAACGATTTAGGAGACAATTAAAGCAGCCGTCTTTGGTCATTTGCAGATGATGCTGTTGTTTATCATCTAGTAAAGTCATCAGAAGATCAAAACTAATTGCAAAATGATTTAGAGAAGATATCTGTATGGTGCTAAAATTGGCGGTCGACCCTAAATTATGAAAAGTGTGAGATCATACACATGAGTGCTACAGGGAATCTGTTAAACTTCGGTTACACGGTAAATCAGTCAAATCTAAAGGCCGTAAATTCAACTAAATACCTAGGAATTACAATTATGAAGAACTTAAATTTTAAAGAACACACAGAAAATGTTGCGGGGAAGGCAAACCGAAGACAGCAGTTTATTGGCATGACACTTAGGAGATGCAACAGATCTGCTAAAAGACTGCTTTCACTACACTTGTCCATCCTCTTTTGGAGTACTGCTACATGGTGTGGGATCCTTACCAGTTAGGATTCACGGAGTATATCAAGAAAGTTCAAAGAAGGGCAGCACATTTTGTATTATTGAGAAATAGGGGAGAGTGTAGCATGGACATGATACAGGATTTGGGATGGACATCATTTTCCTTCAAATGCAAAAATATTTTGTTGACGGTAACCTACATAGTGAGAAACAATCATCACAATAATATAAGGTAAATTAGATTTCACATGGAAAGATATAGGTGTTTGTTTTTTCTGCATGCTGTTCAGGAGTGGAACAATAGAGAAATATTGTGAAGGTGGTTCGATGAGCCCTCTGCCAGGCACTTAGGTGTGATTTGCAGAGTATCCATGTAGCTGTAGATGTTGTTTGTTATTGGGGCGGCAAAACTGATGACGGCAGAAGCAAGAAGGATATAAAATGCCATCTGGCAACAGTGAAAAAATAATTTCTGAGTAAGAAAATTTTAGATTTAAATTTTAAAAGTATTTGTTTGAGTGTACTTAAGTGGAACATGGGCCTAAACAGTGTATAGAAGAAGAGAATAGAGAACAGAAGAATCTCAGATACTAAATGGGTAAATAAGATATGCTGAGTTGATATAAGATATACTGAATTGAATTTGGGAGAAAAGAAATGTATGGCACAATTTGGCTAAAAGAAGTGACATGATACAACAAGAGGCATAAGTAAACTATCAGTTTGGTAGTTGGAGGGGAGACCCTGGGTTGACTACAGTTAACAGGTCCATATGGATGTAGGTTGCAGTAGTTATTCAGAGATGCAGCTTTTTGCCCAGAATAGACTAGCATGAAGAGCTGTCTTTAAAGACCACTGCAGCAACATCATGTGCACTTGGTAATGAGTGATTTTGTAATTTTTTTCCTGAGTGCTTGGAGAATCACAAAACATGAACAGATGGTCAGCTTGTTCAGTCAATTAATAAATGTAAAGTGGCCCAAGAAAGAGAGAACTTCACATGAACCTTGAATACACAGAAATATTATGTTATGAAAAAGCATAACAGTGTTGAAAGAGTACAAAGCAAGCTGACATTTATAACACTATATTTGTGCTACAATTTAGACAAGGTATGTTTTTTTTTCCCTGCATCTACATCCATACTCTGCAAACCACCATGAGGTGCATGGCAGAGGGTACATCTCATTGTACCAGTTATTAGGGTTTCGTCCTGTTCCATTCACGTATGGAGCGCAGGAAGAATGATTGTCTGAATGCCTTTCTGCATGCAGTAATTATTCTCTTATGTGAGCAACACATAGGAGGTTGTAATATATCCCTAGAGTAATCATTAAAAGCTGGTTCCTGAAACTTTGTTAGTAGACTTTCTCAGGATAGTTTATGTCTTTCTTCAAGAGTCTGCCAGTTCAGTTCCTTCAGTAGCTCTGTGACACTCTCCAGATTAAACAAACCTGTGACCATTCATGCTGCCCTTCTCTGTATACGTTCAATATCTCCTGTCAGTCCTATGTGGTACGGACTCTATACACTTGAGCAGTATTCTAGAACTGGTCGCACAACTGATTTGTAAGCAATCTCTTTTTGTAGACTGATTGCACTTCTCTAGTAATCTACCAATAATCCGAAGTCTACCACCTGCTTTAACCACGACTGAACAAATGTGATCATACCGTTTCACATCCCTACAAAGTGTTACACCCAAGTATTTGTATGAGTTGGCCGATTCCAACAATGACTCATTGACATTACAGTCATAGGATACTACATGGTTTTGTTTTGTGAAGTGCAAAATTTTACATTTCTGAATGTTTAGGGCAATTTGCCAATCTCTGCACGATGTTGAAATCTTATCAAGGTCTAACTGAATATTTATGCAGCTTCTTTCAGATGGTACTTCATTATAGATAACTGCATCATCTGCAAAAAGCCTGATTTTATTATTATTATTGTCTGCAAGGTCGTTAATATACAACATGAACAGCAAGAGTCCCAACACATTTCCCTGGGGCAAATCAAAGTTACTTCTACATCAGACGACTCTCTATCCATGATAACATGCTGCTATCAATTTCAGGTTCCAACCAAATTTCTGTAGCTAGAACTACGTGAGCTTCACTGCTTCTCATGAGCACATCAAACTCGGGCACTTTGTTGCAAATGATTTGGCAGTTTACCATTAGGATTTAATACTCTCACCTGTGGGCGGCGTTTCTTTCGATCTTACACTGATACTTCTTTGTTTCCTACAGCTTTCGTTATGTGCATTGGATGGAGTTTGCCTAATCTAAAAAGCCCATGTGTGCATCCCACACAAAGTCAGCTACCTGAATAGCCAACTCTGATTCATAGTGCACACCTGACTTATTTAGGGGACCCTACAGTTCTCAACCCTGCGGCGCAAGTCGAGGAAGTTGCAGTCTAGCTTGGCACAGAACCTTCAAAGTCTCTGATTCCATCCTTCCACTTGACTCAGAACCAAAGAGCCACCATCCGTTCTGGGGACAATCCTGCAAATTGCGAGTTTTGTTGAAACTGCACGCCCAGGGCTGGTCTTTCAACCTTCTCTGCCAGTCGCTGGAATGACCCAAGAATGACCTTGAAGCCCAGACGACAGGCATCATTTGTTCCAACATGTGCCACAATCTGATGTTAGTTGCACCCTTTTCCTTCAATGGCTGCCAGAATAGCCTTTTCAACATATTGAATGAGGCCCACACTGAGTGCACCTGGTGTCCTTTCCTGTCCCTTGCTGCCATTTCCCTGCCCATTGTTTGCTGTATGTTAGAACTACAGACAATTAATAGATCCCTACCCTTTTGCGTTTGCCTTTTCCTGATGCCGGACAAAACAGGTTTGCCCAGAACTGGGTGAATTTCAGCGAATGATAGCACCTCAGACTTATTAGTTATGGAGGTTGGTACAACATCCTGAGTCCTCCTCGGTCCCCATCCACCCTGTGCAGGATGCCTACATCTGCTATTGACATACTGTTCACAGTCAAGTGGACGGGTAATGACAGATCCTGTACTTTCTGCAGAGGTAACTGATATCTGCTTTTTTGTTATAACATTATGCTTCTTTTAGTTTTAGAGGGTTGTTATGATTAAAGTTTCACTACTTGAGCCAGTGTAGGAAAACTATTTACTGTATGGGTAACCAACTTAATGGGAATGGTGTTCAGACTGTGCACTGCAAGATTTACATTTTTAGTAGTATTACTGTCATGACATGCCATTAGGTGCCGGTGCTGGTATGACATAGTGTTGAAACATAAGCATCAGTAAACATTACAGTTAACATGGGTCTGGACAAGTTGAACAGGGCTTTACTTGTAAAGCTGCTTCATCAAAAGAACAATAGTGCTGCTGATCTTTATGAATATCAGCACGTTAAAGCAACACATAGAGGTCTTCTTTCCACACCATGGTTGTAGATCGTGATTCGGAAATTTGAATTAATTGTTGATTTGCGAACTGCTCCTGGGAGAGGCCAATGCTCAACTGTACCACAAATTCTTGAAGTTACTGTTGCTATGGCTGAGTGTGCTGGACACAAAGTGTCATCTTCAAGAAGTGTGCAAGCTGTCATGGCAGCTGAACATTTCATGGTCCACCATTTGAAAAGTGCTGTGTACAATTGTGAAATGGTATCTCTAGTGTGGTTCCAGTTTGTCATGGATGCAGATCGTCATCGCACTGAGCAACATTTGTAATGCGTAATATAAACCTAGTACACAATTAACAAATGTTAGCCCCTCATCTGGAAATTACAATGTGTTTCTATTAATTATTCATTAGTAATTTCTTGTCCATGTGTCCTTACAAATGTTCAAACCAAGTTTCAGTGTCTCATGACAACTCTTTGTCATGGGGATCTCCTCAAGTAGGGACAGTTTAATTATAACCACCTTGTAGTTTGTTTTTCATATCGAGTTTTGTGATTTGTTAAAAAATTCCATTTTATTCAGTTTGAATCTTCTGTCTTGCTACATGGAAACTCCACAATAGCATTAAACTTGTCACAGAAAGAACAAATATTACCTCCAGTGTAATCAAGAGCAAGCAGTGTTCAAAATGTCATTGAAAGCTGGCATGGAGGGCTCTTATGATACATAATTGAATTCTTCAACGCTACCTTCTGTCTTACATTAAAAATTCTTCAGTGCTACCTTCTGTCTTACGCTAAACTGAAAATTTGCTGACTCAGCATTGTTTTTTGTCATTTTGTGGCAAAGACACAAACTGAAACTAAACTAATTGGATAAACAGTTTGTTCTAACTAGAGTTGGAAAAGTTGTTTTTTGAAAGCAACTAAGCTACACTCAAAGTTATTTGCCAGGAAAAAGAACTTAGTCACAGTTATAGTTACTATACACTGAAAGTAACTGTATCAGGTGCAGCTATCATTACAGTTACTTTTAAAATTATAACTGTAACTCATCTGCAAATAAATAATGAACACTGTACATGTAGAAACGGAGCAACCATTACTGTCAGCCTCTTCTATCTCAGATGAACTTTTTGTTGAACTCCGAGAAAAGTTGTTTTTCAAATGTTTCATTTCCCAATTCACCCACCACTGCCTTCCAAAACACAATACTCCCAACACTGAAAACTCTCTCTATAGATGCATTATTTGGTATGCTTGTATATTACATCTATTACAGAGAGTCTTCACTGTGGAAACACACTGAACATCTGTGTATCTGTTGACCACTGTAGTAAAAATTTTTCAAGATCCTGTTGGACACATTTGGTAAGTGTATTTCATCTCTTAATGCACAACAAATCTTTCTCCTTGACCTCGAGTAGTTCTGTTTCTTCCCTGGAAGTCTCTCTTGAGAATAATTTCTATTTAAATAAAGCAATGGTATCGGGCACACTTTTATTTAAATGCCCAACACTAACAGCAAGCAAAAAACATACTTGTAAACTTTTTTTTAAGTTCACTATGGAGCTCTGACTGCTTTGTATTCTTTTCTCAGCAACGCATTATTTGCAATAAAAGGAATCATTTTTTCCATTTGACATCAAAAATTTAAATACTTCAGCATAAGCTGGTCAAGGCATGTGTGTTCTGCTTCCTTCACCATGTCCAAAACAGCTGGAAACAACTCACTATGGGGGGCAATTCATTGTTATGGGGGGGCTGCTCTGCACTGTGTTTTTCAACCATCGAAAGCTGATATAACAAAAACTATGAACAGAAATGAACGTAGAAATGTTGGAACACATGAGGCAATACTGACCCTACGTATCTTAGAAGAAAGATTAAGGAAAGGCAAACCTACATTTCTAGCATTTGTAGACTTAGAGAAAGCTTTTGACAGTGCTGATTGGAATACTCTCTTTCAAATTCTGAAGGTGGCAGGGGTAAAATAAAGGGAACGAAAGGCTATTTGCAATTTGTACAGAAACCAGATAACAGTTATAAGAGTCGAGGGGTATGAAAGGGAAGCAGTGGTTGGGAATGGACTGAAACAGGGTTGTAGCCTATCCCCGATGTTATTAAATCTGTACTGAGCAAGCAATAAAGGAAACAAAAGAAAAGTTCGGTGTAGGTATTAAAATCCATGGAGAAGAAATAAAAACTTCGAGGTTCGCCGATGACATTACAATTCTGTCAGAGACAGCAAAGGACTTGGAAGAGCAGTTGAACGGAATGGACAGTATCTTGAAAGGATGGTATAAGATGAACATCAACAAAAGCAAAACGAGGATAATGGAATGTAGTCGAATTAAGTCTGGTGATGCTGAGAGAATTAGATTAGGAAATGAGACACTTAAATTAGTAAAGGAGTTTTGCTATTTGGGGAGCAAAATAACTGTTCATGGTCAAAGTAGAGAGGATATAAAATGTAGACTGGCAATGGCAAGGAAGAAGAAAAATTTGTTAACATTGAGTATGGATTTAAGTGTCAGGAAGTCGTTTCTGAAAGTATTTGTATGGAGTGTTGCCATGTATGGAAGTGAAACGTGGACAATAAATAGTTTAGACAACAAGAGAATAGAAGCTTTCGAAATGCGGTGCTACAGAAGAATGCTGAAGATTAGATGGGTAGATCACATAACTAATGAGGAGGTATTGAATAGAACTGGGGAGAAGAGGAGCTTGTGGCACAACTTGACTAGAAGAAGGGATCTGTTGATAGGACATGTTCTGAGACATCGAGGAATCACCAATTTAGTATTGGAGGGCAGCGTGGAGGGTAAAAATCGTAGGGGGAGACCAAGAGATGAATACACTAAGCAGATTCTGAAGGATGTAGGCTGCGGTAGGTACTGGGAGATGAAGAAGCTTGCACAAATAGGGTAGCATGGAGAGCTGCATCAAACCAGTCTCAGGACTGAAGACAACAACAACAACAACAACAACAACAACAACAACATGAACAGAAATAAAGTAAAAAAAATGGTTCAAATGGCTCTGAGCACTATGGGACTCAACTGCAGAGGTCATTAGTCCCCTAGAACTTAGAACTAGTTAAACCTAACTAACCTAAGGACATCACAAACATCGATGCCCGAGGCAGGATTCGAACCTGCGACCGTAGCGGTCTTGCGGTTCCAGACTGCAGCGCCTTTAACCGCACGTCCACTTCGGCCGGCTAATAAAGTAAAGATTGGTTGGTCGTCATATGAATAGTTGTTCTACTGTCCCTTTAAATCTGAAAGTCACAAGTTTTCAAAGTGAGCTGTTAATCAGCATATGGGCATAGCACTGAATTTCTACCAACATTTTACAAGACATCTATGAATTATGCACTTATTTTCTTTTCAAAATATAGAATGCACACTGAAACAGTTCTCTGCATGACATAGTATCAACAAATATTATATTATTAATACTTACTTCAGCTGGTAACATATATTTAGACAGCACTTTTAATTTTAATAACATTGTAGAAAAGTTTTGTTGCCTGTAAATAACATATAAATTTCAGTATATGATTACTTTAAAGTCCTGAATTCTTAATCATCTCACTTGAAAAATATGCTACTTAGAGAAAATATACAGTTGACTTCTGATCAACTTCCAAAAATGTTTAAATTGCCTGAAAGCTCATTATATAAGGCGTCCCTAACATGTTTGACGTCTGGATTCAGGAGAACAGCAAGAACTTGTTGAAACTCTATGCGAGATGCATCCTTCTTGTCAACTTTGCCAAGTCCCCTACAGGTCGCATTCGCATCATCTGTATATCCCCATTGTCTTCAACACTTCTCTGTGCAAGGGCAGCATATCTGTATTTAGTGGATTTGTTTCTTGCAGCTTTGGAACTCTACTAAAATAAACATTCATGGCATGATTTTTTCCATGGCTGGTTCTGAGCCAGTAACTTCTTGAGGACTGTGTGTCAACAGGTCATCAGGATATGATTCCTCATCACTCATTTCAGAATCTGTGTAGATGAGAGAATGTACGCTGGGTGTAAGTTGAAAAACTTGCACTTTCTCTAAATACAATTTTAGGAAACTTCTACCACATATTAGATTACAGATATTGTAACCATTGAAGTAATGCTTGCTGTGAATATCTTTTTAACACATTTACAGCATCCATCCAGAACGTCCGTGTTTTCATCAATATGATCTCTTGTCAGATGAAGAAAGTTTATTCCTGAAACAAGTGATTTGGCACAGTTAAAAATTCCTGCACATTGCTGAGGATGACTTTTCTTTGCTTAACTTTATTCCAAACAGCCCTTTTTTTGTTACAGCTCTGATGCCATCCACTGCACCTTTCCCATGTAATGTTGCTAAGAGAAACCATTCTCCAGACACTACAAAGTTTTGCATCATGTACAAATGGTGTATTTGTTCTTAAACTGACCTGTGCAACGATCAGAAAAAAGCCTAACCAAGGTAAAGTTTTGAAGCTCTTGTTTCTGCTTGCATATTACCATCTTCAAATAAGCATAAACTGAGTACTTGTCAAGGCACGGTTCATTGCTCACAACTGCAAATGACTAGTCCTGTTTTCAGCCAAGCACAAACAGTGACTACTGTACTCTGTGACTGACTCCAGTGGGCACTTCGTATCTCATCTTACGTCGTCAGTGCTGCATGGTTTTCTGCAAAATCTATTCACAATACCACTTCATCGTCACTAACTGATGCTTTCACAGTCTTGAAAGCTGCAGAACGTATCCTTTTAATAAGGAGGCGCTCTTTGAATTTTTTTTTGGCTGATACTCTTGTTCAGATAGCTTCATCAAGACTTCCATTAGCAGTAATCTATTTAGGGTGACACTCATGTTTGGTCCATTGTCTGCAAGATATTCCTTCACACAAATCAAACTTTCCATCAATTAAACAATGGAAACCCCAGGTAGAAGTACCAACACTGTAGGAAAAGACAGATTGCTACTTACCATAAAGGAGACACTATAAGCTGTAGACAGGCACGATTAAAAGACTCTAACATAAAGCTTTCAGCCACAGCCTTCATAAGCAAAAGAGAAACATGCATCATTCATACACACAAGCAAGCGCTACTCATGCACACGAGTGCCAACTCAGGCAGCTCGTTTCTGCAAGCTAGCTCTTTTTCCCAGTTTCGTGGTCTACAGTAGACTTTGCATCCTTTATACCACTTGTTTGCCTGCTGATTTCATCATTTGTAAAAAAGTTTTGAATTTTGAGCAGATTGTCACCTTTAGGTTTACAGGATGTTTTCCTCTCTTCTCAGAAAATCTGCTTTATTACCTTTTCAGGAAAACTCTCACTTAGAAGCTTTTTTATTATTGCTGATTTTTATGTGGGGCTCGAAGGAAGCACGTTATTTACCCGAGGAACAGCTTTGCCAAGGAACTGGACACTTAGATGATCCTAAGTGGGAAGGGCATGTCTCAAACTGATCTTCAGTTGGTACAGATTTTCGTTTAAGGCTGCACTTCCTTTTTCTTCCAGCTTCCTTCTTCCGATGTTCCAAAAGATTTTTCACTGGAGGATGCCATCTTTATATTTTCCCATCTTCTTTTATCCCGTCCCCTTTTTTTTTCTTTATGGGCGTTGTACTTTGTATATTTCAACTTTTTTTGAAGTTTTCTTATACGCTCTGTTGACGTTGTTTCTCCATTTTCTGAATAAATAAGAAGTTTTTATATAGTGTAAACCATGAAGACACTTGTTATACCAACCAACATAACTTCACAATGACAATAAATGTTAAATGGTTTAGACTTTAGAAACATTCAAAAAACTGTCATGGTGGAACATAATTTCTTTTAACATTTTTAAATGGTCATTTACAAATTAAAAGCTGCCTGATGGCTCAGCGGATGTTTTCATTTTTCTTACTTTTAACGTAAAATACATAGAATTGCTATAATTCCTGAGTTACTTTTTCATGTTTTTTGTGAATTAACTGCATGCCTAAATAAATAACCTTTCTTTAAAAACTGAAGTTTATACGGAAGATAAGCTTCTGCTCTTGAAACTTTACAATTAAAACAACAATCGCTACAACCCAAATTTAAATAGCTGCCTGCCTCTTGTTCTCCATCCTCATCTGCAGAAGTGCCAACTTCGTTTAGATATATTTCCTCAACTAATTTTAATATTTTTTTTAAGGACAGTAAAATTTAACTTTTGTAGAATCAAAAAATTATGACATAATTAAATTTAAAAAATTAAAAATAAGCCTCAGGCTAAGTCGGGCATGGAATCACCCTATATTTACATGGGGCTCCCAAAATTTCGTAAACTCGAATTCGCAATACCGTTTCTACCTGGTCATGTAAACACTCGAAAATAAATTCTGAAAATCTGTGTCTAGCTGCCTGTTTTCACTTCCACAATCTATTTCATATTTCATGTAAACGCACAACAGTTTTTGAAACATGCTTGTGTTGTCTGGTTACGTCTTGCTTTCAAAACATTCGGCCAATGCTGACGGAGTGACTTATTGTGCAGTGAAGGAGAAGCAGAAATATTAAGACTGAGCATGAAGCTGTCTACCTGATATTTAAAAGATGAGAAATAGCGATTGTACAGACTAAATCAGAAACTGAAACAGCTGTTTTCCAGATGACGTATTTAACTGGGTAACAAATCCATTTCAGACCTTAACATGTAAACGCGACAGCGAAAATAGGTTTCCGAAATTCGGTTTTCGTGTTTCGGAAGATGTGTCGGGTGTAAACGACTTTTGTAGTGTCGGAGTTGGCGTGTTATTCAGGTATGACGTGACATGAGTCCAATATGCTCTTTGTTTCGTATATTATTTTCAAATGAAATGTGATGAATGAATGAACAATGATCAAATACAATAACGCCACTAAAAAAAAAAAAAAATTTCTGCGTACATTTTAAAACATCATACCCAACTCATAATTCTTAATGGATAGAAGACATATATTGTTGACCAATTGATGTCAGGGAGAGACAGAGACAAAAATCACGGGCAGAAACAAAACACCGATAAGCGTAACCTCAGACCATAGATAACATCGACTGCGCATGACATCATTTTACTGACACCAACATGTAAGTCACGTGACTCGAGTCACGAAGCCGAGTATCTCATTACGGCTTTTATAGTGCAAAATTAGGACATTTTTGTTACAGATCAAATTTTGTGGTTTTTACTATTTGCAGAATTGAAGACCTTCTCATATGCTCAGATTGAATAGTTGTTTTGTTTCCTACCGATTAGGCAAAGTGACGAATATCTCAGTTGTGTAAGTGAATTGCTGTAAAATACTTGCAGAGGTATTTCCATAAGTTGAAACTTTATATGGATGTTGGTCCTTGGCTGTAAAACTTCGTGAATGACTAGGATTTTGAGACGACATATCGTTAATATCTAGCTCACTACGCCAGTATAATTAGAGTTTTGTAATATTTTAAGCTTTCTATCTTGATATCGTTTCGGTATCTGTACTAGATTAAGCAAAAGTCAGAAACCGTATGTGCTTATTTTGTGTAAATACCTGACATTATGCACATAACGACTTGTGAAAGAGTTAGAAAACTAATGCTGCATTCGAAATTATTTTGCCTTCCACTTCTGTGGAAGCGGCGAAATCCAAGAATTCATAGTTCACAAAAAAAAAGAGAATTCACTGAAGAACAGTCGTTCAGTCGCTTGTTCGAAGAAGGGTAGTACTACAGTTAGCTGGATTGTCAAAATCAAGGCTATAGATGAGACAAACTGTAACTGTCAGCTCCACTTCACACAGCGCGTAATGACAGGAACTCGGCTTTCTACACCGAGTCACGTTAACTTAGATTTTGGTTTCAAGCGTTAACACGGTAGAGATAGGGACAAGTGCGGTGTATGTTATGTATGGTCTATGCATAAGACAGGAAATGGTTCAAATTGCTCTGAGCACTATGGGGTTTAACATTTGAGGTCATCAGCCCCCTAGAACTTAAAACTACCTAAACCTAACTAACCTAAGGACATCACACACATTCATGCCCGAGGCAGGATTCGAACCTGCGACCGCAGCAGTCGCGCGGTTCCAGACTGAAGCGCCTAGAACCGCTCGGTCACAACGGCCGACTGTGCATATGCATGAGACAATGGAGATAAAAAAAAAAGAGAAGGGAGTTGTCACTACGCCACAAACTTGAAACCGACTACAGCCATTTTGTATAGCTCAAAACATTAGGTTTTCCGCATATATACCTCCATGGTTCACCGCGATGGTACTTCCCCGCGTCATCACTCTAGCGTACTTGTGCCCACTTTCGATCGTCTCCTGTTGTTTTCTGTGGAGCAGTAGATGTTTAATCAAAAATACCAGTTTGCGTCGTTTAGGTATACTGATTGATTCGATGGTAATCTAAAACGAAAAGAAATCATATTTCATTCGGAAATGGAGCCATTCAAGTAATATTTTCCTTTTTATTCATGACTTGTTCTTGTGCCGTTTATTTTTATTGTTGTGGCTTTATTTCTGTCACTTGGAGTTAGATTTTCTTTCAACTCATATGCTATCCTGTTTCATTGACATTTCAATAGACGTTCACTTTGTTGACATGCACAAGATATGGTAGCATGCCTTGCTACTTTCCTCGTTGCACACGTTTATCGGCTTACAAAGGACGCGGAGGTAAGTTTTTTACAAACATGAACATTAAAATTGTTGTGCGTACGAATTGAAAGCTGAAAGAAAATGTGACGAACAAGCAGCAGTACCAGTCAGCAAACAAGCATTGGTTTCGAGGTTCAGCTTCATTTGCTATACAGATACTGTAGAAGTGGAATTAAATGGATTACGAAAGCGTCCTTCACACATCACAGCCTTTTCTTCTTGGAAATATCTTATCGAAAAACAAGTACATTAACGAGGCCAAATGTGTCGTATTACAAGAGCAAATACACATAAAAGAATGGAAAAACGTTCGAAATCTCCTTCCTGACACTAAGTTATTTACGTAAACACTACAGTTTTTGTAATTAAAGCAGCTGTTGCAGACAGAAATAATGAACGAGAAGCAATCGTAAACAGTAATATGCTAATGTTTTGGGTTACTTAAAATGGTGCCAGCCTCCGCCCACTCTGGTCTGAAAACAACGTACAGCGTAATTCTATAGCGCAATATACCTTCATTTTTTAGCTCGAAGCTTAAGGCTGCGGTTACAGTGGCTCCGATATCGGTGGATTCCGCCGCCGACCGACATCGACCGGAGACGGCCAATCTTTTCAAATCAGTACTCCACTACGTGCGCGGTCACACTATAGCCAATTTTATCTTCCATACGCACAGACTTCGGACGACAATCGGCGAAATTCAGATCAGTTTGCTTTCTACAGTCAAATCGACCGACGTTCTTGCACACGAAATATGGAGCGTGAGAAAGATTAGTTGGTTGATTTCGGGGAGGCGACCAAATAGTGAGGTCATTGGATTAGGGAAGTAAGTCGGCCGTGCCCTTTCAAAGGAACCATCCCAGAATTTGCCTGAAGCGATTTAGGGAAATGACGGAAAACCTAAATCAGGGTGACTGGATGCGGGTTTGAACCGTTGTCCTCCCGAATGCGAGTCCAGTGTGCTAACCACTGCGCCACCTCGCTCGGTGAGCGTGAGAAACTGATAAGTTTAATCTAAGAAAGAGTCAGTTTGTGGCATCCTGCGGATGAAAAATCATAATCGGGATATAGTTCGGAATCTATGGACTGAAATAGGTTTATTCGAAACCTCAAATAGGCAAACTCTTTATTGGAAATTTTAAGCGTAGATTACAAGCTCAAAAATAATTTGTCAAAATTTAAAAGGTGGCGTATCTTATATGCTTGTAGCTTATGTATTGGATTTTTTTGTGGTAGGTTGTCATTAGTTGTCTACAAATTATTATCACTGCTTACTGGCGTTTTATGCCAGCAGGGTACTGATTCTGTTGATATGAAGTGGTTTGCAAATGTGGTGTGTGTTATGTATTTCCACTTTTAAGTTCCTTAGTTTTAAGAGTACCTTATTCGACACTTCAGTCTTTCACTCGCGTGCTAAATGATAGTCATTGAAAGTTAATTGACGTACGTCAGCACAATTTTAAATAAAACAGAGTGTTTATAACGGGCTTTTCAAAGTCACCACGAATTTTCTCGAGTATGAAACAGAACGTTTCTCCCATCTTCTCATATATTCGTAAAACTTGTATGGTTATTCCGATAACTGACGACAAATTGTATAGTACCCGCCACGTTCTTTACCGAGACGGGAAAGCTCATTCACATGCACTCAGCGTCTCTTTAATAGCAGAAAAAGCCGGCCGGGGTGGCCGAGCAGTTCTAGGCGCTACAGTCTGGAACCGCACGACCGCTACGGTCGCAGGTTCGAATCCTGCCTCGGGCATGGATGTGTGTGATGTCCATAGTTTAGTTAGGTTTAAGTAGTTCTAAGTTCTAGGGGACTGATAACCTCATCAGTTAAGTCCCATAGTGCTCAGAGCCATTTGAACCATTTGAATAGCAGAAGCTACTATGCAGCACTCGTATCCAAACACAGAGGCGTCGTGGTATCCATCCACACCATCCTAAGAGGTTAAAATCTGACCTACTTCGGACATAGAATAGATCATAACATAACCTAACCTACTTGACCCTGACAAGAACCGACGAAGGAGCTCGGACGCGCTATGATCATGCTGTCGGCCGATGTTATAGGGCGATCTCTGGCGTACCGAACCGCTAAATTGTGTGCAGATGTGTCAACATTTTTACCAATCAGATATAAACTGTCATCTTCCATCATTTAATTTTTATCCATTAGAAACGGTTGGTGAAAGCCTGTGACTTCATTATCCTGCAGGGGAAAAAAAAAAGAAAATATTTTGCCAACTACCCGGACTAACAATAACACTTCGCTAACAAACACGTTGTTGCCAGAACAATAACAAACACAAAAACTAAGTGTGTGGTTTTTTTGCTAGAACAATAACAAACACAGAGAGCTAATTGTATGATTTAATGTTAAGATGGAAGTGGAGAGTAAGTGAGTTACCTGTTGCAACGAAGTGCAGGTTGGTCAACTCGAAAATTTCTGCTCTGTGATTGAGTGTGATATTTATGGACATACAACAATTTTAGGAAAATGATAGAAAGCTACTCAACGTAAAGATGGCACGTTGCATTGCAGATATGACTGTTACACATTTATCTTGTGGCCAATACCTCCTCCAGAAAAGAAAACACACATTCACCCAAGCAAGCACACAACTGGCAGCCCAGACCAGCCCGTGCTGCCAGCGATGGCGGTCATACGTGTTTGAGGTGTGTTTGCTTGAGTGAATGTGTGTGTGTGTCTTTTCTCTGTAAAAGGCTTTGGCGAAAAAGTAATTGTGCAACGTTCTTTTCGTTGTGCCTGTCTGTAATTCAACTTCTCATCTTTACGGCGAGTAGAGGTCTATCTTTTAATGACATTGTTGATAGTCCAACCTGGAGTTTCCATTGTTTTATTTATGGATGTGCCTCGTTTTTGTTATCCTCAGTAGGTGTTTTTTTATCACCCCCATCCCTCCAGTAGGAGCCAGATTTGCCTCTTTTTTCTTGTACGTTTGTATTGAAACATCAGTCGGTATGCATGTGACACAATGTGCTACGTTCCATAATGTTGCGCATATAAACGGGATTCTTCCAGGGCTCATAAATCGGGTTCTGTTGGTCACGTAAAGGTAGGATCAAGTGTTTTGGATAGCTTTTGGACTTGGGACCATTTGCATACCCAACAGAAGGACCGTTGTAGTGTAACCACTGTTTGGCATAGAGTAAATATCTCTGGAGTGAGCATTGCGTTCTGCGCATGTTGTCAACATTAAACAAGGATTGTCACCTGTTTTCTGGACTTCGCTATGCGTGTGTGCTTTCTGCAGAGTTTGAAGTTTATATCAAGAGTTTTTGTTGTGTTTTCACTGTTTGTTGATAGTGTAATAGCGATGGTGAATTACTGTTGTTGCTACAGATGCAACGAAAAATATATGAACGGAGGGATAGTAACTTTTCATGGGTACATATCATGTAGTTCTAATTATGGTTATCATATTAGTAAGAGACACTGTATATGTTTAAAAATTTCGAGACGCATTATAATTAAGGCTTGATTCTGTAGACCTATTTTTCTACAATTTGATGACTATATAATAGATATTACGGCTCGTACAAAGCTTTGCAAGTGGAACAGGAAAGGGAGTGGTTAGTTGTTTCAGCAAATACTATCCTCCATGCATTTATCAGTGACTTGTCGATTATGTATATAGATTTGAAAGACGGGAGACAGATAAATTCAATAGAGTGGGAGTCTGTAATTGTCGTCGTATAATATGTGTGTCCAAACCTTTTTGTTTACTATAATGTTACAGTGGGACACCACGTTAAGTGTGTCTAGGACATGGAGAATGATTATGTGTGATTTATATTTTAGTTTCCCGAAGGATGAACAACGAATAAAGATGTGGCTCCAGAAAATTAAGGCTGGCCGGTGTGGCTAAGCGGTTAAAGGCGCTTCAGTCTGGAACTGCGGGACGCTACGGTCGCAGGTTCGAATCCTGCCTCGGGCGTGGATGTGTGTGATGTCCTTAGGTTAGTTAGGTTTAAGTAGTTCCAAGTTCTAGGGGACTGATGACCTCAGATGTTAAGTCCCATAGTGCTCAGAGCCATTTGAACCAATTTTTGAACCAGAAAAAAATCAAAACACTTTGAAGGGGAATGTTTAGATAGAGAAAAATTTGGACGTGTGTGGCTTGCAGGTAGCTAATCAAAGTACACATTCATCTTTTTTGGTGTATTTTACCTTCAATTTATTTTCTGCACCATTTGATTAAGAAGCGTAAATTATTAGTAAACGTGCCTCCAAACTCTTTCATTTGTGTCACTTTCCACTTCCCTTAATGGTGTTATATGGGTTGACTGTTACATGACCAACTGTATTTGCTTTACAGTACATTTATTCTCCGATCGCCTATTTCCCCCCTTTTTACCCAGTCTACTATTTATTTAATAAACTGGGAGCAAGTATGTAAAATGCGTTAAATAAATACTTCAAAGTGTCACCAGTAAGAAAAATTGTGGTGTAGGTCGTAAAAACGAGAAAATAAATACGCAGAAACAGCAGAAAAAGGACGAATTAGCAGGGATATAATTGTTAATGTGTGGCAAATTCGGTGTTTTTCGGACACTTGCAAAACTAGTAGCGTACTGTCAAGTCGTTTTGCAAGACTATCACTGCAAAAATGTACGTCAGGTTCTGTAATGCTAAAAAGTGCAGTATCATACCGAAAACTACCAAAAATCGAGTGCATCTGAACTGTGACACCTATCGCAAAGAAGTAGAATGCAATATCACTTGCCCCTAAAAGTAACGTGGCTGGTTTATTCCCGGTATCAAATGGATACTGTTAAAATGTCTGCGCAACATATATAAATAATCCACGACACGTACGAAAAGAATCCGTCTGTACGAGGGATGTAGTGACATTCTAAATATACAGGGCGCTATACGAACAAACACACGACATCCTGAGAACACGTGATCAGGGCGACAATGTATTTTGACAACACAAAAACTGTTCTGCGCATGTGAATGCTCACTCCAACGATATTTACTCTGTGCTGTTTGGTCGTAATAGCTTGACGATTTGACTAGTGCAGCCTCAAGCGGAGAAAATCGGTACTACTTGAAAGATATTCATTTGTCTCCAGGTGTTGGCAGTGTCAAGCTGACCCTAGACGCGAAGAGTTACGAAATCCTTGTGTCCACGTAAGCCCACGCTGAGTCTTTAGATTAGAAGAAAAAAGAAAAAAAGTTTACTGCTTCAAGTCACGGGGACGAGTTTATTTCAGAAACTTGCTGCAGAAGTGCTGTTATTCTTGAAAAACAGATCAGTTGCCATTGTTGTTGCATTATTATTAATCAAGAAAAATGGTGACGAGACACAAAAATAAAGAAGGGAAAAATATTAGAGGAGAACATACTGATGTTACCGAGAAATGCTATTCAGTTAACTAAAATAATAGAACTTCACTTAGATTAAAAACTTTGCATGATGAATGCTAACTTCGAACATCTCTTGTCTATTGTGTAGTCAAATATTCGATAACAGGAAACAAAAATACGGCGCGGTATCTCACCAAGAGACTACCTATTGATTATTCTTTTATTTTTGCAAGCAGTATTTACAATTTTATTACAAATGTAGTGCATTTGTGTTTCCAGCAGCATTAAAAATCCGCTTAGATATAAAGACGTCTGTGCTGCCATTGTTGGCTGGAAAAGTTCTCGGAATCACCACGAGAGGTACCGATAGCGCAACGAGTTGCTCACGTAATAGTCATTGGACTGTTGCCTGTAAACACGTGCCACGTCAGTGCTCTTGGAAGAGAGCTGTGGCGGTGACGTGGCCGTGTTGTTGTTCCCGCGTAGAGATTTGCGAAGACGGAAAAAAATCGAGATTCGTGCAGTGATTAAGTACTTCGTAAAAAAGATATGAAAGCAAAAGACATTCATGATGATTTCCAGAATACACTTGGGGACTCTGCTCCTTCTTATTCAACTTTTGCCGTGTGGACAAATGAATTTAACTTTGGTGGGGAGAGCTTCGATGATGATCTGCGCAGTGGTCGGCCAAGACGTGTCACTACTCCAGAAATCGTTGCAAAAGTGGACAAAATGGTCATGGAGGATTGCCAATTGAAAGTCATGACATTGCTCATGCTTGCCAGATATCATCTGAAAGGATATATCACATTTTAACTGATGAACTAGAAATGAAAAAAATTATCTGCAAGATCGGTGCCGCGACTCTGGCGCTGGATCAAAAACGCATGAGAATGGACATATGAGAACAATGTTTGACCCGTTTTAGGAGAAATGAGCACGATTTCTTGCACCAGTTTGTGACCACAGATGAAACTTGAGTGCACTACCCCAGAGACAAAACAACAGTAAAAACAATGTAAATTTGCTGATTCTCCGCCACCAAAGAAAGTAAAGACAATTCCTTCGGCAGGAAAGGTCATGGCATCAGTGTTCAGGGATGCGAAGGGGATTCTGTTTGTAGATTATCTCCCCACTGGGCAAACAAATAATGGAGAATACCATGCTAACCTCCTGGACATATTGCAACAAAAGATACGCGAAAAAAGGCCATGTTTAGTAAGAAAGGAAGTCATCTTACATCAAGACAATGCGCTCCCGCATACATCTGCCGTCACCGTGGCAAAGTTACATGAACTAAGGTATGAATTGTTGCCACACCCAACTTATTCATCTGATATGGCTCCATCTCTTCCCAAAAATGAAAATTTTTCTTGGTGGATGAAGATTCACTTCAAACGAAGAATGGATAGCTGGAGTTGACAACTATTTTGCAGGTCTGGAGGAAACTCATTTTCGAGATGTGATCAAGGTACTGGAACATCGTTGGACCAATTGCATTAATCTACAAGGAGACTACATTGAAAAATAAAAAGTTTCAGTGATGTAAGTAATTTTTTTCTATTCCGTTCCGAGAACTTTTCAAACTGGCCTTGTACATTCCCTTCTGGTGAAACAAGTTGATTGTTAATCTCATATTCCACTTCCTTGACTGGTGGTCATTATACATTCCCTGCTGGTGAAACAAATTGATTTGAAATCTCATTTCGAATTTCCTTGACTGGTGGTGCCAAGTATTATGGGTTTAGGGGTTCCAATGGTACGTTTGTTTTGGCCCATCTGTCTTCGAGCCATTTTCCTTCTCGATAGTGATATTTTCGCACCAGTACTTAACACACATGACTTCTGTAAGTTTGAGAAAAACTTCCACAGAACGATAAATTTGGCAAGTACTTGCAGCAAGATGCAAGAAAGTAGAAAGAATTTGTGTGTGTGTGGGGGTGGGTAGGTGTGGGGGGGGGGGGGGGGGGGGGAGGGCGTGGGCTGGGTGGGATGGAGGAGTTGCAGATAGGGTGGTTCCTAACATTCCACCCAATTCTGTGACTGTATAAATAGTGCGCCATAGTACAGTAGGAAGTTCGACAGAAAGCCCAATAAATGTGAGTTCAGGATTACGGTGTTAGAGCAGTTGTAAGGCAGACAAATACACTACAACTCAATAAGTTATCTAAAGTAAAAGAAAACAAACCAGCTGTGAACGTGTACGTCATGGATAAAGCCACAGAGAGCAGAGGCCACGTAGTAGTCCATTTACTGCCCTACAACTGTGATCTAAATCCCATAGAACTGGTGTGGGCCGAATTAAAACATAGTTTCAGGGAGAACGACGTCAGTGGTGACATATCGAAGGGAACATTACAGTATCTTGTTAATTCTGCTTTCCTTTCAGTTACTGCACAGGGCTGGCAAGGTTACTGCAGAAAAGTACAGTAGCTGGAGCAAAAGTATTGGATACGAGATGGAATAATGGAAATGGCCATCGATGAAGTCATCATCAATATCACACGCTGAAGCGATAATGATGACGACGTTCAATAAACACATATGACAGTGACCTTAATGAGCGTCATTTTAACAATTCTTTCAGGCATATTAATTAAACATTGTAAACATTATTGCTGTGCTGTGTTTAATGGATGCAATGTGCAAACAGATTCAAAAAAATCAATTTTTGACTTTTGATTCGTAGTGTCGTTAAGTTATACATACATCCATCTACTTTCATTTTTCATTATTTTCGATAAATAAATAATATGTAAGTCGCATGTAAAACTCTTGAGCATGAATGTGTCAACAAATTAGGTGGAAGTTTCACTTACGAGAGCAATATTTCTGCAACTGCCGCTTCCGATTTCACGTTAAGCACAAAACGTGGGTAGCGCTGACAGTACTGCTCTAAACAGCCGATACTGCCTTCCCTCAGCGCTCCTCTCCCTTTGTTAGCTGAAATGAGGGGGTGCATCCGTTCCCGAAAGCCATCGCGCCAGCCGTCATCTTAACGTGAACAAACAATGTTCTACAGCACATGGTCAAAGTGTAAATATACACACTTCCTCCTGCTTTGGCGAATGGAGTAAATTGGTTGGTTCTTTTTGCACTCGATGTAGTCTACAGTGAGCCTTATTGTACTTGTGGAGGTATCATTAGTTTATGGGTGGATTCTTATAAAATCCCAGAAAAGGTTTTTCGCCGTTTTCTCTTACCAAAACCGAGCGAAGGTTTCCAGGATAGCTATGTGCAGCAAATAGTGGAAATTTTTGCGATAAATTTCTAAGATCCCAATCTTAAACAACCTTGAAAATTTTATTGATAACTTTATCCGTTTTCGAAATACAGACGTTCATGTTTTGCCACCTGCCTCCTTAAAATTGATTTTTTCACTTCAGACTAATTATCATTAACATATGTGAGTGTAATCTGCTTGTTCATAAAAGAGAAAGATTGGCCCTCAGTTTTAAATAATATAACACCAGGTCTAATTTTGTGCTTAGTTTTATGTATGTAATTGATTTTCTAATTTATTTTGACTATGCTTAGTTAGTATCTTTCATTATAGGGTGAAATTAGTAATTGTTTCGTAACTTGAATTCTATTGTTGACTTGTAAATAAATATAAATTGTGCACTAATTATAAACATTTAGGAGACGAAACAATAGCATTTCTTAAGTATTTATTTGGCTCAATTCGAAAACATGCTAGCAAAGCCAGCCCTTAATTAATTCAAAGGTAATTAACAGTTTTGTCAAAAGTATTGTTTGCATAACGATATCTGTTAATTTCATCATTTAAATAAATAATTCGGCCTAACTCTTGTAGTAGTAGAAGACACTGTTAAAAAGACGCAAATTTTCGACGTATTCAGTTAATTTAATGAGTTATGTTTTAATTGTAATTTCTGTAAATTAAACATCAAACTATTTGTAGTTTCAATGCCTATTATTGTGCTGATATATTAGGGCCAAATTTTAGGTCCCATGTCCATGCTGAGTTTCACACAAGAAACCTGTGTTGGTTAGAACAACAACAATGCATCAACTTAAGCGTGAAATAAGTGTTACTCCAATAGGCCATGTGTTAAAGCAATGACAGTGTCTGTTCAATTTATCTGAAAGACTATGAAATGTGTGCTTAGGTTTTTACTGCTCGTAGATGTACAACAGTGAACTGTTGTAGCAGTATGTGGATATTCGCCTGCAACCTATTAATGAGGCTTATCGAAAGTCAAACAATAGTGCACTGACCTTATAACAGCGTATTATTGGGGGGGGGGGGGGGTTGCGAACAGTGAAAGTATAGAACTGTGAGATACATCTGCGTATCTGTCGGCTACATCATTTACGTAGTCAGTGTTGAAGTTCCAAACTCAATTTTTCAGCCAGTGTAGCAACACAGTACGTCAACACCGAGGACGACAAACAAAGAAATAAAGCAGGTGAACGTCACATATGGTGCCACGGGTGACTACTATTTTATGTGGACACAATAAACTAGGACTCACAACTTTAACAGTGAACTCGAGTGGTTTACAGTGATTTAAATGGAGGAGATGCAACAGCCAATCATTGTGAGGGTCACATGGCCACAGTATGACAGCAACAAATCAGCGAGTGAGTTCTGTGGAAGCAGTGATTGAGTACAGGAGAAGTCAATCAGCACGCAGGTGGACACAGCTGACTGGGATAAACAAGTCACCTCGCTGAGAGTATTACAACTTGCAGCAGCTGTGCAGTCGACAAGTTGAGATGACAACTGCAGCAGTAGCAGCAGCAAATGAGTGATTGAAAACAAGGTAATTCACAGCAATAGCCGCTTTATATTAGTTGATACATAATCTGTGGCCTTAACAAACAAGGCTGTGTGATGAGAGACAGGCGACAACAGGAGACTGGTTCTGTAGACCATGGTGATTAGAAATCAGACATGAATGTAGCTTTAAATGATGGGGACAGAAGTCTTATTGTAGAGGAAATGATTAAAGCATCATCTACATTGTGTGGTGATGTGAGCGAAATGGACGAAAACAGTACTAAAGTGGGTAAGATCGTTAAGGTTAAGGAGGAGCCACCTAGAAGCGAAAGTCAATAAAGGCAAAAGTTTATGGCAGACAAAAAATTGGAAGCGATGTTAAGGCAAATTATGAGTAGTTTGAGTTGTTTGAGGAGTATGTGTACGAAAGAAGACATTAACAGGGTGAAAAATAGTATAAAAGAAGACATTAATAGGGTGGAAATTAGTATGAAAGAAGAAATTAATAGAGATTAATAGAGACTTTAATAGATAGCATTTGAACTGACGTGGTTAGCTTAAAGGATGAACTGAAGAAAGAAATTAAAAAGGAGATTGAGGTAGTCATCTCTAATATTTCAGAATGAAACAAGAAGATTGAGGCAGTTGTGAAAGATTGTGATCAAAAGACAAACAAAGTAGAGTAGAATACTAATGAGAAATTAACATTAATGAGTAGTAAATGTGTAGAAGAGAGAAAGAAGCTTTGTGATGAATATAGTAGGAGGGTGGAGGCTTCTGAGAAATTTTGTGCTGAAAGTAGAGTTAAACTTGAGAACCAAATCTGTCAGATTAAAAATGATTTTGAAATGGAGGTACAAACCAAGTGTGTAGTAGTGGTTGAGGAAAACCTGGTAAAGTGAATTAAAATGTAGATTCAAAATTGACTGAAATGAAAAAAAAGTTGGAAGAGGTAAAAATCTAAAGCACAGAGGAAGTGAAAGTTGGTCTGATTCTGACAGCAGTTGTAATGATGATAACAGTGAGAATCCAGAAGTGAAGAGGGCAAGGAATCTGAATTTATAATTGATATTGATGTCAATGTGTTAAGTAAAGAAAGAATAATGGAGGATAATATGAGGTGTAATGAAGAATTAGAGTTTGAGAGTGGCAATGAGGAGGAGGACCATGCTATCTGTCATTTGACTGTGTCTGATAATCGTTTTAGTAAGCAGGATGATAGTTTTCCAGGGAAAGGATTAATGAGGATATGTTGTATGAAGAAGATCATATGGTAAGTAGAAAAGGAAGTATGACACCCTATAAGAACAGCAAGTGTACAGGGTATACATATTAACTGTTTACTGGACAGCGGTAGTGATTTGAATGATATTTCACAGGCATTTTTTTGAATCTATTAAGAAGACAGAGGGTATATTAGTGACGCATGTTTCTGGAATAAAAATCGTTGGTGTTATAGATAAGCTATCAAAGAGTGTGAAACAATAGGTACTATTAAGTGTGAAATTGGCAGGACAGCTTGGTGATTCAAAATCTCAGCATCGATGTAATATTTGGGACTAATTTATTGTGCAATCCAAGTAAGGGGTTCAACATTCTGTGTTGGATTCATTAGTTGGCGATAATGCTTACCCCCCCCCCCCCCCCCCCCCTCGCTGTCGGTCTCATTTTTCACGTTTCCAGAGGCAGTCAAACACTTCTACTATCCCATTTGTATTTCATAAGTGAATCAGAAACACTCTATCTTCGACTTTCATGTGATTTTGTGCAGTAGGACATATATGTATAGAAATATTTTAGAAAAAGGTTTCTCCAGTGTGTCTATGTATATATCATGTTGTGTTAGTTATAAGTAATGGAATCACAAGAGAATGGAAGAATGAAATGATGAAAGAAAATTGGTACCATGGTTGAAGAATTTTTGTCAAACAGGTAAGGTAAACAGACAATGAAAAGTGTCAGCATTATGTGGAGGAGAAGGTGCAGGTTATCTAAAAACTATAATTAACATCTTAAGTAATCAGCTCATGTGTGAAACAAATATAATTTGGTGCAGCAGCAGAGGCAAAATGCAGTGAAAACCATCTTGAATAATAGGTCTTGATATTAATTGTGGTATAATAGAAGTATCTGTGTTCAGTGCAATCAGTATATGGAGATTACTATCTATCTACATCATGGTACAGCCTTTTCTAAAATAAAGGAATTACAACTTTAAATATAGCTGTCTGGAGTAATATGCATGATTTGTATGTATATCGCCCTTCAGGCTGTAATATTAAACAATTTGATGGAATACAGTGAAATAACAATTTTTCTAAGTGATGATTTTGTCTGATCGGTAATGAGGGTTAAGTTTCCCTTAGCATAAGGATCTGTTACTGTGGAGTGTTTTTCGGTAGAATCAGTTTTACATTAGATAAGCAGGGCAGGTGTTTATTTATTACATAATGAAGCAATAATGAAATAATAAAATAATGAATAATGTTAGGGTCTTGATGGTTAGGGAGCCTGTCTCTGCAGTAGGGATATTTTTTGAGAAGTTAAGTAGTTAATGAGGTAAGAAAGGTAAGTAAAATAATGGAGCTCACAGACATGATTAATAAAAAAAGATGATTTTATACAAACAAATGTGGTGTAACTATATTGATGATCTTTTATTGGACTAGGCAAAATTGGGTACTGTGTATATTGTGCGTCCATGATACTGCAACTGGCAATGAGAGCTTACGATAAAGGGCAATATTTTAGTGAGGTATAAGTCATATAATGCTGCATTATTGGATCTATAGGTTATCTGAAAACTTCTATTTGCGTTCTGAGGAGTTATGAGCTTGAGGAGGTAGTACTGGAACAAACAAAAGTAATTTTGCTGATTACCTGATAATTGCGGTGCTAGACCAATGTGAGTATTTCAGACATATTAACTATTTGGTAATATTTTGTGATTTTGTGAGGATTTAATTTTCTGCTGGAATGAGAGTAGCGCTCAGAGTTGAGTAGAAAAGCAGGCGTACGTCACAAAGAGATCTGAAAACCCCATGCCATATTATTGAAGCGCAAGCAAAATTTCGTGCACATAAACTCCAGTGTGATGTGTAAAAATTAGTTTTTCGTTATTTCAGTTTCTCTTAAGTAAACTATCAAATGTTTAATGACCCTTAAAATTCTTTTCATTAGTGATATGCCCTGCCGTTGCAGGGGAAAGAAAGGAACCAGTGGAAAAATGCTTCTATCGAAGTACTAAATAAGGCAAATATACTCCTGTTTAAAATACTGTTGACTGAAAAGTGGGGTACCAGCTATCTCATTCTATCTTCCTCAGCATCTTTAAAAAACTTTTGTATGCTGAGAGAGAGGACAGTGGTAATGGGAAAGAGATGGAAAAGTAATAAGTACTGGATGATAGTAGATAATGGTTGTGGTATAGAAAGAGCGAGGAAGACAGCGGCAGTGTGTGTGGGACACAGAGAGGAACGAAGTGGCAGTGAATTGACAGTGAATTGACTGTGGCAGAATAGTTCTACAAAAAGTGTGAAGGAGATAATGCCAGTGTGATAGGAATAAAGAGACTGGAGAAAGTGGAAGTAGGTGAGAGCCAGTGATAATGAGAGTTACTCAATGACAATGAGGAAGACAGAGGAGGTGACAGTGAGAAGAGTCAGAAGTAGTGGGAAGGTATGGATGAAATAGTAGTAGTAAGGGTGAGCAAGGTAGAGACAGTGACACTGAGAGAAGACAGTAGTAGTAGTACAGAATGTAGGAGACTGTGTCTGTGAGACTGGAGACAGTGACAGTTCAAGAGACACAAAGCGATAGTATAATGAGACGGACTGTGTGAGTGAGTAAGAATGGGCAGGTGAGGGGAGCAAATGGGTCTGAGCAACTAGCAGAGAAGGGTTATGGGTGTGAACAAGTTACATATAGGGTAGCTTGTGAGAGTGAGAGGTTAAAGAGAGCATGAATATGTTTGCATGCCCAGATTTTTGGGAAAATCTTTAAAGAGACTGAGGAATGTAGAATGAGCCAGCTGGTCTCCCACGTTTCAACCAATATTTTAAACAGGAGCATATTCGCATTTGTCTCTGGTACTCCTGTGTGTAGCATTTTGCATAAAATGAGTGACTGACGTAAAAGGTGTATTTATCTGCTTTTTCCACTGTGGTCTTCATGTTTCATTATTAATTGACAACTGAGTAGAAATAAACATATTTTGTGAAACGTTATAAAACAGTAAAAATATATTATTTTGTGATCTGCTTTTAATCAATAACTTTAAGTTTTCAACAGATCGGTAATCTTCTCAGTGATAGAAACTACACTGCTTTAACCAGGTTTGTATGAACTTCTATTTCACCTGTTTTTCATTTTATTTTTGAAATATTTCCTGCAAAAAGATCTCTGTAGAGTTTGATGATATTTTTTATAAGGAGAAGACTGAAATAGTATTGCTGTAATGAGGAATTAATTTACAAATCATAAAGTAGCTGATGTAAACTGACATTCCGAATATACTGTTACATGTAAACATAACCAGCCACTTAATTTTAGGTGACTGAAGTTTTGCTTTCACTTTAAATGTTTTTAGTAGGTTACATTCTTATCTGTCTTCTGATGCAAATTTTGCAATTGACTAACTTCCCAATTGACTAGGGACTTCAGATTTTCAACATAGCTCGGAACTGGATAACAGCACATTAACGCGGTCCTTGTCTGTTGTGTGATAGAGGGTCCTGTGCATAGCACAGCCATTTCCTCCTTTTTCCTGTTCCAGTCACAAAAGTTCTGGGGAAAAACAATTGATGATAAGCCTCATTGTGAGCTCAAATTTCTCTGATTTTTTCCTTCACTGTCTTTTCTGGAGATATACGTAGGTGGAAACAAAATATTGGTTGACTCAGGTGAAGAGAAACTGAAATAAACCTGAAATTTACCATGTGTCTATGTTGTACTTTCATCACAATGTTTGAAATATCTTGAAAAATTTCACATACACAAGACTAAGAAGTAGAAAATAATCAGTTAAATAAAAATCAGTTTTAAATATGCTGTGTTTTTAAATTAGATTGAGAAGTGTAAAATAATTCCTCCTAAAGCAGTACAGATTTTTAACCCCATACAGATGTCCTGAAAGTGTGTGAATCTGAATTTTTAATAGCCATGAAAATACTTGTAAGACTTAAAATGAAAATCGTGGCCTCATACAACACACAGTTATGTATGAGTAGTTCACTTCCTTACTATTATCTGTTGTGTGGACCCCATATTTTTTATTTTAATTCTTACAAATATTTTCATAACTGTTACAAATTCAGAATCATAGATTTTCAGGACTATGTGTATGTCACAATGATAAATTATTTTACAGTTTTTACTCTGATTTAAAATGTGCTGTATTAACAACTGATTTCTATTTAAATTATTTCTGGTTTTGTTATACATTATAAATGAAAGTAATTTTAATAACAATGAAAACGTTTTGATGAATATGATACCTGGGATGAATGATGTAACTTGTGAATTTTTCACAGAAAATTGAGTACTATTCCTCACAGAATGAAACACTATGCTCAGATTTCTGCATCAGGAGAGGCAATACATGGAAAATATATTCATTCATTCATTCGCATATCATGTTTTGTAAATCCCATCATGGAGAAAGGAGAACAACTAGCATGAATATCAAGAGCTTTGATGGAAACCCAGTTCTAAGCAGAGAAGGGAAAGCAGAAAGGTGGAAGGAATATATAGAGGGGCTACACAAGGGCGATGTACCTGTGGACAATATTATGGAAATGGAAGAGGATGTAGATGAAGATGAAATGGGAGATATGATACTGCGTGAAGAGTTTGACAGAGCACTGAAAGACCTGAGTCGAAACAAGGCCCCCGGAGTAGACAACATTCCATTAGAACTACTGACAGCCTTGGGAGAGCCAGTCCTGACAAAACTCTACCATCTGGTGAGCAAGATGTATGAGACAGGCGAAATACCCTCAGACTTCAAGAAGAATATAATAATCCCACTCCCAAAGAAAGCAGGTGTTGACAGATGTGAAAATTACCGAACTATCAGTTTAATAAGTCACAGCTGCAAAATACTAACGCAAATTCTTTACAGACGAATGGAAAAACTGGTAGAAGCCGACCTCGGGGAAGATCAGTTTGGATTCCATAGAAATGTTGGAACATGTGAGGCAATACTGACCTTACAACTTATCTTAGAAGAAAGATTAAGGAAAGGCAAACCTACGTTTCTAGCATTTGTAGACTTAGAGAAAGCTTTTGACAATATTGATTGGAATACTCTCTTTCAAATTCTGAAGGTGGCAGGAGTAAAATACAGGGAGCGAAATGCTGTTTACAATTTGTACAGAAAGCAGATGGCAGTTATAAGAGTTGAGGGGTATGAAAGGGAAGCAGTGGTTGGGAAGAGAGTGAGGAAGGGTTGTAGCCTATCCCTGATGTTATTCAATCTGTATATTGAGCAAGCAATAAAGGAAACAAAATAAAAGTTCTGAGAAGGTATTAAAATCCATGGAGAAGAAATAAAAACTTTGAGGTTCGCCGATGACATTGTAATTCTGTCAGAGACAGCAAAGGACTTGGAAGAGCAGTTGAACGGAATGGACAGTGTCTTGAAAGCAGGCTATAAGATGAACATCAACAAAAGCAAAACGAGGATAATGGAATGTAGTCGAATTAAGTTGGGTGATGCTGAGGGAATTAGATTAGAAAATGAAACACTTAAAGTAGTAAAGGAGTTTTGCTATTTGGGGAGCAAAATAACTGATGATGGTCGAAGTAGAGAGGATATAAAATGTAGACTGGCATTGGCAAGGAAAGCGTTTCTGAAGAAGAAAAGTTTGTTAACATCGAGTATAGATTTAAATGTCAGGAAGTCGTTTCTGAAAGTATTTGTATGGAGTGTAGCCATGTCTGGAAGTGAAACATGGACGATAAATAGCTTAGACAAGAAGAGAATAGACGCTTTCGAAATGTGGTGCTACAGAAGAATGCTGAAGATTAGATGGGTAGATCAGATAACTAATGAGGCGGTACTGAATAGAATTGGGGAGAAGAGGAGCTTGTGGCACAACTTGACCAGAAGAAGGGATCGGTTGGTAGGACATTTTCTGAGACATCGAGGAATCACCAATTTAATACTGGAGGGCAGCGTGGAGGGTAAAAATCGTAGGAGGAGACCAAGAGATGAATACACTAAGCAGATTCAGAAGGATGTAGGCTGCAGTAGGTACTGGGGGATGAAGGAGCTTGCACAGGATAGAGTAACATGGAGAGCTGCATCAAACCAGTCTCAGGACTGAAGACCACAACAACAACAGAATCATGGACACTGTAACTTCACGTGAGATAGGTAGAAATGGTGAAAAATAAATTGCCATTCAGCGTCAATTTGTTGCTACATAATCAACAGGGGGTGAGTACATAACTTCAGATATAAATATGAAACACTTCATCAAAAGGGATTTGGTCATACACTGATTCAAGCAAATTTATTCGAGTGGAGCCCTCACGTAGTTTGTTGTTGAACACAGTATTGTTTCAATTAAGCATTCACAGGTAGTAACAAATTTGAATAAAAAGACAAAACAGAGCAGCAAAATCATAAAACTGCTGGAAATATTAAAGTTCAATGGCTGCAAACAAGTCTTTATGCAGTAACAAATTCACTATGGTTGAAATAGTCAGTGACTGTTAATCCGACTATGAGATTATGCCCACAAGCACTTACGAGTTCAAAATTATTTTTAAGTGCCAAATTGATACCACTGAAACATTTCTAAGTTCAAATAACATGTAAGTCCAAGTGGCTCTCTAGCCACTCAGAATCTTGCGAAAACCAACCCCACGACCTAAAAATTAAGACGATAGACGATGATCTCTGCTCAACCTGCCTGTTTAAGAACTTGGTTATGTGACCCACCGTCTTACTCAATAAACCAACTTACATCTTGACCAATTAGACATGTTATTACATTTATACATTTTAAATATATAAAACAAATACTTAATATAGAAGATATATTCGTCATATGAGAATTCCACAAATGCATTGATATTTAAAAATGTGCATGTGTTTCTTTTTCAGTCATAGTGACACTGTATTTTACAGCTTGAGTAGTTTTGATGTCTCTGTAGGATTCTGTAATGACTGACATTGCAGTCTCATGCAACAGCTAATCTCTTCCGATCAGAACCTTCCAAAATTATTTTCTGCTTCCTGTTAGCAAGATAGGATTTCAGGATGGCACCTAATGGCTCCTAATGCCACACACACACACACACACAAACACACACACACACACACACACACACACACACACACACACACACACACACACAAAAAATCGAAGACTTTAGTGAAATCAAAAGGGATACCCACTGGTAAACTGTTCTTGTTTGGAGACTCTAAGATGTTTTCCACAAATGTGAAGAATACCTGTTCACTTGATATATTCATCTGAAATCTAAATTGCCTATTATTTAAAATATTGAAGTGTTCAAGGTGTTTCACAATCTTAACATGCAACAACATTTTTAATACTTATAAAAACAATGTAAGAGGTTAAATCGGTTTTGTAATTACTCATGTTTGTGACATAGGTGTGCAGTTTCTGGAAGAAGTGCTCCACATCTGCTATTATAATCAAAATAAGTCTAAGCCATCCATTCACCTTCTTTATTACTGGTGACATGTGTTCATTCCTTTCTTATTGCTTGGTGGTATTACCTCTAATATTTGAACATTTCAACAAATGTGAGACATTAACTACTAAGCTTGTTATTGGTTTCTATTCGAATTGTTCTCATAGTTATTTTGCATTTTTTCAAATTAGTGATAACCGTCATTCGATACACGATCTGTGAAACTAATTAAGATAAGTGAGAAGAGTTGTTCACTTCCTTGGACATGCCTGATGTTTTGTTGGTTTAATTTGTTTTTCTGAGGCATTATCTGTCCTGCATCATATGCTGGGATCTGTCAGACGAAAATTCGTCAAGCCAGTCACAGATTTGTGGGGAAACTCCAAATGGTGAAATATTGGTTATCATGATAACATTAAAAACCTTTTGGAAATACAGTAAGCTGAAATCTACCTGCTTGCCAGCATCTGTTATGTGCAAGGCACATGTGAAAAAAAACTGAAGTTATTTTCACTTGAGTTTGCTCTCTGATAGATGATTATTTTTCTCATGGAATGTCATAATGATTTCTAATTCTTTTAGCAGTATTAATGGTGCTAATTTCAATATAACTCATTAGAGTGTTTGTTTTCCTGTCGAAGTGTGTAGTAGTAACATAGCATCTAGAAGAAGTAGTGCAGGCACTCGACAAGTTCCCGCGGCTCTACCGTCGCTTAGCGCTGGGCGAGAAAAGTTTCAATGTGTGTACAACGATGAAGTGCCAAAGAAACTGGTATAGGCATGCATACTCAAACACAGAGATATGTAAACAGGCAGAATACGGCGCTGCGCTCGGTGACAAGTGTTTGGCGCAGTTGTTAGATCGGTTATTGCTGCTTCAGTGGCAGGTTATCAAGATTTAAGTAAGTTTGAAGGTTGTGTTATAGTCGGCGCACAAGCGGTGTGGCACAGCATCTCTGAGGTAGCGATGAAGCGGGAATGTTCCCTTATGACCATTCACGATTGTGCCATGAATATCAGGAATCCGCTAAAACATCAAATCTCTGACATCGGTGCGACTGGAAAAAGATTCTGCAAGAACGGGACCAACGACGACTGAAGAGAATCGTTCAGCGTGACAGAAGTGCAACCCTTCCGCAAATTTCTGCAGATTTCAGTGCTGGGTCATCAACGAGTGACAGCGTAGGAACCATTCAACGAAACATCACTGATATGGGCTTTTGGAGCCAAA
Organism: Schistocerca piceifrons; assembly: GCF_021461385.2. Lineage (NCBI taxonomy): Eukaryota > Metazoa > Arthropoda > Insecta > Orthoptera > Acrididae > Schistocerca > Schistocerca piceifrons. The sequence goes on along the minus strand of NC_060139.1, from coordinate 717,042,538 downwards.
GGCCCAATCATGTACCCTTGATGACTGCTAGACAAAAGTTTTACACCTCGTCTGGGACCTTCAGCACTGACACTGGACTGTTGATGACTGGAAACATGTTGCCTGGTCGGGCGAGTCTCGTTTCAGATTGTATCGAGTGGATGGACGTGTACGGGTATGGAGGCAGCCTCATCAATCCATGGACACTGCACGTCAGCAGGGGGCGGTGACCCCTGATTCATCTAGATGCGAATCTGACAGGTGACGCATACTTAAACACCTTGTGTGATCAGCTGCATCCATTCATGTCGGTTGTGCATTCTGACGAACTTGGGCAATTCCAGCAGGACAACGCGACACCACACACGGTCAGAATTGCTACAGAGTGGCTTCACGAACACTCCTTTGAGTTTAAACACCCCGTACATGAACATTATTGAACGTATCTTGGATGCCTTGCAACGTGCTTTTCAGAAGATGTCTCCACGCTTTCGTAGTCCTACGGATTCACGGAGAACCCTGAAGGATTCATGGTGCCAATTACATCTAGCACTACTTCAGACATTAGTCGAGTCCATGCCACGTCGTGCTGCGGCACTTCTGCGTGCTCAGGGGGCCCTACACGATATTAGGCAGGTGTACCAGTTTCTTTGGATCCTCAGTGTAGTTAGATCTTACACAATTTTAAAACGCTTTATTTGACAAGATTAAGACAAGATAAGTGAGCTATGCCATCTGCATTGAAATATAAAACACTGACGTCCTTTAAGGCGATTATGAAACGTTGGGTCATGTATGATAAGCAAATACAGTATACAGATGAAGATCGAAATACAGCTGAACATGCGAAAAAATCATTTATAGAGGGACATCCCTATCAATGACACAGAGTAAAACACAGTAGATAAAAGATAATATAAGCTCACTCATATAATTTGTACCTGTTAGTTGTCGAAAACTTTGGAAAGCTTGCATGATGACTTCACGGTCTTTCTGACATGAGTTCTTTGCTGATTTCTTTCGTGCAGCATTTCAAGAAATGGAAAATTAAATTGCCGGCAAGTTCAAGTTTATGTTTCAACAACATCCTAAATTACATGATCCTAAAACAAATTCATCAGTGCTGTCTAAACACTCATGAAACATATCACACCATAGGTTTGAGATGGAAGACAATTTTTTTTTTCAAGAATGTTGAAAATGCTTTTGGACAAGTAGGTCAAATAAGAAGGTCCATTTATTGAGCCGAAGCCTTTCATGGCGGTGAAGGTTGCAGTTTTTGTCAGACGGCTCAAATGGTTCAAATGGCTCTAAGCGCTATGGGACTTAACAACTGAGGTCATCAGTCCCCTAGACTTAGAACTGTTTAAACCTAACTAACCTAAGGACATCACACGCCTCCATGCCCGAGGCGGGATTTGAACCTGCGACCGCAGCAGCAGTGTGATTCCTGACTAAAGCGCCTAGAACCGCTCGGCCACAATGGCCGGCTGTCAGACGGCGTTTCGTTTACTGGAGGTTGAGCACACTTCACACTGCTTGTCTTTTTATTAAGCTTTTTGACAATGTAAACTGCTATGTGATAAACTGAACATTGTTTTGGAATTTTGTCTTTACACAGAATAAAAAGATCATTCCCCAGTCCGATATTGCCATTATGTCCTTTTGTCCTCAGTAGATAAGTTAATGCATTTGTTTCGTACCTCCATTTTTTTAGCACATAAGCGCATATGAATTCGGTTCCCAGTTCACAGACGTAGATATAGCCATCTTAATGGGGACATACACACACTTTAACATATGCATTTGCAGAAAATCTACATTTGATGTATGGTTGACACAAGCTATAGACCTCAAAATTCCAAAATGACGTTCCAGAGGGTCTTGGTCGAATTTTCCTGTCATTACGTACTTAAGACCTTTGGACCATAAATACTGAGAAACTTCCAATTACTGTTTAGCGTGACAGAGATTCCATTGTTCTGTTTGAGAAAATATGTTGTTTTCTGAGCAAACAGTTTCGTAAAAATCAGTTAATATTTTGTACGAAGGGGAATCTTTGTAGAGTAAATTATTTGGTATTTTAGAGTTGAGCGCATCTGATACATTATGGTATTCCTATCTCTCGTGAATAATGGCGTATTTTCAGTGCTGCTAAAATTCTGGAAATTAGTTTTGCGGAAAAAGTCTACAAACACACACGACAGTGTTACTCCACTGTTACTTTTTGATAAAAAATACTTTAGTATCACGAAACACAACTAAACACAAGTGTGTCTTACGACCTGCACTGTTAGAAATGTACTTCAGGCAGCCATAAGCGACTACTGCTCTGTCTGTTGGTGGGTGCGGCAACTACCATTATAAAAGATATCACGAAAACAGAAGTAACGGCTCTTCTCCTTCTAAGCGCTATGGCAGTAAGTTCCCATATATTAATAGATTTTCAGATGTAGCACTTTGTCAGGACGAAAAATCACTAGAATCTTCCAAAAGATTTTTCAACAAGCTGTGATACGAAATTGTTGTAGATTTAATGCATAGCACTTCTTACAGTGCCATGAGTTACTATTAATCTTTATCTGCTATTTTCCATATATTCTTTACAGTGAGAGTTTCCACTACATTCTCTGAATGCCAGGTACCATTAGACTGAGGTAAGCCTTTGTTGTCTTCTACACTCCTGGAAATTGAAATAAGAACACCGTGAATTCATTGTCCCAGGAAGGGGAAACTTTATTGACACATTCCTGGGGTCAGATACATCACATGATCATACTGACAGAACCACAGGCACATAGACACGGGCAACAGAGCACGCACAATGTCGGCACTAGTACAGTGTATATCCACCTTTCGCAGCAATGCAGGCTGCTATTCTCCCATGGAGACGATCGTAGAGATGCTGGATGTAGTCCTGTGGAACGGCTTGCCATGCCATTTCCACCTGGCGCCTCAGTTGGACCAGCGTTTGTGCTGGACGTGCAGACCGCGTGAGACGACGCTTCATCCAGGCCCAAACATGCTCAATGGGGGACAGATCCGGAGATCTTGCTGGCCAGGGTAGCTGACTTACACCTTCTAGAGCACGTTGGGTGGCACGGGATACATGCGGACGTGCATTGTCCTGTTGGAACAGCAAGTTCCCTTGCCGGTCTAGGAATGGTAGAACGATGGGTTCGATGACGGTTTGGATGTACCGTGCACTATTCAGTGTCCCCTCGACGATCACCAGTGGTGTACGGCCAGTGTAGGAGATCGCTCCCCACACCATGATGCCGGGTGTTGGCCCTGTGTGCCTCGGTCGTATGCAGTCCTGATTGTGTCGCTCACCTGCACGGCGCCAAACACGCATACGACCATCATTGGCACCAAGGCAGAAGCGACTCTCATCGCTGAAGACGACACGTCTCCATTCGTCCCTCCATTCACGCCTGTCGCGACACCACTGGAGGCGGGCTGCACGATGTTGGGGCGTGAGCGGAAGACGGCCTAACGGTGTGCGGGACCATAGCCCAGCTTCATGGAGACGGTTGCGAATGGTCCTCGCCGATACCCCAGGAGCAACAGTGTCCCTAATTTGCTGGGAAGTGGCGGTGCGGTCCCCTACGGCACTGCGTAGGATCCTACGGTCTTGGCGTGCATCCGTGCGTCGCTGCGGTCCGGTCCCAGGTCGACGGGCACGTGCACCTTCCGCCGACCACTGGCGACAACATCGATGTACTGTGGAGACCTCACGCCCCACGTGTTGAGCAATTCGGCGGTACGTCCACCCGGCCTCCCGCATGCCCACTATACGCCCTCGCTCAAAGTCCGTCAACTGCACATACGGTTCACGTCCACGCTGTCGCGGCATGCTACCAGTGTTAAGGGGATACGGAATCACCTATCCCCGCAATGTTAATATATGCCTACTATAGGGAACATTTTCTCACAAACTACTGGAGACAGAGAGGTAAAAATTTTACTGTATGTGCATTCATATGTTACAACAATACTGAAACAACAGTTTATTGTCAAAGTATTTTCTTACAGAGATATTGTACATTTATTTTTAAGTAAATTTTTTCCATCGCTTTTTACTAGACTATCACCCCTAAGTCTTTTGTAAATCAAGTAATCAAAAAATCGTTGTTTCAGTATGTAATAGGGACCTATGTCACTACGTCATAAAAATTTCAGACTTCTAGGTTGACCAGTACCTGAGATAATGTTCCTAGATGAAGTAAAAAGTAAACTTACGGGAAACGGAGAAAGAAGATTAAAACATTCCTGATCCGTAGCTAATACCCCCTTCACAGTCTTCATAATCATCTTCAAGTCTTCTTTTGGCACCCCTCTGCACCTGTCTTGCTTTTTTCACTAATGTCTTGATTATATTATCAGCATGCCTTAGTCTGTGCTGACCTAAAAAGAACATAGCACGTACCGTACGGGAACCAACACACATACCCAACTTTTGAAGGACCAGGCATTTAGTTATATTTCCAAGATTGAAGGTTGCCACAGCATCATACACACCAAAATGTAGTGTATTAATTCCGACAAACACTGTTTTTGGGAGACGATGCCATATCACACTATTCAAGCACTCGTTGGGGTTCTGCGTTTTTCCGTGAAGACATTTCATCAGAAGACTTCTGTCAGCCAGATCTCTGAAAATGGGCTTTATTTCTGCCATGATGGCTGATGGTAGACTGTGGTGGTGAATGTATTTCTCTCCTGTTGTTAGTCCCCTATTGTATTTACACCAGCTGTTTTCACCTTTGGGGCACAAACCATGTTGTGGATGCTCATCCGTGGATGCGGTGTGGAAATATAAAGCCCATATAGCTCTCCTCATTTCTTCAAGATTGCCTGTATTTTGCCTGATTGCAAGGCCATAGCAGTTCTGAATGTGGTCTATTATGGAATCAGTCAATCTTCCTCTGCCATCCAAGGTTTTCCCATCATCTAGTTTTTTCCCTTTCATAACTGATTTTAACCTTCTCAGCCTGGCACCCATTCTCTTCTGCACATGTCCTATACATTCAAGTTTGCTTATATTTACACTGTTCCCATATGGTTTGCTTTCCAAAACTTCTTTGAATGCTTTAGAGTCACCATCTCCCAGATATTTGACATAGCGAACATTATACCACTGTGAAGAGCGATGAAAAATTTTCTTCACCCCAGCAACCTCCATGCCACCACTACTACCATAATAATTAGCAATACAGTCATCACTGTGTTCATTTTTCAGCCTGCCTGTGCACCTACAGTATTTAGACATTATTGCAACATCAATAACCTTGCCAGTATCAACACTAGTTGCTGTTACAACACCATTGTTGGAGGTGTGGCCCCTTTTCTGCCACGTGCCATCAAACGCCACTGTGAGGTCACGACTGCCGTCATTTTCTTCCACTGCTTCTTCCACAGCAACCTGCATTGACTTCTGTGCTACATCTTCAACTGCAGATCCTAGTACATAATTGTAAGCTTCAAACTTTGAAGGTGCACTTGGAAGATTTAGAACACCACATAGCATATCACCAGCTGCTTTGCCCTTACCAATTGCTCGCAATCCATAAACTAACCTAATATTTACACTATAAAGTTCAGTTTTCTTGTATCCATTATTTACAGTTACTGAAACCGAACTTGGAAACTTACAGCTGTATTTACAAACACTGCATATTAAATTAAACTGGGCAGCCAGGCCAACATGGGATTCTACTTTCAGAGAAACGTTTCCATGACATTTTTTGCAGCACAAACTGTTTTCAAGAGCTTCACACAATATATTCGTATCAATGAGTTCAAAAACTTCATTCCCTCTATCAAGTAAATTATATTTCTCTTCCAAATCTCTTAGTTTTTTATGAGAAGCACTGTTTTCATTTGGTGTAAGTTCGTTCGGCAAATCAGTAATAAGTGGATTCACATTTTCCAACAGTGATGATGATGAACTGCTTTGCTTTGCTAATGAATCATTATTTCTTTTCTTTTGCCAGTTCACACGCTTTTTAAATACTTTTGCTTTAGCTCTAGGCATTTTCACTGCGAAAAATGAAGCACTAAATACGAAATAACTCAACAACAACTACTTTCTTATATCACACTGTTTACAAAACAGTCCCGCCACAAAGTCAAAGAGTAACTTGAGGAAACCAGAGAGAAACATTTTCGGGCAACTAGTGTATAAATAGTCGCTGGAAACCGGGATATTTGAATTCATGTCACTTTAAAAGGTACTGCCAAAAAGTTCATGGTCAGCCACGAGAGACGTGTATAACTAAAGCGCAATACCCGATCTCACAAATATATAAAAATAAAATAGTTATAATTGTAGTAGAGCTATGTATGATACGTCATTTTAAAGAGGAAACATGGCAGAATATAATACGCCAATAAAAAAAATTCGATTTTTTAACCCAAAATCCGATTCCGTATCCCCTTAAAGACTGCGATGGAGCTCCGTATGCCACGGCAAACTGGCTGACACTGACGGCGGCGGTGCACAAATGCTGCGCAGCTAGCGCCATTCGACGGCCAACACCGCGGTTCCTGGTGTGTCCGCTGTGCCGTGCATGTGATCATTGCTTGTACAGCCCTCTCGCAGTGTCCGGAGCAAGTATGGTGGGTCTGACACACCGGTGTCAATGTGTTCTTTTTTCCATTTCCAGGAGTGTATTTTATCTGGTACATATCTAAAAAAAGGTGAATGGACTCTTTATGTTCTTGGACGACACGTGGATACTGACAAGAAGGGAGGTTAGTGCTGCTGAGTGAATACGCATTTTAGTACCAAAGAAATTACTAATGTCCATTACTATTACCGGAAGTTTTGAGTCTTCTGTAATGACTGATACCTCAACAGTTAGTTGGAAGAACGTGGGAGGATACTAGAAAATTTGTTTGTGGTTAAGTGCTTGGGTAGAACTGAAATAATGCAAAACAACAAATGTGTTTGAGTATTTCATGGGGAGGGGGCAGGGGGATGACACAGTGTTTACCCTCCTCTAAAGTTGTTATTCAGGGAACCTGGCCAATTGTAACTGAGTATGAGTTTGGCTGGGGATTAGTCACTGCTGCTAGGCTTCAAGTATTATAAACACTGAAAATACTACAGTGACTACTGTTAGATGTGATAAAAGAACATTATGTCTCAGAGAGTCGGGATCATGGCTAAACTGCTCGGACCATGAGAATGGTACAAACACCTATTAAAAACAACCTCAGTGTCAAGGTGAGCTGTGCATCAATGGGTTGCATGATTGTTGTGGCGAACTGATCATTAATGAGCAACCTCTGCATTACATGTTGCAGTCTTGTTGCACCAGAATTGTCCTGAAAAGTCAGGTCTCTGTCTGGATTGAACAATATTTCTTTTGCTACTTACGGAATGTTGATTGTATACTCAAACCCTCCTCCTTTGAATCACAGTGAAATTAAATGTGCAGTGGATAGGTATCATCCCAGCAAGAGGGCTCAAGAGGGGAAATATTCTGATCAGTCGCCAAATAAAAGAGAAGCCTTAGAGTGAAGAAGTTCAGTAGAATGTCAACATCAGTCCATTTTTGGTATTGAGAAAAGAAAGGGTGATTTTGACAAAATTCATTCTCGTATGTTTAGGAAGAATCAGATGGTATAGTCAGTATCTTTAAAACTGTGGAAAAAACTGTGTAACTGTTCTCTTCTGATCGAGACTGTGACAACGTTACAAGGCGCTGAACTTGTAAGAGCAAACATGCTTCATGACTGCCCTGTTGTCTGTGAACAGTACAACATTTTTAACTTATATACATAGCAGTGCTGTTATAGGTAAAAAACACGATGATAAATGTTCATGTTGTAGCAGAGGAAAATAGTAGCATTAATGCCAACCCTTAAAATGCCCATACAGGATGTTTAAAAAATGGAGGGCGTAATTTCAGGTATGTATTCCCTATACATGGAAAATTAAAAAATATATATCTCTGCACTTGTCTGGAAATGCCTGGTTACCGACTTAACGGTGTTCAAAACAGCAATTTCCTTCAAATAGTTGATATTCCAGGAGATATTAACAGGGCAGTTACTTCCGTGGCAAAACGTATGTTTGGTGTTTTGTTTGGTGTTTTCCATGTACTTGAATCAGGAGGTGTCAGAAGTTTACTTTGTGTATGGCAAGATTGGGAACAGTGCTGCACTAGCTCACCATTTGCACCAGGAGAGGTGCTCGCAGTGAAACATTCCAGACTGGAAGACATTTGAACACATCCATCACCATCTGTGTTTTCATGAGACGTTTATATTTTCCGGTTTGGAGAGGGGATGACTGAGACCTGCAACTCCAGATGTAGAGGAGCATGTTCTAGATTGCGTGCAACAACTTCTTCTATCACCACACAAATATCTGAAGACTTGAAACAATAACAGTTGTATCGTTATAATTTACAGTGTGTAAATGCTTTGTCACCACCAGACTATCCTGCACAAGTTATGTTCTGCCAGTGGTTCTTGGAGCAGTGCGCTAAAAATCCGAACTTTCTTGCCATCTTCACATGAGATGGCTTCACAAACTTCCACAGTTAGCATGTATCGGCATATGAAAACCCACATGCAGTTGTTCCATCCTATTACCAAGTACAGTTATTCCTCAACAAGGGGGCTAGTATCATGGTGATTGGTGGTTGGAACTCTTGTACTTGTGAACAGACGTATAGGGCAGGTAATCACAATCTTCCTGGAAAGCGCAATATCTCATGTTTTTGAGTACACTCCCCTGATCTTTCGTCAACAAGCTCACTTCTTGCATGAAGACGCTCCTGCACACATCAATGGTACGGTTTGTGGATAAAATGTTCCCTGATCGATAAACAAGTAGAGGTGGCCCAAATACTTGACCTGCAAGCTCACCTGATTTGAATCATTGATTTCTGCTTGTAGCGCCATCTAAAATAATTGGTGTATTTGTCTACAATGTCTGATATGAAATCCATTCGGAAATGAATTATGGCAGGTTGGAAGGAAATATGCAGTATTCTTGGAATTTCGGAACGTGCTTGCAGGGCTGTGAGACATTGGTACGAGGCCTGTATTCATGCAGGAGGTGAACATTTTGAACATCTGCTGTGAAACTGCAGGAAGAAAATTGTTGTGGTTAATATCTTAGTATTTAAGGCCATAACTTGCAAACTGAACACTTCCAGACAAATCTGTTCCATACCACTTCATGTAACTGGTTTTGTTCTCATTCATTCGATGCATCTTATTTCAGTGAATTTAATTCAACTGGTAGTATGGCTGCATTATCAGCAAACATTCGGGAGGACGACGGTTCAATCCCGCGTCCGGCCATCCTGATTTAGGTTTTCCGTGATTTCCCTAAATCACTCCAGGCAAATGCCGGAAAGGTTCCTCTGAAAGGGCACGGCCGACTTCCTTCCCCATCCTTCCCTAATCCGATGAGACCGATGACCACGCTGTCTGGTCTCCTTCCCCAAAAACAACCAACAATCAGCAAACATTACAGATGTAGGTCGAAAGCTCATAGGTTTCCAGCCAAGGGGCTATGTTAAAATACTGTGTTGTTTCGATGAGCGTCACACTCATCATCTTCTGGTAAAATGTCCCCCCTCCCCCCCCCCCAATCTGGTTATTGGTGGCTGGGTTCTGTCCGGACAGGGGCTTTCAGAACACAAAGGTGCTAAGCTGAATAACAGGGTACTGGGACAAAATTGTAAAGTAATGCACTTAAATAAGGATTCCCAGGACCCTGGTCAACAGGGATGAAGGGTACAAACTGAGTGTGGCATAAGATACTGTGTTAGCGACAGTACAACAAGAAGGCGCTCCGTACTGTCCAGTGTGCAAGACACATCCGTAATTCCCAGACAGGGATGCAAAATGCGCACTTACTAGGCACACCACTGCAACTTCACACCACCTCCCCACTCTTGGGCCAGGTTCCATCCAGCCAACCATAGCCAGTATGTTGGCACTTTGACAGAAGATGATGAGTTTGAGACTCTTCAGTAGGCTGCAGTATTTTAACACTCCCCCATGGCTTGAAACAAGAGAGCTGTTCATGGATAGTATATGCTGAAAGAGTATACCTTCACACATTATAGATGTCCTTTAAAGTTATTTCGGTATAAATTAAATAACGTGAGAATTGACTTCTCGCCGGCCGCGGTGGTCTCGCGGTTCTAGGCGCGCAGTCCGGAACCGCGCGGCCGCTACGGTCGCAGGTTCGAATCCTGCCTCGGGCATGGATGTGTGTCCTTAGGTTAGTTAGGTTTAAGTAGTTCTAAGTTCTAGGGGACTGATGACCACAGCTGTTAAGTCCCACAGTGCTCAGAGCCATTTGAACCATTTTTGAATTGACTTCTCAAACAATAGACTGCATGGCATGCTACATCCTGTTGAGTAATTACAGTATTATAGTGTTGCAGAAAATGCAGTAAAACAGTTGCATAAATACAACTCTAATAGCTAAAATAAGGTATTTAAAGAAAATTGCTTAGATTAGCCATCAGTTATCATTCTGGAAACATCCCCCAGGCTGTGGCTAAGCCATGTCTCCGCAGTATCCTTTCTTTCAGGAGTGCTAGTTCTGCAAGGTTCGCAGGAGAGCTTCTGTAAAGTTTGGAAGGTAGGAGACGAGATACTGGCAGAAGTAAAGCTGTGAGTACCGGGCGTGAGTCGTGCTTCGGTAGCTCAGATGGTACAGCACTTGCCCGCGAAAGGCAAAGGTCCCGAGTTCGAGTCTCGGTGGGGCACACAGTTTTAATCTGCCAGGAAGTTTCATATCAGCGCACACTCCGCTGCAGAGTGAAAATCTCATTCTGGAAACATCCCCCAGGCTGTGGCTAAGCCATGTCTCCGCAGTATCCTTTCTTTCAGGAGTACTAGTTCTGCAAGGTTCGCAGGAGAGCTTCTGTAAAGTTTGGAAGGTAGGAGACGAGATACTGGCAGAAGTAAAGCTGTGAGTACCGGGCGTGAGTCGTGCTTCGGTAGCTTAGATGGTAGAGCACTTGCCCGCGAAAGGCAGAGGTCCCGAGTTCGAGTCTCGGTCGGGCACACAGTTGTAATCTGCCAGGAAGTTTCATATCAGCGCACACTCCGCTGCAGAGTGAAAATCTCATTCTAGAATGTCCTTTACCCTTAGTATCAATTATTAGGGCTTATCCTGTACCGATTATTTATGGAGTACTGCAAGAATATTGCCTAAGTTCCTCTGTGCATGCTGTAATTAGTCTAATCGTGTTTTCGTGATCGTTACGGGATCAATACGTAGGATGCTGCAGAACGTTCCTATATTCATCATTTGAAGTTAATTCTTGAGACTTTCTAAGTAGACTTTAATGACACAGTTTGTGTCTTTCTTCAAGCATTTACTAGTTCAGTTTTTCAGTATCTCTTACACTCTTCCATGGGTCAAATGGGTCAAAGGAACCTGTGATCATTTGTGCTGCCTATCTTTGTACACATTTAGTATCCCCTGTTTAGTCCTGTGTGGTAAAGGTTCCACACAGAGAACGGTGTTCTAAGATGGGCTGCACAAGTGTTTTGTAAGTAATTTCTTTTGTAGACTGATTGCGTGTCTGTAGTACTTTACCAATGGATTGAAGTCTGCCATCTACTTTGTCTATGACTGAGTCTATATGATTTTTGTGTTTTATATCCCTGCAAATTGTTACACCCTGATAGTTGTTTGAGTTGACCAAGCCCAACTGGAACTCACTGATATCGTAGTCACAGAACAAAACATTTTTCATTGTTTTATTAAGTGCAAAATCTTACATCCCTGAACATTTAAAGAAAGTTGTCAAAGTTTGCACCACTTTAAAATATTATCAAGAAGTGATTGAATATTTGTATATCTTTTTCTAGACAGTATTTTGTTGTAGACAACTGGATCATCTGCGAAAAGTCTAACTGTATTAACATTATTTGTAAGATCGTTAATATTTCAGAGGTGCAGGAGGGGCACTCCCGTCTCCAAAGTGGCATAGGCAGGCAGCTGTGCAGTAAGGTCTCCAGCACTTCAGTGGATGTCGAGTCAAGAGTGCTTACTCAACACTATTCTTTATTAATCAGGGTGTATGTGCCTCGGGACAACTGGGAAATTCCGGAAAAACCGGGGAAATTTTTTACGATTGCGAGAATTTTCCATTGTTTTAGTTTTAAATTGAATTTTTGTGATTTTTACTGGTAAGATCTGATACTCTAACAAATAATTTTACTTTAGATTGGTGTTGTAGAATAATACTGCAGTAATAAAACATAAATCAGAGACTAACACCAAAATAAGATTTTAGTTGCAAACTAGGTACGCCATTTACAACAACAAAATACAGTGCACACAAAAGCATATGCCGACAGCAAAACGTGTAAAAAACTGTGCAGTGCTTTGTAACAACAAAGTGCTTTCGCTGTTTTTCCTCGTGGGTCCCGTTTTTAAGAGCGAAACGTTACAACTTGTTACAGTTCTAACAGGTTGTGAGAAAATATTGCGAATAGTGGTTTGAGAAGCATTCCTTTGAAAGTAAATTTCCTTTTACATAAGATAAGTTATAATTTGTGTGTGAATGTGTGATGAATTTTGTAAACAACCGGAGCGCTAGGCTCTCATTCAAAACTGAACGTTGAGGAGCAGCTACTTGGAAAAATTTTGGGCCCAGAAGACCAGCCATTTGTGCTACTATTAAAACTTTTACTGGCCCATTTGTGTTTGATTTATCTTAAAGGGTAATACAAGCTAAAAAAACGAGTTTCAAGGTTAGTTTTTCATATTTATTTCAGTTCTTTCACAGATTACAAATTATGCAATAATGCTGGCAAAAAATAAGAAATGAGTTTTTGAGCGTTTCACCCGTACTAAGCTTTTCTATGGAAAAGTCGAAATGATCGACAGAACATGTATTAAGCCAGGCAACCCACGAAATGTTTGGTGCACAGCAGTGAAATTTATAATTGTAGTTGTCAGAAATATTCAGCTGCTGCAATTTCAGCTGTGTTGTTAGAATCCTGTCTAACTACACTCTCAGAAAATAAGCTGCAAAAAATTTTTGATGACCAATATTATATGTGAAACTCAGATTTTCTTGTAGCTATACTGTATGTGTATTAATTTAAACCTTTAATTTTTCCTATTTGTATGTTCGCTGACTACGTCACGTGTCCTATGCTCTGAATATCTGCCGTCATTGGCTGGCGAGATCACGTGACAAGAGCTATGACTGGCGGACAAAAGCGCATTGCAACCTCGATTATAGTGCTTCGGAAGCTACAGGGCTGTATTTGGTGGAATTGTTTATACTTTCGTAATACGAAAATGTGCAGTGTAAATCCTACCATGCATCAAAGAGTTTTCCAAGAAGTGTTGTTTTTATTGCTGCTTTTCGTTTCCTAAGGTGCTGGGAGGTTCTATGCAGTTGCATAAAACGTTCACCATTCAAATGATTGATAAGTTTTACAGCTCTGAGGGAAAGTACAATATATTTGTCATACGTCACGGAAAAAATGTATTTTCACCTGGAGTGTAGTGTATTTTCACCCAAGAAAAAGTGTATTTTTAAAGGGATTTCTGGGAAAAATCCTCGATTTTTTTTGGTCTTCGTATACGAGGTGCGACAATAAAGTAATGAGACTGATTTTCTTTGCAAGAGGTGGCAACTCTGCAGGCTCACGTAGGCACAATATCTTTGGCCTTGGTCTATAAGCTGCTTCTAGTCGAAGCGCCACATCGATGCAACTGCTCAGTCATGAGTTGAGCTGTAATAAGTTAACATGTGTTTGTGTCGCTCGTCGCAGAAATGGAACTGCATAATATTGCGCAATGGTATGCCATTTATTTTTGCGTTAAACTGGGTGATAACGCGACGACAACTTACGGTAAGCTTCAGAAGGCTTTTGGAGAGGAGGTAATGTCAAGAGCTCAAGTTTTTCGTTGACATGAAACGTTTAGTGAAGGCAGAACAAATGTTGAAGATGAAGACCACAGTGGACGACCATCAACCTCACGGACGGATGTGAACTTGGCCAGGGTTCGTGAACTTGTACGATATGATCGAAGATTATCGGTGAAAATGATTGCAGAAGAACTGAACATCAATCGAGAAACGGTTCGTCTAATAATAACTGAAGATCTGCATCACGATAATGCGCCATCCCATACTGCTCTGTCAGTACTGCAGTTTGTAACCTCAAAACAAATTCCAATACTACCACAGCCACCCTATTCATCAGATATCGCTCCGTGCGACTTTTTTCAATTTCCAAGAGTCAAAACAGCGGTCAAGGGATACCATTTTCAAACAACACAAGATGTCCAAAAATCTGTGACGAGGGTCTTGGAGGATATTACGGAAGATGAGTTCCATAAATGTTACTACCAACGGCAGAAGCGCTGGAAAAAGTGTGTGCAATCAGAAGGGAACTACTTTGAAGGAGACAACACTAATCTTGACTAAAACGGTAAGCAACATTTTTTTCACATCAGTCTCATTACTTTATTGTCGCACCTCGTATACCCTGTTAATTGACGGTTCCAGGCAGGAGGTCGATGAGGGGTGGCCAGGAGCCAGCCACGGCTAGCGGACAGGGAGTGAATACGCTGTGACAGCAGAACAGCAGCTGGCAGTGGTAGTGGTTGGGTGACAGCTGCACAGTACAGCAGGTTTACAGCTTGGCTAGTTTACCCTGCCTGCAACCCGAGGCAGCTGTCAGGTGTGTGCAGATGCCCGGAGTTGAACCAAGGACTTTCAAAGGCTGGTCGAAGCATCAGGTGGTTTGCACTTAGTGGATGGCCTAGCCTCAGCGGATGTAGTTCAAAGCCGAGAACCGTCAGGACTAGCTGAGGTGTGAAGACCGGCAGCTTCGTTCGGTCAGCGGTGCTTCTCGATGAGGCCTTATTTTCTAGGCCACACATTTGACAGACGACTCGTGCGGAGAGTGCATTTGGTCGAATGCACGACGTTGATGGAAGTGGTGCTACCAGCTGAGCTGGGGGTACCTGACTCTCTCTGACAGGTATGTTACAACAGGAGGTAGCCTCCCACCATGTCGTCGGGAGTGGAAATCCTATGTTGTGCTGCATACTGTAGCACTCTAAACCATCGGTGACAATAGGTTGCCATACTGCTGAACGCAACGCCAATATTATTGCACCACCCAGCTATAGGATTATGTAGGTGGCAGGCGTAGATACTTCTTGGCTGTGTGTGGTGGCCCACCTATGGCTACTGCGGCAATGATATGAGACACAAAGAAATTTCAGGAAGTGTTTCAATATGCAACAACAAAAATTTTGATCATATGGCCAATAGCGTAAAATGTGTAACTGGTAGCAAAGCAAGTGTTAAATGTAACATAAAATCATTCCTCCTGGACAACTTTTCCTATTCCAAGGACAAATTTCTATTTAAAAATTGGTAAACTGTAAAATAAAGTATACGAAATGTGAACAAAAAGTGGTTGGAATTTTTGTTCTTTTAAAGAATCTTTATTTATTCATCAACATCAACTTCTTCCTCTTCAAAGTAATCCCTGTCAGATATAATACACTTGTGCCGACAGCATTTCCACATTATTTTCAATCTTGGAAACACCTGTCGAACTCCTTTTTGTTATAGTGTTCATCTCATTCAGTGACTCTGTTTTATTTGAACAATGGTGGCAAAACGACATCTTTTCATGGTTCTCTTTACCCTCAGCAAAAGAAAGAAGTCACAGGGGAGCCATGTCTGGCAAATACGGTGGCTAAGGCAATACAACTGTTTTTTTTTTTTTGCCAAAAAAATCACCAACAACTACTTTTCAAGCAAACGGCGCAGTATTCCATACTGACCGTACGACCATAAGGCAGGAACTCGTGATGCAATGTCCTATTGTAATCAAAGAAAACAATGAGAAGAACCTTCACATGTGATTGACCATGTAGAATTTGTTCGGTCTTGGCTCTTCAGGCAGTTTCCATTGGGATGACTGGACCTTGGTTTCGACGTTGTACCCCGTATAACCATGTTTCGTCACCTTTTATAACCTTCTTCAGAAGTTTTGGATCGCTGTCAGCTTCATTCAGCAAGTCCTGAGCGCAGTTTGTGCGATGTCATTTTTGGACAGCATTCAATAGTTTCGCAACAAACTTTGCTGCTGCAAATTTCACGCCCAAAACATCCGAAAAAAATGCTTGGAATGAGGCAGAGGATATGTCAAGACCATCAACAACCATTCTGATGGTGATTCGGCGATTTTACAGGACCATTTTCTTTTCTTCTTCGGCATTGTCGTCAGTAATTGAGTGGTGGGGTGTCCAGGGTGCCCGTCGTCTTAACTTTCTTCTTGGACCTCATTCAAACGTTAATACCACTCGTAAACTCTTGTCTTACTCATAGCAGATTCGCCAAAAGCCACAGTCAACATATGAGAAAGCGTTGCTGCACTTAACTCCATTTTTCAAGCACAATTTAATGCAAATATTTTTCTAAAGTAAAAATTCACCGAGCACTCGAAAACACATTTAACGTTTTCGACTGCCAATAATGAATTAAATATTCAAAATCGCTGAAAATGCGAACATACATATTGAATGACAGAATAATTGCACCAGAGTAACACTTTCACACTGATCATTGGACACAGTAACATCATATCCTCATAACAAACACAGTGCACACGATGTTGTATTGTAGAAAGCCTACTTCATAACTGAATTATCCACTCAAGAATATTTTTAGATCATTCACACTTTGATGTAGCCTGCCTACTTCCAGATTGCAGATTTTGACACAAAGACTCTTTTTCATACCTAGTTGTTACACTGTTGAGATGGCATCAGGGACTTTTTCATACTAATGCAGATATGTTCACATTTTCCTAGCTAGGTACAGACTAGCGGGTTCGGGGGAGGAATGACTATTTAAAGACAGGCATAAGATTGTGATGTGATTTTTGAAACTGCTTAATGGTTTGAAAATCTGTTATGTTAGATCGTGGTGTTTTGTTTGTATCGTAAGACTTTGTTGTTATCTGGTTTATGAAAAATGTTGAACATTTGAGAATTGTCAAAGTATATAGAACATTGTTATGGTTCTGTACTCAGAAATCCTCTACTTATCAGTATGGAATCCTACTTGGAAATGATATTACATGATTGTAAATGATCCAAAAACTGAATTAGTGTCCTTAATCAGGGGGGGGGGGGGGAGTGTTATCTTATTCAGAAAAAGTATAGCAACAAAAGTAAAATGTTAAAGCTCATAATCTTGCAAGCATTAAGGTTAAATAGGCAGTTGAAATTATGAGGATTCGGTGTCAGATATCTCTGAAGTTAGTTTTAAGTAATTATAAGTATGTTTTCAATAGGAGCAAGGTATATAATTGTTAATGAATCGTAATGGCAGTTAGTATTCTGTCCATTAGATAAAATTTTTTCCTCATCAGGGATGCTAATTATAGTCAGAATTTCAATTAGCTATGATTTTTGATTAACTGAGCTTCTAGTGAGCCTGATTTTATCATTGGAATCAGGAAAATAAATGTAGCTAATCGAACAATAAGTTTAACAGGAAATTTACCTAAATAACATTCTGTAACGTTCATGTACGTATCACATGTAACATATTTCATGATCCTTGAAAATAGAAGAAAAAACAGTTAGTTATTCATGGGAGCAGAAACTATAACAGATGGAGGAGCTTTCAGCTTTTTATGTTTCAAGATTTGGTAAGTGTCGTTAGTTGTTAATTGGGATATTTTTAGCAGTTCGCTGCCATATGGTCGAGGATTGCAGAAGTACATTTTGTTAAGATCTGGAGGAAGAGAAAATGCCAGATTTAAAGATTTTTTCAAATGATGTAAGTGGATGATGATTGGAAAATCATGTGATTCTTGATTCTTCCCCTGCTCACTTCCTCTCCACTATCCCCCCCCCCCCCTTAAAAACTGCAGACCTTGCTGTGGTGTAGTGTACAATGTTCCTTCAGTTATACCGTGATGTTAAGCGACGATATGAATGGAGTACCCTCTGAAAAGGACATTAATATTCTACAACAATATGTAGCAATTTCTTGTTTAGCTTGCTTTATAAACAAATAAAAATTCTTACAAATCTGTCGCTGTCTGGCAGTCTGGTCGTAGTAAATGGGTACAAACGATGTTCTAGTGCTAGGACGTACCAACATTATGTAAAAGCAGTTATTGTCCTTCAAATAAACAAGGTGACCATACAACAGGTTTTTATTTCTTAATTACAAATACAATGTATCTCAACCTAAATCAAATTCTCTAGCCTCAAGGTCTTAGCACTAGCCAATAGCAGAGCCTGGTTGGATATTTACTGTCAAGAAGAAAGTGATGACAGTGAGATAAGAGGTAAAACTTTAATTAATTTTCGCGAACTTTTTGGGGGGAGGGGTTATTGAGGAGAATCCAAACTGGATAAGGTAATACTATGAATAGCATAGTGAATGTATAATCATAGCAAAAACAGAGACCAAGTCAACACCCACCATATTGTCGCAGAAGATGCAGAGTAGCACAGTCGCCGTAGTGTAGTGGTTAGGATACTAGGCTGTTACATGGAGGGTCATGAGTTCAAAAATCACCTGAACTGCGAAGTTTTGATTTCTATATTCGGTTCGAGTACATTCTAGAAGTACCCGCAAATGGCAAGAATCATTGTACTGCTGTGTTCTGTATCCGTATATATACCGTTTGTGTTCTGGCCAGAGGCAGTTCTTCCCGAGCTCTTGTATGAGCAAGTGCTGAATAAACCTTCGTTAAGTGAAGTTAGTGTTCGTCATTCATCTAATTACACTTTCTTCTACGTGAAATTATTTTGGTGGAGACGCTGGGTATTGCAACTTGTGATACCGCACATTATCGGCGACACAGTGGCTCCCATCAGGCCACGACAGAGCCGCCGTTTACTTGGCGAGAAACTCGAGTTCGAGCCATATTCAACAGATCGCAATCTATCGGAGACAGAAGAAGAAGAGGACATTACGACGACAGCAACTGTGTGCCACCACATGAGACATCCTTCCGGATTCTCTGGTGACGATGGCCAAAATCCAAACAAGTGGCTGAAGGTATGTGAGCGTATAGCCAAATTTAACAAATGGGATGACACCGTGTGTTTGGCTAACGTATTTTTCTACTTGGAGGGCACTGCAAAGCAATGGTATGAGAACAACGAGGAGAAGTTCACAAGCTGGGAAGTATTCCAGGGGGAACTGAGCAAGTATTTCGGCGACACACAACGACGGAAGTGCAAGGTTGAAGATAAATTACAGTGCAGGGCTCAGCGTCCAGGAGCAACGACAGCATTCTACATTCAAGACGTTCTGGAGCTGTGTAAAATAGTGGATCCCAGAATGAAGGAGGAAGATAAGGTTGCACATCTCATGAAGGATGTTGCTGAGGACATGTATCGAGCCCTACTCCTGAAGGAGGTTTCGACATTAGACGACCTCATAAAATGGTGCCAGTATATCGAGACAATGCATCAAAAAAGAATTACACGCAAGAAGTTTGAACGGCTTCCAAATGTCGTATCTATGTCTGTGATGGAGGAAGCAACTGAGTTCACAAGTGTTCTTCGTCAGATAGTGAGAGAGGAAGTTCAGAAGGCACTTGGATTGCACGGCGAGCAAAAAACCGAGACGCTTCAAGAAGTCTTAAGGGAGGAAGTGGAACAGACATTGAACCCGATCTTTCGTCCTTCATTTCCCTTTAAAACGGTGAAAAAGTCGCGACACAGGCGGAGTTACGTTCCTACAATGCCGAATGAGGAACCTGTTAGGGTACCAAGGAAGACTGACGTCTGGAGGACGCAAGATAACCAACCAGTATGTTTCCACTGCTGATGACCAGGACATGTGGCACGCTATTGTCGAGAAAGGCGGCGGATATTTGATGACGCCCGCGCCAGAAGACAGCAGACCGATCTCAGCTGACGCCAACTCCGAGACGACGAAGATGAACAAGAAGATGTGGGTGCAGGACAACGTAGGCCACCGTCGCCGCAAGCTAGCCGCTGGAGAGGACGCTCCCCAACACGCCAATCAAGGTTTCCATCGCCGTTTAGAAGCTCCAGCCGATCACCTAGCTGCCAAAACCTTGAAAACTAAAGGGTGCGACCTTCCTTGGAGGTGAGGCCGCCGAAGAGAAAAATCCTCCGCCGTCGATCACTACAAAAATGACAGGAAACTATGTCGATATCCTCATGGATGGCCGACCAGTCCAAGCTCTTATGGACTCCGGAGCATCATATTCAGTCATTTCGGAGAAGTACCGTCGCCAGCTGCAGAAAATCGTTGTCGTTGACAACAAAACATCTCTGCTGACGGTGGTTAATGGGAAATGTGTAATACCTACAGGAAGATGTACCATTCGTGTGGGTATAAGTGGCCATACACAGCCCTTGGAAATCATCGTCTTACAAGAGTGTAGTCATGACGTCATTCTCGGATGTGACTTTTTGAAAACTTTTCAGGCAATTATAGATTGTGATCGCTCGAAGATTATGCTAGACGAGATGAAATACTGTGGATAGGAAGATGCGCATCCTAATGTGTGGAAACTGTGTGTGCTGGATGAAGTGATCATTCCTGCAGTCAGCGCTAGAAAGGTAACTGTCACGTGCCATGCCATGCATCAACCTATGGATCTTGTAGTGAAATGTAAGAGAAGCATACCACTGTAGAATAACTTGGTCATCCCAGCCTCTGTCGTCTCGTTTAAGAACAGATTCGGTGAATTGTGGATAGTTAACTGTCACTGAGAACCGCAAATCCTTCCAAGAGGCATGTGGGTAGCAAATGCTGAGCCGTTAACTGAAGAACAGTTGAGTGTCATAGAAACGTCCCATGCCGAGTCTGTGGGCGAAATTAGCACTACCACTACGCGATAAGGTGTTCTAGCTCGGCTATCACCAGGTCTCACTAAGGAACAACAGAAGAAGCTACTTGCCATTCTTCAAGAGTTCTCTGAATGCTTCAATCCACAGGTGGAGAGCAAATTAGACAAATCGATGGTGAAGCACCGGATTAGCACAGGAGACCATCAACCAATAAGCCAAAGAGCATACCGTGAGTCAGCAACGGAATGTCGAATAATTCGCGCCGAGGTAGAGAAAATGGTGAAGAAGCCTTCGCAAAGCCCATGGTCGTCACCAGTAGCGCTCGTCAGGAAGAAGGATGGCAGTTAGCGCTTTTGTGTTGATTACAGGAAGCTTAATAAGATAACTAAAAAGAACGTTTACTCTCTTCCATGAATTGATGATACACTAGATTGTCTGAAGGGGGCTAAGTTTTTCTCAGCCATGGACATGTACTCGGGATACTGGCAAATCGAAGTAGATGAGTCTGATCGTGAGAAAACTGCATTCATCACCCCCGAGGGCCTGTATGAGTTTAAGGTAATGCCGTTTGGTTTGTGAAATGCACCAGCAACTTTTGAACGGATGATAAATAACCTAAGCCACCTGAAGTGGACGGTGCGTTTTTTATTTATATGACATTATAGTGACATTTGATTAACACATAAAAAGAGTGAGGGCCGTTCTTAAGTGTCTCCAACAAGCCGGACTGAAACGTAACCCAAGAAAGTGTCTCTTCGGAGCAAAAGAAATCAAAATACTTGGACACCTTGTGTCAAACGAAGGTGTGCGGCTAGACCCAGAAAAGGTGAGATCTATGACGAAATTTCCTATTCCTAAAAGTATTAGGGATGTGAGAAGCTTCCTCGGATTATGTTATTATTACTGTCGTTTTATCAAATACTTTTGTATCAGAGCCAGGCCACTCCAAGAGTTGTTAAAAACCGATGCTAAATTTATCTGGAGTGGTGCGCAACAAGATTCTTCTGATGTGATGCGAAAAGCTCTGACGACTGACTCTGTACTTGGTCTGTATGATGAGAGAGCACCTACAGAACTACACACAGATGCCAGTAGGTATGGGATCGGTGCTGTTCTGGTGCAGATTTCGGATGGAAAAGAAAAGATTATAGCCTATGCTTCTAGGGCACCTACAAAAGCCGAGAGAAACTACTCAACTACAGAAAGAGAATGTCTTGCTGTGATCTGGGCCATGTGCAAATTTCGACAGTATCTCTATGGAAGGCCGTTCACAGTTGCTACAGACAATCAGTCACTTTGTGGTGTTTCAGTTACATCCTGATGACGTGGACGACGACTACATCGGCTAGGTGTTAACCAGAGCTGAGGAAGCTCGGCAGTTACCTCGACTCCGCACGCTGCTGGCTCAAGAAAACGACCGCTGAATGTATGACGCGAGATACCACCCTGTTATCTACCAGCCTAGTAACCTTGTCTGGATCTTTACTGTTGCTCGGAAGTGGGTCTCTCTGAGAAGCTCCTCAGGTGCTACTTTTGACCTTGTAAGGTTGTAAGACAGTTGTCTGATGTTACTTATGAAGTTGAAGATTTCGACCCTGACCCAAGACCACGAAAGATCAGAGATACGGTCCACGACCTTCGAATGAAACCCTATGAGGATCCCGAAACCCAGGTTAATTCGAAGCTCCAGCGACAGGCAATAAGCGGAAAGGTGACGAAGAACGTAGCGGCAAAGGAAGTTCTAAGAAGATCACCGCCAGGGCGAACATCAGTCATCGGAAGTCAGAGTATGCAGGACTGATGACTCTTTCCCGGACTAGGAGGACGTGACACCGAGACACTGTTCTCTTAAGGAGGGAGCAACGTATCAGAAGAAGCTGAGTAGCATCGTTTTGCACCCACAGTGGTCGGACGATGTTGAGGAACCTCCTGGAGAGTGCATGGGTGACAGGGAATGGGGTGGCATTGGGGATGCCACTCCTAGCGTGAAAGACTCATAATCTGTTACGGGTTCGGTGTGTCCGGCATCTCTTGCGGTTATCTTCGATTGCCATGGCGTCTACCCTAGGTGAAGAGGCTAGGCAGCACACCTTTCGCCTTGTCACAATCAATATCAACGCGACAGGAGCAGCACACAAACTGACAATGCTACAACGCATGCTCGATGCGGTGGACATCGACGTGGCCCTCTTACAGGAAGTATGTGTCGCTGGTTTCCCTGACTTCTACGGATATACCGCCCACATCTCCCACGCCTCTTCTACCGATTGTGGTGTGGCTGTCCTGCTACGGGAAGGTTTGGCGGCTACGGACGTACTGTCAATGGTGTACGGCTCATCAATGTATATGCATGCCCCTTCAGGATCAGCAAGACGTAGAGATCGGCCCGCTTTTTTTCGGAAGATATTACACGTCTCTGTATGAGCCACATAAAAGATACGGTGATCGGAGGAGATTGTAATTGTAGTTTATTTCCGTCAGATCAGCAGCCACATCACGTCTCGTGTGGGGAATTGGAAACGCTAGTGCGTGACCTTCACCTGCTCAACACTTGGCGCCACATCCTTGGCCCAGTTCCTGGTTACATCCATTACATAAGTCATTCCTCAAGTCGGTTAGACAGGATTTACGTCGCAAGCACACTTTCGACGGCGACGAGAGGAGCAGAGCTCTGGCCCACTGCATTCACCGACCACACAGCCTATATTTGCACCATTGCCCTCCAACCTGCACGTGTGTGGCGCAGCAGGCCCCCCTGGAAACTGAACGTCGCCCATCTGGTCGAGCCGGCATGTAAAGGTGCTATCGAAGAGTCGTGGAACGCGTCCTTACAGCGTCGTGATCGTTACCAATCGACCCTCAGTTGGTGAATTGAATGTGCGAAGCCTGTTCTTAGGTGCACTTTTATGGCTTACGGCCGGGAAGCGGCGGCATGGAGGAAGAGCACGGAAAACTTTTACAACACCGTCCTACGGGAATGTCTTGCTATGGAGGCCTCACCTGACAGGCAGATCACTGTCAATCGCGCGAAAGCGCAGCTCGTCTCCTTAGCACGACGTCATTTTACAGGGCGGTGTTATACAGTCGCGTGCTCTAGACATGCTACAATCAGAAAGGCCATCTACGTACCACGTGCTCTTAGAGCGCTGGTGACGACGGTCGACACGTGGTAGAACAAGCAGATATAGCAAAAGCCTTCTATGGGCATTACGCTCACTTTTATTCAGTAGTGCTCCCTGGTATGGCGACGGTAGACACCGTTTCTGCACATGTCCACGGTACAATTCCACCAGACACGGTACCGACTTTACGTGGGGAAGTGACAGAAGAGGAAGTGCTCAAAGCCATTCGTAAAGGTGCTCCCCATAAATCAACAGGAATCGACGGACCACCATTAGAGTTCTATCGAGCCTTTAAACAACTGTTGGTACCGTGTTGGGTTGAAATTTGCCAGGAAGTGATGTGTCCAGGTATACCGTTGGCTGCACCGTTCTTGGAAGGACTGATTCTACCCGTCCATAAGCCGAAGGGACGGAATTATGTCCGCAATTAGCGCCCCTTAACGTTATTGAACAGCGACTTCAAGATCTTTTCGAGACTGCTATCAGAACGTATTCGCGGCACACTATTGCACGTCCTGTCCAGCGATCAGACGTCCTTGGGGGGACCCAACAAAATCAGAATAGCGTTATGTAATTACAGAGGTCTCATCTCCCTTTCACGTGTGAGACGTTTGCCGGCAACCCTGGCGTCTATCGGCTTTAGCCAGACTTTTGACCGTGTGGGCCACGCTTTCCTCACGGCCGTTCTACGGCGCATGGAATACCCCGACCCCTTTATCACAGTGTTG
Source organism: Schistocerca piceifrons (assembly GCF_021461385.2). Classification (NCBI taxonomy): domain Eukaryota; kingdom Metazoa; phylum Arthropoda; class Insecta; order Orthoptera; family Acrididae; genus Schistocerca; species Schistocerca piceifrons. The sequence goes on along the minus strand of NC_060139.1, from coordinate 717,017,873 downwards.
ACACGCCTTCTGCATGGTGCTACTTCTCGAGTTCTTATTAATGGAAGAACGATGGCACCCACGCCGATCCGCCAATCAGTACGACAGGGATGTCCATTATCTACATTGTTATGTGCATTGGCCTTAGAACCATTGTTGTGTGGTCTTCGAGACAGGCTCACTGGGATACAGTTCGGCGGCTCCATCTATCGCTGCACCGCGTATGCGGATGATTTGATGATCGTCATACGTGGAGCTGACGATATGGCGGCGGCTTTGGCCTGGATTGCAACCTACGGTACAGCTTCTGGTAGCCAAATCAACGTTGACAAATCCGTCGCCTTGATCATCGGGATTGGGCTACCGCAGGAATACTTTGCCCCTTTACGCTTCAGTGATACTGTCCGCTGCTTGGGCCTAGATTTCATGAACGACATTCGACGCGCGACGACGCTCAATTATCGACGCCTTCTTAACCAAATTCGGGCCGGAATTGCAAAATGGTTCAAATGGCTCTGAGCAATATGGGACTTAACATCTGAGGTCATCAGTCCCCTAGACTTAGAACTACTTAAACCTAACTAAACTAAGGACATCACATACATCCATGCCCGAGGCAGGATTCGAACCTGCGACGGGAGCGGTCGCGCTGTTCCAGACTGAAGCGCCTAGAACCACTCGGCCACTTCGGCCGGCCCGGAATTGCAAATCAACGCTTGCGGTCCCTCAACATCGCTCAGAAGGCGCATTGTGCCAACGTATACCTTGCGTCCCGCATCCGCATGTCGCCCAAACGCTACCCATTAGGAACCCCTTGGCGCGTAGCATTATGGCAGCGCTGGAATAATTCGCCAGCGCTGGTATGTTGCTGAAGACCAGATACGTATCTCTTACCCTCCCCAAGGAAAAACGTGGTCTCGGCCTAGTTAACGTCCATGACAGGGCCATTGCCCTCTATGTTAGCTCATATTTATGTCTGCTGCGCCGTTGTCCTACAAGCCTCACGAGTTTGCTTCTGATGGCGCTACGACCTGCTTCACTAAGAGTGCCGGTGCCGCTGCAGGACATCCCAGCGCCCCTCTTTTATATAGGAGGTTTCTATTTAGAACAAAGTTATTGCAGTGTAGCGCTCACGACACCACGAATGGCCACAACTCGACGCTTATATCACGACATGCTGCAACGCCGTCCCCTAAATGTGGTCGAACTAAAATATCCTGACGTACGGTGGCGCGTGGTGTGGAAGACTGTACACGATGCCATGCTTGATTCCGATGTTGTTTCCCAATGGTACGCAGTCGTTAATGGGAAGCTGGTGACGCAAGAACGTCTCTACAATATCCACATGGCAGAATCTCCGAATTGTGTGGGTTGTAATACAGTAGATTCTAACGAGCACTGCCTCAGATGTGGAGGGGAGGAGCCGGTTTGACACCTAGTGCGGCAGATCCTGACTTATCTCTCGCGAGTTACACCGGAGCATAGATCTGCACCCATGTTATTCTTTCCGGATGAGACATTTTAGCCCAACACTCGGACCAACTCCGTCACCTGGATACGTGGACATGCGGTCCATTACCTCTATCGTGACGGACACAAGAATTTACTTGACCTCTGGCTCTATTTGCAAGAAAGACATAATGTTATTGCCAGGCATACCAGATATCGACAGTGCTTCGCAAACTACCTATGGAGTGCCTTTCACAGCCCGCCATATAGTTGGAATGTTCCAGGCAGTGGTAGACGAAGTCAGAACAAACTGCAAACTATCACACATTGAACCATCTTTATCAGTGGGCGCAGTCGCTGGGAAACCTAGCTACGAAGTGGTAGTTTTATTTTCATGTTATTTATGTTTACTATCTTCGATGGTGTCTTCATTCTGTTTTAGTTTTCCAGGCTTTATTAACTATGAATGTTCGCACCTTGATATCTGCATAAATAAAAAAAATAAAAAAATACCTTCCACGCCCTACTAGAAATACCCTTCCCCCCTTCCTTTCATCATGTTTTTGTGGGTTGGCGTCGGCTGGGGTGGCCGAGCGGTTCTAGGCGCTACAGTCTGGAACCGCGCGACGGCTACGGTCGCAGTTTCGAAACCTGCCTCGGGCATGGATGTGTGTGATGTCCTTAGGTTAGTTAGGTGTAAGTAGTTCTAAGTTCTATGGGACTGATGACCTCCGAAGTTCAGTCCCATAGTGCTCAGAGCCATTTGAACCATTTTTTTGTGGGCTGGCGCACACACGTTAGTCCCATATAGTATAGTTTCTTTACATTTTAGATGGGGGGTGGTTATGTATAGTTAGGAAGGCAACGCCTGAAGAGGTAAGAGTTCATTTTTGTTTGGCAGGGACACAAGTGGCGGTGCCCCGTAGGGATGGCTATGATTTTGTTTTATTTCTTTCATTAGGTAAAAAAAAATTTAAAAAAGGCTGTTACATGGAGGGTCGTAAGTTCGAAACTCACCCGAACTGTGAAATTTTAATTTCTATGTTCGGTTCGAGTACATTCTAGAAGTATCCTCAAATGACAAGAATCATTGTACTGGAATGTTATGTAGCTATATATATACCGTTTGTATTCTGGCCGGAGGCAATTCGCTCTGCGCTCTTGTATGTACAAGTGCTGAATAAACCTTCGTTAAGTGAAGTTAGTGTTCGTCATTCATCTAATTACACCTTCTTCTATGTGACAATATTAGTACAAGTTTTTATATTTCTTAGCTCCACAGAAGATGAAGAGATTGAAAGAATGTATAATGAGATAAAACAAATTATGCACATAGTTAGGGTGATGAAAATTTAATTTTGGTGGTGAATGAAATTCAATAATAGGAAAAGGAAGAGGAGAAAAAAATAGTGGGAGATTATGCACTGGAGGAAATTGACAAAAGGGATGCGTGATGGCAGAATTTTGCAGAGTCCGTAATTTAATCAACACAAACACTTGGTTGAAGATTTATATAAGAAGGTTGTATATGCAGAAGATACCTGGAGACATAGGGAGATTTCAGATTGATTTTGTAATGATTAGGCAGAGATTTGGAAATGAGATCTTAAACTGTAAGACAATCCAGGAGCAAATGGGGTCTTGAACTGTGATTTATTGTTTATGAACTGTAATTAAAACTTAAGAAATTGCAAAAAGTTTAGAATTTGAGGAGATTCCACCGTGATAAGTTGACAAAACCAGAAATTATTGAGACTTTTCAGATGGAGGCTTAGGCAACTATTGACTAGAATAAGGGAAAGGAATACAATAGAAGATTTGAAAAGTGAGATAGTAAAGAACACAGAGGATCAAATAGACATAATTAGAACGCCCAATAGAAATTCATGAATAACACACAAGATGTTGCACTGTATTGATGAAAGTAGAAAATATAAATTACAGTAAATAAAGCAGACAAAAGGGAATACAGACACCTAAATTACGAGACTGATTGGAAGTATGAACCAGGAATAGCTGGAGGAGAAACAGAAAACTAAAAAAGTATACACTGTTATAGCAACACATAAGTCATGGTTGGAAAATACTCACAATATATTTACAGAAGAACGTAAAAACTGATAGACATCACCCTTATGGAAGAGTAGTTCGGCTTGTGGAGAAATATAAGAACATGTGAGGCAATACTTACTACACTGCTTATCTTAGAAGACAAGCTCAAGAAAGGTAAACTGACATTTATAGCATTTATATATTTAGAGAAGACATTTGATAGTATTGACTGAAATAGACTCTTTGAAATTCTGAAGGTATCGTGGATGCCATACAGAGAGCAAAGGGGTACGTATAGCTTCTACAGAAGCCACACTACCGTTGTGAAGGTTAAAGGAGATGAAAAGAAATTAGTAATTAACAAGAGAACAAGACAGAGTTGTAATGTATCCCCAAAGTAATTTAATCTGTACTTTGATTAAGCAGTAAAGAAATCAAAGAGCATTTAAGATAGGAAATTAAAGTTCAGATATAATATACAGAAACACTGAGGTTGCCAATCATATTGTAGTTTTGTCAGAGATGGTCTTGAAAAGAGTTTATAACAGTGACATCAATAAAACCAAAACAAGAGAAGTAGAAGGTGCTAATTATATTAGGAAATGTGCAAATTATATTAGGAAATGAGACACTAAATGTAGTGCATGACATTTGTTATCTGGGCAGCAAAATAAGTGATGATGGCCAAAGCAGAAGGGCTTTAGAATGTAGACTGCCTATAGCAAGAAATCTGTTATCATAGAATGTACATTTAAATGTCAGAAAGCATTTCCTGAAGGTATATGTCTGGAGTATAGCCTTGTGCGAAAGTGAAGCATGGACAATAACGAGTTTAGGCAAGAACAGAATAAAAGCACCTGAAGTGTGATGCTACTAAGAATGCTGAAAATTAGATTGAAAGATTGAATAAATAATGAAGAAGAACTGAATTGAACTTTTGGAAACAGGGTCGTATGACAGATGATTAAAAGAAGAAATTGATTGAGAGGACACTTTCCGGGACATCAAGACTCATGAGTTTAGTAATAAAGGAAAGTTTGGTGGATAAAAATGGTAGGAGGAGACCGTGGCTTGACTGCCATAAGCAGGTGCAAGTGGATGTAGGCTGCATCAGTTATATGAAGATGTAGAGACTTACATGGGATATACTAATGTGGAGATTTACATTACATTCATCTTTCAACTGAAGACTGTTATATCTGCTAGTTTAATTGGCAATGCTACCTTAGTTTAAGTTGTCTTCCTATGTTCTTTTCCATGATATCTTTACCTGTGTCATAGGCTGTTGTGTGTGTACAAGCATGTAGATAGCGAAAAATTGTGTAGTTTTCGTGTCCATTTATTACTGACCAGTGCAGTACAAAAACTAACAAAGAGCATGAAAAGGACAACAGTGTGATGCTTCCCATAAACCAAGATGTCCGGAACATGGACATATTCACCAAATGCTAAGGGTATTACACAATGCAGATGAGGGAAAAATGTTGAGGTAAAGACTGAAAGCTGTATTGAAATTGTAATACTGCTTTGTTTAGTTCTGTTTTGGGAGATGGTGATTGGATGAGCATATTGTGTGGGCTGGTTCTGCCTGAAATGAAAGTGGAGGTCAATGATGGACATAAAAATTTCGGGGGGAACAGGGATACAAACACACTTGCAAAATTAGACACGTTTTTCTGAAATAAGGAATTTGTCGCTATTTTTTTAGTAGATGGTATTAGTGAACTACACAGCGATTTGTTGCAGGGGTTTATGAAGAAGAAAAAGTTGATAATCAAGGTTTTAGGGTGATAAAATGACTGAGTACCAACCTAATGAAAAGATGACTGTGTAATACGAAACCAATGTGTTAAATATTGATATTCTGGCAGTTAATCATTCAGGAGCAATACCAAGAAAAGGTCTGGAAGAAAATAATAAAAAATAGACAAGGATGAAAAGAAAGGACTAGCTGCTCTCTGTACTACTAATAATAAAAATACTGAGTGAAGTAATCAACGGCGCACTAGAAGAGGTGTCACGTGACGACAGACCAGACAAAAAAAAAAAAAAAAAAAAAGGAAGTCGGTAGAGAACTTTCCACTAATGGCAAAGGTCTCGTGTTCGAGTCTAGGTCCAGAACACAGTTTTAATCAGCCAGAAAGTTTCGTATCAGCGCATACTCCGCTGTAATGTGAAAATTTCATTCTGGAAACATCCCCAAGGCTGTGATTAAACTTTGTGTCCGTAATGTCCTTTCTTCCAGGAATGCCACTAATGCAAGTCTCGCAGGAGAACTCCTGTGAAGTCTGGAACCTAGAAGATGAGGCACTGGCGGAAGAACAGTTGGCAGGACGGGTGCTTGGAGAGCTCAGCCAACGTCTAGTCCAAGAACTGAGAGAGATAAAGTCTATGGTTGTACTCAGCCAAGGAGATTAGACAAATCATGTCGTACTTAACCAGGAAGTCAGAACCTCACACAGACATGTCTATGGAACCTCCTTGTACTCAACTTTGTTTCAAAGATATTCTTGATCACGCAGTATCCTTGCAGGTGAAGCTTGAGAAGCAAGTTGTGATTGTTTGCACGAAAGTGTAAAATTTGCAACTCGTGCGGTAGCTTTGAAAGGTTCCGTGCCTTGCTGGAAACAGATTTTACGATTCTAACTACCTCATCTCATGTTTTTGAAAATACTACGAAAGAAAAACAATGGTGGCAGTGGCAGAAAATTCAGCTGATGTTGAAATGAAGAATGCCGATAGTCCTTCTGGTGAGGGAAATACTGCGGACACGAAGAAATATGGTGATGATGTAAGTGCTCAGGATATCAGAGAACATGCTATGCAAACTGTAAATGCAGTTCAAAGTAGATTCTCGATTTATATTAAGAGTGTGCGATGTCTCCCGAATACACGAAGGCAACTGAATTCTGTTGTCCTTAGAAGTACTATTACCGGTTTCTACACGCACTCTGCAATTGAAAAAGATTCGGTCGGCTACTTTGTCAAGCATAGGTTTGGTTCCTGTTGATGGTATTGGTAGGTGGGACTTCACAGGACATGGCCTGCATCTCAATAGGAAAGGGAAGGGTAAACTGTCTGGGATGATAGCAAAATCTTTAAGGAGGGGGGGGGGGGCACTTAAACTCATGGGAGTACTTTTTTTAGGCTAAGATCAGCATCAAATCATCCTACATTGATTGAAATTGAACTTAATGAAAAGTTCAGACAGGCAGGTACTAGTGATGTGAAAATATCACAAGATTCTCATAACAGTACAGTAAAAAATAATGTCAGTATGTCACAAGATTCATATAAAAGCATAGTAAAAAATAATGTTAATATATTGCATCAGAATATCAGGCGATTAAAAAACAAAGTAGATGAGCTTCTTGTTTATATAGAAGATTAAGAAACTGAGGGTGCCTGCCTGCGACACCATATAGTCACAGGTATGGAAATGGTAAATGTAGGTGGATATAAGCTTCAGTACATGTAAGTAGAGACATTATGGAGAGAGGAGGAGTTGCCATACATGTTAAAATCAGTCATAGTGTGAAAAATTTGGAAACTAAAAAATTTTGCATAGAGCAAAACATAGAAGCATGTGCATGTGAGCTTAAAATAAATAAAGGCACTTTTATAATTGTAGCAGTGCATAGGTTCCCATTGGGAAATTTATAACTACTTTTGAAAAACTTGGATTCTTTGTTGTGCTACCTGTCAGACAAAGGAAAGCAAATTATTGTTTGTGGGGATTTCAACGTTAATTTTCTGAAAGATTCAGATAGAAAGCTTGGCCTTGAAGTATTACTTGGTTCTTTCAATTTGACATCAGTTAGTGGTTTTCCTACTCGGGTGGTACAGGAAAGCAGCACACTGATAGATAACGTTTTCATAGACGAAGATAAATTCAATCAAATAAAAATGTTTCCCGTTAAGAATGGTCTGTCTGATCACAATACATAGCTAGTTACAGTATACGATATAGCTCCATACAGTAATGCAAAACAGGCCTCCAATATAGTGCGCTCCATTAACGATTTAACACTTCAAAATTTTAGGGAAAGCTTGCAACAGTTAGACTGGGATGAGGTGTACAGGGAACATGATGTTAATTTAAAATTTAATCTATTTCATGATACCTTTGTGAGTATATTTGAAAACAGTGGAACATAATTGTAAGAAACCATGTAAAAAGCCATGGCTAACTAAAGGGATAAAAATATCATGTAAACACAAAAGGGAAATGTATCTTATAGCTAGGAGGGGTAATGATCCGAAAACAATGAATCATTATAAAAACTACTGCACTGTATTAAGAAAAGTTATTAAAAAGTCCAGAGCTATGTGCATTATGTCTGAGATTAGCACATCTGATAACAAAATTAAAACAAATTGGTATATTGTGGAAAGGTAAACAGGGCAACCGAGAGCACAGGAAGACTGTATTTCTATCAAACACAATGAAAAGTTTGTTAACAAGAAGTCAGAAGTAGAAAACATTTTTAATAATCATTTTTTAAGTGCTGTAGAGAAAATAGGTTCCAGCTATTAATTAGAAAATTCTAGGCAGTATATGGAAGAAGCAGTACCTATGCAATTTGATAAAAATGAAATTCAACCTACCTCTCCTATTGAAATCAGGAAAGTAATAAATTCACTCAAAAGTAAAAGCTCACATAGAATTGATGGCATTTCCAACAGAGTACTAAAAGCTTGTTTCCAACAAATAAGTAGGAGTCTCAGCCACATATGTAGTAGCTCACTGAAACAGGGAATTTTTCCAGATAGACTAAAATATGCTGTTGTTAAACCATTGCATAAAAAAGGGGATAGACCTGATGTTAACAACTACCGCCCAATCTCACTTCTGACAGCTTTATCCAAAATTCTTGAAAAAGTAATGTATTCAACAGTAGCATCACATATTTCTGAAAATGGAGTACAAACAAAATGTCAGTTTGGTTTTCAGAAAGGCTTTTCAACAGAAAATGCTATATATGCTTTCACTAATCAAATATTAAATGCAATGAATAACTGAACATCGCCCGTTGGGATATTTTGTGATCTCTCAAAAGCTTTTGATTGTGTGAATCATGAAATTCTTCTAGATAAGCTTAAGTATTGTGGTATGAGTGGGACACTGCACAAATGGTTTAATTCATACTTAACTGGAAGAATGCAAAAGGTTGAAATTAACAGTACATATAGTCTACAAAAACCAGGCGAATCCTCTAACTGGGGAGGTTCCAAGAACAATAAGGGACCTAAGACTGAACCCTGTGGGACCACAGGGTTCAGTCTTAGGTCCCTTATTGTTCTTAATATATATTAATGACTTGCCACTCTATATTCATGAAGATGCAATGCTAGTTCTTTCTGCTGATGATACAATTATAGTAATCACACTCAAGAAGCAAGAATCAGCTGAGGAAATTGCAAATAATGTTTTTCAGAAAATGATTAAGTGGTTCTCTGCAAATGCACTCTCACTGAATTTTGAGAAAAGACAGTTTATACAATTCTGTAAAATAAATGGCATAACACCATTGATAAATATAGACTATGAACGAAAGTCTGTTGCTAAGACAGAATACTCAAAATTTCTGGGTGTGTGCATTGATGAGAAATTGAATTGGAAGAAACACATCAATGATGTGCTGAAACAGTTAGTTCATCTACTTATGCTATTAGGGTTATTGCAAATTTTGGTGATAAACATATTAGTAAATTAGCCTATTAAACCTATTTTCATTCACTGCTTTCATATGGCATCATATTTTGGGGCAATTCGTCATTAAGAGAGAAAGTATTCATTGCACATAAGTGTGTAATCAAAATAATAGCTGGAACCCACCCAAGATCATCATGAAGACATTTATTTAAGGAACTCGGGATATTCACAGTACCTTCGCAATACATATATTCACTTATGAAATTTGTCCTTAATAACCCATCCCAATTCAAAACTAACAGTGAAGTGCATAGCTACAACACTAGAAGAAGGGATGATATTCACTATTATGGATTAAATCTCACTTTGGCACAGAAAGGAGTGAATTATGCTGCCACAAAAATCTTTCGTCGTTTGCAATATAGTATTAAAAGCCTGTCAGATAGCCAACCAACATTTAAAAGCAAATTAAAAGAATTTCTAAATGACAACTCGTTCTATTCAACAGATGAATTCTTAGATATGAAGTAGTAACTGATAACTGTAAAAAAATTGTTAATTAATTATTTTGTGCAAACAAAACTTATGTTAAAGTGACACATTCCACATCATTACGAAATGTATTCATGATCTATGGAACAAGGATTAATGGATGTATATGTATGTATTGAAGCATTATCAAATTCTGTGGTGGAGCCACTTGAAACAGAAGGATCGACATACCAACGAATGCGTAGTGGAAAAGGTTCATCTTCCTGAGGTACATGCATACATACATCTACTGGTTCTTCTGAAGGTGATTAATGGATCTAAGTATGAAGATGCCGTTACATGTTCTGACCTCCTTATGCAAAAGGTGACGGCATGGAGTAGAAGAACTCTTGATCTTGTAACTGCAAAGTGCTATGAACTTCAAATCACTTAGAAAAAAATAGAGAATTTCTCCTCTCTAGACTACACACAGAAACTTTGCGGAATGATAATGAAGGACAAGGAGTTCTGACAAACTGTCTGCTTAGAAACTATTTACATTATAACCTATACGACCAACTTGACAAACTGGTGTCAGAGTCAGTTTTCCCGGAGTCTGATAGCAATAATGAATGAGCTCGTTTCTTTTATTATCTTGGCAGGATTAGAGCAGCCCGTTTAGAATATATAACTGCACACAAAAATCTTGTTCGGGCATTGAGGAATGCTCCACAGAAGGCAGCAATCGGGTTCTGGCAGATCGTGCAAAAGTTAGCTGTCACAATTGAATTACTTTTTGCAGATATACCAGAAAGACATATCTTGAGACACGCTGCATTAAGAAGGTCATTGGACCTTATTTCCAGGTAACTCAGGCTGTTCGCATGGGAAATCTTCAATATTTTGGAAGAATACTTGAAAACTTTGGTCCGCAATTTACATAATTCATTTACTCTAATTTTATGTTTGAGATACAATGTTATCAAGACAGCGATCAGGTCTGTGGGTTTGTCGTACTCACAAACTGCTCGAGCGCACAGCAAAGAAGTTAGGTCTTAGTGCACTACAGAATGCGGAGTTCATTGTCGCAAATGCTCTTGGAGGTGGAGACACTGAAGTCACAGTGGATCGCGAAAGAGGGTATATGTGTAGTAGAGATACTGATGTATTGTACGAGAGAACCTCAATCTTCCCATCAGCTTATTTCGTTTTGTCTGGAACTTCACAATCAACGTGCAAAAGCCATGCCTTATCCTCAAAAATCGTATGGCGAGGTCCTGTAGTCTGCAGAAGAACGGAGAGAACAACAAGATATGATACTTCCGAAGGAATGGCTGAAGAGGGTGATGATGGTTTCCCGTAATTGATGTAATTAATTATTATTTTTAATGAACAGATGTTTCTTTTGTTTCAAGTAACAAAATTTTCTGCGTTGTTTAATCCATGCAGTTCGCATTCTATAGTTACTTTACGTTGATAAATAAACTCTCATTTACAAACAATAAAAAAAATGGTCGGTAGAGCAATTGCACGCGAATGACAAAGGTCCCGAGTTCAAGTCTCAGTCTGGCACACAGTTTTAATCTGCCAGGGACTTAGGATTATGTGCTTGTGACTGTGCAGATTTTTGTGAGGCACAGAAGATCATAGATCGCCGATAAGAAACTGTGCATGCTTTCGGAGGCTGAAGAATGCATTCGAAATAATTTTACTACATTAAACCGAGTTTCATATATTACAAATTGGCACAAGAGTTTTATTTACATGTTCCGTTTCAATGATCTATCGTACATTATTACGAATCTGCGTCACAAAACATGTTGACGAGACAGATATTCATGTTACATTCTTAACAGACCTTGCCTATAGGTCTTCTATTGGTATACCCTCCCACCAAATGATGAACGACGGAACAGTCGGAAAATAAAAATACCCCAAAATTCTGACAGCTATTCGTCTGAATTAATGTTACCGTTAACCTAGCTCTCTTACTGATGTTTAACGTTCCTTTATCCAGTTCTGAGTTCAAGCTCAATGACTCTTTACAATACGTTTGTCTACCACGTTTCATTGTATGAAGGTAAAATTTTCATGCATGCTTTACACCATTGAATTTTTAAGCTGTTAAAGGGTTGCCCTCTTTGAACACATGAAGAACAGGTGATTTCCGCGATTTTTCAAGTGAAACAAAAAAGGTATTGCTAAATACGATGATATAGTTTCAATCCTTACACTTTTATCTTTTGTGTACACGTCGGAAGCTCCCTGTAACTACTGCACCAGGTGGAAGGTTCCCTTGCAGCCGGAATATTAGTTATCGTCGGGAATTCCCGAAGCCCTCCTACTGGACGTCTAACAAAATATTTTTGTATAAGTGGTTTTCAATATATTTTCTATCAGCATACATAGGGTAACTGAGAAATATTAAGTCGTAACAAAATGGTGACGTGTTGAAACGAATGTCATTTTCTCCGCGCAGAAAATCGAGGCAAAAGCATGCACCAAAAACAGACTTTTGAAGATACCGTAAAACATCTACTTACAATGATAGAGAATTCGATTTAGAATGCCGGCAACAAATTCCGTTCCATATCTATTGCACCATAATCAGGCTATGCTCCCCGCCAATTTGAAAAATACTGTTTCAAGAACAACGCGTGTAAAGTTTTGACTTACATTTTTTGTAATTAATTTAAGCATACCTGTAATCAGCGATCCTGGTCCATACAGCAATCCTTCCAGATCAAAAAGGAAGTCCTTCTCCATCTTCTTCGCTGCCGCGGTGGTCCTGCAGGACTCTTTGGCAGCTTCTGTCATCCGCTGCTCTGATCACCCGCTATTTGACACAAAACTATAGGTGTATCTGAAATTTTGTTCTGTCCATAGTTTTTTAAGTTTATAATATGACGGATTTTAATTTTTAATGTGAGCTACTATAATTTATAATTAATTCTGACACGATCTTTACAAGTTAGCACATTCAACGGCGAGCAACTTTACTTCTGTTTGCTGGTAATGTAATCGTTGGTGACACAGTGTTTACATCACTCCCACTTACCCCGGTCACTTGATCAGTTTCAGCGTCTGCACAAACTAAGCAGTTTGTGGTCCCAAAAATGTATGGCGTTTTCTTGTTATCTAACAGGAGGTAATAACAGTCAACTGTGAAAGATCGTTTTCGATTGTTCCTGAGGAATTTCATTTCATTAGCCTATAATCATATTTAATCTTTTTCTTATTACACAAGATTCACTTTCCTACTGCAATGTTAGTACTGACATAAGTTTATAAAATTTAAGATATGTTTATGTTCTTATTCTATTTTGGAGAGATCTTATAATGGTACAGTTAGGCCTCTCCTGTACGTTAGCATGGTCCCTAATAATTTAAATCTATCTGTTGTTTTTGTTGTTGTGGTCTTCAGTCTGAAGACTGGTTTGATGCAGCTCTCCATGCTACTCTATACTGTGCAAGTCTCTTCATCTCCAAATAACTAAACCTGCATCCTCCTGAATTTGCTTACTGTATTCATCTCTTGGTCTCCTTCTATGATTTTTAACTCCACACTTAACTCCAGCGCTAAATTGTTGATTCCTTGATGTCTCAGAATGTGTCCTATCGACCGATCCCTTGTCTTAGTCATATTGTGCCACAAATTGCGTTTCTCGTCAATTAGATCCAGCACTTCCTGATTAGTTACGGGATCTAACTGTCAATTATTCAGCATTCTCCTGTAGCACCACATTTCAAAAGCTTTTATTCTCTTCTTGTCTGAACTTTTAATCGTCCATGTTTCACTGTCATACATAGCTACACTCCATACAAATACTTTCAGAAAAGAATTCCTCACATGCAAGTCTATATTCGATGTTAAAAAATCTCTTTTCTTCAGAAATGCTTTTCCTGCCATTGCCAGTCTACGCTTTATATCCTCCCAACTGGGACCGTCATCAGTTATTTTGCTGACCAAATAGCAAAACTCATCTAGTACTTCAAGTCTCTCGTTTCCTAATCAGGTTCCTTCAGCATTACCTGATTTAATTCAGCTACATTCCATTATTCTTGTTTTGTTCTTGTTGATGTTCAATTTATATCCTCCTTTCAAGACAGTGTCCATTCCTTTTAACTGCTCTTCCAAGTCCTTTGCTGTCCCTGATAGAATTACAGTGTCATCGGCGAACCTCAACGTTTTTATTTCTTCTCCATTGATATTAATTCCTACTCCAAATATTTCTTTGGTTTCCTTTACTGATTGCTCAGTGCACAGACTGAATAACGTCGGGGACAGGCTACAATCCTGCCTCAATCCCTTCTGAACCATTGCTTCCTTTTCACGCAGGCAACTGTTATGACTGCCGTCTTGTTACTATACAAGTTGTAAACATCCTTTCGTTCCATGGATTTTATCCCTGATACCTTCAGAATTTCAAAGAGAGATTTCCAGTCAACATTATCGAAAGCTTTCTACAAATGCTATAAAGACGTTTACCTTTCCTTAACCTATCCTTTAAAGTAAGTCATAGGATCAGTATCGCTTTGCGTTTTCATTCATTTCTCTCAAATCCAAACTGATTTTCCGCAAGGTCGGCTTTTACCAGTTTTTCCACTCTTCAGTATTGTTGTTAGTATTTGTTAGTAGTTAGTATTGTTGTTAATATTTTGCAGCCGTGACTTATTAAACAGATAGTTGGGTAATGTTTACACCTGTCAGCACCTGCTTTCTTTGGAATTGGGATTATTACATTCTGATTGATGTCTGAGGTTATTTCGCTTGTCTCATACATCTTGTACCCCAAATGGAATAATTTTGTCATGGCTGGTTCTCCAAATTCCAACGGCCTTGCCGCAGTGGTAACACCGGTTCCAGTCAGATCACCAAAGTTAAGCACTGTCTGGCTTGGCTAGCATTTGGATGGGTGACCGTTCGGGTCTGCCAAGTGCTGTTGGCAAATAGGCTTCACTCGGCCCTTGTGGGGCCAATTGAGCTGCTACTTACTGAGAAATAGCGGCACCGGTCACGGAAACTGACAGCGGCCGGGAGAGCAATGTGCTGACCGCATGCCCTCCGTATCCGCATCCGGTGATGCCTACGGTGATGCCCGGTCGGTACCGATGGCCTTCAGGCCTGTTCGGACAGTGTTCCTTTGTTTTGTTCTCCAAATGCTATCGTTATTTCTGACTTATTTTCGTCTACTCCCAGGGCCTAGTTTCGACTTTCAGCGCTCTGCCAAATTCTTCTGTCAGTATCATATATCTCACCTTATCCTCATCTACGTCCGCTTCCCTTTCTATAATATTGCTTTCAATTTCGTCTCCCTTGTATAGACCCTCTGTATACTCCTTCTACATTTCACCTTCCCCTTCTTTGGTTACGTCTAGTTTCCATCTGAACTCTTGATATTCATACAGCTGCTTCTCTTTTCTGCAAAGGCTTCTTTAATTTTCCTGTAGGTGGTCTCTATCTTTCCCCTAGTGAAATATGCTTCTAAACACTTGAATGTGTTCTACAACAATTTCTGCTTAGAAATTTTGCACTTCCTGTCAATCTTATTTTTTACACGTTTGTATTCGCTGTCACCTGCTTCATTTGCTGCATTTTTAAATTTTCCTTTTTCTTCAGCTAAACTGAATATCTCCTGCGTTACGAAAGGTTTTCTACTAGGTCTGGTCGTTTTACTTATTTGATCCTCTGCTGCCTTCACCAGTTCATATCTTAAAGCTTCGTCTTCTACTGTGTACTTTTCCCCTGTTCTTGTGATCCGTTGCCTAATGCTCCTTCTGAAACTTTCAACGAACTCTGCTTCTTTCAATTATCCAGGACCCATCTCCTTGATTTACTATTTTTTGCAGTTCCTTGAGCATTAATCTACAGTTTGTGTCTTTCTTGACTACAATAATGGTTTCACTACGCTGTTCATATTAGCTTACCCGCATTACTGCATTCTTGTTAATTATTAAACTTACTCCTGCTTTACCCCTATTTGACTTTGTATTTATAACACGGTATTCATCTGACTAAAATACCTGCTCCCCCTGCCAGCGAACTTCACTAATTCCCACTATACCTAACTCCAACCTATCCATTCCACTTTTGTATTTTCAGACCTACCTGCGCCATTAAGGGATCTGACGTTCCTCGTTACGATCCGTAGAAGGCCCGTCTGTTTCTCCTGATGACGACATCCTCCTGAGTTGTCCCTGTCGGGAGATTCAAACGCGTGACTGTAGTTTTCCCTTGCTTTTGACCGCTCGCAGTTCGGACACAGGAAGGCCGTTTTGCTTGATGTTAGAAGGACAGATCAGCCAGTCATCCAGACTGTTGCCACTGCAACTACTGAAAAGGCTGCTGCCCCTCTTCCGGAAACATACATTTGTCTGACCTCTCAACAGATACTCCTGCGTTGTGGTTGGTTCAAATGGCTCTGAGCACTGTCGGACTTAACATCTGAGGTCATCAGTCCCCTAGACTTAGAACTACTTAAACCTAACTAACCTAAGGACATCACACACATCCATGCCCGAGGCAGGATTCGAACCTGCGACCGTAGCAGCAACGCGGTTCCGGAATGAAGCGCCTTGAACCGCTCGGCCACAACGGTCGGCCGTTGTGGTTGAACCTGCGCTATGGCTATGTGTATCACGGAGGCACGCAAACCACCCCATCGACGGCAAGGTCCATGCTTCTTCCACTTGTTCTGTAATCTTATTCTCAATTACCATGTTTGTCTTAATTTTTTTTTCGCAGAAGAGCATAACTTTTGTTGTAGTTTGTATTGATACTGACATGTTATACATGGTGAATCCTAATACATGATGAAACCGACAAATTGCAGGGACGAATTCCTGACTGGAAATGGAGTATTGCTGCCTCGGTAGTTGGTGCTGACGAACGAAATATCTTCTGACCACGTTCCGTGTTCTCCTTGTATGTTGCAGTCTGTATGATTGACGCAGCGTGCTGTAAGCAGTAGAATGATTATTCATGTCGGGAACAAGCCGAGATAGTGTTTGTGTACGAGGAGGCAGATAGAAACGGTCGAGAGGCAGCGCGACTATATCACAAGTATCCCCACAGACAGCAACCACATCACACAACATTTCAAACCCGTTTTGGGCATTTGTGTGATCACGGGTCTTTTCAGATAGACGAACTTGCAGGGAGGCGGCGGACTGTGCGTGCACCAGATTTGGGGGACCGGTTTCTACAGGAACATTGAGACGAACCCCAGTACAAGCTCCAGTAAAGTGGTCCGATAACATGTTGTGAGGCAAAGTATCTTGCATGGGAGGTATGTGTGAACGCGTGCTTTGCGTCTCACGGAGGCCATTTTGAACATCTGTTGTGACGTGGATGCGATGCAGCTCTGTGCTATGTTCCGGAACGATTAGCTGCCGTTGCACGCACACCATCCATTTCTGGAAACACTTTCATAGGACCTTTTTTCCTCCATTTCCAGTGAGGAATCCGTCCCGACAGTTTCTCTGTTTTATTAATATTCACTCTGTATATCTGACACCCGTATTTTGTGTAGTTCATAAGCCGCTATCTGTTGTCCATCATCATTGTTCGAGGTTAAAACTTGGTCATCTGCAAATAGCATCATCATTATAAGTTTACCGGACAAAGTATGAGTCGTCCCGTACACTGGTGGTTTCGGAGCGCTGTTGACCTAGAAGCGGAACTAGGGGGTCACGTGACTGAACAGCTGACATATGTCACGGGGGGGACCGATCAGTTTTACAAAATTGTTACGTTAAAATTTACGCCAGAATGAGAATAGATAAATACACTGAGGTGACAAAAATCATCGGACAGCGATATGCACATTTATAGATAGCGGTAGTTTAACGCACAAGGTATGAAAGGGTACAGCATTGACAAAGCTGTCATTTGCACTTGTTTCATGTGAAAAGCTTGCCGACGTCATTGTGGCCGCACGACGGGAATTAGCAAGCTTCAAACGCGGAATGGTAGTTGGAGCTAGACGCATGGGACATTCCATTTCGGAAATTGTTAGGGAATTCAATATTCCGAGATCCACAATGTCAAGAGTGTGCCGCGAGAACCAAAATCAGACATTACTTCTGACCAAGGGCAACGCAGTGGCCGACGGCCTTCACTTTCGTAGTACATCCCACACTGATTTATGCGGTTATTTCACGGAGTGTTACTTGTTTGTTGGCACTGACAACACGCAAACGTCTCTGCTCTCGGTCTTTAGGTGAAGGCAGTCGGTCACTGCGTTGTCCTTGGTCAGAGGCAATGCCTGGAATTTGGTCCTCTCGGCACACCCTTGACACTGTGAATCTCGGAAAATTGAATTCCCTAACAATTTACGAGCCGGCCGCTGTGGTCGAGCGGTTCTAGGCGCTTCAGTCTGGAACCGCGCTGCTGCTATGCTCGCAGGTTCGAATCCTGCCTCGGGCATGGATGTGTGTGATGTCCTTAGGTTAGCTGGGTTTAAGTAGTTCTAAGTCTAGGGTACTGATGACCTCAGATGTTAAGTCCCATAGTGCTTAGAGGCATTTGAACCATTTGAACAATTTACGAAATGGAATGTCCCCTGCGTTTAGCTCCAACTACCATTCCCGTCGTGCGTCGAAGTCTTTTCACACGAAATACTTGAGTACAATGACAGCTCCGCCAATTGTACCTTGTGTGCGCTATACTACCGCTATTTGTATATGTGAATATCGCTATCCCATGGCTTTTGTCACCTCAATGAATTTACCTGTCGTTTTCCCATTCTCGTGTACATTTTTATGTAAGAATTTTGTTAAACTGATCGGTCATTTATCACCGAATTCGTCGTCAGTCGCCTCAATGGGTTAATGTAGCCCGCCTCACGTTTTACTTTTGACGATGAATTATTTTACAAAAACCTGCTGAATTATGAATATTCAAGATTTTGCGGCATTTTGTCTAAAAAGAAACTAACTTTTATTCATCGCCATTGGAACTTTCTCTTTCTCGTAGCGGTTTTTAAGTTATGCAGAATTTATTAGTATTCATAATCTCTTCATACTGTGACTTAATGAGAAATTTTTTTATTGAAATATCTCAGTCTTTAGAGAGAGAAGGAAAAACGCTTCAGGGTGTCTAATTTTTTGTCCGGTGTGCTTACAGTCTTGTTGATTAAAAACATAATTGTAGTTTCATTTACCATGGCTGTTCAATTTCTTTAACATGTGTAGGGTGGTTGAGGAGGAATGTCACATAATTTGTTAGGTGATTCTATACGTGAAAATAAACCGAAAAAGTCCTATGAACATGTATTCGATTTTCGATAGTTACGGAACTGGAGCAGGTTGAAGACTACACACATCCATGAATGATTATGAAGACAAGTGTGAATATTATCTATTAAAATGCTGTGTAGGCGCTGTGGTGGACAGAATAATAGTTTGACAGATGACTGATCCATCCTGCAGGAGGTTCAAAACGTCCCCCACCCATCTCAATGCATTTGTCAGCGCGTTGCAGGGTGTGTTGTGTTCCACATTTAACATAACCTCGGCGGGCTATAATGCGGTCAACAGCGTCAGTGGTGCGAGCGACAAGTTTTTCACGTATATTCACCTTAGTAGCGTGTACATCCCCCCTTTAATCAGCCGCATAAGCAGAAGTCTAATGCGGTTAGGTCGGGTGATTTGGCAAGCCAGTTGTATCCGCCACGGCCAATCCACCGTTTAGGAAATGTGTTTTTCAGATACTGGGATTGTCTGGTACTATGAATCGGTGATCCATCACGTTGCAGGTACATCTTCCGTCGTTGCTTTAATGTCACATCCTCCAAAAAGTAGGTCTTCTATCGGGAAATGTGCGTATGCTGCGGCTGTCATGCAATTTAGCAGGAACACAGGCCCTTTCCCCGGGGCATGAATCATGTCACACCAGGTGGTCAAGGAGAACCGAACTTGGAATCATGTTTCCCTACTGTCATGTCGGTTCTTCATCACCTGCGTGTGAGAACTGTGGGTGTTCATGATACCGTTGCTTGTAAATGTAGCCTCATCTGTAAATGAAGTATATTGCACGATATGTCAGTGTACAACCAACCATTCACAAAATTGTTGTCTGCTTACTGAGTCATCTGGATGCAGATGTTGCACAGGTTGCACAAGGAATGGGTACAAGCCCTCAGAATGTGTCGTACGCCACACTCGTGTTTGTGCTATATTGAGCTGGTGGCTAATATGCCGTATACCATTGCAATAATGTCCTCCCTTTCGTCAACTGACTGGACGGTCTGATGTTACGTATACGTTGGGATGAGTTCGGATTCACGTAATGGTTGAAAAACCCTTGGAAAAAGCCTGGCACGTGGGGTTCGTTGATCAGGGAAACTCCTCTGGTATTCTGCCACAGCCGCACGGGCTCTGCCGTTGCAGTGCCCATACACAAACAACGTATCTACTATGCTGCATGTGCGAAATGTTGATATTCAAGGACTCAAGGGACTTCCTCAATTAAACAACACCCAAGTTCGACACGCACGCAGCGTCACGACTGCTCAATAATCCAACCCACGATTGCACACTGGGTACAATTGTAGCTGGTGCCTCGGTGCGACGTCACAGTGCTGCCATCTGTTGAAAAATCACCACACCTCATGTAGGATGGTTCAAAATGGTTCAAATGGCTCTAAGCACTATGGGACTTAACATCTGGTACTTAGAACTACTTAAACCTAACTAACCTAAGGGCAACACACACATCCATGCCCGAGGCAGGATTCGAACCTGCGACTGTAGCAGCAGCGCGGTTCCGGATTGAAGCGCCTAGCACCGTTCGGCCAAAGCGGCCGGCTCATGTAGGATGGACCAGTCATCTGTTTCACCGTTTTTCTGTCCACCACAGCGCCTACACAGCGTTTCGGTAAACTTGTATTCGTATTCATTCATGGATGTGTGTAGTCTTCAACACGCTCCACTTCCGTAACGATCGAAAATCGAACACCAATTCTTAGGAATTTTTCTGTTTATTTTTCACATATAGAATCACCTCACCGATGTGCAGTTTTCACAGAATGGATTCGTAGTCAGGGACTCGTACTGTTAGCCAATAAACAGATTGTAATAATGCTCGAAATTGAATTTTTCGTGCAAACATACACTTTTAACTAAAAGAAGGGCAAATTAGAATGCCGGTGGTATTATTTGCGCAATTATATTGCGAATCGTTTACGAGATATCGTATTTAGGAGCGTTTCCACAACGACACTTGTTCGTGCCATGCAACCTGCAAAGCTGCTAGGTACGACGTTGTTATGTTTGCTTACTGTGTGCCTGTGTGTTCCTTGAGTGCACTGCCACTTTGAAGTCAGTGTGTGACAATCCAAGCAGTAGGTTGTGAGTGGTCGATGGGATTTACCAATGCAGAAAAAGCCTACATACTCAAGGTATATGGAGAGTGTAGAAAGAATGCAGTTCGTTCTTATACTATGTGTGGGGCAAGATACCGCAGTAGACACCAACCTTCTCAGAAATTATTTATCGAAGTTTTCAACCAGTTACGTGACAGTGGTAGTGTAACATCTAGATAATGTAACAGAATGAAACAAGCAACGACAGAAGAAGGGGAAATTAATGTTCCTGCTTCAGTTGCAGTTGATCCGCACGTTACGTCCCGCGCAATCGCACGAGGAAGTGGCATGAGTCAGGCAAGTGTCCTATGAATTCTCCATCGACATAGGTTCAATCCCTATCACATCTCTCTCCATCAAGAGCTGCGTAGAAACGACTATGGAAGCTGTGTAAACTTCTTTACGAGGGCATTAAGACAGGATACTCCAGCCGTATCCTGTATCTTGTTTAGTGACGATGCCACGTTTACCAATCATGGCAAGGTAAACGGCCGAAACGTGTACTATTAGTCTGTTGACAATCTCGTTGGCTTCGTCAGGTGGAACGTCAGCGTCTATGGGGTGTAAACCTGTGGTGTAAGATAGTGAACCATCACCTGATAGACCTGTTTTTCATAGACGGAACACTGAACGTGCACAAGCATCGCAGCCTCCTAACAGACCATCTTCCACGGATGCTAGAAGACGTTCCTCTACAGACTAGGAGGAATCTGTGGTTCTAACATGATGGCTGTCCAGTCCATAGTGCACGATGTACTACAGAATGTGTTCACAAATTGTTTCCAAATCGTTGGAATTGGACGCAGGGGATCTGTGCCTTGCCTGTGTCGTTCCCCGGACTTGACGCCTGTAGACTTTTTTCTGTGGGGAAAGTTATATTTGATGATATGCAACGACGTATTAGTGCAGCCTGCTCGGAAGTCTCCGCTGAAATGCTAGACGTGTGCAACAGTCGTTCTATACCAGGCTGGAAGCGTGCACTTCCGTTGCCTGTGGTCTTTCTTAATACAATCTGTGATGGTCAATTGTCTTGTTACTGGTCAGAGTCTACATAATTAGTGTATGAACTTGTGTTGTCCTTTAGCGTGCGCTACCACTGGTATTGTACAAGTGGCGATGTGGGAACTTTTCAAAATACGATATCTCGTAAACGACTCGCACTAGAACCCTGCAACAAACATCATTGGCATTCTAATGTACCATACCGTTTCCGCTATATTTGCTGTGCAAGTTCTAGATGATTGAACATGAGCAGTGACGAAATGCTGCAACCTTGTCGAGCTCCTAAAGTAATATTCTCTGTTCTTTTCTCATTATTCCCAGTTATTTTGATTCCTGTGTTATTTACAGATTCTGAATTACCCATATAAGATGTATTGGTATACCTCTTTATCTTACTGTCTCCCAGAATACTTGTCTTTTTATATCTAAGGCCTTTACATAATCTTTGATAGGGATCTGCGTTTCTTTATTGTATTCCTTATGTTTCTCTAGAATTGTTGTATTATGTACAACTTCTTCCTTTTATGCACTCTGTTATGGGCTTTACTTTGTCGGTTACTATTTCAGCCTACATCTTATAGGCCGATTTCAATGACGATATCCCCCTGTAATATTCGGTATTTGATTTGTCACCCTTCTTGAACACTGGTGTTATGTCTTCCATTCTTTTTGTATTTCTTCCTGGCCCAGCAAAGATTCAGGAATCTATGGAACCTTGTTTTAAAACCTTCTGATGAATATCTCATCAGCTCCTCATTTAACCGTCACTTCCTACTCTCACTCAGTTCTTTGTATATAAGAGAGCACTCTTCAGTTTTTAATATTAAATATGATCTGGTTCGATTCGAAGATCTCCTCATTCATTTCATCAGTCCGCATTTCTTCGCAATAATGCAACCAGTCTTTTTTATCATTACATTAATGTGTGCCACATCCTTTCCATTTTATTCAGGTCCTTCCTTTTTTATACGCATTCGATATACATCATTTTCAATTCTGGCTACGAATTTATGTCACCCATATGGATGCAGCTTCTCGCTTAGCTTCTTCACCTATGCTGTTAGCTTCTTATATGTTTCCTTGTTCTCCAGAACTTGGTGTTGCAGCTATCGGATGTATTGGTTTCTATTTGTTTCAACTGTCTCCTCCATTTCTTCCGTCCAAGAGAATGCCCTTTCCTCTTTTTGCGTTGTTTTGTTTCTCTAACGCTTCACTGGTTGCAGTTCCTTTTAAGTTCTTAATTTGTTCCCATTCATGTTCAGTGCACTCTGGTTCCATCAGTCCACTCATTATTTTGTCTGGTCATCTTTGGTATAGAGTCTTGACAGACTCGTGTCCTAGTAAATATATTTTACATATCTCTCTTGTCTGCTCTGAGGAGTTTTCGTGTGTTTTAGACCATCTTTTCTTTAACGCAACTTTTGCTACAAGTAGGAGGTGGTCCGTATTTTTGTCATACCCTCTATATATACGCGCATTCTGAAACAGAAAAGCCCTTTCTTGGTTTGGTAAGAAATAGTCAATTACAGTTCTAGATACTCCAGAGGACTATGTGTGTTCAAGACTATGAAGTCGTTAAAAGCTGCAAAATCTCTTAACATGGCCATCTGTTACTGATCATAATCTCTCCAGCATAGCCCACTTTGTTATCCATATTCTCCATTCTTATTTGTGCATTGTATTCTCCACGAGTAACAACATGATCATTCTTATTTACCTTATCCAGTGTTTTCTGTTGGCCTTGATGTAACATATCTCTTTCTTTCTCCTTTCCTCTGGGTCATACATTGGTATGAAGGTTAAATAACTTCTAGAGATCTTACATCTTATGGTACATATGCGTTTGTTTATCCATGCATAGCTTACCAGTATATTCTTACATTTTTTATTAGTTACTATAGCAATCCCAGCTTGCGTTCCTCTGCATGCTCTACCGCACTATACAGAATGTAAACGATAACTGTTGACAACGTATTGCTATAATGTAAGTGAAGTCTAGACGAAAACATTGATACAGAACATTTGTGATTTATCAAGCCAGGAAACAGTCTCAAGTTGATCTACAAAGACCACGCAAGCTACAGCGCATGCGTGCAGTGAGATTTTGGTTAAAGTCGTTCTTGAATATTAAAAATCACATGTTTTTGCACTTACAAAATGTACACTGATGAGCAAAACATTATGACCGCGTGCTTAATGCCATGTTTATATGTCTTTGGAACGAAACACAACTGATTCTGCGTATCATGAATCCGACAGGTTGTTGGTAGGTTTGTGGAGGTATGTGACATTAGATGTCTACGCACACCTCGTGTAATTTGAGTAAACAACGGGCCGTTGATTGGCTGATTGGCGTACGCGGTGATGGCGCCCGATAGCGACCAAGGTGGGTTATAGGATTTACATCAGGCGAATTCGGTCGCCGAGGCGTAAACGGAAATTCTCCATAACGCTCGTCAAACCACTTTAGCACGTTTCTAACTCCGAGACACTTACAATTATACTGCTGAAAGATTACATTGCAATGGGGAAGACATCAAGCATGAAGGGATGGAAGTGGTTCAGAGTTATCAGCGTGTCTTCTACTACTATCACAGATCCCTTGCAAGCGCAGGAGAATGTCTCTCATAGCATAATACTTCTCCCAACAGCCTGCGTCCGTGTCACACTGCACGTTTCGAGTCGTCCGCAGCTCGTGGTCTAGTAGCTAGCGTTGCTGCCTCTGGATCACGAGGTCCCGGGTTTGCTCTATCCACTGCTTCATTGTGTGTTGTTCCTCATTCGATTTGACTAAATACACCACGGCGTGTTTCATGACACAATGTACATGTTTTCCCTTTTACTCCCCAACGCTTGTACATAAAAAGTAAACAGTTAAAGTACAACATGATTTCAAATGCATAGAAAACATACATAACTTAAAATATCACTTTAAATAAACTAGCGTTAACTAAAAAGACTTTACCATAACTTTTACTTCTCCCCTTATTTCTGTAACTTAGCTCGATATTTGCATTCAATGTTTCTTTTTAATTTCCTTCTATCCAAATATATAAATGTAATGCAAATACATAAATGTAATGTATCAGGCTCCAGAAAACGTTAAACTAAAAGATTAAACAGCAAAATCAAGAGACCAATGGATACAATTACCTGTACAATAATAATAATAAAAGAAAGAACAGAACAAATTGTCTTAATGAAAAGTGAAAAATGTAAACTGTTTTGAAAAACGAAATTTGTTACCTTGTAAATAAAAGTCTATACACGTTAAAAAAACGGTTCGATTCCCGGCCGGGTTGGAGATTTTCTCTGCCCGGGGACTGGGTGTTTGTGTTGTCCTCATCATTTCATCATCATTTATGAAACTGGCGAGATTGGAGTAAATAAAGATTGGGAATTCGTGCGGGCGCTGATAACCGTGCACTTGATTGCCCCACAAACCACACATCATCTTCACCATGTTTCGAGCCGGCGTTCACCACGATGTCGGCGTTTTTGGAGACGACCATCGACCTAGTGTAGCAAAATTGTGATTCAACCGAAGAGCTGACTCGTTTCCGTTGATCGACGGCCGAATCGCTCTGGTCCCGTGTCCACAGCAATCGTAATTGACAATGTTGCTGGGTCAACATGTGAACATGTAGATGTGGTCTGCTGCGGAACTCCATGGTCAACAATATACGATGAACTGTGTGATACGAAACTCATGTGCGTGCACCAGCATTGTGTTCTTTTGGCAGAGATGCCACAGGTCACCATCTATCCTACGTTACAGACCCGATAAGCCTCCGAAACCCACGTTCTATGAAGAGTCTTGGACGTTCAATCATTTAACTCCTAGTGGTAGTTTCACTGCCCTTCTACTTCTTTTCGTAGATGCTCACGACAGTAGCAAGTGAACATGCGACGATTTTCATCGTTTTCGAGATACTCTTTCACAGTCTTTGCGTAATAATAATCTGTTCTTTCTTAGAGTCACTTATCTCTATGGATTTTTCCCATTTGAAGCCTATATCTAGGGTCTCTGACCCGCTTACATACTTTTGTTACAGCACCGTGTATACGTGGCCGCAATGCCGCCAGGCGGCATCCAACGTTGGGTGGGCAGTGGTCATAATGTTTTGTTTTTCGTTGTAAAACTGATGTTTCTTAAATCTGGCCTCAGAACATTGTGCTTTTAACAGCATAAAATTAACGTTTAAATCTTTTTGTTTGTTTGGCCTTCTTACTGCGAAACTACTGTGCTTGTAAGGGTTAGGTATAACTCGGATTGTAAAAGTAAATAGTTTTTACACATTGTTTACAAAAGGCGTATTTCTTTCATTACACTCGCAGGGAAGTTTAAATTAATGATGTCAACGAAGTAGCCGACTAAGCTGATAGCGTAAGAGAGCGAGCGGCTGCTGAAAATCCTGCGCGGCGCACATGCACTGTAACTTAGGTGGCTTTGTAGGGCAGTTTGTGGTTATTTCTCGGTTTCACAGGCCGCAAGTGTCCTGTCTCAAACTGTTCGTCTAGACGTCCCCTCCATCGTTGTTTACACCTGGTAAGTTATAACTTCCTAGATCGCTAGTTCCTTTCATCTTTCTTTTGTTTCTGTTATGAATGCTGTACATAACCTCCTCTCTTCTAACAATCCAACTCCCCTTCCTTAGCGGACGTGCCACAGACTTTCCATGTTATTTGCATGTTCTGCTATACCAAAGAACTTGTTCTTCATCTTTCTGTGGTTCGTCATGTGGACTTCAGTTCGGTTTTTTCTCTTACGTAGCTACAACATCGGGCGGGGGAGGCTCTAGATCAGGCTAATCCAAGAATTGCGCCCCCGATGGGGCGCCCGCGCCCCGCGGCCGCCCCGTCCGCGACCGTGTGTCGCTAGTGTCGGCGTAGGAGCGAGAGAGAGAGAGAGAGAGAGAGAGAGAGAGAGAGAAAGCTGCGGAGTGAGTGAGACCGCACAGCACTGCTCTGCGCTGCACTGTCCCGCGGTCAGATACAACGTAATGAAAATGATCTATTTTAGAAATAATTTTACGTAAGGGATATAGAATCTCATTCTTACTGTTAGTACACTCCTGGAAATGGAAAAAAGAACACATTGACACCGGTGTGTCAGACCCACCATACTTGCTCCGGACACTGCGAGAGGGCTGTACAAGCAATGATCACACGCACGGCACAGCGGACACACCAGGAACCGCGGTGTTGGCCGTCGAATGGCGCTAGCTGCGCAGCATTTGTGCACCGCCGCCGTCAGTGTCAGCCAGTTTGCCGTGGCATACGGAGCTCCATCGCAGTCTTTAACACTGGTAGCATGTCGCGACAGCGTGGACGTGAACCGTATGTGCAGTGTCGTCTTCAGCGATGAGAATCGCTTCTGCCTTGGTGCCAATGATGGTCGTATGCGTGTTTGGCACCGTGCAGGTGAGCGCCACGATCAGGACTGCATACGACCGAGGCACACAGGGCCAACACCCGGCATCATGGTGTGGGGAGCGATCTCCTACACTGGCCGTACACCACTGGTGATCGTCGAGGGGACATTGAATAGTGCACGACATCCAAACCGTCATCGAACCCATCGTTCTACCATTCCTAGACCGGCAAGGGAACTTGCTGTTCCAACAGGACAATGCACGTCCGCATGTATCCCGTGCCACCCAACGTGCTCTAGAAGGTGTAAGTCAACTACCCTGGCCAGCAAGATCTCCGGATCTGTCCCCCATTGAGCATGTTTGGGACTGGATGAAGCGTCGTCTCACGCGGTCTGCACGTCTAGCACGAACGCTGGTCCAACTGAGGCGCCAGGTGGAAATGGCATGGCAAGCCGTTCCACAGGACTACATCCAGCATCTCTACGATCGTCTCCATGGGAGAATAGCAGCCTGCATTGCTGCGAAAGGTGGATATACACTGTACTAGTGCCGACATTGTGCATGCTCTGTTGCCTGTGTCTATGTGCCTGTGGTTCTGTCAGTGTGATCATGTGATGTATCTGACCCCAGGAATGTGTCAATAAAGTTTCCCCTTCCTGGGACAATGAATTCACGGTGTTCTTATTTCAATTTCCAGGAGTGTAGTTACAAGCAAATATTTTTGTTATGCTTCGTGCTACAGCTTTTTGTATCCCTTTTCAGAGTTTAGAAATCGGATCCTTAGTTTGCTGTTTTGTACGTAATAATTTTAACTCACCAAGTTTTAAAACTTATTAAAAATAGAATTAAGGTTATAAAGCTCTTTAATTCTTACAGTCAACATTGTTAAAGTAGACAATTAACATTTTACACGTTTTTCTTTTTCGAGGAAACGATTTTGTTTTGGTACAATATTCCGTGAGACTGCTAACCTCAAAGAATTAGTTAAATGTTTATCGCCAAGTAATGAACGGTTCTCAGTATTAGCAAGCCTTAAAAGAGAGAAAAAGCGCTCACAAATATACGTGGAACCAAACATTGAGAGAACTTTGGCCGCGTGCTTGTTCAAAAGAGGATATTTTTCTCGTATAACACAACTGTAAAAGTCATCCAAAGTTTTACACATAAGAAAGCGGTCCTTCAGGCGGATATCGCACTGCAGGTCAATCAGCTCTAGTTGAAGCCCTTGTGAGACGTCCTCTGCCCGAAGGGAAAACGGGCGAACAAATATATATAAGGTCGGTTGAAGCTCACTTATCTCCAAAAATCTGTTTTCAAACTGTTCTTGTAATTCGCAAATGATTTGAACATAATCTGAAAAATCTACTTCTTCTTTAACACTGTCTATGCAGGAAAATGTCCACAATTCTTCTCACGCAACTGTTTTTCCCACAAAATAAGTTTTTTTTTTTTTAATGCTTGAATCGTCTGCACTAAATCAACAACAGAGTGATTTTCGCCTTGGAGTGAAATGTTCAAAGTATTTAAACGACCCGTAAGGTCACTCAAAAAAGCCAAATTCGCCACCCACTTAGGATCACAAAGTAATTCTTCTGGACGTTCTTTCATTTCCAAATGGTATTTATTTCGCCTCTCAGTGAGAAAAACCGATAAAGCACCTTTCCTCTGCTCAGCCATCTCACTTCGGTGTGGTAGGGTATGTCCGGGTATTCCGCTTCGACGTTAGCCAGAAATCCTTTAAATCGGCGGTGTGTGAGTCCATGCGAGCGAAGATAATTAACCGTTCGAAGAACTGTGTCCATAACACATTTTAAACGCATTGACTCTAACTCGTTTTCCACGCCTAGAAAAATATCCAAACCAGCGGTTGTGTCTTTTAATGGTATAAGGTCGAGAAATTCTTCTGTGACACGCAGATTGTCGTCTACATCTCGAATGAATATGACGAGCTGAGATATGTCCGCAACGTCCGTGGACTCGTCAAGAGCGATAGAAAATGAAATGAAGTTTGCCTCTCTCTCCATTGATTGCTGCTCCATATCTAAGGACATATCTTCGACTCGGCGAGCAACAGTTTGAGGCGAAACAGCTATTTTTTCCAATTTTTCCGTGAGGTTTGCAGGACAAATACAAGCCGCCGAGTCGACCACGCAATCCTTGATGAGATTCCCAGCCGCAAAGGGTTTCCTGCTTTCGCAATTCTCAGCGAGCACTTGTAACTTTCGCGCAAACATGGTCCACCTGTTTCGTGCTACTACCACGACAGAAAAGAGCATGCAATTGATTTTGTACAGTCCTGTTTTTTAAAACACTTTTGTCATTTTAACAATTAGTTGTTTCATTCATTTAAGTTCAAATGAAAAACTAACTAAAAAAGATTGGTTTTAGGTGCATTTTCCCCCAGTTCCTCTGAAAAGCGGCCTTAGACGCTAGCAAGGACAGCGAAATGTGATCGCAAAATAAATTTTTATCTATTAAAATATTTGCGTTGTATTTAATTGAAAACATAAATCAAACTACAACATATGTTTTCCCACCGATAAAAACAAAAAAAAAAAAAAATGCAAAAACAAAGAATGACTCTTAATGATACTTTGCTGTCCGAGAGAGTGTGACGGCTTTTCAGAAAGTGGCAAAAAATAACGCACATGAAACTTTTTCTTATGTCTGTGCGACGCGATTTAATGCACCCCAAATATAAAAATTAACCGAAAAGGAATGTTCCTTGTTGCTGACAATCTAATATTCGATAACTGGCGCATTGCTAAAGAGTCATACGATAGGAAACACTTAGAAGCGCGTACAGCGGCATGGCGAAGCGCGGCGGGCGGTCGGGCGGTCCGCGCGTCCAGCTAAGCGGCACGGCTCGGCCACTGCGACAACGTACGAATTGGCCCGGGGCGCTGGCCGCGGGCGATCGCGGGCGCTAGCGCCCCAGGGGCACAGTTTGGACGAGCGTGCTCTGGATGCATAACAAAGCCATTTTTCCTTACTTTACCATAATTTTACTTTTAAGCGATCAGGCCCAGTGGACAGCGCGCTTCTAGGAGTTTCCTTCTCCATTATCTTCTATCCTTCGTTGCTATCCGCCATCCGTCCACATCGATCGCTGACTGCTGTAGGTGTTCATGGAAGCCATCCCTCTCACTCTTCCGTGGTCTTCCCGCGGGTCTCCTACCTGTAATGACGAAGGGCAGGAGCTTTCGTGCTTCGGCTTCCATCCGAGTCACATGTCCAGCCCCCTGTAGTTGCTTGCCTCTTACGTTTCCTGCTGTACTGACACATTGGTACAGTTCGTCTAATTCACGGTTGTGTCTAATGCCCCATTTACCGGTGTTTCCATCCAACACCGGACCAAAGATTTTCCGCGGCACTTTTCTCTCAAATACGAAAAGTTTATGAAAGTCACGGTTTCGTATACTCCACGTCTCACAGCCAAACAGTACCACGGGTTGGATAATGATTTTATATATCCGAATCTTGAACTGCTTGAGATACACCTGGGCCGACGTAGTTGTGCTGGGCTGTAGGAGGACTGGTTTCCTCCCTGCTTCCTGGCATTGATCTCTACTTCACATGGCGAGTTCTCCTCGAAAAGTGCTACCAGGTATGTAAATCCGCGGACTCTCTTGTAGGACAAGTCTCCTACTTTTCCTGCACAAAGAACCTTTACAAAAAATCAAGCAGATTGGAAAGCCGTAAAGTGACACCCCAATATTCAACTGTACCTGTGAAGCCCCCGTAAGGCGTCCACGCGGTATCGAAAATCAAATCTAACTTTGATAATGGCTTCATTTCGATGAGGAAGAGTGTGCACAACACTCTCCATGTATGCCATAACCAGACGAAGTAGCTCTTTGATAATTAGGTCTCTTAGAGCTACCAGATTGCGGGGATATTGATTGATACTTCTCACCTGCTGTTCTAAATATCGCCAGATATTTTCGATAGGAATAAGATTGAGATATTTGCGAGCCAGTCGATATATGACAGGGTGCCGGAGTGTTTATCAGTCCAGAAACGCGTGCTTGTGGCTCTTTGGACATGGCTCTTATGATACTGGAGGAAGGGAGTACACATGATCATGAAGATCTAGAAGGAAGGACAACACTTGGTCAACGGGAGTGTAGAAATAAACAATTCTGGTTCGCGTGATTCTTGAAGTTTTCCTGGAGAATTGAGTATTCGAAGAGGTTTCGCAACTTCGGACGGATGACGTCGACATCTCACCACGACATTTCGGCTGACACTCTTCAGGCGTCTTTCCCACACTCAAAACTCATCTGAAGATGGCTGAATAGTTCTCAGACGAAATATCCTAGTAGATGTCGGCGCCACCTGTCTGCGATTCCGAAACCTCGTTGTTCTGGTTTATGATTCCGGCAATTTCAGTGAGTGTCAGACGATCAATACTAGTTTTAAACAAAAGACTTGCAAAACACAACAAGATTTATAGGCCTGTTATGCAGTTCTAGGTTTGGAGAGTAGGAAAGGCTCTGGAAAATGATTAACATGTAACTACATTCACTTAAATCTTTATTGAAAATGGTTCAAATGGCTCTGAGCACTATGGGACTTAACATCTATGTTTATCAGTCCCCTAGAACTTAGAACTACTTAAAACTAACTAACCTAAGGACATCACACACATCCATGCCCGAAGCAGGATTCGACCGTAGCAGCAGAGCGGTTCCAGACTGAAGGGCCTAGAACCACTCGGCCACAGAGGCCGGCAACTTAATAATTATAATTTGAACAATAGTGTAATATAATGAAACGGACAGTCAAATGAAAACGAGACAGATGGAAAAAGTAAGTAAACTTTATTATTTCAAAAATGATAGCCATAACTGTGAATGCATTTATACCACTGCGAGACAAGACAGCCAATGCCTTGACGGAAAATGTTGATGGTTGCAAATGGAGCCATGATAGTACCCAGGCGTGCACCACTTCGTCCGAAGCAAATCGACAGCCTCGAATGTCTTTCTGCAGGGCCCCCAAAACATAGAACTCGCATTGCAGGAATGGGGAGTGTATGCAGAATGTGTGAGGGTTTCCTAGCGAAACTCGAACAGCCCGGTCGAAACAGCCTTTACAGCATACGTGCGCACCCACATGTTGTCCTGGTTGTTTCCACTACGCTGGCAACCGTGAACATTTTTCCAAGAAAGCAGTACCTCGCAGTTGGATGAATATGTTACCATTTAAGGTGATTACTTTTGAAATAATGAACAGTTCATTTATCATTTTTCCATCTGTCTCATTTTCATTTGACTGTCCCTTATACAAGGTTCCGGCATGCTTTAACTGTTTTATTTTTGAATTTTCTAGATAGAGACGACCAAACAAATAATGCATATCGCGTCTTTCATGCGACGCCCAGCGTCGAAGGGGAGCGTCGGTTTCCAGTTAGAAAGAAAATGATTTTTAAACCGGAATTTTACGCTTTAAAAATAATTTTGTTTGCAACGGGAAGCAAAATGACACTTTCCGCCAAAACAGCGCGTCCATGAAGGACGATAAGCACTATTTGTTTGTGTCGACTCCATCTAGACAAGGCAAAAACAAAACTGTTAATACATGCCGGAACACAAGAGAAAACGCGCCTGACGACTCTTAGGAGAGACATCCTGTATAATGCCACTTTTGTGTCAAATGACGTTCAGCAGGAATACGAGAGTGGATATCTTGATGATATAGCAATAAATTCATGCTTCTACACTTAATATTATAAAAGTGAAAGTAACTCTGTCTGTTACGCTTTCAAGATTCAATCGCTGACACGATTTTGGTGAAATATGATATGGAGATAGCTTGAACGCCGAGGAAAAATGTAGGCTACTTTATAAGTACAAGATACTTTATAGTACAAGATACTTGTGATTTGAAGAATATAATGCGAAGCATAGAACAAGAATTACTCTTTGAAGACGCTATTTGCTCTTTGACTTTTGAACTTTATCGTATTTGTATAAATGCTTTTATTGTTTGATGTGTACTACCAACTCCATTTCAACGCAATGAATGCCTTGCTTATACAGTCCTCAACATGTTTAATCAATACCTCCATACTCGTGTCAGTCGCAAGCTACTCGCATTTTAGCCGCTGAGCGTCACGCGTCTCTTAAATACACATAAAAAAATTTTTGCATCACCTCGGTTCCGAGAGTTCCGGAACCTGCATAGAAAATTGGAATAGAGATCAACATAATCATCATTTCCGCCCTGTTTATTGCTCATGAAAACCACACATTGCATGTTGTACCACCATACAGTGAGATCTTCAGAGGTGGTGGTCCAGATTGCTGTATACACCAGTACTTCTAATACCCAGTAGCACGTCTTCTTGCATGGATGCACGCCTGTATTCGTCGTGTCACAATATTCAGAAGTTCATCAAGGCACTGTTCGTCCTGATTCTCCCATTCCTCAACGGAGATTTGGCGTAGATCTCTCAGAGCGGTTGACGGGTCGCGTCGTCCATAAACAGCCCTTTTTAATATATCCCAGGCATGTCCAATAGGGCTCATCTCTGGAGAATATGACGGCCACTCTAGTCGAGCGACGTCATTATCCTGAAGAAAGTCATTCACAAGATGTGCACGATGGGAGCGCGATTTGTCGTTCATGAAGACGAATGCCTCGCCAATATGCTGCCGATATGGTTGCACTATCGGTCGGAGGATGGTATTCACGTATCTTACAGCCGTTACGGCGGCTTCCCTGACCACCAGCAGGGTACCTCACCTTTCTGCACTCGCTGTACTGCATTGCATGCTGTCGAGCTTGCAAAGTTGGACCTCGCCATGAACGTCGGGAGGGAAGTTGCGCATCATGCAGCCTATTGCGCACAGTTTGAGTCGTAACACGACGTTCCGCGGCTGCACGAAAAGCATTATAAAACATAGTGGCGTGGCTGTCAGGGTTCCTCCGAGCCATGATCCGTAGGTAGCGGTCATCCACTGCAGTAATACCTCTTCCATGTCCGAACAACATCGCTTTGGTTCATTCCTAGAGGCCTGGGCACTTTCCTTGTTGAGAGCCCGTCCTGGCACAAAGTAACAATGCGGACGTGATCGAACAGTGGTATTGACCGCCTAAGCGTGATTGAACTACAGACAAACCGAGCTGTGTACCTCCTTCCTGCTAGAATGACTGGAATTGATCGGCTTGCGGACCCCATGCATCTAATAGGCGCTGCTCATGCATGGTTGTTTACAGCTTTGGGCGGGTTTAGTCAATCTCTGAACAGTCAAAGGGACTGTGTCTGTGATACAATATCCCCAGTCAACGTCTATCTTCAAGAGTTCTGGGAACCGGCGTGATGCAAAACTTTTTTTGATGTGTGTAGCTTCTGAGACGCTTAAGGACTAGACAACGAACAGAAAGATGTCATATCCTTACGTTTAGAGCACAGGAGGCTTTTAGCCAGGCTGCATTTGGTTATGACATGCGTGAGCAGCCATGTGTAGGAGGCAGACACGTAAGGACAGCTGACCTTATTACATGAACAAATGTCATAAAATTTACGCTACACCAGACTACAAATTATTTATTTCCTTTTTGCGTTAGTTTAACACTATTTAAAATTTTCACAAAGTGCACATTTTATTTCAGTATCGTCATCATCTCTCATAATAAAACTACTCATATGTGTCAACATCTTGTGGTCATGTGGTTAGTGTTGCTGATCCTTGGTCACAGGATCCCACGTTCGATTCCCACTGGTTTCAATTTTCTCTGCCCGTGTGTGCGTGAGTTTGCCCTAATCATCATTTCATCATCATCGACATGCAAATCGCAGAAGTTTCGTCAAATGAAAAGACTTGCACCAAGTGTTCCAACATCTCTAACGAGGTCTCCTGGCCAATTCAGTCATACGCACATTTCATATCGTTTCACTGATATGTGAGTGCAGCTATGGGTAACAGCTAGAAGACAATGTTTACATAATGTCCAACGCGTTTAATCAACAAAAAAAAAAACAACATAAGATGGCAAAGTAAGGAATGGAACATCTTTTTTTTTACATCATTGATCGTAAACCTTGCTAAAATAATTAAATTTGTTGCATAACGTACATGCTGTATAATGTATAGGCGGCCATATCCCTCTGCACGCACCACTCGGCAGCGATGCTGTGCAAGTTTCATCGTTGGACATTGGGGCACTTGGGAGACGGCCCACATTAGGAGCTACGCTACCAGAACAGGCCGACACATGAGGGCAGCTGCCGCTATAATGTGTACAATAGCTTAGTTACTCATGGTCAGTCATTACAACAAAAATACTGATATGTGAGTGCAGCGGCAGGTAAAAGCTAGTATATAAGTAAATAACCTCAAAGCCCTGGCCATATGGTTCAAAATGGCTCTGAGCACTATGGGACTCAACTGCTGAGGTCATTAGTCCCCTAGAACTTAGAACTAGTTAAACCTAACTAACCTAAGGACATCACAAACATCCATGCCCGAGGCAGGATTCGAGCCTGCGACCGTAGCGGTCTTGCGGGTCCAGACTGCAGCGCCTTTAACCGCACGGCCACTTCGGCCGGCCTGGCCATATGGAAAGGGACTCTGAGAGTGGTGATGAAATTGGCTGTGTAGCACATAGGATACACTGATGAGCTAAAACATTATGACACTGTCCACTACAAGCTGGACTCCCCTTGGTGGTGTTGCACGCACGTGACACAGTAAGTGTAGTGAGGTGAATGGGAAACTGACAGACTGGAAGGTCAGCTATGAAGACGCCTAATGGAATGTAAAACAGGAAATTGTGAGCATAATATGGTGGAATATGTCCTACAAGCAAGAGACGAATGGCAGTTGATCAGAAGACTCTGAGGAAAGAAAACTCAGAAATAACCACTAGAGACCGACTAAGGAACGAACCCATAGTAAAAGCACAAGCCTTTGCAGAGAAGTACAAAAATCAAAACAAACTATTACATGGAGACATCAGTATCGATGAAACAGAGTACGAATTCACCGTCAACCAAACAGCACAACGATTAGTCAGGTAAAAGACCACACACACATCCCACGTGAAGATATCCAGTGAAGTAAGGACTATTTTTAAAAATCTAGATAACGTCAAAGTCCTGGCCCAGATGCCATAAGTAACAATCAGCTCCAGAGGTTGCCAAGGAAACCAATCACCTTATTAACCAAATTCTACAACAGCTGTATGATCAACCGATATTTCCTAGATAAGTAGAAAATTGCACATGTCATATCTATCCCAAAACTTAGAAGAGATTTAACTAAACCAGCGAACCACCGACTGATCAGACTACTGTCCTGACAAAACTTCCGGCAGAATGTTTTAAGATAGACTTCAAGATATATTGACCTAAGATGGAACTATCAGATCCTAACAATACGGATCCAACAGATCTCCAAGTCCCAAGAAGAACGGAATACGGAACGAAAACCTTCAGCATGACAACCTCGTTCGTAGCTTTCTTGTCGTGAAAATGGTTTACAACAAAGTCTGACGAGAGAACTTGTTAAGACAAATGCAAGAACGAGAAATGATGCCATACAGCTGTATAAAACTTATATGGGAATGCTAGATTTCTCGGGGAATCTCGATGATGAAGTTTTCTCGTCTTATCAGGCGAGTCAAGGCGTCGTTCTGCTCCAACATTTCGACAAGTTTCCTACTCGTCATCTTCAGGCAAAGCGAGTCAAGACTTCGTCCTGCAGCAATGTTTCGACAAGTTTCCTACTCGTTATCTTCAGGGAAACTCACTTCACCTGAGGATGACGAGTAGGAAACTTGTCGAAACGTTGCCGCAGAACGAAGCCTTGACTCACTGATAACCCGAGAAAACTTCATCATAAATAAAACTCAGCGCAAGTTTTCTCACCAACAGGAAACTGGAATTGCAGACAGAAGGATCCCGATTCGTGGCAAGAATAATGCAGGCCAGAGTTCAGCAAGGATCGGTTTTGTCGCCTCTCTTGTTTACCTTATACGTCAACGATATCCCAACGATAGTAAATATACAGTTAGCAGAATTCGCAGGTGACACTTCTTATTTTACAAGTGGAAGACATCAAACTCGAACGTCAGAATTCAGATGACTACAGACACTACTTGATCACATGATGGAACGGTACAGAAAAAAACATCAAAATTAACCCGTACAAAACTACAGCGATATATCTAAGTAAAAAATGTCCAAAGTGAAGACATACGATGGAACTTGACTATAAAGTACTTGAGAGTGACATTAGATAACTAACACTCTTGCACCGACACGTACAAGATCTGAAAAATACAGCATACGAAAGGCAATGATACTCATTACACTATTCCCGCGTCAATATCTGACCAAGCAACAAAAATAAGACTCTATAAGACAACAGTCTAAGCGAAAATTCTTTATGGGAGCGCCTCATGGGCCCTAGCCCGAAATGTTCAATTTCAACATAAACAAGTTTTACAGAACAAGATTCTCCAATGGAAACTGACGGCGTCAAGATGTACGAGTATCTCTAACCTGCTACCGAAAATCGGATATCACCGAAGGAGTGACGTGGCTTTGGGGAAAAGAATAATAAAAATGAAGAAGAAGAATGGGATATTTTTCTAACGGTGATACGGGCCATAAATGGAGAAATCCATTGACATATCAGACTTTGACAAAGTGCCGTCGCCTGGGAACGAACATTCTGGAAACAGCGAAGTTGGCCGACCGTTCGCATGCGACAGTCGGGAGCAGCTATGGAAAGCGAATGAAGGGCGGTGAACCACGAGTAGACGAAAAAGTGTTGGACGTCAACGCCTCATCACAGAACGTTGATGTCGGAGGTTTGTCCACTTTGTAAAGCAGGAAAGGCGGCGATCTTTAGCAGATATGACGACAGAGTACAATGCTTGTACAGGTATGTGTTCCACAGCACATCGTTCAGTGCACATCGCTGGACGTGGAACTTCGTAAAAGACCTCTACGTGTTCACATGTTGAACCAGCAACATCGTCAATGACGATTGCGTGGGCATGTGATCATTGGACGCTTTGTCGATGGATACAGGTCGTTTGGTCAGATGAAACGTGTTTCTTGGTACACCAAGTCGTTGGTCGTGTCCATACGCGCCGTCATGCAGGTGAACGGTTATTCGAAATATACGCCTTGCCACGCACTTAGGTGAAGACAGTATTGTACTAGAGGGGACACTCACCTCAGCTTCCACGCGAGCTTTGGTAACAATCGAAGCAAGAATGACACTGTGAACTACATGGACATTTTTGTGGACCACCTGTCCCCCTTCGTGCTTGATGTCTTTCCCGACGGCGCTGGAATCTTGCAGCACTACAACTGTCCATGTCCAAAACCGGAATCGTTCTAATGTGGTTTGAGGAGTATCATACTGAACTCACGTTTATATCCTGACCAACAATTTGTCTGATTTGAACCCGATGGACACATCTGGGACGCTGTTGGTCGCCATATCCGGGATGACAATTTAATGTGCGGGAATTACGCGACTTGCTTGTCGAAATTTGGTGCTGCACACGAGGGAGCAGTAACTGCTGCGCACAAGCAAACCCATTTCTGATGTTCTGCGCATGACGTCACTAAGGAACAGCTCTTGGCGCGCGCGAAGTGTAAGTCTGAGCTTTGTGTTGTCGTAGTTCGTCCGTGTTGTGTTTCGTGCGTGTTGTCGTTTCTGTTTGGTTATCTTTGTGCAGTGAGTGTTTGTCTGAAGTATTTGAGTGTGTGGAAGCAATGCCAGGTTGTGCTGTTGTTGGCTGTAATTCTCACAATCGCAATACAAAAGGGTCTGAAATAGTGTTGCATTGTTTCCCACGTGATGGAAGTCTGCAAAAGGTTTGGCTTTCAAAATGCTTTAGGAAAGATCCTGTGAACGTAGGGAACGCAAGAATATGCTCTCGTCATTTCAAGGAAACGGACTATATCCGGGACTTACGTTCAGAACTGTTAAATTTACCGCGGAAACTAATCCTTAAGAGTGATGCGTATCCGTCTTGCAATTTGCCTTGTGGTAGTAGCACCAGTGATAACACACCGATTGCAATAGAAGAAAGGAAAGAACGTTTTAACAAACGTGAAGTTCGTAGAAGAAGCCTAGAGACTTTAAAGAAATTCTCACCATTGGAGAGGAATGTTGACAAGTATACAGTTACAGATGAAGTTCTTTGTAGTGATCCACATAAAGTCACTTTACAGAATTCTGTAGCGTCACTACAGAGGAGAAATGCTCATCTAAGGAACATGTGCATGAAATTGCGAGCATGTAATAAAGATCTTAGAGGTCAGCTGTCCTCAATGAAACGATGTCTGCACGAAGAAGAATTTAATAAAAAGGAACTTGTGTCTTGTGAAACTAATCGAATACTGGGCAAAATATTTTCACCCAATCAAATTAGAAGTTTGTTGCATGGTTCAAAACGGGTTAGATGGGGCAAAGAGGACATTTGTAAGTCTATCACTTTACGTGCTCTTTCGCAGAAGAGTTACAATTTCCTCAGAGAAAAACTCGGATATTCTCTACCTGCAGTGTCAACCTTGCGTTCTTGGATTAATTGCAGTTTCAGTTGCCAACCAGGAATTTTTAAGGATGTTTTAGTGATGATGAAAATGCTGGCTGCAACACTGACTAACAGGGAACGTATTTGTGTTCTGTCATTTGATGAAATGAACATTGACAGTAGAATTTGTTACGATCAGCAAGCTTACAGGATTCTTGGACCTCACAGCAATGTCCTCGTTGTCATGGTCCGAGGCTTGTTTGCAACGTGGAAGCAACCTATATATTTCAATTTTGACGTTCAGATGACAGCAGCACTCTTAAACGAAGTAATTGTTTCCCTGGCCAGCATTTGCTACAATGTTGTGGCTGCAGTAGCAGACATGGGTGCAAAGAATACTTCTGTGTGGAAGGAGCTTGGCATTACTCATGAAAATACTTGTTTTCCACACCCGTGTGATTCTCTGAGACGTGTGTGGGTGTTTGCTGACGTTCCCCATTTGCTCAAACTCTTAAGGAACCACTTGCTGGATCAAGAAATAATGTTGGAAAACAAGGCTGTGACAAAAACTGTGTTCGAGAAACTGTTAGTTTTGGACAGTGGCGAGATGAAAATATGTCCTAAGTTATCTCAGCAACACGTTACAGTGAAGGGCAGAGAGCGACAGCGAGTACGCTTAGCAGCTCAGCTGCTATCAAATACAACTGCACAGGCGATTCGGTATTTGATGCCTGAAGAAGGACACGCCAGTGATTTCATACAGATGGTGGATGAGACTTTCGATGTACTTAATTCAAGGACAAAAGAAAGTAATAAATCACTAGCCTGTGGATTTGGTGTCAATTTTCAAGCCCAAGAACAGTGCCTACGTAAATTTTCTAAGTGTTGTGAGAAGATGCGTGTTAGCAACTCAAAGCATCTCCTACCATTCCAGAAGGATTTTTGAAAACTGTTCGGTCACTTTTGGATCTGTTCAGTGACTTAGCTGTTTATAATATTGAATATATTCTTACAGCAAGATTAAATCAACTTTTTTTCTCTTATAAGAGGCCTTGGACGTTTTTATGATCATCCATCGCCAGTCGAGGTAAAGAGCCGGATAAAACTGTTGTTGTTGGGAGCAAACGCTCATGATATTCCACTTTCAAATGCATCATCTGTTGAGCCAGATGAAGAAGGAAGATTCGTGACTGCAACTGTTTTTGGCAATATCCTGCCTGATATGTCTGAGGCGTTGGCAGTGGTTGAAGGAGAGAAGGAGATAGAAGACTTAGATTTTGTAGTAGGAGAATCCGATGTGCCTCCAGTGTCACTGGCTTCTGATTGTAGCACTGAAGGATTTAAATATCTTGCTGGATATGTAGCTTATCGATGCAGACAGTATGACAGATCACTGGCCACACCCACTGACACTGCCTGAGTAGACATCGAGAGGAAGGCTGGGCATGGTTTCTCGTGGGGCTTTGCTTGTGCCTTCAGAAACGTGGCTCGAAACAATTAGCAAATTTGAATTAATTTTTGCCCAGATCCATGGACACGACAGTTTGTCCAGGGAAACTGGTGTCATCAAGAACCTGTGCGCTATACTTACCGAGCGATTCCCCACTATTCACCCAGAAATCATTAAGATTTACGCTAGGACGAGAACATTTATCCGACTGCGTTGGATGTCTGCAAAGGGCAAGTCGAAGAAAGCAGTTGCCGCTCAGCAACGGAAAGCAAGGAAGTGGTATTTGTCATCGCTTTAGAATGTAAATAAACAATATTCGTGAAAGTTAAATAATATATAAACTTAGTGAAAGAAGTGAAGGTTCTCTGACTGTGTTTGTTTCATAACTAGCAAGACTCTACACTGACAGTGTCAAGGATTGGCTTATTGTTTCCCACACTACATACCAACTTTGCTGACCGGCGGACTCGGTAAGTTAATTTACCACTATTTCCTGTAAATCGTATTTTGCAGCACTTTTTTTGATTCAATGCCCTTGTATATAAGTGAATTTTAACAACTAAGGCAAACATTATACAGCCACCTTGATAAAAATATAAGCCAAAGGTTTGAGGTGTGAGAAAATTAAGAATGTGTGTGAGTGCGTGTGTGTGTGTGTGTGTGTGTGTGTGTGTGTGTGTGTGTGTGTGTGTGTGTTGTGGCAGTTCAGGTAGGTAATTCAAATGCTTCCTACAAATAAGGCAATTGCATAATTTCTTGAGTGAAAACGACAGTGTTTTTCTAGACATGATGTAAAGAGAATATAAATGAGCGTTACATAGAGCTTGTCTACAAGTTAACACTTTTCCCAGAGCCAAAGTTAGAAAACTGAATGCTCATTTCGAACTTTTACTTTGTAGAGAACTGCAAAACAGAATGTACTTTACACTTATTTTTGTATAGTTTGATCTATAGACGCTTGATTTTATTAAAGTCAGCACTCAGCAGTGTCTGTTTAAAAGCTGGACAAGTTACAGAATATAGCAGTAACGTTCTAGAAATAGCAGAATAACAATTTACCTTTTACTATTTCTGTAGAAACTGAAACATTCCACAAATACATCACTTAAATGCGCGGGCTGTGTCTTGTAGCGCTGTTCCAGAGGCAGCGGCGGTTCCATCGTGACGTCACAGCTTCAGCCAATGGGTGCTGCACATCTCTGGAAACATAACAAGTATTTGTCCAGTCCACGCCATGCAGTCTCGCTGCTATTTTGCTTTCCAAATGTGGAATAATATACTATTAAGAAGCTGCTCATGACGTTTTGACTCCCAGTCTACTTCCGCCGGCTGTGGCTACGACCCCAGATTTCGCGGGCTATACATTACATTGTTGGTTCACTACAGGAAATAAATGCACGGCCTAGCGGCTGGAGAAGCAGGCCGTATCTGACTATTGAAAAGTTTCAATCAGTGAGTTTCAAGCCACCGACCTGAAATGCATATTGGTATCCATACGTGAAGTGGTCGCGGCAGTGACCAGCTTGGTTTTTACGTCAGGCTTCGTCACAAAATTACGTAAATTAAACAAAAAGGAAATATCTCTCTAAGATATTTTAAACTTATAACTCATGAAGCGTTTGGTGCTGCGCTCTCTTCTGGTTTCTAAAGTTAGTTTACACCGTTTGCACCATAGCACCCGTAATTTACGCTTTTACTATCGCTTATGTTGTCACTCCTGAACAATAAGACGCTGTTGTTACGTTTATATATTCGTCCTGTACTTGCTGCTTAGATTTCAATCCTAGTTGCTATTTGGAGCAGAGTACAACACACACAAGAACGTGTCTGACTCTACCTAACGATGTCCGGTTTGACCTGATGACGATCATAATTTGTGTTTCGATCGATTCTTATCATCTTACATGGAGTACGGGAGTGCCTACAACTAATTTCCCAAATTACAGTATTGTTGTTGAAAACAGACTAAATCATACGTTTTTCGTTTACCTTATACAGGGTATTCGAAAGTACACTAGAAATTCAAGAGACACAGAACTTGCTTCGCAGG
Organism: Schistocerca piceifrons; assembly: GCF_021461385.2. NCBI lineage: Eukaryota > Metazoa > Arthropoda > Insecta > Orthoptera > Acrididae > Schistocerca > Schistocerca piceifrons. Next base: position 716,974,516 of record NC_060139.1, on the reverse strand, counting down.
TACATTGTCTGTAACAACGCTAGTGGTCGTGACATCGAACCGCTGTTGTAATGTATCAGTACTGAGTTCCTTTATGTTTTGGAAAATTGTGAACACATAATGTTTAATTGTTATTACAGACAAATGTGCTTAAGTGATAAGTAGATGTTTCGTTATGTCTCCTTTCGAAGTGTTACCTAATAATTGCACTGTGTAACGCTTAACTCAATTCCTCAAGCAGAAGCGGATGACTTAAGCATCTGAACCGAAAACGTCGTAGAACGGAAACAGTACGTTTCCGGACATGGGTTCCTGTTCAGAATTTTATGTACTCACTTCCCCCTACTAGGCCTAGAAGTTTGTACAGGGAACTGCCCAGCACCATGGATAATTACTCTCAATTTATACACAAATTACAGAAAAATCTTTATAGTGCAGCAACGTTTATGAAGAGGAGGGGGAATCCTCCTCTAACTTGGGCATTAGCATTACAGCTGTAATTCTGAACGTAATGATTTGGATTTCGGATACAAATGATGATAATTTCCTGGTAAAGTTCGTTTGTCAAGTGGCTCAAGTACACTGGTGCCCAACCCAGTGGTAATTATCCCCTGACGGATAAAAGCAAATATTCTGAGAGGTAAACGCAAAAAGGTTCGTTTGTGTTTCGGTCACGAAACAAGATTACTTTTAAAAGCTTGTTACTATTATCACTATATCATAATACTATGATACTGATTTCGTAACTAAACAATAACTAATTGTTTTTCAGTTATTAATAAAATGCGTCACACAGTGTGTTGGAAGTTACTGCTTGTGAAACGAATGTACGAATATCTTCCTCACATAATCCACCCACTACACATATAAGTTGTATTTTGTACCATCAATTTATGATGGTGAAACTGAGACATATACGTCAGATATGGTTAAATATCTCATGAAAGTGCTTTCTTCGAGCTGTAGATAGTTCCCACAATGGACCAGAAAATGGTTCGTCATTTGCTTCGCAACATATAAAGGAATAAATACATAGCACAACACAAAGTAAGTCTATCATGGCTACTGTATTGAAGTATGGCCTATACAGTATAATTGTTATTATTATTATTATTGTTATTAGTGGCAGTATCACCCTGAAGTCTTCCAATTTCTGTCAGACGTAAGAAGCCCAGAAACCAAGTGATTTCTAAATATTGAGTTTAGTGCACACATTTTTACGTGGTTGATTTTACAGTAAAAGGGAGTGGAGGGTGCGGTTGAAGCAGCTGTCGCTAGGGAGAGGGATGATGCCGAGGAAGCACGTTCTGTAACAAGTGTTTATGCTCAGTGTGGATAGCTAGTTTTCTTTTCTGAAAACTAGTAGGTGGCACCTGAGATCCACTGAGAACTGCCTCATCGTTCTTTACATAAAGGTTGTTAGAAATAAGCAACACCAATTGTCTCATTCACTTATTAACTCGTGGTTTAATAAAATGCCTGAATAAACTAGATATCATTTACCTTTCGTCCTTTTAAGTACAAAAGTATTCAAAGAAAATTCTTTTCCATTCTAAAGCCTTGGGGCGTAGTCGATAGCATCTGATTGCACTCAGCGGAAATGGTCTGAGAATGGTTAGGAACCACTGGTCTAGTAAAAGACGAGGGTGCGTATTGAGCGCGTCTTGCAGAACCATGTCTTGAGGGTAGCGTCGTCCAGTCACGCAGGCGCGTCTTCAGTATCTTATGTTAACCTCCGAACTTCTCTCTCTCTCTCTCTCTCTCTCTCTCTCACACACACACACACACACACACACACAGAGGCAGCGTATGTGGGCTGTAATATGTAAAGACAGCCTGAGAAGAGGAATACAAATAGTCGGGAAGGCAGGTACCAGTACCGAGATTGACAGACGACCAGATTCTTCCAGTCAAAACTAAGGACGATTTATAAGAACTGCTTTATAATCAGCGACTGTAAGGCTGTTACAGCAGTAATTATTATGGGTGGCGAACGAAAGCTGAACTCAACAAGAACTCTCAAAAAATGATTACAAACTACTGGAGGAAGCAACAGCATTGAGAACCGGAATGCGAAAGACCTGTATACAATTTAGAAAGCATTTTAGTCGGCATGGTGCATAATTTCTATTGTAGATGATCGTAGGGCATGGAAAGCACTCATCATGGCTCAATAAGAATGTTAGATAGTTGCCTCACAGACAAGCTGCTTTGTCATGCTGGTACAAACAATTATCATCTCAGAAATGTTCCTCTATTGTAAGCAGTATGAAATTCTGTAAAACGTGTTCATGTCCTTCCGCATTTAGCGTTTTCTTAAGCGCAATTAAGGAACCACATCATATCCACAGGAAACACTTCTATACCTTATCACCACCTCCTCTGTACTTCACAGTTGCCACTACTCACGATGGCAGGCAACGTTCCCCAGGTATTCGCCGAACCCCAACCCTTCCATCGTATTACCACAGGGTATAGCATGATTCTTCCTTCCAAACCACTCGTTTCCAGTCGTACAATGTCGAGTGGTGTCACTCTTTACAAAACTCAAACGTCGCCTACGACTGACTTCATACTCCTCTCCCGCGCATTGTTAAACGGTCCCAGCACGTCAGTAGATGAGTTCTGTCAGGTTATAGTTTAGCTGTGGATGATTCTTGGCATTTCCACTTCGCAGTCACAGCACCAACGGTCGACTCCGGCAGTTTTAGAAGGGTTGAAATGTCCCGGATGGATTGTTACGTGCGTGACACCCATTTTCCTGTTGCTGCTCCTTTAATGGCAAAAAAATACTACCCGCCTTCTTTTATAGTGGCAGACTCACCTCTTGTGACATCTAGTGGTGAGTTCCACATAGACAGGAATATCAGGGAACGTTTTTAGTTAGGCACACGCGCATGCGTGTGTGTGTGCGTGTGTGTGTGCGCGCGCGCGCTCGTGCGCTCCCCCCCACACACATACATACACACACACACACACATACACACACACACACACACACACACACACACACACACACACACACGCAAAGTAGACATGCATAACATTTTTATGTATGAAAGAAAATAAAATAGTCCCAATCCCTAGGTGTGTCAAAGGAGGAAAAGTTGATCAGAAATGTTTACCTACCATTGTCAACCTATTTAGAGGCATTTTGTTCAAAGAAAAATATCGGGACACAGACAAAATGAGGGATCATACAGCTCTCCATGTCGTTATACTTCTTTTAAAGAGATCATAAGAGGAAACTGTACACTTTATTTTGGTGTACGACGAAGCCATCTTACAACGACGCTGTAGCATAATTTGTTAAAACAGAGACCTGGAAAAGTTAAATCTGAGCTGTGAAAAATTGGAAATTTGTGGTAAAGTCTTATGGGACCAAACTGCTGAGGTCATCGGTCCCTAAGCTTACACACTACTTAATCTGACTTAAACTAATTTATGCCAAGGATGACACACGCACCCATGACCGAGGGAGGACTCGAACCTCCAACGGGACGGCCGTGCGGACCGTGACAAGACGCCCTGAGACCGCGCGGCTACCCCGTGCGGCTGAGCTGTGATACTTGACACGAATAAAAATAAGTCATTGCGTTCACCTTTTCAAAGGTAAGCCAGATTCGTTTCAGATATCAAATCCAAATTGTTAAGGTACCTCTGAATTGCGTGTACTAAATCCAACAGGCTCTATCTGTAATGAGATTCAAAATGTGCAGAGCGCCTATGGGAAAACCTTGTTGTAGTACAGTAGTCACGTGACTATGGAGTCGGCGTAAGCTAACGACAAAAATTCTGTTCTGCGAATCTGAATGAGCTGTTGCACCTCAGAATAATATTCTGAGGAGATGTTAAAAAACTGTTGGAGTTCTTCGCTGACAATACCAGATACAGAGCAGAATGGGTCAACGGCCAGGCAGAATGACAGCGAGAGAGAAACGCTGATACAGTAGCGGTTAACACACAATCTATTTCAACATGCTGGATGGGCTAAGCTCTCAAACAAGGAATGTAACAAAACGACACCATGGGAACAGAGAGATATGAATACGATGGTGCCTTGCATGAAGTGTCACAAGAAAGCTCAGATCAAATGCAAGAGTAACTATTCAGCTAGTGACACAGTAGAAAAGAGCGCTTCAAAGGTGAAGTTGTGACATTCTGAAGTGACCATGATTGCTTTCGATCTGAGAAAACTAAGTCGCATTTGGTCATTCCTAGGGATGTTTAATGTCAACGGTGTAGCTTGGTAGTTGCATATACCCTGACTTCCACAGCTTAGTTTCTCAGTTGTAGCCCCTAACTAGTGCCAAAATGGAATCTTTGATGTTCCATTCACGTTCTACTGAGGTGACTACGATCTATGATGCCACTGCTAGCTACATCTGATGGACTCTGCTGTGAAGAGTTGCTGCTACCTCATCCAGGCCTTCACTAATGGAAAGAGTTTCATGCCTTCCAACACCACGCCTTTTCAGGTCTCATTGATGGTCTTTGGCAATCTGAACAACTACCATAATTCCGGATGAGTGCAGTAATTGCCATCCCCTTCCCCCCCTCGCACCTATGAGAAGCCTCCAGTATTATGAGCCAGTCTCTTGGACAGAGGCTGTGCCATAACTCCCGTAGACTATGGCCACTTTGTGCAGAGCTGTTGGCTACCTTTCCTGAGCTCAGTCTACGATGATAATTACAGTGGCCTGGTAATTTGCTAGCCTTGTGCTGACCGACAAGGCTGTGCAGGCAACACTGTCAAGGCTGCAGCTAGCTGGCTGTGACACACCGAGGTGCTGACTATGTGCTTGTCTCACAATGGCAGCCAAGACTGGGAGTTGTGGTGGCATCAGTCCATACTGATGTGGCTGGTGCCCTTCTAACTGCTGCCATGATGGCAGCCACAAAGGAAACCAAGTGCGTACCGCTGATCAATGAATGTGAATTCTGATGACAGTGTCTCATTACCGCCTTCAGGTGTTCGACAAATTTTCACCACCACATTCCCCACGACACTATCCTGATGACAGCAGAGGCCATGGACTCAGCCCTCTATAGATCTTAGGTGTTGTTACTTTATGTCATCATTACATTGTTGCCACAGCGGCATTTCCCTCCAGTCGAGGTTCTCACACTATGCCATATACACAATATCACATGAAAATCACACGCCCACACAATACAGTGTTTAGAGCACGTATGATTGGACCACGATCAAATACGCTGATGTTGTGCTTCTTACCCATTATGTGTTGAGCTATAATGCTGGCAAACAGTTCAGTGGCTTATGACATGCCAGTCATATCACACACTTTGTAGACAGGAGATCTCTCTCTCTCAAAGACAGCAGATATCTCCCATCCAATTGCTCAACAGTACTCTGTTGCTACTGACATGGCATTACGTCATGTTCAGTGAGGATGACTGGGTTTTACTGTTCAAGTTTCCAGCATGTATAGAATTTCTAAAGATGCTCTAGAAATTTGAAATTAATTATGTGTAGTACAAGATGGAGAACATGATGCTGAAGAACATGTAGGCAGAGCTAGAATTTGAGACTGGAAATTTAAGCAACATATGGATTATTCGAGTAAGGCTTTTTTGCGTATGAATGAGTGTGAAAAACTGCAACCCTCAGGTTCCTCTGGTAAGTGACCTTTTGTCGAACAGTTAGTAAACGGGATTTTCAGGTTAGTGTGCAGTCGACAATTACTTTTAGATGTTACAGTATGTTAGAGAGCTGGCAAGGAAGTTTGGAAATGATGAGGTGAAAACTGGTGAGACGTAGTTGGCAGGTTGATTGCACTGTGGATACTGGAGTTGGTAGGAGAGACAAATTATTAGGTACCTGCATGTATAATAGGGTGTGAAATAAGCTAAAGATGAATTAAAAGACTGTGTATTGTGGTGGTTGGCCTTAGGGAGGTGGCCTAGGCAACTCATCTGCGTAGTGAAGATATATGCGTAGTAGTGGGGATAGGACATATATGTGGGAAACTCCTTAGGATGGACTGGAATTGTAGAATTGGATATGGTGGACAGTTAAATCTAACAGACAATGAGATGTAAAGGGGAGTGTTAGGGGGATATAAACAACTGGAAGTGTGTGGGTTTGAAGTTTTGGTAGGAGACTGGGATTCTTTGTGTATTCAAAAAGATACAAAGAGCATAGAGACATGACATTTCACATTGTGGAATATGAGTTGAGTGAGGCTCAGGAGCTAGTTGTCGGTGAAGTATCTGGGATAGAAGCCACGATACACATTGGGAAGAGGCTGGTGTCGTTACAGGTATTTGTGGATGTGGTTGGCGAGGATTGAGCCAAGAGCACAATGGAAAACGGAGATTAGATTGATGAAAGGGTGGGAAGAATTTCGTGGGTTTTAGTCAGAGGGTTATCTTAGAGGTCCAGAAATTCATTATATATTGTAAAAAGATCTTTTTCATGGCTCAAGTTGGTGTGATATAATATCATGAAGGTCTGCTGTGAGAGGAGACCGTGGTATGTGATAGATGATAATGATGATGTTTGGTTTGTGGGGCGCTCAACTGCGCGCTCATCAGCGCCTGTACAAATTCACAGTATGCACACAGTTCAATCTAGCCACTTTCATGAATGTTGATGGAATGATGAGGACAACACAAACCCCCAGTCCCCGAGCAGAGAAAATCCTCAACCCGACCGGGAATCGTTTGAATCTGATGGTCGCGTTTGGCTCGTTTTGTGGTGTGTTTTTTAGGTTTTGTAAGGTAGAAGCGACGCTGTAGGATTCTTAGAGTCAGTGGCATTCTATATAAAGCAATAGAGCACGAATGGTGATGCAGGTTGTTATGGTAAATACTAATCTAAGCAGATCTGATTCCAGATAAGCTTTCTTGGAAGAAAGTTGAATTGAGGTATGTCTCCTGTTACCAGCGTAACTGGTGACTTATGTTTCGAACATGTTAAGCATTACAATTGATGTGGAAATAGCTATGGGTGGACCTGAGGGTGGGGAAGGAAGACGATTAGGGTTTAGTTGTGTCTGTTGGCTGTTATGTATACGGCTGTGAGAAGAACTGGGAGTTGATGCCTTCTAATTACATGTATGAGATGTGTAGTGAATGTCAAGGTTGGTCGATGATCCCAGTGTCACACACTGCTAGACGTTAGACCCGCAACACCGGGATAGAATGCAAATAACGAAATTTTATTTATTTATGCAGACTGAAGCGTCAAAAGAAAATTTGTACCAATGCTGCAGCTGCAACCAGGGTCTCCTGCTCACTGGACAGATGCGCTAACCACTACACCATCCTGGCACCGTGGCTTTGCGCAACTGCATGGACTACCCTGGCACACCTCCTCCTCAATCCAAATTCCCATTCTTCCCATTCACGCCTCACCCCAGTGGTATTCTCCCCAAAACTCGAACAGCATTGCAGAGACTCTGTGTTGGTATAGGACCTCAGCGTCGAATGAAACGAGGATACTGACTGAAACACAGGCATAGATGGATTCTAATCCCAGTCTTGGTACACGTTTTCATTCATTGCTTCAGTCTGCACACATACATCATAACTGTTTGAGATTTGAAAAGGTCTCTGGAACTACATAGTTTCATTTTATTTTATTAGTGTGTCTAGACAGTATAAATGGAAGAGTAGAGAGCTGCTATGTCTGTTAGGGAAAATGACTCTAACTCAGCTGTGAATCTCGTCGAACTGAGGTTGAATGACAGAAACAGGTACATCACTTGGCGCTGCTTCGGCTGTGTGTCAGCGTTCATTGGTAGTAGCTTGGTGGCACCCCAGTCTCTCAGTAACCCGTGGCCAGTGCTTCAAATGGGTGAAAGGCCTGGAGACATGTTGGCCAGGGAGACAGTCGAACACCCTCTGTACTCAGGTAACTCAGGGCAGCACAGGCAACATGCATACTTTCGTTATCTTGTTGAAAGGTAACATCGGAGAGATCTTGAAGATAGGCCTTAATATACCAGGAGTGTAACGACTGCTGTCCAAATTATAGGCTATGGGAACTAAAGGTGGCCATGTTGTGTACGCAGTGACATGCCGCACCATCACATCAGGTGCAGGAGCCATATGAAAAATACGATTTAGCATTGTTCCTTCTTCTCCAAGTCTCACCAATCAGACACGGACGTCATGATGACGTACGCGGAACAGGGCGTTGTAAGAAGGCATATATCCAATGTTCATGTTGGGGGGACCATTTTCGGCGCGCTTCTCTCTGCTGTCAGATCAGGGGTCGTCTTCCAAACAGTCTGTGGTGTTCTAGATGTCTTCGCACTGTGAGTGTACATTCTTCTGCAAACAAGTCCATTTCTGCTTCAAGGAACGAGACATGACTATACAATCCTGCACAGCCCAGCACACAATGTATTTCCTCTCAGGTGCCATAGCTGGGTCAGCATAAGGAGATTCCTGGCAGCTGCAATGGGCTGTGCATGGCAGCTGTGTGCGCCTACCTCAACAAATCACGTAACGTGATTTTGTAAACATCTCTATGGCAGCGCCTCAGTGTTGATACAGCAATATAGACGACTATTGTTTTCGCCTGCAGCTGATAGCACCACACAGCTGAATGCTGGGAACAGCGCTTCTAGCCTTCGGGGATCATCTTACACCGACTCGACTAAAGTCTTGTGGGGCCGCTGAGGCGCTACATTAATTGAAATTCAGTTCCTGAAAAGGAAATTCAATGCATAACATTTCCTTTTAGGCAGAATGTCGGTTGCTTTGCTTCTGTCTACTTTGTACGGTTGCACTGAGATGCTAATCATTTGCTTATCCAAGCATGTAATACTTGATGACGATTTGGTGTTTGTTGTTAGCCACCTATGAAGGCTAGCAGTGTACGTGGGATGGGTGAACTTATTGTTTGGAGCACGTCAACATGATCGCACTAATTTATTGTTGGAGGGTCAATGTTATTTACGTAAAAAAATTTTGTGCCACGGACATGACGTGCATATTGTGTGTTTTGCTGGTTACGAATCTCTTTCGCAATACCCTTTTGAGCTCAGGAAGTCGAGAAGTAATCTATGTAAAACTGAATCTACGTTATTAGTATGTTTCAGTAGAGCATGATGTGTCGTCAGTTTTTAGCAGGACAATGCAGTTAGTGAGCACTGCTCAATTTCTCAATATGTCTTGAATGTCTATTTAAATCTTCGACCATGTTTACTTTTTCACTTTACGGCAACACCTTTTTTTAAACACTGGTAGCTGAACACTGAATTTACGTACGCCATAGGGACGACAGTTTAACATCCAGCTGCCTCGTGAGACACAAAATTTGTGTCGTAGTGTTCAAAAACTTCAGCTGATGATCTCTACCTACAAATAATGGGTTACAAGTACTCTGCGGAGAATGTAACAGAACTGCATGCTACCCTTTTGGATTCAACTGGGAGGGCTGCGTCGATCCACACAACATGCAACCGTCACCAAACAATGAATGTGATCTCGAGGCATCCATCATGAACAACAGCGCTAGCCTCCCAAACACTGTTCAGCGTGAAGAAGTTAGGCAAAGGGACAGGTGGATAGAGCCTGGCTCATCAGAGTCGACTTCTCTTCACTGACGAATTTAGTTTCTGTCTGATGTTGATTATAGTGGTTGAACAGTGTAGCAGTGGCCAGATACCAATGTACTTCTGAGTAACTGTTTCAGCAGGGAGATGGGTCAGTCAAGTTCTTGCGCCGTCATGTGGAACGTCTCTTATCGCTGTCAAGGGCATTTGAGGGCTGTGCTGTGCTGGGACAGAACCGTTCAACCTTTCGTCCAGCACCACAGTCAACATTTGGGCAATGGATTCGTCTTTCAAGGCGATAATACACAAGAACACCGCGCTCACCTCATGAAAGCTTTCTTGAAACTGCAGCCGTGAATTGAACTGAAAGGAATGTCCTGAGTATTTGCTGGCATGTACATGATTTAACATGCTTGAGACAAGTTGAAATTTGAATGCGTCATTAAAGGAACCACCGTCACAAACTGGTTGAGTTCATGAGGGCCACACTCGAAGAGCGACACCAGTTTGAGCAACAACCTCTAGACCACCTTGTTCGAAGCAAGCCAAGCTGGATCCAAGTGTATTTCAAAGTAGAAAGTGGGGCAAGACGGTATTGAATGTTAAATAGCAGCCACTGACATAAATGTTGAGAGGGAGGGAAGTAGGGCAACTAAACGCAGCTATTGGGGGAGATATGGGTATTCGAATGGCTACATATTGTAGAGGACAGCTACAATAAAATGGACGATAATTTTGGTGGTAGAGACAGATTATAGGAAGCTATTGGGGTGAAGGAGTACCTCGATGGGACGGTTAAGAACGTTTAATTTTGATTCGCTGGTTAGTGGTTCCGACTTGCATTTGAGTACTCATGTGTAATTCTAATGATACTTTTTGTCTTCTTGCGTAACATACCATTATTGGAGTTGTGATGGTTATATGTCTTTTGTACGCTCACTCTTCAAACAAAATACGAGTAGACTTACGATCCAAAACGCTATGGCCACTGGCTTAATAGCGTGGTGGTCCACCTTTGAAACACATGCATTCGGGAAGTTGTGCGCGTCCTCCTTCTATAGAAACACGTAACAGTCACGTTTGGCTCTCTCTATGTCAGAGTGCCGGTCGGCAGAGGATGCGATACTTGCTTCCGGGGGTTGGTCAAACGCACGGTCATGATAAATTGCCCATTATATGTCGGAAGAACGGCTCATACACCGTCACTTAATTTCAGCAGCTAAGCTATCTGAAAGTAAATATGTTTCACAGGTGATCCTGCAGTGAATATTCGAAGAGTGGCAAATCTGTGAATTAAACATAAATAAAATTGTTACTCATAAGCAAATGTGATAAGCTCCTTAAGATCAATAATGAAAGTATACATTCTCATTCATGTGATTTGATTAAGCTCTTTTACTCCAAGCAGCTCTAAAAGTCATCAACAAATTTTACTATGATAGATGGCAATTCAAATGTGCAGAGCAGCTAAGTCGTCAGAAATAAATACGTTTATAACTGTTCTAAACATTTTGAGAACGGGAATGCAAGTTTTGACAATACTCTATTTTCGTACTGACCGGCATGGAAACTATAGGAGAATTTTTTGATACCTGTCAAGAAGATCCGTTGTTCCCTCAAATAATCATCAGATGTACTCAGACATTGATACCAGTTCCATCTACAATATGGCGTGCGACAAACATCCTAAGATGGATGTCATCAACACGTCCAATTATATTATACTCCGAATTTTTCTTTTGTTTCCTTTATTGCTTGCTCAATATACAGATTGAATAACATCGGGGATAGGCTACAACCCTGTCTCACTCCCTTCCCAACCACTGCTTCCCTTTCATGTCCCTCAACTCTTATAACTGCCATCTGGTTTCTGTAGAAATTGTAAATAGCCTTTCGCTCCCTGTATTTTACCCCTGCTACCTTCAGAATTTGAGAGAGAGTATTCCAATCAACATTGTGAAAAGCTTTCTCTAAGTATACAAATGCTAGAAATGTAGGTTTGCCTTTTCTTAATCTATTTTCTAAGATAAGTCGTAGGGTCAGTATTGCCTCGCGTGTTCCAATATTTCCACGAAATCCAGATCTTCCCCGAGATTGGCTTCTACCAGTTTTTCCATTCGTCTGTAAAGAATTCGTGTTAGTATTTTGCAGCCGTGACTTATTAAACTGATAGTTCGGTAATTTTCACATCTGTCGACACCTGCTTTCTTTGGGACTGGAATTATTATATTCTTCTTGAAGTCTGAGGGTACTTCGACTGTCTCATACATCTTGCTCACCAGATGGTAGAGTTTTGTCAGGATTGGCTCTCCCAAGGCTGTGAGTTTAAGGTCCCTAATTTCGTGAAAATTGTAAACATATGACCGTCTGTGGGTGCTGGTGGAAACAGTGTTGGTTTCAGGTGTTCCACCCATGTTCCGCAGAATTTGACCAGCTGTGCAAAGTAAAATCTTAATGTCTAGACCGCAATTTTCCTATCATAATTAAAACTCGATAACGTGTTACGGTTGCTATCTGCAATCATCTTCAGATCGTTCAAAATACGAAAAGGCGGAGAACAAGCGTTGGAAAGCATCTTTATCTGTAGTCATGCAAGAACACGCATTCGCAATAACCAAAACAATAACAGTACACAGCCCAAAACGTCACCTCGAGCAAGCCAGGCCGTAGACGCTAATTTCGCATGTTGGTGGACATACAGCAGATTGTCTAGTTGCATGAGTAGAATAATTTACTATATGACAGTCAATATGCGAAATTAGCATCTACAACCTGGCTTGCTCGTGGTGGCGTTTTGAACTACATACTGCTATTGTTTTGCTCCTTACGAATGCACGTTGTTGCATGACTACTTCAATTGTGATAGGAAAGTTGCGGTCTAGACATTAAAAGATTTTACTTTAAAAAAATTTAAAAAATGGCATGTATCTATCATCCTCATAATTACCTAATGAACTTATAAGCTGGGACATATTATTCATTCTAGCTTTTTTCACTGCTGGTTTGAACTGAAAGCATATGGCGTTAGTATTTGAAGTTCAGAAGTTTGTATTGGCAAAATTAAATACGCAAAAAATTAGTATATGCTTTACAGAGGATGCAATCCGCAATGTTTCGTTTTCCTTAGTTCTTCTCTTCGTCACTAGGAGCGCTGCTATCGCTCTGTGTTTCTTTCTCTTAAAACGGGACTTGCGCTTCTCATTTATTGTTGTTCTGTGAAGTAGGCCCCACGGACTGCGCCCCTCGCTAGTTTCGGGGTCCCGCCGAGAGGTGCGCCAGCGGCGGCAGCGGCGCGCCCTGCCCGACGCGAGCGCCGGCGAGGGCGGCCGAGGACAGCCGAACGGCGGCGGGCGGGACGCGGGCCCGCGTGCGGGCGCAGAGCGCGGCGAGTGGCGGCGGGGCGCGGTCAGTGGCAGTCGTGGGCACGGCGGGTCGCGGCGGGCGGCCTGGGCTGCGCTAGGCGGTGGCTGCGGCACGGGCGGCGGCGGCGAGTGATGCGAGCCCGCGCGGGCGGCGGCGCACCAGCCTGCGGCTGCGGCCGAGGCGCCAGCTCCTGACCGGCCGGCCGGCGGCAGCGCCAGCGGGACTCCAGAGGTGAGCTGAGCGCGCCCAGCCGGGGATCGATGCGTCGCCGGCCGCCGCCGCCGCCTCTGCCCCGGCGGGGCGTGGCCGGGCGCGCGTGCACCTCCGCAGCGGCACGGGACGGCGCTGCGTGGCGTGCCCTGGCCGGCTCACCTGTGCTGTGCGCGCCCGCCTCCCGCCACCAGTGAATCGTGAATACTTGGCCGGCGTGTGGCAAACCCCGAGATCCACCCAAAACAGCACTTGTTGTTACCAAAACTTCTACACTCACCACATATTTGTTCGAATGAAGACACATTATCTCTACTGACACCTTTCTTACTAGGGCAACGAAGTGTCGTGACAGGAAAGTGACCCTCTCCGTGTAGATCTTTGCTCGGCATCTGCTACTAATAACATCACGAGATAAATATTGTGATTCAACCAAGTCGCAGGGTGTATTACAGTGTGATACAACAGCGTTATTAGTGGAATATTGTATTTGCTGACACCCTACTTACCCGATGAGCGAAATCCGCTGCGATACCTTGTTTGAGTTTGAGGTTCCACACGGGAGTAGTGTTATCACAGAGAAGAGCGCTCCACTGCATACATACCTCTGTGATCCGCATCCCTCAATGATAACATCTCTATATATACTGTGAGCCGGTCAAGGCGATGCATACGTTTCTGTAACATATAACACTGTACAACCATTATATAGTTTTCTCTGCGTACAAACGCTGTAGAAAACGGCCTATATGACCCTACATCTAAGTCAGATGTTCGAGTCACGCTTGAGGGGTGTGTCTATCGTTCTGACGTGCCATTACTGTGTGTTAGTGTGTATTTATACTGAGTCAGAACTTGATCCAAATGAATGTGATTATGTTCACATGTACAACATTGACCAGAATGTGTCGATATGCAGTAGAATTCTCATACCACCAGAGTTTTGGTTAAAGACCAAATGCAAAATTTTTAAGAAATGACTGTGGTAAAGAAGAGATTTACCAATACGGTACGGTGAGTGAAGCTAGCTACGAGTTTAATGAACGTTGTTGAACACTGACCTAAACGTATAGGACATAGTTACAGTTTTGGCACGAATGAAGTCAAGCAGGGAACAAATAGAGTAATTACCTCTTAAACAGTCATTCATTGCTGCCATAGTCTTTTTCAAATATAATTCCCATAGAACTGACTTACTTACAACCATGAACAACTAACAACGAATGAGCTACAGTGTTGCTGGACGTAAGGAGAGGCGTAGGAGTCGCTACAGAAAGAAAGAAAGTGTTATTTCCCTTCTAAAATGCGTTATTCCACACCACGATGGGCTTCCACTCGTGCTGAGCCAAGCTTCTCCTGCAATGTGCGAAAGCACGCGCAGCGCCACTCTTTGAGAACGGCTGGAATTACCAGAGTATCGACGGGGCCCCACCAAGTTGAGCGCCGCAGTGTGTTCAAACGCGTCCTTGGCTTGCGGCGAGCGCAAAGTTATTTCCGTGCAGGGTACTCGGCGCTCCTTGCACTTTCTGAGAGCCGAGACTGCATTGCTCGTCACACGAAATCAGTTAACAAACATTTATGATACTTGTAAGACCTCCCACGACCGGTAATGCCAGCTGTCATCTCAGGCCGTTCCGAATTCGACGCCACTATTCTACGATATGTGGATTGCCCCTGGGCGCGCTTCGCACGGAACAGGGAGGAATTTTGGCATAACAGTTGTGAATGGTTGGTTCATTAGAACAAAATTTCTATCGCTGTTTCGAGGTGAAGTGATGGTCACGTAAACACTTGTCACTAGCTGCTCCACGGGTTGTAGGTTGCGAGTGGTAACGCCTTTGCAGGCAGTACACATATAGACCATTAGGCGCTTCCTGGTTGACGGAGATGACGGTGGGGATGGAGGAGAAGTTTTATCGCGATCAACGGAGCCGTACGGTGGCGAAATTCGTCGTGTGGCAAGTGTGTCAATTAAGAATCGATATGGAGGTGACGTAAGCCGCAGCAGCAGCAGCGGCGGCGACGGCGGCAGCACGGGGCTCGAGCAGTGAGGGCGCGGTCGCTGCGTGACCCGCAACCCCAGACCCGCACCCACACCTGTCTCTCTGTCTGCCTGCACACTCTCAGCAAAGCTACACCACACAGCTGCACTCGTCCGCGCCCGGGAAAACTGCACAGAAAAAAATAAAAGGCTTCCCTCTCATCGCTAAATGCATTCCATCAAGACGCGTGTGTAACGGTACAGGACTGGAACGTTCACCACTTTCAGTACAACTTTGAACAGCCAAAGGATTAGTAATGTAATCTTTTTTGTCACGATCGCAAAGTGGTTTTATTAACATAAGACCGGTTTCGATGCCTTACGCACCATCCATATAAAACGATAGGCTGTGAATAGCGCATCACTGTGAACTGCAGAGCCTTAAGCAGTAGACTCATACTTTTCAAAGGAGACATAACATTTTTATGTTTCTAACAGTATTTCTATCGCTACATCGCTGTGATGATGTCGTTTCGAGCAAAGGATTGTTGTAGAGTCTGTCCCATGTTAGATCATTAGCTGCCGCAAGGCAATATAAAAGCAGCTACAAAAATCTTTTCCCGTTTAGGACAGCGGCGTTGTCTCGAAGAGTTGCAATCGCGCAGAGAGGAACATTACGATTAAACGTTCCGTCGAAGATGGCGTCATTAGAGACGGCACGGGCTATGAACTTACCTCCAGCACGAGTTTTGATTGTGCCGTTATTTTTTACGTGTCTTACAAATTAAAAAAAAATGTGTGTTGTATATGCTACAGCGAAAAATCTTGTCTAAATAAGTTAGAACATTGTCTTTAGAACATGTTGGGTTCGAGCATTACGTTTAGAATTTGGTTGACTGACATTCGAAGGCCAAACATGTTTAAGAATAATCTAAATTTGCGTACTGAGCGTTTGAGGCATCGGGCGAAGCGATAGTGTGAACCATTCTGAACGGGAAACATCAGACAGTCACGTGTTCATTTGTCTAAGTTTCCATCATACAGCTGTCTGATTCTATCAACAACTGCAATGGTGTACCTGACAGTAAAAAATATTGGAAAAAATGACATACTGTACATGGAGATTAGATAATTGATTGATTATGTTGTTTTATTTTTAATATTTTATAACACTACGATATAAGCATTTCACAATGACGTAAGTGGTTTCGAGCAGCTAGTACTTGCCATTAGACTGCCAGTGGATAAATACGGAGGCCAAATAATCATTATAGAACGATTTTATAGGCTCTGTAATTATTATTTGTTTCTTCTTCTTTCTATTGACAGTCTGAAGCTTAGCAGTAGCTGGATGAACTTAACTACGGCACTGCGAAATGAACATGTGACTGAGTCGTAAAAAATAAAAAAACTGAAAGTCTGTTACTTGTTTTATAGCGTCCACTAGTGCCATCATTGATTTCTATGCACTTTGCAAACTCACATGGACATTTATTGCTTTGTTAAAATTGAATGGTGGCTTTATTCATCTTTAATGTGCCCATTAGCACTTTCAATACCGGAAAGCATTTCCTCGCTTGTTTATAGTGGTTGCCTCTTATTGTATTAGCCTTCCCCCTGAATCTTCTGCAATGTTTCTTTACCATTTTAACTAGTTTTCGACTTCCATGCCCATCGTCAGCCGATAACTGACTGTCGTCATCAAAGACCGAGCACAGTGGTGAACAGCGTTTGAGAAGACGATGTATGCTGATGTCTAGCACAGCAAAAGTCAGCGTCAGTAGCACAACAGAGCCGTTGCAGAAAACGCTGAAGCAAGGCAGTTACTGGACGTACATGGTGTAGGGAATTTAGAGTGCACAAAGAGACGCAAATTAGATTGTCTCTAAAACTGTGCTGTAAATGCGAGTTTTGAAACCCGCCAGCTATAATGTCGTCTTTGACGATGATAGTTACTGTCTGCTATGTCCTTGTGCACCAAAAATCAGTTAACAGGATAAACAACTAAAAATGGATACCTGTGCCCCGCACTCGAGTGTGCCACACCTAAATGCACTTTTATTTTTATCCACCGTTTACGAAGACTAAAGTTCATTAGAAACTATTTTTTGTGCCATTTATTTCTGACGTAGTAGTAGCATCATCCGTTTATGTATTACGAAGTAAAAATGTACACAATGTTTCAATATTTTTACTGTTGCTAAACAAAGACTTGAACTCTTTAAATTCTGCAGGAGGCTGTTTACTACCCTCAATGTTAATGGGTTCAAAACCCGTCAATGCTGCTGTATAATAGGACATGGCTATTGCAGCTGCAAACCATTTTCAGTTCAATTTTGAACGATCGAAGGGTTTATTTACGGTGGCCCTAACGTATTGAAAACCCAGTCACTCCGACAATGAGCATTTTTGTATAGGGTATTCTAGGAGGAAACGGCTCCAGTGATGGTATAGACTGCTCTGAAGGGAAAACGATGTACGAAGAATTGTGTATTGTCATGAGTTTCCGATGTACAATTTACATGAAACTTTCAGTATTGAGATTTGTGCAAATAAAGTTAAACAAAGTTTGCTTCCTCTTTTTGTTGTGCTTTGTGAAGTTTGAGCTCATATAACCTATTTCCGTTTTACCACCATATACTTAGTCTTCTCATAGAGTTTCTACCTAAAGGATTGGAATTCAGGATATGCATCAGAAAATATACCTTCAGCAGTCGCAGAACTTTGCTTTTAATTTGTTTATGTTTGTTTATTGTTTTCCTTACTGGAAGCATACCAAATTCCTTACTGATATTGTCATGTTCATTTTGCACAGTTTCCTGCATTTTTCAGCGATCTGAGGCCTGAAGGATAAACGTTTGTGCTTGATTAAGGTCCTTCTTCCTTTTTGTGGAGCTCCATACAATGACGTAAAAGCTGCCCTTGTTTTACTGATTTCTTTTGGATCTCTTCAGTGCCTTTTCCTTGGATGGGTCTTGTCGTCGTGTGGCTGATGTTGGACTCATTAATCTTATCTCTGCCCTCTTCGTACTTAACATCACACACAGTATACTCGAAAAGTAGCAGTTGCTCAAAATATTATGACATACATGCATCTTTTGTCAGATATATATTTTGAACGTCTAAAACTGTAATTGAAATTGTTTATAGCCTGACAACCAGCAAAGGCAGTACAATTATTTCTAGGTTCCAGATATACAATCAGAGAAGTATTATTTATTTTGATCTGTAATAAGTTTTCTTTAACAACTAATGTTAAAAAAGCTACTGTCAGATTCAGTGTAAATGATATAAACTGATGTTGTACTGAGGATAGAAGCTGCTGTCAGCATTTCTTTTTTTTTTTTTTTTGCGTGAGACATTCTGTATTTTTCCGTCAGCACTCTACCTTCTTCATTCCATAAGTGAAAAGGCGACATGTAAGAATTTTGTCCGCTGCCTCTTAGGAGAAAATACAATTTTCTGTACCTCAATCGGTAAAAACAGGGCCCTTGTAGGATCACTTTGTAGTTCGTCTGTTTGTCCGTCAGTTATGGCAACTTTTCTCCAGAAACGCGAGCGTTAAGCCTCCTTTTTGTCAGGAACGGGTGGAGGAATCGAAATTAATCTCAAACACTAAAGTGTAACAAATTTCAACTTCTAAATCAATACAACCAAAAGATACAGCCATTTATGTCACATATTTTGATACTCGCAAACTCATTCACCACAACTTATAGAGTACTTCCCGTTGATCTAGAATCACTAAATTTGTCAAGAAGCAAGGTTTCACAGTACAAGTACAGGAAAAAATCCGAACACTCTTAATTTGTAATTACGTCACATAAACATTTTTTTTTCATTTGTTGTCCGCTTGTTAAGGCTACTTTTTCTCAGGGACAATATAAGGTACCAAGTTGAAATTAATGTTAAACATTGAGAGCTAAGGTTCCTTGGCAGTGTAAGAAATTTAAGCATGTAAGTCAATGTAGCCAAAAGATATGACCACTTATATCATATATTTTTGTGCTGTGTAACCCACTCATTAAAACCTGTACGTGAACTATCCGCGTACTTGTAGGGCCTGGCGGTCTAGCGTTGAAACGCGTGCCTGTAAGGCAAGAGGTCATGGAGCGACTCTCGGTTGGATCGTAGATTTTTCATCATTTTAATCTAGCCTTCACCTCTCAACGATGTGAGGAATCACCAAAAACGATACGTGGTTCGGATTCCACTTTAAACTGTAGGTCCCCTTCCCGTGGTTGGATGACTTGGGTGGGTTGCCGACACGCTGAAGTGGCGTTCAATAGAAAGGCTTGCACCGGGGCACTGGGCCACACGAAATTTTTATTATTATCCATATAGATAATTAAGTTTGTGTAGAACCCTCACAAGGCTACATTAGGTAAGAGCTTTTTAACTTGACTTGAGCAATGAATATGTGAAAGTCATATTCGCGTAACTATCTGTACATTTTTAGCCAGTCCCTACGAAGACAAAGACGGCTAGACCTTCTTTTCCCGTTTTATTAGCCAGTTAAAGCATCAGAGTTACAGATTTCTTCAGCGTTCCATGATAGGAAAAGAAAGATTATTGAATTTTTTAAAATATTTAGCAAATGTAAACCCGTCCTCGGGTGCGTTTATAGCTGGCCATTTCACACAAACATTGTCAATGTGTACAGAACGCATCATTGCTCAGTTAACTACCTTAGTATTATTTATAGCAAGAGAAAGTAATGAAATGAAATCATACTAAGCCTACCTTCAACTAGAGATAAGAAATGTCACATTCAGTCTACGTGCGATACGTTTATCAAAGTTGTACTTTCGTTCATGGTTTTAGCGTCCTCTCGGGACGACTCGGAGACTGGTCAGCCGCCTGCCACTGTCTTGCATCTTAGAGCAGTGGCGCTTCTGACTGCCTTTGTACGCTGAGCCAGCTGCACGCCTCTGCAGCACCCGAGCTTTGCTAACGTGATTCTCTTTGCGCTTACTCCGATTGTGACTGTCATACACTGCAGGCTGTAGACTGACAATGTGCTGACATCAAACATGTGGATTACATTTATATGCGGCTCAAGACGTATCTGAAACTTAGATCGAAGAAGTGTCATATAATTGAGATGACCCATACAGGAAAGCCGCATACAGCAAAGCTTGGTCTCGTCGTTTCTCCGCCCACAGACACAACAGTCACGTGCACCACACCATAAATTTCATCGTTACAGCTGTTAGCGCAACTTTTCACAGCTATATGAACAGATAATAAAGCACAGAAGACAGTAAACAAAACAGTTGTTATGGATTGCGCGTTCCCAGATAAATGACAAAAGAACTTCACGACTACTGCCTTTGTGCAAGTTATTCCTTTTTCCGTCGAAAACAGAGAGACCTTGAAATATAATGCGTCATTTGTAATTTTGAAAACATGTCGATACAGTTCTACGAGAGCGTGCTGAAAAGTAGTGCCTCCGAATTTTTTACGCGAAACTCTTAAGGCTTTTAAAAATAAAACAAACGTTATCAACATTATAAACCTTTATTCTTCATGTCTACATATTTGTTCCTCAACAAAGTCGAGGGTGACTCCCAACGAGAAACCAACTTGTTGATACCGTCACTGGAGAGTGTTCAACTTTGTTGACGGAGCCATAACCTCACCTCTGCTTGCACCTCTTCATCATTATCAAAGTGAAATCCTCTAAGGTATTGTTTAAGTTTTGGAAACAGATGAAAGTCGGATGGGACCAAATCAGCACAGTTTGGAGAATGATCGATGACAGTGATCTCAAGGCGTTAGGCTGTAGCAGATGTCGTGTGTGGTCTGGCACTGACATGCTGTTGGAGAGGTGTGTGGACGATCTCTTTGGATTCGGAACTCGATTACAGTACGCTGTTTCTCACGCAACGACATAGTTACGTTACACTCGTCCATGTTACATGCTACAATTCGGAGCCCTTTAGCTACAGAGGGCTGCAAATACGTGGAAATGAAGAACAGATATGTAGAATGTTACTAACTTTTGTTTTACTTAAACAAGCTTTAAGAATTTTCACATAAAAATTCGGGGGCAATACTTTTCATCACGTCCTCTTATATATCCATTTGAGAGGTACTAATGAAAATGCCAGTTGCTTCTTTTCACATTACTGGCGGCAAGGTTTGCCTGTCCTTCGCACGGATGTACTCCGACGACAATACAGTAATGGCTTATTTGGCAGCTACTTGTTTGCTGAGTAGACAGAATTATGTAAGTGTGGAGTTACTGTATTTCATATTACCCTCACGCCTGGTGGAGCTTTTAAACGTTTGTTAAGCACGTGAGAAATGTTTTGAATACTCTTTGAATTCTTTCCGTTTACAATTTACTGTTTATTTAATTAAAGTTCCTGATTATAAACAAATTTAATATAATAATCACTGTTTGAAACGAATGAGATTACGAACTCTCGTTTATCGAACAAAAGGAAAAAGGAAAATTATGGCTTAACGTGCTGTCAGAGGCGACATCATAAGAAACAAAGTGCATGCTCTGGTTGGAGAAGGTTGGGGAAATAATTTGTCCAGTTGTTTTCACGGTAATCATTCCAGTATTTGCGTTAAGCGATTTGCAGAAACCACGGGAAGACCTAAATGTGAATGTTATGAGGGGCGTTTAAGCCCTACTCATTCAGAGTGCACATACGGTGCCTTAACTGCTGAACCACATCACCCGCTCATTCATGAAAAGTGCAGTAACAGTGAAATAACTTTCATATTACACCAGAGTGACATTTTACAAATATGGTGTTTGCTCCTTCACTAAATAGTTCTCTTGTAAACATAACGTAAAACGCACACACATACGTACAGACAGACAGACACACACACACACACACACACACACACACACTCCTCCAGTTACTCCCCGTGGGCGCCGCTGTAACTCTCCAGTGACTGCCCTCTCTTTTATTCACAGTAGGACATCATCGATGTCACGACATTAGCTGCCGACTCGTAAACTGTTTCTGCCCATCCTGCAGCCGTCACAATGACTATGTGATGATGATCCAGACTTTGCATACGAGAGATCAAAAGTGCACTGCTCGGGTCCTTCAGATGCTATCTGTTCACTTACATTACTAAGAAGAAATGTAAGCTTCTCTCGAACAAATATTAGTTGTTTGGATTCCACAATTAAAGCATACGTAGGCAAACTACAATTTTTTAATCAGATTTCAGTTGTTCACCGTAGACTATCGTGTAACGAATAGAATCTTCGCGCAAGATTTGGTTTATATATTTTATGTACTTGA
This sequence comes from Schistocerca piceifrons, assembly GCF_021461385.2. Classification (NCBI taxonomy): domain Eukaryota; kingdom Metazoa; phylum Arthropoda; class Insecta; order Orthoptera; family Acrididae; genus Schistocerca; species Schistocerca piceifrons. The sequence goes on along the minus strand of NC_060139.1, from coordinate 716,952,176 downwards.
TTTGTTAACTTGTAATTTTCTTGGGTTTTACGTAAGGTATCAAGTGTTTAACTCCTGCGAGATTTCTTCCTTATCCTTTTATGAATTTCATCATTCCTTTATCATAATTTCACACATTCACCAGAACGCAGTGTCTTACATGTTACTCGTATTTTCTATACATTGTCATAATTAGTATTTTATCCGTCGCCAGCAACTATATTTCTATTTGTTCAAAAAATCAGGAACCAGTTGCACAAAAGAAATTATATTTCCTTTACCGGTTTCAGGCACCTACAACCCTTCTTCAGAAGGTTATAACTGTCATATTATTCGCGAGTGTCAAAAATAAGTTGTATAGAGCATATTGCTGTGGTCCTTACTATCGATACATTCCTTATTAAAATTAATGTGGTTGTAGACTCTCAAGATCTACAACTACATTAGTCTTTACAAGGAATGTGTCACTAGTAAGGACCACAGCAATATGATCCATACATACTACTTTTGACACTCGCAAATAAGGCAATAGTTATAACCTTCTGAAGAAGGGTGGTAGTTGTTTGAAACCTGTAAAGGTAATAAAGTTTCTTGTGTGCGACTGGTTGCTCATTATTTCAACAAAAAAGTTGTCATAGTTCTCAGTTGTTTCTGTTTACTTCGTGTTCTTGGCTTTTCCATTGAAATAGTGTTTAAGATTCTTGCTTTGAGTCTCTTGACTGTTAGTCTTGAATCTGTGTTCGACATTTCTTACGATTGTTGTGATGTTCACTGTCTAGCCTCACAATTTCTGCCCGTAAATCCGCCATTAGTTGGTTCAGAGTCTGCGTGGGTAAAGTGCCTGACTAGGTATACAAAGTGTGGATTTAGATCCGCCAGTCATTTAAAAAACCTTTTCTGTCGCTAATTGCTTCGTTCAGCTCTGGAAATGTTTAGTTAACGTGAAAAATACCAAATCGACCCATAGTTCCTACTATAACAGGCTGGGTAGGACAGTTTAAAGGTCGGAGGAAGGCAGATACCACCTCCCATAGAACAAGGCCTAATAAAGCATTTCTGTGTTCAAATCATCCTTTGGTTGGAGGACAGTTTCAATTTACTTAATGTTTCTCCGAATATATCGAGTTTTCACTTCCTGTTTTCCGTGTTTGTTTCTTCATACTCATACCGTACATTGAGCAAGCAGTAAATGGAACCAAGGAGAGATCTGGAAAGCGAATTAAAGTTCAAGCAGAAGAAACAAAAACTTTGAGGTTTGTCGATGAAATTGTAATTCGGTCAGAGGCGGCTGAGGACTTGGAAGCTCAGTAGAATGGAATTGGGAAATTAGTTAGGAAATAAGACACTAAAAGTAGACGATGAGTCTGCCTATTGAGGCAACAAAGTAACTGACGATGACAAACGTATAAACAGTTTACTGACAACAGCAAAGAAAAGCGTTTTTTTAAGAAAAATTTGTTAACAACAATATAAATTTTAGTGTTAGAGAGTCTCTTGTGAAAATATTTGTCCCGAAAGTATCCTTGTACTGAAGAGATAAACAGTTCAGACAAGAAGAGAATAATTATAACGTTTTGAAAGATGATGCTTCAGAAGAATGCCGAATAGTGAGTAGAAGATAAGATACCTGATGAATACGTACTGAATCTAATCGCATAAATGAAAGTTTTGACACAGCTTGGCTAACAGAAGGAGTTGGTTGATAGGGCACACCCTGATACAATAAAGGGTCGTCAGTTTGGTGATGGAGCGAATTGCGGGTGGGGAGTAAATTTTTTAGAGCGAACTAAGGCTTGACTATAGCAAACAGGAGAAAGTGGGTGTAGACTGCAGAAGGTATGCAGAGTTGAAAGTGAGCATCAGAACACACCATGAAGAGTGTAACTACAGTATGTAGCGTCAAAGTTTAAGTGAGGGAGATTCAGACTAATCTATGTTCTAATGAAGGGGGAAGGCGTGTGTGAATGGTTTCCAGCTTGGTGTCTCTGCCAATGCTTGGAGCTATCGATTCTTCAAGGTATCTGAATTGGTCTTTAATGTTGTCCTCAGGAAGATCTCGACTACCGCCTGTCTAATGTTGATTGTGAACTGTGTTTTATTAACTGCAGTCTTCTCCTCCACTTTGGCTGATATATCGTTGGCGGAATGCGGTTCTATAGTCGAGGCTGGAAGCACACTCTAAAGAAAGAAGCAAATCAGCAAGATAAGGATTTATCGTCACATCGAGGTAAGATTATCAGAAACGAGGCACAAGCTATGATCCGACAAGCACGGTGAAGGAAGCCAGCCACATTCTTTTTCCAAGAGGCTCCCATGCATTCGTTCTGTCTGATGTAGGGAAACCACGGATAGCCCCATTCCTCTCGCTTTTGCATCCACTGTCTTGACACTATGCCCCTTAGCTTAGAAGGCATACTGGAATCCAAGGTATCCAGCTCTGAAGCTGCAAGGAGTAGCAGAGGTGTTGACGTCAGATTAGATTAAGTCACAGTGTCCTGTATTAATTCACAATGCACTGCTTTGTCACATGGAGTGAGCACATATGACGCTGTTGGTGGCGATTGGTCTTTGGGCTTGGGACACCACAGTCAGCAGCCCCCATGGTGCTATATGAGAAGAGTAGACTGCGAGCCGGCATCAGATCTCACTGTTCTCCTTTCCCTTTCGTCCTCATCAACTACACACCAAACTCTACGCCAAACAGCTGCTTACTGTAGTCGCCTACACGAGACAGTTACAGACGACTAACACATACATCGCTTAAGTTGCGTCAAACAGAAATGCTACAACGAACAAATATTGGTTGACGGAAGGGGGTTAATTTGTAGCGTCATTCCATACTTTTAAAGCTGATTCTGTCTATTGCTCATTACATTCTTCTTCGTCTTCTTCTTCTTTGGCGCTACAGCCCTTCATGGACATTGGTCTCCTCAACAAACTTCCTCAATACACCTCTGTTCTCAGCTGTTCTCATCCATCCTCGCATATCCATCTTGGCCAGAGCCCCCTTCATCTTCTCCAGCCACCTAGCTCTTGGTCGGCCCTTTCTTCTGGTAAAATACAATCCACCCTTCATTTGTGAATCCTATCATCAGTCATCCTCTCCACATGTCCTAACCGGCGCATATTTGAGATCTAACAAATTTCACTATATCTTTCCCTCGAATAAGCTCTTGAATTTCTTGGTTGTACCTTACTCTCCAACCCTCCGCCTATCTCAACGGCCCGTAAGTTTTTTTTGCAGGATTTTCCTTTTGAATGACCTTAGGTTGCTCATATCTGCTTCTGCCATCGTCCACGTTTCTGACTCATATGTAACAACTGATCGCACAAGGAAATATTATTATCCTCGATTAAGAGAACACCTAAATAATGGAAGGAGATGACAGCTTTAAAACATTTATTAGACCCCTTCAGGTCATTTAGTGTTCTTCTAACCTTAGAAATGGACATTACCATGTATTTGGTCTTATTTCTATTTACAGTAAATTCAATTTCCTGGTCACTCTGCTTCCATTATTTCGTACATTGGCTCTGAGCACTATGGGACTTAACTTTTGAGGTCAACAGTCCCCTAGAACTTAGAACTACTTAAACCTAACTAACCTAGGGACATCACACACATCTATGCCCGAGGCAGGATTCGAACCTACGACCGTAGCGGTCGCGCGGTTCCACACTTTAGCGCCTAGAACCGCTCGGCCACTTCAGGCGACTTCGTACATTGCTTTAAGTGTGTTTGCATCTCGTGCCACAATTGCAATGTCATCAGCATATGCACATATCTGATTGGATTTCAAATGGCTCAAATGGCTCTGAGCACTATGGGACTTAACTGCTGCTGTCATCAGTTCCCTAGAACTTAGAACTACTTAAACCTAACTAACCTAAGGACATCACACACATCCATACCCGAGGCAGGATTTGAACCTGCGACCGTAGCGGTTGCAGACTGTAGCACCTAGAACCGCACGGCCACAACGACCGGCATTGGATATCACCATTAATGTTCCTCTCTTGTCTACTTTTTGTATCAGACTATGCAGCGGTAGGTTAAACGGGACTGCAGAGAGACCATTACCCTGTTTCACTCCATCTGCAAATTTAATGCTCTTAGTCATTTCGTTATTCACCTTTACTTCTGATTTTATGTCCTTAATTGAAAACTAACCTTCTTAGCTTGGTACAAATGACCAATTCTTTTAGTATTTTGTACAATGCTGGCCTGTTAACACTATTAAGAGCTTATTTAAAATCAACAAAGAATAAATGGATATCTATGTCGTATTCATAAATTGCTCCATGTCTTGTTTAATAACAAACATTTGATCAGAAGTGCCTCTATTTTTTCGTGTTGTCCGAGGACATTTTCAGCCTACTTCTTCATCCTTTCATCCAGGACCTCAGAAAAATCTTGTAGGCAGTATTCAACAAAATTATGCCTCTACAGTTTTCACAAGCTAACTTTACTCCTTTCTTATATATAGGACATGTTATTCAAGCTTTCCAATCTTCAGGCATAATTTAGTTTTCCCATATGTTATTTATTAGTGCATGTATTCCACGTATTAGAAGATGTCCACCTAATTTTATGAGTTCTGATACTTTCATTTTATCTATCACCGATTCCAGCTCCTCCATTGTTTCTCTTTTTGCTCATTCCCTTTCATCTTCTCCCGCGCATCTATTCTTCTCCTGTTCCAGTGGGTCTCTTGATACCTGGGTTGAGTTGGAATTAAGCACAACTTCAGAATATTCTGTCTGTCGCTGAAATATTTTTTGCTCCTCTCTGAGTGCCTTACCATTTCTATTTTTATACGCATTTTGTGTTGGAAACTGCTTGACATCTTTTCTATTGGATGATAGAATTTTCTAGTTTCGTTCAGTTCCTTTGGCTATTCTATCTCCTATAATTTTGTTTTCAGCCATTCCTTTTCTTTTTCTGACGTGTCCTATGGGCATTAAATCTTAATTCTTTATATATATCCAAATTTCTTCTTGTTTCACTCTATAGCAATCTCAGTCTTGCTGCATTTTTGTGATCTATTGCTAGTCTACATTCATCACCGAACCAAAGCATTGGTCTAGGATTTATTGGTCTCATTTTCCACACCCACATCTACAACCATTCCACATTCACACTCGAAATCAATGCTAGCCCCATTGCTTTGTAATTATGAATACTTCGTAATAGTAAGAATGGTCAAACAGGTTCATCTTTATAATCGTAAAATCTACTCATTTCATCAATATTTTAAAATAATTTTTCAACAAAATCACCCTATTTGAATTTATTTGAAACACATGAGCCGCATGCATTTTAAATCTAAGAGAGCATTCTAACCTCTTTTAGCAAGAAGTAACATATTTCATGTTCTAAATATTTATGCCGAACAGCCATTGATGGACTACGCCCAACCTTATTGGGAGAGGGGCACGAAATGACAACACAGGAAAAAAGTCTCATTGAAAATTTTATTTATTTTATTTTATTTTAGTGCTGCCATTTAAAAATGACTTGCCATCTAGCTACTAAGGAAGTTCGTGTTTTCACAATATTAAACTGTACATTTACAGCATATGAAACGTATTTGATTTCTTCTTATTTTGGCAAAGTTTAACCATCTTGCAGCTTTAAATATTTGTAAACTTAAAAGTAATTAGGAAACGGATATAAGTAAAACTAACAATTTATGTATTAAGGAGGTAAAAAAAATTAGTAAACTAGAAAAGAGTAAATTTATACACCACCACCGATGCTGTCCGTGAGGGAGCACCTCAGAAAGACGTTAAGCCTATTGCTTCTAGACAGCATCCGCCTGGTCTACTAATACTTGCTATTCGAGGGCGAGAGCCTCAGCAGTACGTTGAGCCTCTCGCCCTCAGACTGCCTGATTCTACATCTACGTTTAGTTAATTTACATGCAGCCTGTGCACTTCTCTATTTCTACATTTCTCTTACAACGTAATATTAATCTGTCATGAACCGTCGATTTCGAGACACTTCCGTGACTATACATTTATTCCTTACTCTGTGTTCGTTTGTTTTCCCATTGAAAACAACTTACACTTTGGATTTTGTTCCGCACGCTAGGGAAGACTGACTTGTCCAGTATAGCTTGGCGAGGTATGGCTTACGGAGTTTGCGGAATAATATCTAATGCGGCCACACAACCAATAAAAACGGCTCCTTTCCTTCGTCGGTAACGAGTTTTGGTTATTAATGAAAAGTAGCACTACATCACTTTAACACTAACGAAAAAAACTGTAAAACAGTTACTGCTGCGGCGTGGGAATCAAAGGCTGTCTAGCAGACTAAATTAATGGGAAATATGATTTCAGAAGTGTTTTCTAGCTCAACGTCTCCCACTAATGCAGGTGGAAACTCAGTGTAGAAATTTGAAGAAATTTTCGGAACTAAGGCCTGTGCAAAATAGTATATGTGCACTATAAATGATATGAGTAAGAAACTTCATCTCGATATCACGCAAGAAAGCAGGAACATTTCAAGATATAGATTTCAGTAGTGTGTCATCGCAAGGAAGGTTCTTCATTAGTCAGCTGAATCCTTGCAGATGAAGCCATCCTTCGAGATGTAAATTCGATAACTAATTAAATCCTTCTAAAGATAGTAGAAGAATTTCGTCATCAATTTTCGCCACGGACTTATTTTCTGTTAGAAAGAGCCAAACCTCAGAATTCATTGAGCTACAACGGAGTTCCCACAAAGCCGAAAGTGAAACATATTTCACAAACGCATTGTTCTACCTCTTCGTTTATATTCTGCAAACTACATTACGTTGTATGGATTGGAGCTGATAGTGTGCCAGCATAGTCTCTCTTCCCCCTCCCATCAAATTCCCCTCCAGGTTTGTTCTCGACTGTGTAGTATGGAATTTTGGTCGTTATTACCGTCATGGTCGTTTCCTAAGATGGAACGTACCATTTCGGAATTTTAATTATAAACATCTGCATTGTGCACAACGTCTCTCTTGTAGAGTCTGCCACTAGAGTTCAATGAGCTTATCAGAGACGCCCTAACGCTGCCCAAACGATCCGTACCGAAACACTCAGATCTTCCTTTAATTTTGTCTACCTCATATACTAATTCTACGAGTACTTGTATGGTCCCCACACTTATGAAAAATACTCAAGAATCGCGAACAATAGTTCTGTAACATATCTTCTTAACGGATGAATTACCTATCATTGGGTCATTTCCCTTGAATCTCTGTTTGTCATCTGGCTTTAATACAACTAGTTTTATGAATGCCACATTAAATCACTCTGGTTGTATTTTCTAAGGTATTTTACGGTTGTGAATTTTCATTTACTGATCGTCAAAAGGCTGATCTAATAATGTGTCCATCCACCTATTTATGAGCCATACTATGCCACAATTTGTGTTGCGGCTCAAGTGCTAGTCCATTCACTAAGTGTCACATTTGTGAGCACCTTACCGTATTTCACTACAGTTGCCTAGCGCTTTTATTTCCGCATTTGCGAACAGCTTGTTAAAGCTTCCAAAGTTTTCCATCAGATCATATGTTTATTAGATGATTGCCTGGCGGTGGGCGGTTATACATCCCATGCAACCTTCTTCGCACGCTTACGTCCGAAGGGTATGTATTACCTCCAGTGTTTTTCCTGGTGATACGTGTACCAGGTTTGGTTAAAATTGCTCCGCGCTTACGACAAGCACGCTATTTTTATTTGGCTCCCTTTCATCCAACACCTCCACATCCACCTCTGCGGTTTAGTTGTCGTTAGGACGTCAGGGATCAGCCAAAGGACTGCAAAAGTTCTGAATCTGTCATTAACGTGTGTTCTTTTTATTATTTTTAAATTTGAACTCCCCCCTTCCCCATCCACAGCCTCATAAATAGGGATTCTGAGGGTGGGTTTTTTAGCTACATAGTATTTTTTCCTACATAGTGAGGCAATGTATGCTACGTTTGGTTGAATTTTTTGTACGTGTTCCAATGTTGCGCTTACATGTCACTCCATTCCTAGTCCTACCTCCAATTCAAATCTGACAAATAGTAAGTCTTATCCTACGATAATTCCTTTCGTTGTAAGCCATATATGTACAAAGTTGAGTTGTTACAGATCTATACTAGAAAACACGCGCGGACGCACACACACACACACACACACACACACACACACACACACACACACACACACACACTGCCATTTTTGAATACAGTATATACACTCCTGGAAATGGAAAAAAGAACACATTGACACCGGTGTGTCAGACCCACCATACTTGCTCCGGACACTGCGAGAGGGCTGTACAAGCAATGATCACACGCACGGCACAGCGGACACACCAGGAACCGCGGTGTTGGCCGTCGAATGGCGCTAGCTGCGCAGCATTTGTGCACCGCCGCCGTCAGTGTCAGCCAGTTTGCCGTGGCATACGGAGCTCCATCGCAGTCTTTAACACTGGTAGCATGCCGCGACAGCGTGGACGTGAACCGTATGTGCAGTTGACGGACTTTGAGCGAGGGCGTATAGTGGGCATGCGGGAGGCCGGGTGGACGTACCGCCGAATTGCTCAACACGTGGGGCGTGAGGTCTCCACAGTACATCGATGTTGTCGCCAGTGGTCGGCGGAAGGTGCACGTGCCCGTCGACCTGGGACCGGACCGCAGCGACGCACGGATGCACGCCAAGACCGTAGGATCCTACGCAGTGCCGTAGGGGACCGCACCGCCACTTCCCAGCAAATTAGGGACACTGTTGCTCCTGGGGTATCGGCGAGGACCATTCGCAACCGTCTCCATGAAGCTGGGCTACGGTCCCGCACACCGTTAGGCCGTCTTCCGCTCACGCCCCAACATCGTGCAGCCCGTCTCCAGTGGTGTCGCGACAGGCGTGAATGGAGGGACGAATGGAGACGTGTCGTCTTCAGCGATGAGAGTCGCTTCTGCCTTGGTGCCAATGATGGTCGTATGCGTGTTTGGCGCCGTGCAGGTGAGCGCCACAATCAGGACTGCATACGACCGAGGCACACAGGGCCAACACCCGGCATCATGGTGTGTGGAGCGATCTCCTACACTGGCCGTACACCACTGGTGATCGTCGAGGGGACACTGAACAGTGCACGGTACATCCAAACCGTCATCGAACCCATCGTTCTACCATTCCTAGACCGGCAAGGGAACTTGCTGTTCCAACAGGACAATGCACGTCCGCATGTATCCCGTGCCACCCAACGTGCTCTAGAAGGTGTAAGTCAACTACCCTGGCCAGCAAGATCTCCGGATCTGTCCCCCATTGAGCATGTTTGGGACTGGATGAAGCGTCGTCTCACGTGGTCTGCACGTCCAGCACGAACGCTGGTCCAACTGAGGCGCCAGGTGGAAATGGCATGGCAAGCCGTTCCACAGGACTACATCCAGCATCTCTACGATCGTCTCCATGGGAGAATAGCAGCCTGCATTGCTGCAAAAGGTGGATATACACTGTACTAGTGCCGACATTGTGCATGCTCTGTTGCCTGTGTCTATGTGCCTGTGGTTCTGTCAGTGTGATCATGTGATGTATCTGACCCCAGGAATGTGTCAATAAAGTTTCCCCTTCCTGGGACAATGAATTCACAGTGTTCTTATTTCAATTTCCAGGAGTGTAGTTAACGAACAGCAACAGCGATAGAATACCCGTTTCCGGTACGTGGGCAGATAGTTTGACAATTACATCTACATCTGCGTATACTGCCGGAATAAAAGTAGTATACCCTATTATAGACTTCGAATTTACACAAGGTTTTTTGTTGCAACAGTACATATGGATTACACGACATGCTTACATTTACAGGTCAGTAACATAAGCGGTTCTGAGATATCGAGTATCGAGTATTGACCCATCCTGAAACACACATACTAGTATGTGGTATACCCTCCAAGGGCGGAAATGCAGGCGCTGACTCTGGCATCGAGTCGTTCGTACAGGTGGCAAATACTGGCCTGGGATACGTTATGCCACGCCTGTCCGACCTGTTCACGTAGTTTTGTAACAGTTGTTTGTTGAAGAGTCTGAAGAGTCACCTCTTGTCTCAGCAGATCCCACAAGTACCCGGTTGGAAATAATTCTGGAGATCGTGCTGGCCAGGGAAGTTGCTACACGTCTTGCAGAGGACGTTTAGTTTTGTGGGCAGTGTATGGGCGAGCATTTCTTAATGGAACGACGAATGGCATTCCTGCTGCAGGAATAGCAAAAAATGGTTCAAATGGCTCTGAGCTCTATGGGACTTAACATCTGTGGTCATCAGTCCCCTAGAACCTAGAACTACTTAAACCTAACTAACCTAAGGACATCACACACAGCCGGCCGCGGTGGCCGTGCGGTTCTGGCGCTGCAGTCCGGAACCGCGAGGCTGCTACGGTCACAGGTTCGAATCCTGCCTCGGGCATGGGTGTGTGTGATGTCCTTAAGTTAGTTAGGTTTAAGTAATTCTAAGTTCTAGGGGACTTATGACCTAAGATGTTGAGTCCCATAGTGCTCAGAGCCATTTGAACCATTTGAACATCACACACATCCATGCCCGAGGCAGGATTCGAACCTGCGACCGTAGCGGTCACGCGCTGTCAGACTGTAGCGCCTAGAACCGCACGGCCACACCGGCCGGCCAGGAATAGCGTCCCTCCAGAAACACCAAAGGTGAACTAGAGTTGTAACTTACTGCACCCCAGGCCATAAAGTCCTGGGGAGGAGCCATTGTGCCTTGGAGGAATACATTCCACGAGGCAGTGCTCACCAGGTCCACATCATACCCGCGAACGACCATTACAAGACGATTTCTTGCGTGCAGGCAGAATCTACTTTCATCGCTAAAGACCATGGTGCGCCATTCCATCTTCCAAATGATCCTCTAACCGCACCAGTCGAGCCGTGAACGTCGATGCTGTGGCGTGAGTGGAAGATGGGCTAGAAGTATGCCCGTGCCCATAGTTCCACTGCTAATGTCCGGTTGGCAACAGTTCGTGTTGACACGTCTGGGCTCACAAGCCCTCTTACCTGTGCTGTAGTAGCTGTACGATCTGCGACTGCTGCCCTTACAATACTGGCGGGCGTTTGGGCTGTGTAGACATCCACAAACTCGTCTACGTGTGTGAGAATGTTCACCTGACCACTGATACCAGCTTCATTGCAACAACTGACGTAGCACGTCTAACTTGAGCGGCAATTCTCCGAAAGGACCATCGCTCCACTCGGAAGGCCATTTTGTCCCTTTGAAAGTCCCTCAGTTGGCTGTAGGAAGCACGAGTGCGTCTCGGTGGCATGGTTGCCTGCTTGCTTCACACTTTTGTACCGCACTGAGTCTTCTGGCTGTGAGCATTCCCTATTAAAGTGTAGACCATGATGGCGCTCTGTTAGCTGTGTCATTACGTTATCTGTTGGCGGACGACTCTGAAACCATTATCAGTACGTCTACTACCCCAAGGTGACAGATGCCGTCATAGGATCAAAATCGACGTCGTCTTTTCAGATGTACTAATTTTTTTCCATAAGTGTATACACTTCGCAAGCCATCCTACGTTGATTGGCGGTGGGTACTTCTGATACCTATTATTATTCCTTCCTTTCTTTGTTCCATTTGCAAATTTTGGATGGGGTCTAATTTCTCTCATATTTTCGTCGTTTCATGAGACATATGTGGATGAATACAGTACGAAAAAAGCTTTGATTTAGCACACTTATTGAAATGAATTTATCCAGGACAGCAAGGTGCCATACAGCGGAAGTATCCTAAAACATCATTATCTTTCATTTTCGTGCACATTTCTTTTAGTTATGCCTAAATTTCTGTTATTTTTGTCCGCACCACTAGCCTAGCGACTAACTGCACGTGGTCCAAAAAACAAATTTCCTGTAAAACGTCTATGTCATGATAGCCCTCATGGCTCTAAAACATGTTAATGGCACAATAAATCGTATGAAATTAAATAAGTGATCGGTTTGCATAACATATTTACACAAATTGCCATTTTATGGCAACCATGTACGTCATCACCATCAGTACATTATTGCCAACTTCAGCAGAAGCAGAGCGGCACAACCACTGTTGGATAAAGGCCTCTTCCGGACTTTTCACTGCAGCTGTACTCATCCATTACATGTTTATAACACAATCTAATCATCCTACATTCTTCTCGGTCATTTCTTGTCTATCTGAATCCAGAAAACAACTTTCTTGATCCTCTTACCGTCTATTCTCCTGGCTGTATCTCCCATACACTTCTATCTCAGTTTTAATTACTGTCATAGCTATGTCTTCCACTCCAGTCTTTTACTTGATCGACTTGTTCGTTCTCCGTCTCTGCCAGTAATTCCCAACAAACACCTCTTCATTTCTCGCTGAGCAGACCTCTTATTTGGATTAGAGCCCAATTCAAACTTCCCTTTTCATACAGACTGGGTTACTCATTTTGAAAACTCTGTTTAGTTTATCATACTCACCCCAGACCATAATTACTCTTTTGTTGATTTCCTTTCCTATCCATCCAGTCGTTCCTCCAACTGCCCCAAACACAAAAAAATTCAACACACTTTTTGACTTAGTTTTTAGCTTTTACTATTTTCTTTTCGATTTATTCACTATAAATTGTTTTAGTCTCATTAACAACTGATTTTTCAGATCTACCTTCAACCTGTACTATGTTCTTTCACTCATTGTTGAAATTTATATGCACTGAGGGGAACAGCACAATGCTGTCACAAATATGGAAGGGGCTTTGGATACTATTCGTGAACACCCATTAATTTTTTTGACATTTTAGGGATCAGAGAATCTGCTCTGGGGACAGCTGAGAAAAAATTTTGATGATGCTGAACACCTTTGCCAGACTGATGTTACTATTCAGAATTTCTCACTGCGCTTAAGACGTCTAACGGAACATACAACATTGACCTGTATACAAAGTGATAACAACTAAAGTTTCAGTTCCAAAATGCTTTAAAAAAGAACCGCTGCTCAGAATGAATTAAATTTAAACTGAATAGTGCCGAAGACGGGGGAAACGTCACAAGGGAAAAAAAGAAAAAAAAGGCACCAATATTTTTCCACTAGATGGCGTTGTAAGCGTCATAACGTAATTGGGTTCGTCTACAAATGACAGATAAATTGCAATATGACTGCTACGGTGTGAGGTGTATATTTAACCAAGCGTACTATATATGGCACATGACTGTACATCTATGGCAAACAACTGTGACACTGTTAGTTAGGTAAGCCCATTTACCACAACAAGGTCGTAACACATGTGATGGGAAAAATCGGGTTTTAATTGTCGTGATGCCGAAAACTGCATAAAAGCAATAATGACATCGGTTTTTAATTGTCCTGAGGCTGAAAACAGTATGAAAAGCAGCAATAGGTTTTCAATTGTTTTGAAGCCAAAAACCTCATAAAGAGCAACAATTAAATAGGTTTTTGATTGGTATGAGACTAGCACAAGACATGTTCGATATGCTGTCCATCGTTTTCTGCCACAAGCTGAAACCGAGAAACAGCATGTTCCACAACATATCGGAGTGTCTCAGGGATCATATTCAGAAAGTGTTGCGGAATGAGTGCTTTTAATTCAGCTAAGTTTGTAAGCGGAGCACTGAACACAGCCAGAAATCACACAGATTAAGATCAGGGATCTGACAGCCAAACTGTAAGGAAATACGGCTGATATTCTGTTTCGAAAATGCCCATGCAGCAGCCGCTTCACTGGCTGTACAATGTACGGAGGAGCGCCATCTTGCAGTAAAATGATTCTACTGACACGTTCACGCTGTTGGATTGGAATGAAGTTGCTGCGTAAAAGACCCTCATTTTGTAAATCAGTGACCTTACTGGTAACGGGACCAACAGCACCCATTTCCTAGAAAAAATACGGCCCTACGATAAGCAATGTTATCAAACCGCACCACACCTCTGCAGAATACTGCCCGTATTCTGCAATTCTGTGTATTGACATGTCCTTTGAGCTGGAAATTGGCTGAATCAGTCCACAGAATGTTTCATGGTTTAATGGCCATTCACTATCACTTCCATTCGAGCAAGAAATTCTAGAGCAAGAGTTTTACCAGCAGGTCAGCGTGCAGCGACTCTGAAGATTGTGTAATTCTGTATGGTTCGCAATGCAGAATACTTCATAGAATTTTATGCACCTTTGCTCACAGGCATGTCCAAAGTTTGGGCTATTTTCCGTGTAGTGCATGTATGCACACCACCGCCCGACCCCTCCAGCAATGCTGTGGCCAGGTCTACTGACGTCAGATCAGTTGTTTCCCTCACTTTGCCACATTGCACTTCAAGAGAAACTGTCTTTTCGAATTTCGTAATATTTCCTCGAGACCCTTGGTAGGCAGCGGAACAACGCCTCTTTCCATGCCATTCAGTGTCTGGAACTTCTGCAGAGCTACTGCTTCACAGTCACAGTTTTTGTAAAAGAGCTTTACCAGCAACGCGCGATCCTGCATTGATATAACTGTTCCGAGCGTCTGAGACGCAAACTGAGAAACAGCCATACACCCTGAATCTTTTATTTTGCTTATTCTGCCACACACAGCGTCATATATTAGCAAATTCCATAACGTTTCCCCCTTCTTTGATGATATTCTATTCAAATTTGACGTCATTCTGAACAGTGGTTCCGTTATTACAGCGTTTTGATAGTGGAACTTTAATTACAATCACCTTGTACACTTCAGCGCATATATTGACAGTTAAGTTGTACCCCAAGAACTTAAAATTTCACGTTATCACATTCAAGCACTATTTGGAAAGTTCGAGATTTTTGCTCCTAAGGGCATTCCATTGCTTTTACTTATCTATTATGTTGGCGCATAAGTTAGTAGAGTAGTTTAATAAATACAACAGATACGCATAACAGAGACTTTAGTCATCAATAATATATTCTCCTTCGCTAACTGCAACAGTCTGCCGATGCTGTGGCAATCTTTTCGGTTTAGCGACAGTAGAAACCAAGTGGTTTTGAGGCGAAGAACTCGCCGAACTATCTTCGGTGCGCATTTTCATTCAAAAAGGAAGTTTCTTGAAGGATGTTAGATATAGAGCAGAAAAGGTGAAAATCTGAGGGTGCAAGATCAGATGAATAAGGTGGGTGCGGAATGACTTTCCAACCCAACTACTGTATAGTGTGCTTTGTCTGTCTAGCTGAATGCAGACGGTTGTTATGGAGTAGCATCACTTCACGCAGTATTCTTGGTGGTTGTTCTTGGACTGTGGCTGCAAGACGTCTGAGTGTTAACAGTAAATGTCAGCAGTGATGCTTACACCTCGGGGAAGCAATTAGAAGTTCACCATACCGTCTTTGTTCCACCGTATGCATAACACTATCTTTTGTGGATGGGAGGAAGTCTTTGTATGGAGAGTTGCTGCTTTGTTTGGGCTGAACCATTCCTTTCTTTTCCTTATGCTAGAATAAGGACATCATTTCTCGTCACCGGTAACGGCACAGGATAGGAGTGGTCGGTGTTTACCACGTGCCATTTGATGATAAGCAAGCAAAGGTGCACATATGGCCACGAGCTGATTTTTGTGATTTTGCCTTAGAGCATGCGGCACCCATACACCCGATTTTTGAACCTTTCCCATGGCATGCAAGTGTCACACGATGATGGAATGATTACATCTCATCCAATTTCCTAGTTATCGAGTACACTGATGTAGATTTAAACGATCTTCATCAAACTCTGAAGGTCTTTCTGAAAATGGAGAGTCACTAATGCCAAAAGAATTCTCCTTTAAACAAGAAAACCATTTTCTTGCCGTGCTCTGTCCAGTGGCGTTATCGTCATAACGATGCAAATGTTTCTTGCTGCCTCCGCTGATGTCACTCCTCCACTGAATACAAACAAAAGAATATGTCGGAAACGTTCCGATTTCTCCACTTGACACTCCATTTTATAGCGCCTACAACTCCACTTACGATCTCCAAATGACAAAATAATAATATTTAAGCTTAAACAGGAACACTGAACTACAAATAACAATAGATAAATAAACCCGTAGCAACCAGCGTACCAATATGTGAAACAAAAATGCTACAAATTTTTGCACGAATCTAATATTTGCCATAATCTAAGTAGATGCGGTGTAACTTGTCTATTACTCTCGTAAATTCTTTCAATTATCTGTAAAGTGAGCTTGTTGTCTGCTATATGAATAGTATTTAGGATCGTATGAAATAGTGTCCTTCTACATTCTTAAGTGGTTATTCACCTAAATATTAAAAGATTTTTCAGGATGTAAAGCTGTCTTGTGCTACACCTTTCGTAGTTGCCGGTTCTTTAGGCACCGTTAGCTGCGTTACGGTAGGACTCTGAAGAATTGCAGTTATGTTTCTACGGTGTCCTTTCTATTTCTGGAACAGCCCGGAGTTTTTGATCGAGAAATTGCAAAAAGCTACCGAAAAATCTAGAGAGGGCGTTAAGTTTCTCTGACTATTCTGTGGGTTTCCGTTCATCTCATCAGGTGAATGGCGCGATGGATGCATCAAACAGGCTGCGGCCTATACTCGATGTTCCGTCCCTAAAGCGCTCAACGTCAATGGTTCGTTTTTCCCGTCATTGCCTTTACAATAGCAGATCCCCATCCTTCCCAAAATAACTGCCCCAGCAGTATGCTCCAAGCGATTCACGGAAATCATAGAAAGCGTAAATCCGTGTGTCTCGAAGAGGATTTTAATTACTCTCCTGTCAAAGGGAACTGCAGAGCCTCCAACACTTCACCATGTGGTGACCGAGGATTTGCCCACCACAAACAAATCGTGATGATTCATTGCAAAATACCCATGTGTGTATCGCCCGTGATGGCACACTCTGCCCCATGCAGCAGTGCTCGAATAGTGTATAATTCACTCTACTGTGGACGAGACGCCGTTGCAGTCTCCAAAAAGTGACGACCGCGGTATTGTTTGAAGAGTAATCGCATATCACCGTCTCTAGGCTACCATGAATAATACTGTGTTGTAGCTATTCTTTGTCGCCAGTCGAGGTAGCTATTATTGCTTCTGTACGTTGACAACAGCCTGTGAGGTGCCGCTGTTAAGAACAGGGGCGTTACTCCCGAGAAACAGCATCAGACATTCATACACATAGTATTACAACGACATAAACAACTGAGAATGCCAAAACACTGCTTTATTCCGCAACACAAATACCTATACTTCTAACCTGTGCTAGTGTCCCATTCGAATACGAAGTCCAAACTGGTGACTGCGAGTACATTCATCCTGGTGTAGATACTGCTCCACAGCGATGTCTTGCGTTGTTGTTGAGCTGCTGATTCCACGTCGTATTTGTCGTCGGGGTGCGCGCCGATTTCGTCAAAGAACAGCTCGGAGCCTCTAAGCAGGTGAGCTGCGTTGGAAGCAACAAGTTTTAAGCTCATAGCTGGAATGTCAGCCATCTTGCATCGAAATGTAACAATGACCGGTTGGTGCCGTACATAGATCACCATCAGATCAGTAACGTCTCAATGCGTCACCAAGACCCTGACCATCATCAGATCATTAATATCTCCACGCGTCACCAAAGGAGATGCTAGTTATCTGATGATGGTCTATGTACGACTGAAGACGATTGCCATATCATAAAAATAAAAACCATTTGCCATATGAAATGATCCATTATTTTTGTTACACTTCGGTTGAACTACTGAGCTGGATGGAAATGCCTGTTAAGCCGCAGAACTTGGTTTATATCCTCGTTATCGCAGCGATATGTAACTGCCGCAACTTTCTACACGTGCTTGCTGAAGCGCAATGTTGTTCCTGTTATGCTGGCGATCTCGAATTGCTAGCGATCTTTCTCAGCCTGGAGAGTAGGCTGTCCCGTGCAACCTGCGTTGCTGGAGCGAAGGCTAGCCTACTGTGGAGTAGCCACCTCGCGACTCGCCGTCACGACATGCAATGTGTTCCGACAACATTCATACCATTTCACTAGACTACGGCTATACCTTATAATGAATTAAGCTAGAAACCTGCTGCCGGTAGTAAATAGCCGATTCATGCGATCGTCGGTAGAGATCTCCATGGTGCAACTAGCTCGTCTGGTCGCTAGATCGTTACTCGTTGTGACCTGAGTCATGATGGTGATAACAGAGCAACAAAAGGGGTTTTGCGTTCTCACTTTCAATAGGTGCAATCCAGCTTCAACAGTGCGGCGTGTTTTTCGTGGGGAGCACGCCACTGAACTTCCTACAGCTCAAAGTATTCGACGTTGGCATCATCAGTTTCTACTGGTTGTTTATATAAGGGGAAATCCACAAAACAGAGTTCTGCGCGTAGTTCACAAAAGTCTATTCAGTTGGCTGCTCTTCAGATGTCAGTTTGAGGCATTTTGCGGTGACGTTTGTGTTGCCCTTTATTATCGTGATGAACCAGAACATGCCCAAATTTGTGAAATCATTCCGAGCGTGAAGGTAAATGACAAGAATTTCCTTCCACCTTTAGTTTTCAGTCATTAGGCTACGTTCTATTTAAATACAAAAGTGAACCGTCACAACGTGAGAGTGTGGCAGCAAAGGAGCTCCAACCCCATAATCGATCACGAGGGAGACTATCCAAAGCGTCGTATGTCATGCGCTTTTCTCCGATAAGAGATTTACGGCTCGTTCTTTTTTGCAGAAAATACTGTGACAGGAATCACATACCTGGATATGTTGACGAAGTAATTTTTCCGGTAAATGAAAACGTAAAATTTCGTATCATGATTTACTAATGTCTTACGGTATCATACTCTGGGGTGTCTGGTTATTGAGGAAAAAAGTGTTTACTGCACAGAGCCTCGGAATAAGGACAATGTGTGGTATCCACTCTAGAATCTCTTGCCGACAGCTCTTCAGTTGGGCGAACTGACGGTAGCATTACAGCATATTTACTCCGTTATGAAGTTTGTCGTCGACAGTCAACATACACAGCTTGAAAGCAACAGTAATATGCATAAATACAGTACAAGAAGGAGAACTGCCTGACACTGTCCATCGCTCAGACTCAGTGTGACACAGAAAGCAGTGAGGTACTGAGCTATAAGAATCTTTGACCACCTCCAGTGATGCAAAGAATTTAACGGATAATAAACTGAAAACATATTTGCTTGCCAACTTCTCGTACTGCATGGAAGAATTTCTGAAAGTGTAGTACTACTGTATGATTTTCATTTCTGTGTGTGTGTGTGTGTGTGTGTGTGTGTGTGTGTGTGTGTGTGTACAGAGGTTGTACAAAAATATGCAAACGCAGCGAAAAATGCATTCTTGACCATACATGCAGATGCTACCCAAGTCTACAGTTTGCGCTGTTGCATTTTTGTATTTGACCATTAATGGCATCTGTGGAGTGTCCTCAAAACTTTGCAAACGTCATTAGTGCTCAAAACATGACCTGTGTCTCTGTTGAGCCATTGTGGTTATAGGACAGTGGCTGTTTAGATATTTACCAAAAGAAGCCCTATTTTTTCAGAAGCTGCTATTTTATATTTTATTTAGACAAAAGAACAAAAATAACAACTTATGAAAACATACGCCTGTCTGGTAATTTTCTTTGGTAAAGTGTTGCGTGTGGTTGTGAATGCATTATGTCGAACCTCCGTGAATTCGAAAATTCGGGAAAATTGCTGGTGCTCGTATGGTGGGTGTTCCTTGACCAAGGCAGCTGAAGTGTTTGGTGTTTCATGAGGCACCATTTCGGAGATTTATATCGCATACAGGGAAAGCAGAAAACCGTCATCCGCTAAATCACGATGCGGACGAAAAAAAAAAAAAAGGTTCAAATGGCTCTGAGCACTATGAGACTTAACTTCTGAGGTCATCAGTCCCCTAGAACTTAGAACTACTTAAACCTAACTAACCTAAAGACATCACACACATCCATGCCCGAGGCAGGATTCCGACCTGCCACCGTAGCGGTCGCGCGGTTCCAGACTGAAGCGCCTAGAACCGCTCAGCCACACCGGCCGGCGATGTGGACGAAACTATGTATTGGGTGATATTGACGGATGGTTATTGAAGAGGACCGTGACAAACAAAATATGATAACGACAGCTTCAGTAGTCACTGCAGAACTGAATGTCGCTTTCTCGAACATTCAGTACCAAAACAACACGAATGGAGCTCCAGAGGCAATGGACTGCAGCGCGAGCTGGAATTCCGAAGCCACTCATCAGTTATGCAAATGCCCGTAACAGGAAAACATGGCTCCGAAGCCATAAAACCTGAACTATGGAGTGATGGATAAAGTCATTTGGTCGGATGAATCGTCTTTCAAACTGTTTTGAGCTATTGGCTGAGATCACGTCTTAAGAGTGAAACATGGTAGGGCTTTGGTGGTTATCTGGGAAACTGTATCGTGGTACTCCATGGGCCACATAGGCATTCTGCAAGGTCTCATTACTACCAAGAATTATTTGATCATTTTGACTGCTGAAGTCCATGGTACGATGTTTCTTCACTAGTGATGATGCTGTGTTCCAGAACGAAAGGACCCGTGTTCACACAGCTGGCGTTGTCCAGAGTTGTTTTGTGAACGAGAGGATGAATTTTCGAATCTCAGCTGGCTACCTTAGTTACCAAATCTCAGTATTATTGAGTGTTTGTGGTCAGCTTTGGAGAGAATTATCTGTGACCGCTATTCAAGTCCATAAGCGTTACCTGAACTTGCCACTACTTTGCAGGGAGAATGGTATATGATTCCCTTGAAAATCGTGCAGTATTTGTATTGGCCTATTAAGAGAGGACTGGAAGCTGTTCTGAATGTCAGTGGGTTTCCTACATCGTATTAGGCGTGGTAATACGTTGTGTTATTGGTGTTTCCATATCTTTGTCGACCACCTGTGTGTGTGTGTGTGTGTGTGTGTGTGTGTGTGTGTGTGTGTGTGTATTAAGAGAAGGAGACAATGAACGTAGTTGGAAGTGTACATCACTGTTTGCACGAAGAAAAAGCTTTGAAAATCATGTAAATGGTTAGCATGTTACCATAACTTTTCCACTGAGAAGACGTAATGTAATTGTGAAACCGACTCGTTCTATATCACAACGAGAGCTCGCAATTGTGGTCCACGGTACATCCAAATAACTAATTAACGAAGTATTTTAAAGGAAATCTTCAAAACATTCTGTCGTGTTAAACAGCTTGATATGTTTTTACCTAGTGAGCTAAGGCTACAGTGTGAAAAATAACAAGACTGAGTTGCTGTATCTTGTGAGATTTACAATGATGATAAATGTGTACCTAAGCTGAATTGTTCGTGACTGTAGTTTTCGAATATTCGGCTGCCATTATTACAGACGCTGTCTCGGTGCTGGGGCTGCAGCGGTAAAGCGCTTGGTTGGAAACGGCGAGGTCGAGGGATCGATTCCCCGTCTTACCATGTAATTTTCAGGTGGCTTTTAATCTAGGGTTTACCTTTCAGTGAAATGAAAATTCACTAGGAACAACACATAGTTCGAATTCCGTGTCAAACTGTAGGTTCCCTTTCCCTGGTAGAATCATTGGTGGTGTGTTTTGGACACCCAAGTCACCGATGCGGCTTTTAACTGAAAAAGTTGCACCAAACCGTTGAGCCAAACGATGTATTTATTGCTGTAGATACCGTTGCTGCTTTTAGTTCTTGCTGCTGCTTGTTTCATACAGGTAAAATTAACACACATTTTACATCTTACTGTGCACTATTTCACGTGTTAATCGAATGAAACTGGATAATTTACCTCAGGTGCAATTATGTATCTAACGAAGACATTATTCAATCTATTGTACAACATTAAGTGTACAAATACAACCACTGGTTTATCTGCAACATTACGAAACAGTTCAGTGGAAATATTGCAATATCGGCACCAACTCTGCATCTTGCCAACTACACGACTTCCCATTCGGTACATACGCAGTGCAAATTAAATTAGCGAATGTAACTGGTGTCAGAATACTTTTCTTTGTTATGGAAAAATCGGTACACTGCCAAGTACAGTCATTTTTGAATGAACCGGATCTGTGGCCAAAGCTGCTTAGACTGCAACGATAATTACTGGATTATCACACAATGTGAGGCCGGCAAACAGCAGTATACGGCTGGAGCTCTATATATTTACAAGGATCGTTACCATCACTCACGGTTTGACTGACAAGAAATCTTCGGTGCGTTTTGTACTCCTTCGCTTGAACACAGTATTCACTATTACTAGCTGACTACCCATTCCCCCATGACTATTAGATTTTCATCTGCCATTACGCGCTAAATTACCAGTTCAGTATCCTCATACACTTTCGCTGTTTCTTCATCTTCGGCTTGCGATGCCGGCATATATACCTGAACTATCGTTGTCGGTGTTGGTTTGTTGTCAGTTATGATGAGAACCACCCTCTCACCGGACTATTCACTGTAACTCATTCTCTACCCTTCTTCCTATTCATAACGAATCCTACTCCCGTTATACATTTTCTGCTGCTGTTAATATTATGCTGTGATCATCTGAACAGAAATCCTTGTCTTCTATGAATTTCAGTTCACTTACCCCCGCTACATCTAGAGTGAACCTTAACGTTCTCCTTTTCAGATTTTCTAGCTTCCCTATCGCGTTCAAACTCCTGACATTCCAAGTCTTAGAACGTTATCCTTTCGTTGGTTATTCAATCATTTTCTCATGATCACCTCCCACTTGGGAGTCCTCTCTCACAGATCCAAATGGAGTATTAGTCCGGAATCTTTTGCCAATGGAGAGGTCATCATGACACTTTCCAATTACAGGCCACACGTCTTTAATAAAGTGCTTCCCATTGCCTTCTGCGTCGCCATGTCGTTGATTATTGCTGATTCTTCCGCTTTCAGGGGCAGTTTCCCACCTCAAGGGCAAGTGGGTTCCCTGAACCTCTATTCACTCCTCCATCATCTTTGACAAGGCCATTGGCTGAATGAGGGGTCACTTCTTAAGCCGGAAGTCTTCGGCCGCCATTGTTGATTTCAAATTCAAAATTTAAGAGGTGGCGGGGTTTGAACCCGGGACAGAGAACATTTTAATTACTAATCAAAGACGCTAATCATAGACTGCTAACCCTAGTACGCCCATCCCTGTAATACAGCTCGGGCTATCCATGTGCTCCATTTCTCCATATGTTCTATTCCGAGTCCATTTTTAGTGGTTCGAAATCACAGGTCAACGTTAGTGACATTGACCGCTTAAGTCATTCGTAGAGCCATGCTCTGATGGCGTGAATGGTTAATCCGAATATATTCGATATGCAGGAGATCGAGGTCTATCACTCAGTTTCAAATTTTATCATAAAGACCAGATGGACACTGGTACGAGTCAGAGGACATGACGATATTTAATGGAACAACGACGCGCCTGTTCCCGCGTGTTGCTGGACCCCTGGTGTTCAGGCAACCCGCTGGGCGTTGCGCTGCCTGGTTGGCCGCACACGCCGACGGCCGCGTGCGTGGGCTCCGGGCCTGCGCTCAATAACCTAAAGCAGCCGAAGCAACACTCAGATAGCAACCGCGAGCAGCGCACGGCCAATGACGGTTCTCTCAAAACCAACCAGAAACGTTGTTTCGCATGGGCTTACTCGGTTACTCACGGATACTTGCTATTCTGCATCTATCTACATAGTCCACCATCCACCTTATAGTGGGTGGCGGAGGGTGCTTTGCATAACATTATTTCTTGCCCTCTTGCCCACCTCTCTTTCCTGTTCCAATCGTGAATATTAATCTTGGAGAGCGGTCCTTTTGTGAGCTCTAATCTCGCTAATTTCACGTTTATGGCCATTTTGCCAGATATAAGTAGGACTCCTCTAGGAACATACGTTCTCGGAATTGGACCAGTAAAGTACACCATAGTGTGCAACGTCTCTCTTGTTGCGTCTGACACTGGAATTGGGTGAACATCTCCATGACAGTCTCGCCCACTAGACGAACCTGTGACGAAACGTGATGCTCTTCTTTGGATCTTCTCTACTTCCTCTTTGAGTCCTATCCGGTGAGAGTCCCAAACGGACGAACAATATACCAGTCTTGCTAGAACATGGGTTTTGTAAACTACGTGTTTCGTGGGTGAACTACACTTCCTGAGGTGTCTTCCAATGAATCTCTTTCTGGCATCTGTCTTGCTGTGATTTGTTTTATGTGGTCGTTCCAGTTTAAGTCGTTCCGAATGCACGCTCCCAGATATGTAATGGTTGTGGCTGCTTCCACCGATTGTAAGCAGTCATACGGTATTGGAGATTTCTATTTATACTCAGTACCTTGAATATCTTGTGCCGGCGGTCACCTGTCAGTCCCACCACTAAGCGTCAATCCTTAGCATTCCGTGTGAATTTTCCATCTCCGATTTCTCCATATACAACAGATTTTAAGCCTGAAAATTTCTTTGCGTTAACAATAACATGACGTGTTCTGCTCGCTAGTAACTCCTCAGTGCAACTATAAAGCTGATATGACAATCCGTGCGCTTTTGTTACTAGGCGACAGCACAAAAGTGTGCCGGACGCGTCCTGGAATTCAAGGGACACGGCATCAACCTGGGCACAGGTACCTACTGCCTTCCTCCTGGGTATAGTGGTCGAAAAAAGCGGATTGCGTTTCACATGATCATCGTTTGTGGAATCCATGTTGATCCTTAAAGAGGAGATTCTGGTTCTTCCAGAAGGATTATAATATGCGAGCATAAAACATTTACTGAAATTCTACGACGGAATGGGAGCGATATGGGCCTGTGGTTGTGCGTGTTCGTCGGTGAGCTTCCTAGAAAATGGGTATGAGCTGTACATTTTTCCAACTTCTTTGAACGCTTCAGTCCTCCAGCAGCTTCGGTAGACTGATCCTAGAAGAGGAGCAAGTTCTTTCGGATACTCTGTGTCGAATCGTGAGGTTAGGTTAGGTTAGGTTAGGTATGTAGTCAGGTCTAGTCATCTTTTCTCTGTTAAAAAAAATTTAGTTCGGTATCGGTGAGTTGAAACAAAAAATTTTTGCTTTCGGAGGAGATCGTTGGAGATCGAAATTTCGTGAAAATATTTCGCCTAAATGAAAAACATCTTTCTTTTAATGATTGCCGGCTCAACTCGCATGTCATATCCCTGAAACTCTCTCCCTTATTTCGCAATGACATAAAAATAGCTGCCCTTTTTTGGAAGTTTTCTATATCCCCCGTCAATCTTACCTGGTCAGCAATACTCTAGCAGAGGGCGGACGAGAATTTTGTAAGCAGTCTCTTTAGTAAATCTGTTGCATCTTCAGGTATTCCGCCAATAAAACACAGACTCTGGTTTGCCTTTCCCACAACATTATCTATGTGATCATTCCAGTTTGAGTTATTTATAGTAATTCCTAGGTATTTAGATGAATTGACAGCCTTAGATTTAGCTGATTTGTTAGGCTCAATTGCCACTCTTCGCACCATACAGATATCTTGTCTGAATCACTGAATTGCTTTTGATCTCCTTATGACTGTACTGTAAATGACAGCGTCATCTGCAAACAATCTCAGGTGGCTGATCAGATTGTCTCCTAAATCGTTTGTGCAGATCAGGAGTAGCGGAGGACCTATAACACTTCCTTGGGGAATGCCAGATGTCACTTCTGTTCTACTCGATGGCTTTCCATCAGTTGCTACAAACTGTGACCTTTATGACAGGGAATTACGAATCCAGTCGCACAACTGAGACGATACGCAATCGGTACGCTATTTAATTCGAAGCACTTTGTGAGAATCAGTACCAAAAGCCTTTTGTAAATCTAGAAACATGGAATCAATTTGAGGCGCCCTGTCGATTGCACTCATTACTTTGTGAGAATAAAGAGTTAGTTGTGTTTCAGAAGAACGATATTTTCTGAATCCCTGCTGACTGTGTGTCAATAGATCGTTACCCTGGTGGTAATTCACAATACTCATACACAATATAAGTTCCAAAATCCTATTGCAAATCGACTCCTATAGAATCCCTTCTTCAAGCATCGCCTTGTTAAAGGAAAAAAAAAGTATTAATATGGGTTAGTGATAGGTCAATGGATTTCAAAATTATGGAAGAGGCACGAAAATTACGTACGATTTTCAGAAGGAATTAATTTATGCGAAGCATGTGTACGTAGGTCAACGGAGGACGGAGAACATAAGAGATAGTGCGGCTTTAATGAAGAAAAGTTTCCTAAACAGAGTAACGGAATTAAATATGGGCACAGCATAAATATATTTGTGAAACTGGGGACCTAGAACTCGGCATTGTGCGGCAATGAGAAGTGCAAAACCGGTAAAATAAAAAAAAGTTAGAATAATCGAAATATACACAATGTCAGAATAGCACACAAACGAGATCCGTGGTTCTCCTACTAGAAGTAATAACATGATGTGGCCCAGGACTGTCTATTTTGGTAATGGATGAAGTAATTGGTCGTAAGAACAAAACTCAGGAAAAGACTGGTGAAGTAACACAAATTACTGAGGACGCAGCATTTACATACGATGAATACATTAAACAGAGCTTTAAAAATGTAGGCGGAAGTCTATAAACAAAAAAGTTCAATGCTAATGCAAAAATGATTCGCATACCTTTGTGGAAGTCGCGATAGAATATTATCAGTTTCGGACTGGGGAAACTAGTGCCAAGATTTTTCATGTATATCTCTTGCACTGTTCATCCTACGTTTTTCTCTTACACGTGGAGAAATGTACTATTTCATGGAGATAAAACTGAAACACGGAGGTTTGCAGATGGCAGTGTTATTCTGTCAGAGCTGGCAAATGACTCAGAAGGGGAAGTGAACGGAATGGATACTGTTGTTTTGAAAAGAGGTTGCAAGACGAATACCAAAAAAAGTAAAACAAGGATAATGGAATGTAGCTTAACTAAATCAGACGATGTTGGGGAATTAGATTAGGAAGGAGATATTAACAGAAGTAGACAAGTTTTGCTTTTGGACAGCAAAATGGACATCAGTTGCAGTAGTTATGCAGAGATGAGGAGACTTGCACGGGCCAGACTAGCGAACAGGACTGCGTTCAGTTGGAGCGCTCTTGGGCTAATCTTATCCTTCCTGCTTGAACAAAATTCCCCCACATAGATGCTGACGGTGAATAACATCGGAAAAGGAGTTGCGATCAACTTCGGAACGAAGTTATGAATAAGAGCCTTACGTGAAAGCTTCTCATCCATTCTCTGTCTCAGAAGGCTGATCTCTTCCACTTCTCTTACACCATCCTAAAAAGATCATGTGTGATCGACTGACTGCATTTTGTTTTAGTGCACCTGAGAGACGCCCATTGGTTGTCGCCCAAGAACTGATTTCCCTCAGCACGTTACTTGTTTTATTATTCAGTTCAAAAATGGTTTAAATGGCTGTGAGCACTATGGAACTTAACATCTGAGGTCATCAGTCCCCTAGAACTTAGAACTACTTAAACCTAACTAACCTAAGGACATCCACACATCCATGTCCTAGGCAGGATTCGAGCCTGCGACCATAGCGGTCGCGCGGTTCCAGACTGAAGCGCCTAGAACCGCTCGGCCACACCGGCCGGCATTATTCAGTTCCTAACCTGAATCAGTAACAGTTAGGCATTTTTACTGTTGTTGTGGTCTTCATTCCGAAGGCTGGTTTGATGTAACTCTCCATGTAGCTCTAAGTTGTGGAAGCCACTTCATCTCCAAAAAATTATTGCAACTTACATCCTTCAGAATCTGCCTGCTGTATTCATCTCTTGGTCTCCCCCTGCAGTTTTTATCCTCAACACTTCCTTTCAGTAATTAATTGGTGATCATTTGATGTCTCAGAATGTGTCCTATCAACCGAACCTTTCTTCCAGCCAGACTGTGCCACAAATTTCTTTTCACCCCAATTCTATTTAACCTCCTCATTAGCTACGTGATCTACCCATCTAATCGTCAGCATTCTTCTGTAGTACCACATTTCAAAAGCTGTTGTTCTCTTCTTGCCTAAAAATTTTTTATCAATAAATAAAACAGCTGTTCATAACGATTATTATAGACAAACTACAGCACGTAGAACAACATTGCACATGTAACTCTATAGAAAAAAGTTCAACGTTTTGACACAGCTGCGCTGTTGTTAGTTTATAGCAACATGGCGACTATGCCACAAGAGAAAGCATTCTGTGTGTTGCAATCTGCGCGAAGTCAATCCATTGCTCAAGTACAATATACAGTCCGTCCTCGATTTAGCAAGGAGCTACTTCAGCACAAGCAGATTTATGACTGGTATACAAAATTCTTGGAAGTTGGTTGCATAAGCAAAGGCATGAGCACTGGTCGGCTATGCACGTCTGATGCAAATGTCGAGCGTATCCGAGATGCGTTCACACGAAGCTCTCGGAAGTTCACAAGACCGGCGGGCCAGGATCTTCAAGTTCCTCAGACAACGGTGTAGCGTGTTCTGAAACGACGCTTGCATATAAAGCCTTGTAAGTTGCAGTTACTGCAGCAACTGCGTCCCGGCGACCATAACAGAAGGTACGAGTCTGCATTTCAGTTCTCCGGGATATGGCAGAGGAAACTTTTTCCGAACGACTAATCTTTGAGAACGAATCGATGTTTCATCTATCGGTAAAGAAAACCGCCATAATGTAAGAATCTGAGAATCACAAAATCCTGGCTTCGTCGTCGAACATGGAAGAGATTCAACGAAACTGAATGCGTTTTGTGCCGTTTCTGATCACGGTGGAGTACCAAAATGACTGTCGCCAGCCATACAGCTCGACATCCAGGAGTGGTGGTCTGTGGTGCCACTTCTTTTCCAGTCAGGATCCCTTTAGTTGTCATCCACGGCGCCCTTACAGCACAGCGTTAAGACGACGATATTCTAAGCCCCGTTTTATTGCCCTTCACGGCTATCCATCCTGGGCTTACATTGATATAATGCCCGCCCGCAGATGGCGAGAGCGTCTACTGCTTGTCTTTGTGAATGCCAAACCATTCGTTGGCCAGCAAGGTCGCCGGATCTCTTTGCAATTGAGGACGTCTGGAGGATTATGGGCAGGGCCCTTCGACGATTTCGAGATTCTGACGAGCTAAAGCGCCAGTTGAATAGAATTTGACACTATATCCCTCAGGAGAGGATATGTAAAATTTATCAGTCAATGGCAAGCCAAATAACCGCCTGCGTAAGGACCAGACGTGGACCAACGCGTTACTGACATGCCCAGTTTCTGAAGCTCTTTCTCTATAGTAAATCACCCAGTTTTTCTGAAATGTGTGTGTGAAATCTTATGGGACTTAACTGCTAAGGTCATCAGTCCCTAAGCTTACACACTACTTAACCTAAATTATCCTAAGGACAAACACACACACCCATGCCCGAGGGAGGACTCGAACCTCCGCCGAGACCAGCCGCACAGTCCACCACGGCAGCGCCCCAGACCGCTCGGCTAATTTTGCGCGGCTTTTTCTGAAATTTTTATGATTTGTTTGACAGTGCATGTACATCACATTTGTTGATTTCCATCCCGCTCTGATAATTCCTTCGTGCTGCGTTATTTTTTTTCCTTAGGGTGTTTTTCATTGACTTTAGTAATTATTACATCCGTAACCAACTACTTAATACTCCTTGTGTCCGTAGTTGTGACAGAGGAGCCGGAATGGGAGGAAGGACACAGTGTCTACAATATCACATCAGAATACTGTACGTCTCGAGTGTCATTAAGCGTCCCTAACCAAAATTATACCTGGTCGTTGGCCACTGCTAGCTCGCGATGTAAGTACTGTGAATGTAGAGACCCGTTGTACGAGGGTTGCTATGACGCTTTAATTATCACTTCAAAACTACCGAGCTGTAGCCGTCAAACACTGTGATAATGTTAATTCCTTTCTACGTATTCTGCCCTTCAGAACGACACTTTTCCTGATTACGGATGATTTGGTGGAGACTTGGATTGTAAAAGTCTGCATGCTAATCAACAAATGTTCCACCTTGCAAAGCAGCTCGTCGCCATACTGAGAATTCCTGCCACGCAGTGGTTTATTCACGCGTGGAAAGAGATCTAAGTCGCTGGAAGCGATGTGAAGAGAACAGTGGGGATGTGGCGGGAGGGGGGGGGGGGCTAAGACAAAATTTGACAGCCCAAAGAAGCAGCTTGTGTGACTGTGACGTGTGCGCAACGAGGTGGGGCGTTGTCTTGACAGACTTCCATAATTAGTAGGAGATGACGACGATGTGTCCCCGTGACGGTTTCCTGCATACGACGATAGCCAGTCAGCTGTCCAAAAAATCCTCAGCGTCACCTCGCTCTATGACGGCTGGATCTTCGCCTTTTACGGCAATGGTGAAGCCACGTGACTTTCAGTGCTTTGTTTGTTCGTTTCTCTCGAGGTCGTAGTGATGTACCCAGCACTCGTCTTTGGTAATTGACCTGACACAGCTGCAATATTTACGCTGGTTCTGCGGGATTTTGCATAGGTATTAGCAGTTGCAGAAGCCAGCGGGCGACAGCCTTTGTAATGTCCAAAATGCCACAAAAGGTGTTGAAGACTGGTTTTCATTGTCGCTTCGATTGCCATACACCGGACTTTATGCACTACGACCTCCGTCTGTCTTGCTGTCCCTGTTTCTCCACAGAGAGATTTTTCTGCCCCTTTATTCTTCGTCATTGAGACTTGTTCGACAACACTGGAAGCATGTACGTCACATGAGCGCTGTGTCACGTCATGGTGGATTGTTGCCGTGCATTTGCACCAACACAGCATGGATTACGGGGCGCTGGTACCATACAGACGAAGAAAACGAATATCGCACGATACTCCACTTTATCAATGGGCCACGATATTTTGTTTTGACTGCTCTAGCGGCGTTCTGAGGTACTGTGACCCGGGAATTTCAGTGTCTAGCACGTGTACAGGATTTACCGTTGGAGTAAGGAAAGCGGGGTATGAGCATTCAGATGAGCGGCAGAATTTTAGTTAAATAAGTACAAAAGTGTAAAAAACTGGAGGTTTATTTCAGCAAACCTAGCCTAAGGGATACAGTGGGATGCCACTGACGGCCAAATGATGGGGCATGACCCCCGGATTAGGAGAAGCGGGAAGTTACATGTGATTGGGTCGAGGACTGGCTAGCAAGAGGGCGTACCGGGGTGCCGGCGCGTTTCGCTAGTCCGCCCTGCGTGCCCCACGTGACCTTTCACAGCCCTCTGATTGGCTGCTGGAGCGTGGCTAATCGCTGAATACTTAACGAAGCCTTACCACGTCAACAGCACTCACTGCGAGAGAGTTATTCACGTGGCGCGAGCGTGGGTAGGCGGCGATATCGAGTGACATCTGGTGCGCACTAGCACAGGTCCAGCCACTGCTTACAGCGAAACGCAGCCCTGTTGCATCGGAACGAAAAAGTGGAAAAACGAAAGAATTTTAACTACCAACAAACTTTCACCATGTCTCGCAATCCAGCCTGCAAAAAGGACAGTAGATACGCACAAGCAGCCAAACAAAAAATTAATTATGTAAATCTGTTTTCTGAGGAGATAATTGAAAAACAAAAAAACAAATGGAATGATCGAACGGCATTGCCGGCCGGGAGGCCCCATCCGAGGAAGTTCTGCCGCCGTGTGTGAGTCTTATTTCAGTCGATCCCACATTGGGGGACTCGCGTGCCGATGATGATGAGGACAACACAACACCCAGTCCACGACCGAAGAAAATCTCCAACACGGCCGGGAATCGAACCCGGGCCTGCTGCTTGGGAGGTAGCATGTAACAACTCAGCTAAGCAGGCAGGCAGGTGATGATTAAAGCTTCAATTCTCATATAGCCACATAAATCACGTAAAGCACGATTATAATTCTGTACCATTCTGTAATACCACTCGTTTCAGTAGAAATGCGTTGTGTATCTACACCACAAGACGTCTTGTATATTTGGTCATGTTCTCTAACGTACAGCTTTCAAAAATAGTTCAAATGGCTCTGAGCACTATGGGACTTAACATCTGTGGTCATCAGTCCCATAAAACGTAGAACTACTTAAACCTAACTAACCTAAGGACATCACACACATCCATGCCTGAGGCAGGATTCGAACCTGCGACCGCAGCGGTAACGCGGTTCCAGACTGAAGCGCCTAGAACCGCACGGCCACACCGGCCGGCCGTACAGCTTTCATCAGAAAGAATAGTACAATTTGAGTCACATAGTGCGACATCACTGTTGCGGCTGCTCCAAATAGATAGGTGCGCACTGCGCTGAGGAAGGACGACAAATTTGTAGTTATGGCCTTCTGGAGTTTAGAGCACGTGAGCAGTCACTGTCGAGACGCAACTTAAAAATAAGGAGACTCCTACCGCATTTCGAAATGAAACAAGATGATAAAATCGCGGATCATCTAGCGATCGTACGGTGTGTGCAACAACTGAGAACTGCTGCATCTTGAGCTAAGAAGAAACGTTCAGGATCACGAACGGAATAGCGAATCGAGGAGCGAGTGCAGTAGGCGTCCCAAGCGTTCATACCAAGTCTGCCGAAAAGCATGTGTTGGCCCTAACAATCACAGGCGGCACGTCATCTGCACTTCTACCTATACAAATTATACTTGTACGGAAAGTAAACGACTCTACGTCTTCGCTTCATGGAACTTTTAGCAACTGACTCGCGGATACGGAATAACCTACTGATGTAGCGTGAGACCCAGATTTATTTATTTATTTACACGTCAAGTTCCCTAGGACCAAATTGAGGAGCAAATCTCCAAGGTCATGGAACGTGTCAGTACATGAACTTACAACATAAAAGTAATAACAGATAAAAATAAATGTTCATGAACCCGAAAAAAAGTCAGTCCATAAGATTAAGTAAACGCTATCAGCAATAAAATAAGAATCAGCTTAATTTTTCAAGGAAGTCCTCGACAGAATAGGAGTGACCCATGAGGAAACTCTTCAGTTTCGATTTGAATACGCGTGGATTACTGCTCAGATTTTTGAATTCGTGTGGCAGCTTATTGAAAATGGATGCAGCAGTATACTGCACACCTTTTTGCACAAGAGTAAAGGAAGTCCGATCCAAATGGAGGTTTGATTTCTGCCGAGTATTAACCGAGTGAAAGCTGCTTATTCTTGGGAATAAACTAATACTGGTAACAAGAAACGACAATAAGGAATATACATATTGAGAGGCCAATGTCAAAATACCCAGACTCGTGAACAGAGGTCGACAAGAGGTTCATGAACTCACACCACTTACTGCCCGAACCGCCCGTTTCTGAGCCAAAAATATCCTTCTAGAATGGGAAGAGTTACCTCAAAACATTATATCATACGACATAAGTGAATGAAAATAAGCAAAGTAGACTAATTTACGTGTCGAAGTATCACTCACTTTTGATACCGTTCAAATAGTAAAAATGGCAGTATTAAGTCTTTGAACAAGATCCTGAACGTGGGCTTTCCACGACAGCTTACTATCTATCTGAACACCTAGAAATTTGAACTGTTCAGTTTCACAAATCATATGCCCGTTCTGTGAGATTAAAACATCAGGTTTTGTTGAATTGTGTGTTAGAAACTGTAAAAACTGAATCTTACTGTGGTTTAACGTTAGTTTATTTTCTACAAGCCATGAACTCAGGTCATGTACTGCACTATTTGAAACCGAGTCAATGTTGCACACAACATCCTTTACTACCAAGATAGTGTCATCAGCAAACAGAAATATTTTAGAGTTACTCATAATACTAGATTCACTAGATTTTGACGGTGGTGTAAATAAATAGAATTAGAGGTAGTGAGGTAGTGGGCGCCACGTAACCAAGGTAATGCAAATCGGCTGCATGAGAAACCCTGCACAGTAAACGTGTGACTATGCGGTTTATTTTGGTTCACTCTTTTATGGATCTTCATGGGCGGCAGTAACGGTTTACTAGCGATCGTTATGTCCAAATTTTAAGTAACTTCTCCTTCCAAGGGTGAACAGCGACCTATGGTTCCAACACGACAGGCAACAGCTCACACGGACCTCCAGTCCACCAATGTCTTGCACCGCCATTTTCTCAGTCGACTGATTTCCAGATTTGGAGACGTTTACTGGTCTGCACAGTTGCTCGATTTTATGGCCTCCAATTCTTCTTGGAATACTTGACAAGTCAGGTGTGCGCTGCAAGTCCTCTTACCGTTGCCCAACTAAAGGAAAGGACATGTACAGCCGTCGAGGAGGTCTCACTGAACGTGCTGAAACCGGTGACGGAAAGTTTCGTTCGTCGCCTGGAGGAAGGACGGAGAATGATGGTGACCACTTTTGTGGTGTTATATTCAAAACCAAGCAAAGAGAGTGTTTCATTTGTGATGGAACATATTTTTCATTGTTTTCAATGTGTGTTTCAATAACTTTGACAACTTGTTTCGAACTTCTGTCCCTTTTATGTCTTGCTATTCATTCTGCCGGATCCTCTATAAAACGATGAAACGTAGGCAATGCATTTTACAAGATAAGCGTACGCAAATGTTTATAAATGAAATAAAATATAACAGATAATGCTTTCGCGTCTGGTCTTAAACACAACGTTTTATTCAGCTGCTGAGGGAAAAATTCTAGTAGCCCAACGATCTATTAAAACGCGCTTGACGACAAAAAAGGTAAAACACACTCAGATAGTAAGTTTGGCTTCTCCGCGTAGACTCCTTAAACACTGTGTCACTTTGGGACAAGCTGTCAAAAATCACTGGTTAACCGTCCAAGTGCACATGTGTTCTGGGGCAGCATGTGTTTCCTCAGGCTTGCCGCAGTGGTAACACCCGTTCCCGCCGGATCACCGAAGTTGGGCTCTGTCGAGTTGGGCTAGAACTTGGATGGATAACCACCCGGTCTGCCGAGCGCTGTTGACAAGCGAGGTGCACTCAGCCCTTGTGAGGCAAATTGAGGAGTTACTAGATTGAGCAGTAGTGGCTCGGGTCTCATAAACTGACAAAACGGCCGGGAGAGCGGTGTGCTCACGGCATGGCCCTCCATATCCGCATCCAGTGACGCCTATGGGCTGTGGATGAAACGGCAGCCGGTCGGCGCCGTTGGGCCTTCATGGCCTGTTCGGACTGAGTTTATTTTTTAGTATGTGTTTCCGCAGTCCTGTCGTCAACAGGTGCCTCGTGTTAGCGGCGACGCTGTCATAAGGCATTGTCGATGCAATGGAAGCGAGCGTGACTCGGGGTAACGTTTGCTGCGCCAGTATGAGCGGTTCATTAGACGAGACGCAGGCGCTGTTAGGCATAAAGTAATAACCTGGCGCTGCGTTCGCGACAGCCCCGCCGCCTCGGCCGCGGCTCGATTCATTTCCGCAAGAGGCGCGGCAGGCCCTGTTCTCTGCTAAACAAATGCTTGATTATGCCGCGCGGGAGAGAATGAGTCGTCCGGAAAATGTGGCCAGGAAGCTACGCGCTCGCGGTACTCTCGCACGCACGTGCAAGAAAATACTCTGCGGCGGCCTGCGCTGCGGAATATGTATAAACTCGCGCTCGTGAGGTCACACACACACACACACACACACACACACAGAGAGAGAGAGAGAGAGAGAGAGAGAGAGAGAGAGAGAGAGAGAGAGGGAGAGAGAGAGGGAGAGGGAGAGGGAGAGAGAGAGAGAGAGAGAGAGAGAGAAGGAGAGAAAGAGAATTTCTCGCTCTGACACAGAGCTGGCGCTGGCAGCAATGAAATTTGAGATTTTTTTTATTATTACACCTGCAGCTATACTCAATAAACCAGCTGTACACTGTAGCGTTCTCTAAATATAAGGCCAATAAAAAAATTAAATTCTGAGCCCCCATTCAACTATCGCCACTAATTCAACATAAGGACTTCATTTCTAACAAATGATTATTTAAGCTGCTGCAATCTGTACCAACAGTCCGGTCCCATTCTTCAGTTATCCTATTTGCTATGTTACATGTACCAGATAAGTCAAAACGTGTCTCCATAGAATTGTATTTACTATGTAAACACAGTTCGCAAAACAAATTCACAGTAAGATCAGCCATCGGCCATGCTGCTATGTTCTCAACCTACTTTTGGAAGGTAATGACAAAATAAAGTATCTAACGCCTCTGCTACCTACCTCAACGTCATCTCCCTCAGAACTGTCTCTCGGTGACTCTCAAGAACTGTACATACACGATGCCTCTCCCCAATAATTCAAGGGATGTCACGAAAACAGAGTGCAAATATGTATTTCATAGTGAAATCAAGTTGCCCGATAGCTAGCACTATTTTAATTTATATTAGTACACAGAAGAGTTTTTCTTTTGTGCATTAAATTAGTCATAGTGTCTGTTATTGTCGTAGCAACCATATCCGAGTCATTCTTTCCAGAACTCCTCTGCCATCTTAGCAAAATAAATTAAAGGTAATTACTACCAAATTTAAAATGACTGTGAACTGATGTGTAATATGTTTCATCTTAAAGGGATTTTTGTACTGATTCCGAATCTGGGCTCTACATGTGCATCATACACTCCTGGAAATGGAAAAAAGAACACATTGACACCGGTGTGTCAGACCCACCATACTTGCTCCGGACACTGCGAGAGGGCTGTACAAGCAATGATCACACGCACGGCACAGCGGACACACCAGGAACCGCGGTGTTGGCCGTCGAATGGCGCTAGCTGCGCAGCATTTGTGCACCGCCGCCGTCAGTGTCAGCCAGTTTGCCGTGGCATACGGAGCTCCATCGCAGTCTTTAACACTGGTAGCATGCCGCGACAGCGTGGACGTGAACCGTATGTGCAGTTGACGGACTTTGAGCGAGGGCGTATAGTGGGCATGCGGGAGGCCGGGTGGACGTACCGCCGAATTGCTCAACACGTGGGGCGTGAGGTCTCCACAGTACATCGATGTTGTCGCCAGTGGTCGGCGGAAGTTGCACGTTCCCGCCGACCTGGGACCGGACCGCAGCGACGCACGGATGCACGCCAAGACCGTAGGATCCTACGCAGTGCCGTAGGGGACCGCACCGCCACTTCCCAGCAAATTAGGGACACTGTTGCTCCTGGGGTATCGGCGAGGACCATTCGCAACCGTCTCCATGAAGCTGGGCTACGGTCCCGCACACCGTTAGGCCGTCTTCCGCTCACGCCCCAACATCGTGCAGCCCGCCTCCAGTGGTGTCGCGACAGGCGTGAATGGAGGGACGAATGGAGACGTGTCGTCTTCAGCGATGAGAGTCGCTTCTGCCTTTGTGCCAATGATGGTCGTACGCATGTTTGGCGCCGTGCAGGTGAACGCCACAATCAGGACTGCATACGACCGAGGCACACAGGGCCAACACGCGGCATCATGGTGTGGGGAGCGATCTCCTACACTGGCCGTACACCACTGGTGATCGTCGAGGGGACACTGAATAGTGCACGGTACATCCAAACCGTCATCGAACCCATCGTTCTACCATTCCTAGACCGGCAAGGGAACTTGCTGTTCCAACAGGACAATGCACGTCCGCATGTATCCCGTGCCACCCAACGTGCTCTAGAAGGTGTAAGTCAACTACCCTGGCCAGCAAGATCTCCGGATCTGTCCCCCATTGAGCATGTTTGGGACTGGATGAAGCGTCGTCTCACGCGGTCTGCACGTCCAGCACGAACGCTGGTCCAACTGAGGCGCCAGGTGGAAATGGCATGGCAAGCCGTTCCACAGGACTACATCCAGCATCTCTACGATCGTCTCCATGGGAGAATAGCAGCCTGCATTGCTGCGAAAGGTGGATATACACTGTACTAGTGCCGACATTGTGCATGCTCTGTTGCCTGTGTCTATGTGCCTGTGGTTCTGTCAATGTGATCATGTGATGTATCTGACCCCAGGAATGTGTCAATATAGTTTCCCCTTCCTGGGACAATGAATTCACGGTGTTCTTATTTCAATTTCCAGGAGTGTACTAATGGTGTATGTCGGAGGGTACTTCTGGTACCACTAAATGATCCCGCCCCCCTACCCTGTTCCACTAGTGAATGGCGCCTGGAAAGAATGAGTTTCTGTAAGTCTCTGTATTGGCTCTGATTTCTCGAACTTACTCATCGTAGTCATTACGCGAGATGTGTGTGGAAGGAAGTGATATGATGTTTTCCCGGAAAGTGCTCTCCCGAAATTTCAATAGTAAACCTCTGCGTTATGCATAATGCCTCTGTTATGACGACTGCCAACGGACTTTGTTGAGGTTCTCGGTAATGTCATGCTCTTCGTTGGATGTTCGCTATCTCCTCTATCAGTCCTACCTCGTAAACATCCCATACTGATGAACAATACTCACGAATCGGTCGAATAAGCGCCATGTAAGCTACTTCCTTCGTGGATGAGTTATGTTTCCTTAAGATTCTTCCTATGAATCTCACTCTGCCATCTGATTTTCCTGCTATTTGGTTTGTGTGGTCATTCCACTTACGGTCGCTCTGGATAATGGTTCAAATGGCTCTGAGCACTATGCGACTTAACGTCTGAGGTCATCAGTCGCCTAGAACTTAGAACTAATTAAACCTAACCTAAGGACATCACACACATCCATGCCCGAGGCAGGATTCGAACCTGCGACCGTAGCGGTCACGCGGTTCCAGACTGAAGCGCCTTTAACCGCTCTGGATAATGGTTAGCATTCCTGCCTAGTAAGCAAGGAGACCCAGATTCAAGACCCCGTCGTGGCACAAGTCTTAATTCATTTCTTCAGCTTCCATCATCATTGTAGATAAGGATGAGACTCAAATGTCTCGAGGAAAATTTAATTATAAAATTTGCAAGATCGCTGTGGATGGTTACTCCTAGACATTTTAAGGTAGATAATGTTTACAGCAGTTTTTCGTCAACAGTATAGTTGCGCAGTAGTGGCTTTGTTTTCCTATGTATGCGCAATGTGTTACATTTCATTACGTCCAGGGTCAACTGCCAGAGCGAGCACCATTCGTCAGTCCTCTGCAGGTCATTATGCAAATCGATACTGTCTTCTGGAGCTTATATTTACTTATAGGCAACCACATAATCTGCGAACAGTTTTAAAGAGCATTCGACACTTTATACTAGATCATTTATATGCATTGTAAACAGTAACGGTCCTATCACACTTCCCTGAGGTACTCCACAAATTAGTTTTACAGCTATCGAGTTTGTTTCGTTAAGAGCGACATGTTGTGTTCTATTTATTTATTTATTTATTGTTCCGTGGGACCACATTAAGGAGAAGTCTCCATGGTCATGGAACGAGTCAATACATGAAATTATAACACGATTGTAGAAACAGATAAAATGAAATATAAGAAACATATTCAGTTGTAGATTGTAGAAACAGATAAAATGAAATATAAGAAACATATTCAGGCGACACGTCGTTAGTTTAAATAAAGAAAATCAAGAATGTAACACTGGAATTTGCTTAATTTTTTAGCTCTTCCAGGAGCTCCTCGACAGAATAGGAGGAGTGAGCCATGAGGAAACTCTTCAGTTTAGACTTAAAAGCGTTTGGGCTACTGCTAAGATTTTTGAGTTCTTGTGGTAGCTTATTGAAAATGGATGCAGCAGAATACTGCACTCCTTTCTGCACAAGAGTCAAGGAAGTGCATTCCACATGCAGATTTGATTTCTGGCTAGTATTAACTGAGTGAAAGCTGCTAACTCTTGGGAATAAGCTAATATTGCTAACAACAAACGACATTAAAGAAAATATATACTGTGAGGGCAATGTCAAAATTCCCAGACTATTGAATAGAGGTCGACAAGAGGATTTCGAACTTACACCACACATAGCTCGAACAGCCCGTTTTTGAGCCAAAAAACTGACTGATGTCAACAATATATGTCTGTAAAAGTGTGCATCCATCCTACGACCCTTCCTGAAAATGGAATTGACATGCGTATTTTTTCTAGTCGCTTGTCCAAGTGATCTACGATAAACTGTTACTAGAGGGGGAGGAAGCCTTGAATCCAGTAGCAAATCTGGTCCGATACTCGACAAGCTCGTATTTTTTTCACAAAACGCCACTGCGGGACGGTGTCCAATGCCTTCCTGGAGTCAAGGAACACCTTATCAGCCTGAGCGCCCTAGACTACAGCGCTATGGATCTCATTGACGAACAGACCGAGCTGAGTTTCGCACGATCTCTGTTTGTGGAATCCATGTTGGTTTTTGTAGAGGTGATTTTCGTGCTCCAAAATATCATAATTCTTGAACATAAAACATGTGTCACAATTCTACAACAGACTGACGTCAACAATATATGTCTGTAAAAGTGTGCATCCATCCTACGACCCTTCCTGAAAATGGAATTGACATGCGCATTTTTTCTAGTCGCTTGTCCAAGTGATCTACGATAAACTGTTACTAGAGGGGGAGGAAGTTCTTTCGCATAATCTTCGTAGAATCTTATAGATATCTCATCTGGTCCTGATGACTTTTCACTATTAAGCGATTATAGTTGCTTTTCTATTCCACGATCGGTTATCTCAACATATGCCATTTCGAGGTTCACACGATGATTGCAAGGAGAAACTGTGTCACGATCTTCCACGGTGAAACAGCTCTGGAAGACCGAATTATTTCGGCCTTCTCTGTATTATCTTCCTTTCGCTGCTAGTGTGATCTCTGAATGAATGAATAGATTTTACACGAGACCAAAACCTGTTAGGAATTTCACACAGGTCGGCTGACAAAATTTTATTTTCAAAGTAATTGAATGCTTCTCTCATCGCTCTTCTTACGCTCGTTTTCACTTCCTTCAGCTTTCGTTTGCATCTAGGTTTCGACGTCTCTTGAATCTGAAATGTAGCTGTCTATGTTCACGGACCACTTTTCTAATACGGCTATTAAACCACAGTGGCTTCTTGCTCTGAACGTACTTGTCAAGACATAATGAACCATGTTTTTTTTTCAATATTTTTCATTTGTGCTCCACATCTTCGTCTTTATCAGTGGATATTTGATGCTGACTAATCATATACTCTTGCATTTGTATCATGTCAAACTTGTTACGCAAAAATATCTTCCAACTTTTCCTTACATTACTTGTAAAACCGTTAGTCATAATTGCTACCACAGATTTACAATCACTGATGCCTTCCTCTACGTTAACTGATTCTATACTTTTATATCTGTATGTTGCTATGAAGTCTAAGAAATTTCCATCACTAGTTTGTTCTCCATCTGCTCTAAGTAATTCTCAGACAATACATTCAGAATAGCGTCACACGAATCGCCATCTCTGGCACCCGTTTTGATAGCATGATTCCAACAATCTATAACAGGCAAGTTGAAGTCACCCCCTTATAACAGAACCATAAGGAAAATTACTAACAATTTTCTGTAACTTCTCTCCGAAGTGCTCTATTACTACAGTTCCTGACCCGGGCGGTCTATAAAAGCCATTTTTGTCCTTTCTTTGATGCTTAACCTCACCCAGATTAATTTATATCAGAATCCATGATTATCTCGCTAGATGTTATCGAGTTATTTACTACAATAAATACTCCATCACCAGTGACGACTTATCTAGCCTGAAGGTAAATATTCCATCTGAACTTAGGAATTTGCTGCGATTCACTTCCGGTTTCAACTAACTTTCCGTTCCTGACACTATCTGGGCATTACAACCTCGAGCAGTCTCTGAGAACATCGTGGCTTATGCAACTTTAATTTTGGTAAGAAATCCGTCTCTGATCTCAAGGGGGGGGGGGGGGATATGTTTCTCTAACCTAAAAAAAGAACCCCATGCGCAAGCCACACGTACTGCGCTACCTTAGTAACCACTTCCTCCGTGTAGTTCACGTCTGAACTATTAAGGGGAACCCTAAAATTCTCCACCCGATTGCAGAGGCCGAGAAATTGCATCCAATATCGCTGCAGAGTCGTGTGGTTTAAGCCGGCCGAAGTGGCCGTGCGGTTAAAGGCGCTGCAGTCTGGAACCGCAAGACCGCTACGGTCGCAGGTTCGAATCCTGCCTCGGGCATGGATGTTTGTGATGTCCTTAGGTTAGTTAGGTTTAACTAGTTCTAAGTTCTAGGGGAATAATGACCTCAGCAGTTGAGTCCCATAGTGCTCAGAGCCATTTGAACCATTTTTTTCGTGTGGTTTAGACCTTCCTCTCTGCTCCAAACCAAAGGACTGTGCTCGACCCTGGGTACGATGATACAAATAGATAGCTTAGCCTGCACCCCGTGTGTAATGTTAGTTGCCTCAGCCATATCAGCTATCCGCCGAAAGGAGACGAGGATGGCCTGAAGACCCAAGCGTCAGTCGTTATTCGTACTAACGTGTGACACATTTGCATCCGATTGAACCCAGTGCTCTCGAATGTCGGGGCAACCAGCTCCAGTTCACAGATGAGATCCTCCGGCAAACATACCGTGTGCACTCACGCATTCTTTCCCGCCCTGCGTGCTGTTCCGCTGAGGGTCACCGTCACAAGTTTAACTTTGTAGCTCCCAATGACTAGCGTACCCATCTTGTGCACTTTTCCAGATAGGGCAGGAGAATCAGCCGCTGGCCCAACAGGACAGGCGTCCTGTGCCGGCTCAGAAGTATTATCAACACTTGATAGCACTTCGTAAGGAATCAGCCGTGCAGGATGTTCCCTCATTCTCCAGGGGATTCCAACGGCACCAACGGTGTCGCAGGTCTCGTTAGCGGCGCCTCGAAGTCTCCAAAGCTTTGAGCAGTCGCCACAACTCTGTCGGCTGTAGGCAACGTAGCCTCCAGCTGTTTGCGGACTGCAGCCAATTCTTGTTGTGTCCGCTCACAACAAGCACAGTCCTTAGACATATCGTACTGTGTAAAAAAATGATATAGGATATCAAAAAATACGAACAAAGCCGTCAAGATTAACTCAGAAAGTACTAGCAGCCATCGCAAAAGGGAAAATTATCCCATTGTGGCAGTACTGAGGTTGGAGTGTACGCAAAATGTAACGAGGAGAATAAACAAATACTAAAATCTGCTCTGCAGCGTTGTAACTGAGACCGCAGCATCCACAAGCTCTTAAAACAGATGTAAATTTCCCTACTGAATGATGATGTATCAACTGTTACCTTTCACTAGAAACTTCGCTTCGAGAAAAGATACTGCAGGAAATAAATATGCAAACTCCAGTGCAGTGATGTAAACTGTATGCTATGTGCTAACACGGGATTTAAATGCAGAGACGTGACGAGGCGCTTCTGACGGCAGAAAATTACACGAGGAAACCTCTCACGTAAGAATGCGCATTAACATTTACGCAAAAACGAAAACTTAAAGTAACCCGCTGAACACTAGTTCACATAGTAAAATACGCAGATATAGTTCACTTCTTGAAAGACGTACGTGGAAAAAAAATACAGAAACTGAACTAAGTGACTCTGTATCAGACATCTGCTGCTGCTGCTGCTGCTGCTACCGCCATATGTGCGTCAACTCGCCTCAATCTCTTCCCCTGGACGTTGCGAATATTAAATATTTCCATAGTTACGGGGACTTTAATACTAATGCACCTGATCCATTTCGGTTACAGTTGTATGTGTA
Organism: Schistocerca piceifrons; assembly: GCF_021461385.2. Taxonomy (NCBI): domain Eukaryota; kingdom Metazoa; phylum Arthropoda; class Insecta; order Orthoptera; family Acrididae; genus Schistocerca; species Schistocerca piceifrons. The sequence goes on along the minus strand of NC_060139.1, from coordinate 716,908,734 downwards.
AAACCTAATCTTTTGTTCTCTAACATTAGCTGAATGAGTGCTACTTTTGAAAACATTTGTTTGATTGAATTTCAGCTTTGCATTATAACTTCTTACGTTAACACATGACACAGTTTTGGAATTAGGCAAATGAATCGGTCCCCCATGAACCTATTATCCAGTTAATGACCTTTAGTTATAAATCTTAAATTAATGGTAGAAAATGTGCGTTCATGAATTTGACTGGTTTCAGCATTCGAAATATGGATTTCTTACAGGAACCGTAAAATACAGTTTCCGAAGGATGTCATAGTATCTATGGAATTAGTAAGCACTCAGCAATATTGTGCTGTTCTCATAAATACACTGACGGAAAAAAACCGCAACACAAAAAAAAAATTAATGTAGAATCATAAAAGTTCGGGAATACATTTGTGTAGGTAACATATTTAAGTGATTAACGTTGCAAGATCACAGGTTAATGTAAGCATGACATATGCCATTGCAAATGTAAAGTGCTGGCATATTAATAACCGGTGTAAACTTCAGAATATTGAATGCAAGCATGCAAACGTGCATGCATTGTGTCGTACAAGTGCCGGAAGACAGTTTCTGGGATGAAGTTCCGTGTCTGTTGCACTTGGACGGTCAATACAAGGACGGTTAGGCTAGTTGCAGATGGCGCTGGAGTTGTCGCCCGATGATGTCCTACACGTGTTCAACTGGAGACAGATTTGGTGATCGAGCAGGCCAAGGCAACATGTCGACACACCGCAGAGCATGTTGAGCTACAACAGCGGTATGTGGGCAAGCGTTACCGTGTTGGAAAACAACCCCTGGGGTGGCACCACAACAGATCGAATGACCAGATCTAGGTAAAAATTTGCAGTCAGGGTGCTTGAGATTGTCACGAGAGTACTCCTGCCGTCATACGGAATCGCAGCCCAGACTACATTTCCAGGTGTACAGGTAGGCCCAGTGCGTTTAGCACGCAGACAGGTTGGTTGCAGGCCCTCAGCTGGCGTCCTTCTAACCAAAAGACGGCCATCACTGGCACCGAGGAAGAACCAGTTTTCATCAGAAAATACAACAGACCTCCAACCAGTCCTCGAATGAGCTCTCGCTTGACACCACTGAAGTCACAAATGGCGGTGGTTTGGGGTCAGTGGAAAGCACGCTACAGAGCGTCTGGATCGGTGCTGTCCTTGAAGAAACAAATGGTTCAAATGGCTCTGAGCACTATGGGACTTAACATCTGAGGTCATCAGTGCCCTAGAACTTAGAACTACTTAAACCTAACTAACCTAAGGACATCACACACATCCATGCCCGAGGAAGGATTCGAAGCTGCGACCGTAGTGGTCGCACGGTTCCAGACTGTAGCACCTAGAACCTCTCGGCCACTTCGGCCGGCTTGAAGCAACAGATTTTAAAGGTTCGTTTCGTAAGTGTGGTACCAACTGCTGCTCTTATTGCTGCTGCAGATGCATTGCGGTGCGCCAGAGCTATATGCCGAGCGCGATGGCCTTCCCTTCCGGCAGTGCCACATGGACGTCCGGAGCCCGGTCTTCTTGTGGCCATAAATGCTCATGATGACTACTACCAACAATCATGTACACTGGCTATATTCCTGCCAAGTATTTCTGCATTATCATAAGGAATATCCTGCTTTTCATACCCATAGTGCACATCGTCGTTCAAAGTCAGAGAGGTAGTGATAATGGCGTATTTGTCTCCTATGGAATTCTTGACTAACACCAACTCACCACGTGCAATGTGAAGGGCAATTAACGCTCACGATCGTTACAAAGTGCATTTATAGCAAACCTGATTTGCACCCTCATAGTGGTGCTACTGAATTCTGAATACACATCGTCTTTCATATGTAAAACCACACCTACTACCTTCCGTTTACGTTGCACAATTTCCTCTTGGGATTGCAATTATTTCCGTCACTGTAAGTCTATATATATAAAACTGAATATACGTAATATCAACGTAGCTTAAGGTCAAAGCGTCTGTTGTTATGCGTCGCGATCTACTTTGCTCTAATAATCGATTACGAAACTAGATTACAGCTGTACAGTGTATAGCAGAGGGCACGTCGTACAAATATCGCTGATCTTCTGTCATATTCAGTGTGTGTATTGAGCGTCAGAAAAAATGATGGGTACGTGACGCCACAAACATCGTAACGTTCTTAATTTCCTGGTGCCTGCGCGACATACACTACGTGGAAGCAATATTTTTCCACACGCTTCTTCGATTCTTGATTATCTAAATTTACTCAACAGGTTTTCTCGGAAATAATAACGTAATAGCGTTTACGTGTCATCTCGAACGGAAATAATTTTGTTTCAATGGTTCAAATGGCTCTGAGCACTATGGGACTTAACACCTGAGGTCATCGGTCCCCTAGAACTTAGAACTACTTAACCCTAACTAACCTAAGGACATCACACACATCCATGCCCGAGGCAGGATTCGAACCTGCGACGATAGCAGCCGTGTGGTTCCGGACTGAAGCGCCTAGAACCGTTCGGCCACAGTGGCCGGCTAATTTTGTTTATACGGTACTTTAGTATAGGTTTCGTTCAAATGAATGAACTACAATAACTCACCATCAATATTTCTTCGTTTTGGTCGGTTTATCATCTACAGAAGATTGTACAATCTCGGTGAAGGATAACAAAGAATCTGTAAATCATTTCAAACAATTAAGAAATGAACTGCGGAAATGTAACTATACTGTACTTATCTTGAATATGATGCACATACGCATATCCCAATGCTGAAACCATAGATGATAGTATTAAGAAAGAGCGCAGTGTGTGACTGACCTGACGCAGTAAGCGCATCAGTAAAAGAATACAGAACATTCTAAACAAAGAACCAACTATGAGAAAGCTTTGTGCAAATGTGAAAACAATATCCCAGCAGCGTTTGAATCGTAAAAAAAAAAAAAATCCACCAAAATTTTTGCGACTATTTGTTGTTGTGATTGAGACACTAAAATGTGTGGGAGGAAGCGAGTAGCCCACGACTAAGTAGATTATGGGCAGTTTTTTCTGGGAAGCAAATGGGATTCTTCTTAGAGCTTGCCTTGCAAATACTAAAGTCCGCCGCACACTATGCAGATTTTGTGCACTAACTGCATAGAAACTACTTGAAAGGAGGCTAGATTCAGAAAGGTAATGGGAACAAACACCTGATTGCAAGGCGCTTCGGCGCTTTAACTACGGATTATTCAACAAGTCTATTATTTATTAGGTCTGGTGCACTTTGATTGTAACGTATGATTTCCTAGCCGCCCAAATGTGCTACCTCTGTTCGGTATTATAGTCACCTGGATCAGTATCCAACAGGATGGAGGAGTCTTTTCTTAAGCCTGGAGCTGACCTGCCAGTCTCTCGCTAAAGAGGTTATGGCTGGAGTATACTTGCTCGCCACACAAGGAGTGTAATTTCCCAGTGACGACCGGTATTTCCAGCATATTTTGAAGAAAAAGTCCTGCACAACGCAGCATGTTGCAGAAGCCCTTTAAGGAGCGGCGGAAAATCGCTAGTGAGAATGGCTACATTCTGATGCTGACTGGAACTGGCTGGAATGCTTTAAAGTAAATTAATTTCACGGAGCAATTACTAAGTTCGACTAAATCGAGGAGTTGGCCTGCAGCCTTCGTGGGATTGAAGTGGCAAGCTACGGTCCGTCTGGGGCGGAGTTTGTGATTTAAAGTGGTTATCATTTCGGGAGACTGGAATTAGCGATCATTCGAGTGTAACGAATATACTTTTCCGGTACGGAAAACCTACAAAGCATTCGCAGGTGCGTTCCCGTGCGTGGATGTCTACTTATGCTTAGTCCTTTACTGTTTTTCTAGGCGAGTGTTGCGAATTAGTGAGCGTGCGCTTGTCCAGCAAATAGATGCTTCAGAACAGAGCGTGGAGCCCTTAGCTAGCTGGAGTAGTGCTGTATAAAGCTGACGGACTTGGCTAGGGTTAGTTCTACATCTACATAATTACTCTGCAATTCACAGTTAAATGCCTGGCAGAGAATTCGATGAACCACCTTCAAACTATTTCTCCACCGTTCCATTCCCGAACACCGTGCGGGAAAATCTAAACTCAGTCGGAATAGACCGCCGAAGGCTCATAGAGACCGACCGACCGCCGTGCCATCCTCAAGATAGGTGTCACTGGAGGTGGATATGGAGTGGCATGCGGTCAGCATACCGCTCTCCCGGCTGTTTTCAGTTTGCATGACCAGAGCCAACCACTTTTCAGTCAAGAAGCTCCTCAATTCGCCTCGCAAGGGCTGAGCTCTAATCTCTATTATTTTATTATGATGATAATTTCTCCCTGCAGTAGGTAGATGGGTGCTAAAAATATTTTTGCACTGAGTAGACAACTGATGATTGAAATTTCGCGAAAAGTCCCACCGCAACGAAAAACGCCTTTGTTTTAACTATTTCTACCTCAATTTACTTATCATATCCATAGCACTCTCTCCCCTATTTCACCATAATACAAAACTAGCTGCCCTTCTTTTGACTTTTTCGATGTCCCCCGACAATCCATCTGATGCGGGTCCCATATCGCGGAGCAATACTCAAGAAGACGACGGGCCGGCGATATGCAAGCAGTGGCTCTGTTACATTTTCTAAGACTTCCGCTGATAAATCGCAGCCTTTACTTCTCTTTGCCAGCAACATTATCTATGTGGTCATGCCACTTTACGTTATTCGTAATTGTAATCACTGAATAAGAAAATAACATTGTAAATATTGGGCTGTCACGAGAGCTAATGAAGAAAGAAATAAACAACATAATCACCATGTCAACGAAAGAGCAAAACAGAAAACAACACGACAAAGAAATTAAAAGAAAAACTACAATCTGACTAAGTCACAGTCACAAGAACTGTTAAAGGGAACAACACAGTGCTGATCAATAAAGAACAATACACAGAAAAAACTAAAGATTTCGTTTCCTCTAACAATATCACAAAACTGAAATCTGATCCAACAGAACGTTTCCAGACATACATAAAAAAACAACCTGAGAGGTACGAACACATACTCACAGATAAACAAAAACAACACATCACACCGAAGAACCCAAAGGATCAACACTCAGAAGTCAACTCAAGTTTCACAAACCCCTTACTCCACTGAGGCCTGTTATTAATTTCTTGAACACACCATCATACCACGTGGCGAAACACATGAAAAAAAAGTCATAATGCAACATTATGAAATGAAGAATAGCAGAACAGTGAATAACACAAATGAAAAACTTACATATTTCACAAATAGCATCATTCATCTATTTTGACATAGAGAACATGTACACCTCAATACCCATTGCATATAAAGTAAAACTAATAGAAGAAAGCTTACAGACATACAAAAAACTACCTGCAGACAATATTAATGAGATAACCAAAACCGTCCAAGCAATCACATCGCAAAATTACTTCAAAATTGAAAAGGAATTTTACTTACAAAAAAGATGGGCCTCCAATAGACTTCCCAGTATCAAGAACATTGGCAAACGTATTCACTAACCACACAGAAAATACAGTCTTCGATAACGTGACGCCGGCCGAAGTGGCCGTGCGGTTAAAGGCGCTGCAGTCTGGAACCGCAAGACCGCTACGGTCGCAGGTTCGAATCCTGCCTCGGGCATGGATGTTTGTGATGTCCTTAGGTTAGTTAGGTTTAACTAGTTCTAAGTTCTAGGGGACTAATGACCTCAGCAGTTGAGTCCCATAGTGCTCAGAGCCATTTGAACCATTTTTGATAACGTGACCGAAAAGAAAGGGTTCTAAATTGTTTACTGGTACCGATATAAGGATTACATAATTTCAATGGCAGTTGAACCAATAGAGAAAATAGATAAACATCATACAGACATAAACAATACCCACATAAGTACTCAATTCACCATAGAAAAAGAAACACAAAAGCAAATACATTTCGTGGATAAAACAACAAATAGCAACAGCAATCTTCAGAAGGCCAACAGCCACAGATACAATTATACATGCTTCATACAACCACCGGCCCTACGACAGGTATTGCGCAGACTAAATAATATACCAATCAGCAAAGAAAACTATGAAAAAGAGTGACAAACAATGCAACTCAGAGACACAAACGAAGGTTACAACACCTATTTAGTACAAAGACTCAACTAAACAATCAAAACACAAGTAAAGAAAAATGAAAACAAGCAGAAAACACAAACAACAAAGAACCCCACAGGCACTGCAGCACATACGGAAACACAAAACAGGAACACTCATTTAGAATGCCGAGAATGTGAATCAGCCTATCTGGGGATGACAGGCAGAAATTACAAAATTACGGGTAGATATAAAAACCATATAACAAGCAAGAAGTCTGAAAATAGCCGTTTTACCTTTGCCGAACACCTTATAAAACATGGACATAAACCGTCCAACATGGGACAAGACATGAAAATTATTAGTGTGAACAAGCACAACAAAATACCCCTGACGTTACAAGAAAACTTTCAGATACAAAAGCCCCTTGTAATGAATAAGGAAGTAATTCCTGACCAAATAAATATAAACAATAACTCACTGATCATGTTAGAAACCACATCATATTAAATAATCAATGAATCTTCCTCTCACTCCCTGCTCTCCACCCCACTCCCCCCCCCTCTCTCTCTCTCTCTCTCTCTCTCTCTCTCTCTCTCTCTCTCTCTCATACACACACACACACACACACACACACACACACACACACACACACACACACACACACACAATGAAAGATATCAAACAACACATATACACACACACACACAAATGAAAGGTATCAAACAACACACACACACACACACACACACACACAACACAAACAAAAGACGAAAGATAAATCAACAGCGGCAGTTAGCAACACTACACACTGTAAACACACACATGTTGAACACAAAATGAAAAGAGCAAGTGGTGTGTTATAATAAATGTTATTGAAAAAACGCCGGAAATCGGACAGCTAGAGAGCATGGGGACCGAACAGACACATCTCCAGGACCCTGCATACGGACTAACAACACTGGAAATCGTAACACCAAACTAGTATTTAACCCCACGAAGTTTGTGCTGCAAAAGTTGTTTATAATCTGAAAAACGAGAGAAAAACATGATAAAACGTGACATACTAACATATTGTAACGACTACATAATACATTTCTTATATGTATTACAGGCCACTGAAGATGCTCCATAAATAAAAGAAGCGAATCGTTTATGGCAGAAAAAACTGCCTTTCATTTAGTTGCATAGACGGAACATGCCTTCATGAATGATTAATTGAATTCACAGTCTTTAGATTGTGTGATTCGTCGTGTAACCAAAATTTAGCGGATAGGTCTAGTTCTTATGTGGCTGATTTCCCGCTTATAGTTAGAGTAAGTTGTCACTTTTCGTACCATACAAATATCTCGTTTAAATCATTTTGTAATTGGTTTTCATCGCCTGATGACTTTATTAGACGGTAAATTTCAGCATCATCTTCAAACAATCTAAGTCGGTTGCTTGGATTGTCTCCTACATCGGTTATGTAGTTCAGGAACAGCAAATGGCCTATAGCAGTTACTTGAGGATCGCCACATATTTACCTTTGTTCTACTCGTTGAATTTCCGTCAGTTACTACAAACTGTGACCTGTCTGACGGGAAATCACGAATTCAATCGCACAACTGAGACGATTCGCCATAAGCACCCATTCTGAAGTCGCTTATGAGGAACGCAATCAAAAACCTTTGTGTGGAAAAATTACTTCAGTGAAAGTTTGTAGTGATTTTTTTGTGTGACTATTTCCCTGTTGACGTTGAACTGTGCTCCGGTTCTGTTGTTGTGGTGATTATCGGCGGAAGTTGCTAGTATCCCGCTGGAGGACGTATACTGAGCTGTGGCGGGTGAACATACTCCAGTCCAGTCCACGGATCTCAGAATGTTTCAAGAAAGTGGTAAGGTAGCTACATGGATTTTAATTATTGACTTTGGAATATTGACAAGCTGAACCCTCACTGGTGGGTCAAAGCGAGGCTGGCGATCTTCATTTACACTAATTTTATATGTTTATCAGTGCAGACAATTAATGGCTCCGCCAACAAACGTTTCCGATTAAGTCAGCGGAGAACTACGTCAAGCAGTTTGTCTCGCACAGCGAACATCGCCAAGAGTACTATATTTCCGCGCGATGCCGTGGAAGCTCCGAGTTACTGGCAAAAGGAACTTTTCATGACATCTCACTGCTTTCGCATATACAGAAATTTGTAGCTGAGAGACGTATGGATTCCTATGAAATGGCTAGGACAGCCATGAGTGGGTATTTTGTAGACCTTTCTGAAACATTCGATGAGAATATATTCTTCAGAGTATATTGACCTGAAAGAGACCTACGTTGATGAACTAAGAATATTCTTGATTTTTTTTAAAAAAAGTCTCGTTGCCACTCTACCAATCTTTTCTTCCCCACACGTAATTCATTGGCCCTACCAAGTAGCGAAAAACATTAGAAACAAAATAATTCATATGTCCGCGGAATCGAGAATTTTGACGAGTTTTGCCTCTTACCGTAATCGAAACTGACAAGATATCAAAAAATCTGTCATAAATGGGCGTATCTTTTGATTGCACTGACGTAGAATTTTAAATTTTTTGCACCTTTATGTGAGATAAATTCCAACTTGATACTTCCATCCATTCCTAAGAAAACGGAGCCTTAACAAACGGACAGGGAGTTACTCTGATAACACGACAAAAATACAGGGTGTTCAAAATGAATATACAGATTTTAATGCTTCGTAGCGTTTATTACATTCAACTTACAGTTATAAATGATACGTCAAATGAAAGAGCAACTGAAACAGATTTGTTTGTATACCCGTGCGCAAAAGGAAGAGTATGGAACAACCAAGAAGGAATGAAAAACATCATGAACGAGTGAGAGTCTGTCACGCGTAGTTCCAAGAAATCAGTTCTCCCTCGTCGTTCGCAGTTGGTACAAGTTCTAGAGCCTACAGACTACGCTTTACGTGCCAACTTCGCAGACGAAATTTTGCTGCATGAGATGAAGATTTTCTGGAGCTTGTCGTCTTCAGTGGTGAATCGACATTTCACCTAAATGGAAATGCGAACACACGTAATGTGTGTAACTGGAGGTCAGCAAATCCTCACGAGTTGGTAAAATTGCAATGCGACTCCTCTCAACTTTTTCGGTGAAGCAGCTGTAACTGGTGTTTCTCATCTTGATGCTCTTTCCTCAACTGGAAGAAGCTGAAGTGCAGAATTTTATTTGGCAGCAAAATGGTGCGCCATCTCACTGGCATAACTCAGCACGCGACTAGTTAAACGCCGTTGTACCCGACCGCTGGATCGGGTGCAAGACACTGGATGACAGAGCTCGTTTTATATGACCTCCATGCTCACACACTTTCTGACCCCATGCCTTTTGGGGTTCATAAAGGATGATGATGTGTGTATGTCTCCGCTACCTGATCTATCCGACTTGAGAAACACCATCGTTGCAACAATTGCTATAGATACAGAGATCAAGGTTTTTGGAAAAACTCGCCTATCGACTTGATGTGTAACTATGGTGCTGGCATTGAACACTTTTAAGAAAAACTGTTATAGTTGCTCTTTCACTTGATGTATTATTTATAATTGTAAGTTAAATATTATAAATGTTTTAGCCCGCATCTCGTGGTCGTGCGGTAGCGTTCTCGCTTCCCACGCCCGGGTTCCCGGGTTCGATTCCCGGCGGGGTCAGGGATTTTCTCTGCCTCGTGATGGCTGGGTGTTGTGTGATGCCCTTAGGTTAGTTAGGTTTAAGTAGTTCTAAGTTCTAGGGGACTGATGACCATAGATGTTAAGTCCCATAGTGCTCAGAGCCATTTGAACCCATTATAAATGTTACAAAGCCTTAAAATCCGTATATTCATTTTGGAATATCCTGTACTTTGATGTTATTTCAAATTAACAGTTTTCGGATTTTTCCTTTACTTGCACCGTAAAACATTGCTTCTTGGCAAGTTTGATGATTCTAGGTCAATCGGAAGTACCCTAAAGGTTTTGATGAGTCAGTTTGCGACTGTCAAAATATGTGACGTAAATGGCCGTAACTTTTCACTGCACTGACTTCGAAGCTTAAATCGTTTGTACCGCAAAGTATGCGTCATACCCTTAGTATGTGATATAAATTTCAACTTCATACACGTTCCTGAGAAAAAGTGTTCTTAACAGGCAGACAGACAGGCAGACGGACAAATGACATTCCATAAGGGTTCCGTTTATACCGAATGATGTACGGAACCATCAAAGCGAAAGCGAGGCACGTCAATACGTTAGTTACAGCACTCTTTCCCTCTACATACGACATTTCGCTTGTATAATTTACGCCGAGGTCACCTTTCCTGTAATTTCTAGAGTAACGATATAGTTTGGTCAAGTACCGCATGTGTTTATCGAATTATGTTACAACGTAAACTTCCGGAGATATGTCTGTACGGCGCATACGGCGCACTGTATCCGGAAAGAACGATAAATGTACTTCTTAAGGACCGTCATCGAACTTTTTTAATTCTTACCGATCTGAAAAATGACCGTATAGTCTGAAGCGATAATTTTAATGAGAATACCATATTCTGATCGTAGACTGTTGTTATGATTCTTCTGAATTTAATCCGTGCACACGCGACAGCATGCGCTTCCGACTTATTCCAAAACTCTGCGCATAAAAACGGGATTTTTCCGGTGCTCTTACCTTGGGTTTCTGTTGGTGATATAAATGTAGGGTCAAATGTTTCGGATAGCCTTTGGCTAGGGACCATTTGTATGCCCGACGCAAGGATAGTCTTAGTGTCACTATTCTACAGTATAGGATGAAAGTATGAACGTACACACTTCCTCTTGCTTAGGCAAGTGGAGCAAATCGGCTGGTTCTTTTTCATTTTGGTGTTGTCCACGGTGGGCCTTAAGCGGCTTATGGAGGCACCTTTAGTTCAGGGGCGATTCCTTAGAAAACACTTAAAAAAGGGATTTTTTTACCTTTTTTCGTACCCAAACCAAGCTGCGGATTATAAGACGGCTATGCACAGCAAATAGCTGAACCTTTACTATGTATGCTAGAGCAACTTGGACATATTCTCGATATATTTATCCGTTTTCGAGGTACAGAGGTTCAAAGTACTTGTATATGAAAAATACGCACGCAAAATCCTGCGTGAGGCGGAAACTTTGTTTATGGAGTGATGTGGCACGAGAAATATGCTGTATAGTGTCTCCGTTATCAGCAGAAGCTTTCTGAGAACCCAATGACGGATTACTGAAGCACAATCAAAATTTTTGTGCACGTAAATCCCACTCCGAGTTGTACAATTTGTTTTGCGTTATTTCAGTTTCACATAAGTAAACTACCAAAATTTTACTGACTCATAAAGTTCTTTTTATATGAGTAACATGCTCTTATCGGATACAAAAATGGCGAATATGCTCCTGTTTAAATTAAAAGACAGACCGAAAAATGGGGTATCAGCTGCCTAATTCTACCTTTCTTGGCACATTTGAAAATTTTCCCAAAAATTTTGGCACATTTTTATGCCGAGAGACAAGTAGACACTGTCAGTGGGAAACAGACGGAAATGTAATAAAACCTGGGCGATAGTAGACAGTGGTTATAATGAGAATCAGAGAAGGTGAGAATAGCAATAAGAGAAAGAGAGGGACTCAGTGACAGTGGAACAGAGTTAACAGCGACAGAACAGTGCTGGGAAAAGGGAGAAGTAAACAGTGCGAGAGGGAGAGGAATAAAGAGATGCAGAAAGTGGGAGTGGCTGAGAGTCATTGGTACACAGAGGTAGTGTATGCCAGTAACAACGAGGAAGAGAGAGATAGAGACAGTGAGAAGAGTAAGGAGCAGTGAGAATGGAAAAGTGGAGTGGATGGTATGAGTGACTTGCAGCGGTGGACTAATGGGTATGAGCGAGTTACAGTTAGAGGAGTTTGTGGGAGTAAGAGGTAAGCTGCACGTTAAAAAGAGCGCGAATATTTTCGCATGCCTAAACTTTTAGGAAAATTTTAAAAGGTGTTGAGGAAGGTAGTATAAGGCAGCTAGTACCACACTTCTCAGTCAGAGTCTTTTAAACAGGAGCATTTCCCCCTCTTTTTGTGGTCCGGCAGAAACATTTTTCCTCTTTTTTTCCATTGTGTCTGCTCCAGAACTCATGTGTTTGCTCTCTGAGGATACTTTCTGTTATTTCTTCATTGAAGCACATTTTCGTCGTCCTAAAGCATATTACGATTTTCTTCGTGTTATATGACTCGCCATAGTTTACAACCTATCTTCCTTCCCCATACCCCAGTATCCCCTCAAAATTTCCTACTCAATATTTTATACTAGTACGTGCTTCCTCTTTAATAGGATAAATTGAATCGTGACCAGACTGTCCAATTTTAACGCAATGTACTACCCGTCTTCGTCGCCTTGTATATCTCCTATGGTCGTGTGTATAACATTTCTGGAATCCTTTATGTATACGTAGCCGTTTGAGATGCACTAGGTGTCGATGACATGTAACACTTTGTACGATAGTTTTTTATTTTTGTCATGTGCAATGGCACGAAACCTTTCCACTTGAATATGTCCGAAGATTGGAACTGCAGTGGTGAAATTTGCATAGAAACTAATGTTAACACTCATAGACAAAAATTATGTCCTTTTGTATGCCTTTGAACCGCAACGAGAAAAAAACACACTTTTAATAAACATTTTTGGAACAGCGATCAAAAAATTGTTAAAAAAATTTTCTTTTTAAAATTCAGGTTTGATCGGACCACGTATGCTATAAGATCATAGGTGACTCGTTTTGGTCATATCACATGACCATCATCAGACCTGTAGTTTAATTTAGAAAGCAATAGAAACCTTACTAGATTGACAATAAAATATCACAGCAGCTGAGAAAGTGCTCCTCCTACCATCTTCGAAGGATGCCATGGGTATAACAAGTCTTATTGTATTATATCCTTATAAGCATTTTGTCATATTTTATTGTCAATCTTGTAAGGTTTCTGTTACTTTCTAAATTAAATTACAGGTCTGATGATGGTCATGTGATATGAAGGAAACCGGTCATCAATGTTCTTATACCGTACGTGGTGCGATCAAGACTGAATTTTAAAAAGAAAAAACACACTGCCTGAAAAAATGGGAAGCAGCCAGAAGAGAAGGAGCGAACGAAGTGAAACATCGCGGGCTGAGAGGATACGTGATATTATTTCAGTGATTACAAAATCGAGTCAAATTTACAAAGAACATAGCAATATGGACCCACTTATCAGTATAAGGCTGCACCCCCTCTGGCCTGGATGTATCAAATTATCGATCAATTTCCAGTTGGAAAATGGCACAGCGATACTGTCGCATGAGGTATAACAGATGAAGACTCAGATTACCTACGGCGAACCGTTTCAGATATCCCTCAATCAGTACCGGCCGTGACCTAGACTCATACGCGATGGCTCTCCACACCATGATGCCAGGAGTAACACTGCTGTCTGAACAAAAGAACCTCTCCCTAGATCGCCACCGTAACCGCCGACAATGATCATCCAGAGTAGAGCAGGACCGCGAGTCATCGCTGAACACAATGTGACGTCATTCATCAGCAGCGCGTGCTTCCCAGTCATGGCACCACTACGAACTGTGTCGTTTGTGTTGTGTTGTTGACGGCAGCCTACGAATGGGACAGTAATTCCTTAGTCTGTCCGCGTGACCGCTACGGTCGCAGGTTCGAATCCTGCCTCGGGCATGGATGTGTGTGATGTCCTTAGGTTAGTTAGGTTTAATTAGTTCTAAGTTCTAGGCGACTGATGACCGCAGCAGTTAAGTCGCATAGTGCTCAGAGCCATTTGAACCTTAGTCTGCTTGGTGCTAGTCTCCGAGCAATTGTGCTGGATGACACAGAATCTGCAGGGAATCGACCGCTTGTTCTCTGACGGCAGACGCAGTTGTGAAGGGGTTACAATGAGCTTGCTGCACAGTACGGCAGTTCTTCCTTGTGGTGGTCAGACGTGGTCGACTGGAACTTGGGGACGAGTATGCCTGCGCTCACTTTCACATTGCAGTCCAACATCAGGCCACTGTCATATACGAATGCTCCACAAATCTGAAAATTGCTCGATTCGACCAACCGGCCAAATGAAGACACAATGAGGCCCCTTTCAGATCCGTCAGGTGTTAATAACACTGTCTCACATGGTACGCACCTCTGTGTCCTCCACAGTGATCACTCAATATCCAAGGCTGCTCAAGTCTATATATATATCGTATCACGCCTGGTAACAACACTAATCTCGATCAATATTAATGCATTCTGGTCGTCGTTCTGTCTGTCACAGATAATTGCAGCTCCAATCATTTACATGCCTGATGATGGTGTGCACGAGTGCGAAGTTACATTGACATCTGGCCATGTATTCTGGTTGTTTCAGTTTTTTTGTCAGATATAAACATAAAAAAGTCGTCTATGTGAAATTTCTTGTTTAATGAGCTTTAACCCTTTCGGTCATGAATTATTTTTTCCTTAAAAATCATGGCTTGCTATCCAGTTCTTCGAATTAAATTATGATTTTTCAGATGTATAAAATATTCCGAGGTGCCCCCCGCGGGGGGATACAACGGGTCCTCAAATGAAGTCATTATGTTCAAGTGAGTGCAGTATAAGTCGAAAAGTCAAAGTATTTCACTTGACTATATTTCCCCAAAATACATAAATTACACAAAGCTTACTTAATGGTTATATACATAAACTTGTGAAGAATGATAATCAAAGAAACAATTTTTTTCTATCCACGCATATTACACAATAAAATGTGGTTTTACCTTGTCAACCAGGTCTCTTGCACCTGTCAAATGATTTTTTGTCACTGACCACTGGAAGATACCCAACGTTGTCCAAACGAACATCAGATTCTTGACCAAGTTCCGCATTGGCCGGTTTTGAGGTTCTTGGAGATGGCACTGGACTCTCACAAGTGGAACACTCTCTTTTCCTGGCAGCTGCCTTATCTATTTTTGTCAGTACTTTGGCCACACATGCCTTAAGTGAAGCAAATAAAGGGTCTTATTTTTATGAACACCTAATTCTGATGCATTTTCTTGTACTCGATCCATGCATTTACACACGCAATATCAATTGCATGAGCAAACGTGCGAAGCGTCCACTTTCGTGATCTGATGAATGTGCCATAAATCGTGATCAGAAAATCCATCTTGTCGACCTCTCCCACACGTTGATTGTAAACTTCAATAGCTTCTGGCCGGTCGATTTCAACATATTTCTCCAGGCCCCATAATAAAAAATGCTATTACAAAAATAAAAACTCATAAAAAACCTACATCTGAGTAACTCAGATGAAAAAGCCGCTAAATTCACTTTTATGTCGATTTTGAGGTGGGCACAAGGCCGTATAGATTTTTTCAGTTCCTAAGTGATGGAATATGTTTCAGGTTGCAAAACTGGCTATAAACCGTCGAAAATGGCTGTCAAAATCATGTTCGGTTCCAAAAGCAGCTAACTGCTGTCTTCGGGTGCCTAGTCCGGTAAATGCCCAGTAGGCGCGACTGCAGACATCAGTCTTACCAATCTGGTCATTCAAAACTGCCTTTCAGTCTGTTACCATTAGAATGCATATTTTTATTATTCAGCTTTAATTTCGCTGCACTGTAACAAATTCGTACGCAACAATAACATTCTTGCTGCCAATGCACAGTCTTTTGGATGGGACGAGTGTTTCGTGATTATCTCAGCGTCACTTATCATGCAGTTACCCGGCTTTGCGTCTAGGCTAATCAGCTTGCAATAAACCGTTTGATATAAAATGTCTAACATTACCTCCATCATTGTCCTTTTGTTCAAAATTATCGCCAGGATCGTCGGATAGATCGTCAGTTTCAGATGAATTAAGAACCTCTGTAATTTTTTCTTATGTAAGTGGCCACCGTCTATCTTGGACTCGAGCATTGTGAAATCATCGTAAAATGACTAAAGAGACAGAGAAATAATGTCATAAATTTCTGTGCTCTTACAATCTTTCAATCACAATGTCCTCATTTGGAGACATGTATATAGTTATACATATGTCACTTACTTTTCGTTCTGAAAGACATTTGTAGTTTTCACCTTCAAGAATTCACCTTTCTACGTACAAATATTTTTTTACCTATACTCTGAAGATATTAACCGGCTGATGGCAGGTACAAAGATTATTGGGAAGCGCCCATGCCACTGTGCACATTCAGTTTTGTTTTGTGGTACCACAGATCGACAGATGTCGACAATGTTCTCAAATAAATTCTCTGTTTGTGACAATATGAGGACAACAGTCACAAATGATAAAATTTCACGAATTTTAATATACTAAGCATTTATTTAATATGTCCTTATATGAGGAGCCAAGTCCGAAAGGGTTAATGCATAATTGTAAGGTTATTTGAAACCTGTTTACTATTGCATTTCAACTGGATTCGCTGAACTGAAGTAATGGTGCTATGAGGCCGAATTAAATGAAGATGTAATGACACTAAGTAATGTGTGACAACCGGACAGAAACGCTTCACCTGCAATGTTATGAAGAAGTGGTTATTAACGAAAATTTTTGCTGGACCGGGACTAGATCCCAGATTTATTGCCTTTCAGGAGAGGTCGGCTTAGCCGCTAGGCTATTTGAGGTACGCCCCCAGGCCCATTCCCAACTTCCGCCTATGACTGTCCATCACTCTCACCAGAGGCTTTCTCACGGCTGTGCCTTACCCGGCCACACGGCTAAACTCGAATCACGACTTTCCTCACCAGTTTTCACAGGTATCATATCATGCCATTGGATCTTGACTAATTTCCTCATGCTCAAAGCGGCTGCTTGAGGAAAAGCAGGAAATATCTGGTCGAGTTCTTGCCCAGAACAAATTTTCATTCATTGTAGATATTCGTCCTATTTATTGTTAAAGTCCTTTCCGTTTATTTAATAAGCTGTTTCCATCTCCATATCGTTTTCTGTAGCAATATTCCTTTTACTCTTGTAAGCGTTATTCATTTTCCTAGGACTGTATTAACTGTTTCATGTTTAGTTTCCATATATCACAGTGCGTTTTCACTGTCCTATATCGTTAGATCTGTTTTTAGTATCAAATATTCTCGAATCATGAATTTATAGTTATTTCCTGAAGTCTTTCATCTAGTATCCTGTTACTGTACCCTGTTTCAATATTGTAGCTGGGTTTGCAAATGATAATAGTCGTTTCTCTTTCTAAAACTTCCCACTGATTTGCTATTTCTCAAACCCACCTCCGTTGTAATGTTTCCCCACTCGCTTAACCATTTTCTGAAGACGACAATGAACTATGGAAATTCTATTCCCTGACATCGCTTGATGCTTACTGATTTCGACTGCGTATCTACAAACATTAACATGATAATCTGCTAGCTGTTGTTATTTTGTTTTTGATATGCTCCCATATTTCTCACCGCTGCTCCACCATTAAGTGACCGCTGGCACTTCATTACCTACTCGATAAACTACTAGTGATTCAGAACTACATGCCTCAATTACTTATGACAAACTGTCGTAAAATAATCTGGTAGCTGCACCAGTGCAGCGAACTTTAGATATCAATCGAATGCTGCAAAAACACAGATATTGAGATCTGTTTACCAGAATTTCTGCCAAATTGGATGTTTGTACTAAGTATTGGGTCATTTAAAAAAATGAAAGTCCTCCAGTTGTCGAGATCTGTCTCCGTAGCTGCGTTCGCTATCGAACGTAAATCAAACTGCTGTCTATTCGTTGGTGGATGGTGGAACAAAATATCATCACTAACATTTCGCAGGAAAGAAGTGGCATGCAGTACCTGATAATGAGATGGTGCGTAACGCCCAGAGCTAAATCCTGAGCTTACCTAAGGGTCCGCGAAATGAGGAAATGTGATGCTGTTAAGGTGGTGCGTTTGTAGTAGCAAAGACACGTCGTTGCGGCTCCATCAGTATTATTCGAGAAGTGTAGGGTATGTGTCGGCAGTGTAAGTCAGTCCCTCTGTTCTTTTCATTCCATAATGCTCCATTACGACACAGCCACAATGACACTATAGCACTCATCACAAGATCATGTCCTGGAGACAGATGGTTAATTTGAATGTACACAGTACTTCCGCCGGAGTGTTGGGGGGCAAGAGTATCGTTGTTTCAAGCTATAGAAAATGAGACAGAGAAAATCGTTCTAGTGAAATGGCGGTTGCTGTGAAGAACGATGGCGGAAGGAAAGGAAGATTAGAGTCTCTAGTCCCGACGTCTACGAAGTCATTATAAACGCAGCACAAACTCGGAGTAAGCAGAGATAGGTAAGAAAATCCACTGTATCTTTTTCTAATGAACAATTCCGGTACCTGCGTTAACCAATTTAGGGGAACACGTAAAACCTAAACATGAATGGCTGGACGGGAATTTGAACCTTTGTCATTCCCCCTCCCCACCCTTCCGCCAAATACGAGCGTAGTTTGCTATCCACTGTGCCTCTTCGTTCGATCGAATGGAGGAAAACATTCTGTAGGTAGAGCATACTTCGAAAAGGAGACGTACGGATGAACAAACATAATTTATTTTATGAATAACAATTTCGGTGTTAAGCAGAAACTTATACAAATGCTGAGCGTCGTTCAGCAAAGAACGAACAACTGATCTCACTTTTTATACCGCGAATCAGGAACATATATGCGACTGTTCTTGATGTTCAGCTACTTGAATATTTGTATTGTCGTATGTTGTACGATATCGTGCTTTACCAGGCGAGTCAAGTTCGCCTGTAAACATTGCTACCTTCATACCTCTGTGACTTCGATTTTGACGAATGTATTGTGTCTTGTCTAATTACCTTTACTCCATACTTACCTCTCATCTTGAGTGTACAAACTTACGATATCCGCAGTGTGTCATTACTTTTTCCCGGTGTCGTAAAGATGATGACCGGCCAGTAATATGACGGATATTGTCTATGGGGCAGTATGAATGTTACTCAAATGGTTCAAATGGCTCTGAGCACTATGGGACTTAACATCTGAAGTCATCAGCCCCCTGGACTTAGAATTACTTACACCTAACTAACCTAAGAACATCAACATATCCACGACCAAGCCAGGATTCGAACCTGCAATCGTAGCAGCAGCGCGGTTCCGGACTGAAGCGCCTAGAACCGCTCGGTCACAACGGCCGGCCCTGAATGTTACTGGCTCGCCAGTTTTTGACAGACTAATCTGATTACTAGTACAGGGTGCCGTAAATATGGCAGTTAACGCCGGCTACAGTAATTAATAAAGAAGCTTCAAAATCATTGGTAAACAAAGTTTAGCGGGAAGCCAACAGAAAGGAACAATCGTAGATTGATTCACGAACGTGATCATCGAGTGAGAACAGTATGAAGATACAAAGTTCTACCAAGATTAGGGAGGTTGCGATATTACTGATATGAGAAAGTGTCTATTGTTTCGATTTCTATGGTATCAATACCGAGTATTCGATTATATTTCACAGGAAACAAAAATGCAGCAGTAAAAATTAAGTTAAACGCTTACTCTACAATAAACATACTAGACCTCACCAATACACACCAGTAACGTTAGGTATACGCACACTATCCTGAATAAGTGTCTCGAATACTGATTTTATATTCGAGTTAGTTCACATCAACATAACACAGTTTCCATTATTTACCGTGTATTCTAAATAAATTCTTTTGTGTTAAAAGAAAAACTTAAAGAAACTGAGACAATCGAAATCTCTCGATACTGACGGTATCGGTGGTGTTGTTCCGTTTATCTGGTTTGGGATGGATACCGAACATCGTATCGAAACCGACATTAGAACGTCCGTAAACGAGATAAGCCAAACGAACGAGAAAATATAAATGGTAGTGGAAGATTTGGATTTGCCCGTAAATAGAAAAAAATACGAGAAAAAGACGGTATGACACTATTCCCTGTAAACAGCCTGATAGGGAATGATCAAAAGACTCGATTCTGTTGTTACATGGACTGCAAGAAACGGCAAAGGAACTAGATTACCACCTACAAACACATTCAGCTGCCAAAACGCCTGCCTGTCTGTGTAGCTTGGCGGAGAGAAGCGAGAGTATTCTCGCAAGTTTTCACAGTCATCCACAAAGTTTATAAAATTATTGGTTCTCAAATCTAGAACAAAATCGAAGAACAAAGGGTACATTAAATTAGACAAGTGCATACGGAATTCTGAGAGTCTACTCTCGAATTACGCTTTATGAGGGACGCACGTAAAATTACTCAGATAATGTAAGATATTAAATAACAAATTTTTTGATAACGTTGTTAGTATAAATTATTTGTTATGTGGTTCCAGAAAAATCTGTCACTCTCTGTAAAACATTGTACTAGAACATTTGCTTAGCACTGGTATTAGTTCGCAAGTCTCTGGTAACGGTCATGCTGAAACCTGTTCATCCTCGGTTTACCTGTAGCGGCTGGCAGTGTTACAAGTGTGGCCTGGACGAAGTGGCTATCGGCACCCAATGACATTTGTGCAAAGTTCAATACTTAGAAAGGCACATACACTGAAATGAAGTTTGTCACGGGCTGGACACACAACAACAGACAAATTATCAGGATTATATTTAAATTTCCCATTTGTGTTGTTGTTGCGTAAGGCCCGTGACTTTATACGTAACATACTATGATAATACCTCATTTCTACACTGTTAGCAAATTTTTCTATTACAAATTACTTGTAATTTATTACTGCGTTTATTTATATCCATTTATCTCCATTACGCCCACTTTGCCATACGGCAGTAGGATTTCCACATCGTAGAGCCTCTGCTGTGACGTATGTCATACCTGCTACTCTATTTAACTCAGTTAACTGCCAATTAAATATATTAGGTTAAAAAAACTTAGCTTCGAGTAATTGGAGGCATTTTAATTGGGAATTAACATGCTTGGTTGCCACTTGACGGCCTTGACATTCAACTCCTCGACCGACTAATGGTATGCGACACACAATGCCTAGCAGTTGTCATTAGTACTAATTTATGCCTATGCCTGTGAAAGTAATTCCAAACTTTTACTGGTATTGTAATTCAAGCGGTTCAGCAGAGATTCAGATATCGGATTTTACCGCGAATGAAGTTAAATACTTAACTGGGAAAGCGTAGTGAAGTAAAGTTTAATGATTCTGGATCGGAAGGACACGTTTCACTAACAAAGGTACTGTAAAGATCAGGCTCGAATTTACTAAAAAAATACCTAAGAATGTAAATTACAAAAATTCAGCGAATACTTAAAAATATTGTCTAAGTATGTTGTAATATCGGTCACTTGGATCAACGAAAGCAATTGAGATCACCCCTGGCCTTGAGAACGCTGTAATAAGACAAGTACTGGAACAAAAATATATTTTGTATTGTATTGTATTGTATGTTAACCGAGGGCCTAGAAACGACGGAGAGGCTCCGTCCCCGCCGCAGCCTCAGTGATCCACTACCCCACGACGACACCGCAGTCCACTTCATCCCTCCGCCGCCCCACACCGAACCACTCTTTCAGTGTTATTGTGCGGTTCGGTCCCCGGTGGACCCCCTCCCCTCCCCACAGGGAACATCTCACACCAGACGAGTGTAACCCCTATGTTTGCGTGGTAGAGTGATGGTGGTGTACGCGTACGTGGAGAACTTGTTTGCGCAGCAATCGCCGACATACTGTAGCTGAGGCGGAATAAGGGGAACCAGCCCGCATTCGCCGAGGCAGATGGAAAGCCGCCTAAAAACCATCTACAGACTGACCGACTGACCGGACCTCGACACAAGTCCGCCGGGCGGATTTCTACCGGGGCCCAGGCGCTTCTTCCAAGTCCGGAAAAATATATTTTAGCAATTCTGCGGCTGTTAAATTCGAAGTAACCACCGAATTTATACCTCGCACCAACGAGAAATGACATGCTTTATTCCTATTGGTAGGAGCCCGGACATTAATGGCTCACGCCACAAGTCATGCATTTTACCACATACTTCATTTAAATACGTAAAACTACCTAACAAAATCACTGCACACACTGTTGAAGCACATTCCTCAGAACATACGTGAAGTTGCACGCAGTAGCTACTAAATTAAAACAAAAGAAAAAGAACGCGGGGTTAGCAAATAGTAATGACAAAGAAATGATACTATGGCAAACAGTGTCAATATGTAATTTTGAATTCACACACAAGAAAGCTACGTTTATACAGAGAAAACAAACATTAAACAAATCTCCTCAGAAAAAGAAATGAAATTCCATTTAAAATAAAAGCAACTGCTTTTCGTGACCTGACAGAGAAATAAAGAGAGTTTTATGTAAAGTTTCTTAATTACCTGTGGGCTGTGCTATATGAATTGTCATCAGCAGCAGTTCTGTGGCAGGGGCGGTGATCATAGTAGAATCGTCGGTGATAGACTGAAACTGTGGCAGCCTTTTCTCGGGTGCATAATTCTTTTGGCTGTAATATCAGAGTATACATCTACATTTATACTCTGCAAGCCACCCAACGGTGTGTAGCGGAGGGCGCTTTACGTGCCACTGTCATTACCTCCCTTTCCTGTTCCAGTCGCGTATGGTTCGCGGGAAGAACGACTGTCTGAAAGCCTCCGTGCGCGCTCTAATCTCTCTAATTTTACATTCGTGATCTCCTCGGGAGGTATAAGTGGGGGGAAGCAATATATTCGATACCTCATCCAGAAACGCACCCTCTCGAAACCTGGCGAGCAAGCTACACCGCGATGCAGAGCGCCTCTCTTGCAGAGTCTGCCACTTGAGTTTGCTAAACATCTCCATAACGCTATAACGCTTACCAAATAAGCCTGTGACGAAACGCGCCGCTCTTCTTTGGATTTCTCTATCTCCTCTGTCAATCCGACCTGGTACGGATCCCACACTGATGAGCAATACTCAAGTATAGGTCGAACGAGTGTTTTGTAAGCCACCTCCTTTGTTGATGGACTACATTTTCTAAGGACTCTCCCAATGAATCTCAACCTGGTACCCGCCTTACCAACAATTAATTTTATATGATCATTCCACTTCAAATCGTTCCGCACGCATACTCCCAGATATTTTACAGAAGTAACTGCTACCAGTGTTTGTTCCGCTATCATATAATCATACAATAAAGGATCCTTCTTTCTATGTATTCGCAATACATTACATTTGTTTATGTTAAGGGACAGTTGCCACTCCCTGCACCAAGTGCCTATCCGCTGCAGATCTTCCTGCATTTCGCTACAATTTTCTAATGCTGCAACTTCTCTGTATACTACAGCATCATCCGCGAAAAGCCGCATGGAACTTCCGACACTATCTACTAGGTCATTTATATATATTGTGAAAAGCAATGGTCCCATAACACTCGCCTGTGGCACGCCAGAGGTTACTTTAACGTCTGTAGACGTCTCTCCATTGATAACAACATGCTGTGTTCTGTTTGCTAAAAACTCTTCAATCCAGCCACACAGCTGGTCTGATATTCCGTAGGCTCTTACTTTGTTTATCAGGCGACAGTGCGGAACTGTATCAAACGCCTTCCGGAAGTCAAGGAAAATAGCATCTACCTGGGAGCCTGTATCTAATATTTTCTGGGTCTCATGAACAAATAAAGCGAGTTGGGTCTCACACGATCGCTGTTTCCGGAATCCATGTTGATTCCTACAGAGTAGATTCTGGGTTTCCAAAAACGACATGATACTCGAGCAAAAAACATGTTCTAAAATTCTACAACAGATCGACGTCAGAGATATAGGTCTATAGTTTTGCGCATCTGCTCGACGACCCTTCTTGAAGACTGGGACTACCTGTGCTCTTTTCCAATCATTTGGAACCCTCCGTTCCTCTAGAGACTTGCGGTACACGGCTGTTAGAAGGGGGGCAAGTTCTTTCGCGTACTCTGTGTAGAATCGAATTGGTATCCCGTCAGGTCCAGTGGACTTTCCTCTGTTGAGTGATTCCAGTCGCTTTTCTATTCCTTGGACACTTATTTCGATGTCAGCCATTTTTTCGTTTGTGCGAGGATTTAGAGAAGGAACTGCAGTGCGGTCTTCCTCTGTGAAACAGCTTTGGAAAAAGGTGTTCAGTATTTCAGCTTTACGCGTGTCATCCTCTGTTTCAATGCCATCATCATCCCGGAGTGTCTGGATATGCTGTTTCGAGCCACTTACTGATTTAACGTAAGACCAGAACTTCCTAGGATTTTCTGTCAAGTCGGTACATAGAATTTTACTTTCGAATTCACTGAACGCTTCACGCATAGCCCTCCTTACGCTAACTTTGACATCATTTAGCTTCTGTTTGTCTGAGAGGTTTTGGCTGCGTTTAAACTTGGAGTGAAGCTCTCTTTGCTTTCGCAGTAGTTTCCTAACTTTGTTGTTGTACCACGGTGGGTTTTTCCCGTCCCTCACAGTTTTACTCGGCACGTACCTGTCTAAAACGCATTGTACGATTGCCTTGAACTTTTTCCATGAACACTCAACATTGTCAGTGTCGGAATAGAAATTTTGGTTTTGATCTGTTTGGTAGTCTGGAATCTGCCTTCTATTACTCTTGCTAAACAGATAAACCTTCTTCCCTTTTTTTATATTCCTATTAACTTCCATATTCAGGGATGCTGCAACGGCCTTATGATCACTGATTCCCTGTTCTGCACATACAGAGTCGAAAAGTTCGGGTCTGTTTGTTATCAGTAGGTCCAAGATGTTATCTCCACGAGTCGGTTCTCTGTTTAATTGCTCGAGGTAATTTTCGGATAGTGCACTCAGTATAATGTCACTCGATGCTCTGTCCCTACCACCCGTCCTAAACATCTGAGTGTCCCAGTCTATATCTGGTAAATTGAAATCTCCACCTAAGACTATAACATGCTGAGAAAATTTATGTGAAATGTATTCCAAATTTTCTCTCAGTTGTTCTGCCACTAATGCTGCTGAGTCTGGAGGTCGGTAAAAGGAGCCAATTATTAACTTAGCTCGGTTGTTGAGTGTAACCTCCACCCATAATAATTCACAGGAACTATCCACTTCTACTTCACTGCAGGATAAACTACTACTAACAGCGACGAACACTCCACCACCGGTTGCATGCAATCTATCCTTTCTAAACACCGTCTGTACCTTTGTAAAAATTTCGGCAGAATTTATCTCTGTCTTCAGCCAGCTTTCTGTACCTATAACGATTTCAGCTTCGGTGCTTTCTATCAGCGCTTGAAGTTCCGGTACTTTACCAACGCAGCTTCGACAGTTGACAATTACAATACCGATTGCTGCTTGGTCCCCGCATGTCCTGACTTTGCCCCGCACCCGTTGAGGCTGTTGCCCTTTCTGTACTTGCCCAAGGCCATCTAACCTAAAAAACCGCCCAGCCCACGCCACACAACCCCTGCTACCCGTGTAGCCGCTTGTTGCGTGTAGTGGACTCCTGAACTATCCAGCGGAACCCGAAACCCCACCACCCTACGGCGCAAGTCGAGGAATCTGCAGCCCACATGGTCGCAGAACCGTCTCAGCCTCTGATTCAGACCCTCCGCTCGGCTCTGTACCAAAGGTCCGCAGTCAGTCCTGTCGACGATGCTGCAGATGGTGAGCTCTGCTTTCATCCCGCTAGCGAGACTGGCAGTCTTCACCAAATCAGATAGCCGCCGGAAGCCAGAGAGGATTTCCTCGGATCCATAGCGACACACATCATTGGTGCCGACATGAGCGACCACCTGCAGATGGGTGCACCCTGTACCCTTCATGGCATCCGGAAGGACCCTTTCCACATCTGGAATGACTCCCCCCGGTATGCACACGGAATGCACATTGGTTTTCTTCCCCTCTCTTGCTGCCATTTCCCTAAGGGGCCCCATTACGCATGTCTGAAGGAGCAGGCACTGCGGTGACTACAGCCGTTATGAAACACATGAAATATATTCGCAGTTCCGAATATGGACAATTAACAGCTTATAATGCAATGACGACAATGAAAATTTGTGCCGGACCAGGAGTCGAACACACATTTCCCGCTTATCGCCAGCAGTCACCCTATTATTTCGCTATTCAACGACGACCCACGGGCGGAGTCAAACTTCCATATGTATTCAACCATGTGTCTACAACTTGTCCTCGTACACCCATTACGTATACTATGCTCGTGCTCGGATAGCCGAATGGCAAGGCGACCGCTTGCGAAAAGCGGGAAATCGGGTTCGAGCCCCAGTCCGGTACAAATTTTCGTTGTTGTCATTCCATTATACAGCTAATGGTTGTCCATATTCGCAACCTCGAATACATTACATCTGGATGAGATTTCTGCCGCTCTCAGTGCTGTTATTAATGTCAAGTAAACAGCCGAGAAAGAGTGCACGTTTCCTTGGACTCTTCGATCATGAAGTTACAGCCCGTCCGTTGTGCCACACGCGTCACATTGGCGAATTCATAGTCTGACGAATAATTTTCAATTGCAGAAAACGGCTTAGCTGTTTTATGGCGAATGTTAATGTCTCCACGCCCGTGTAATCCCGTTAAATTGAAAATGAAAGATCTTGGAATACATTAGGTTTTGCAAGCCACTCCACAGCAAACTCTTTAGTCTAACATACAAGACTCACCGTTCATACTTTTGGGCACTTATCATTTCAGGTTACACTACTCTACAAGGCTCTAAACGGGCTAACACATTCCTTTCATAATGTCCACGTCAATATTAAGCCCACGCCGTACTAAGAACGTAAGTATTGAACAATGTTTTGCGTACGTTTTATTTCGACGAGACACCGATCCGTTGTTCATTGCATACACATGCGAACTCGCTACCGCAAATACTGTTCGTTTTCCTCACTATCGATATAGATTTCGACGTCACTGTATATGTATAGCATTAATCTTTAACACATTTACATTTGTCAGAGTTATTACAAAGCTTATCGTAAAATTAAAATTATTACGCACTCAAAATATGAAAATAAACCCTTCAAAAAGAAATGGGTGTAATAACCTCACTATATTTTACACAATAGAACAAGATATGCGAACCAACAGAGCTATGTATAAAGCGAAAATACAAGGAAAAAACCATCATTCAGACAGAATCTGCAGTTTCTTCACAACATTCACGCTGCTGGGCTATGGTACGGGCCGTTAACTAAGTGTGGGAAACCTCTTGCGAAGGGCTAGACGATTAAAAAAGAAAGAAGTAAAGACGTCAATATTTACATATTGTCAGTTTCTTTCATTTTCTTCGTAACAGACACGTTTCGCTCTTACATGTTTGATGCTACTTATTTACTATTTTCCAGCTTGATTCTGCATATATATCAGATGTTGTCTCCTGATCGCTAAATGAAGTGTTCAGAATGTCTACCATTAGCTCTAACTCAAGCTTCCAAACTCTGCATCATGGATTGTCTTATTTGCTCTCATATTCCAGGTGTCCGCTCTATCTTCTGTACGTACTGACTGACTGACTGACAATATTCGGAATAGGTCTTGAATACACTGTATCCTTTAATGTATAAATAGTTGGGAAGCAATATCTTGGCCTTCTCGATTACCCCAATGGGCCCTCTGAATTCTTGTTTCCGGGGGTATTTAAAGACCTGTAGCGAATGTTCATATTCTTCGCCAGCGTGTTCAGGAAGAATTTCAACTGTTAACGATCCACGATAATTTAGCCATCAGAATACAACACTTAAAACTATGTCTTTAGAACCAAGCTGCCTAAGTGTTTGTCTAATTTTGACGAAGTTTTGTTTATTTAACCGGAAATATGCACGCAAAAGTTGAAAACCTTTTTGTACTGTACATCTTCTTGTGACGGATCCTGCTAACACTGGATCACGTAAAACATTCAATTAATCACTTCTACGTTTCCTCTCTTTTTCTTGTTTTTATTTTGAATTTGTCTCTGTTTTGAATTTTTCCTTCGGTCATGTTCCTCTCTTCTAAGTCATTTTGACTATCTTCGATCCACTTATTTTTATTCGTTTTGTTATGGAAATACTGTAAGATTATTTTGATTAATCTATTGTCCTCCAAACTTTTCACACGTGTAAAGGAACTGATCCGCCTCCACTGGATTGTGTCTGAGAGTTTGGGAATGTTTTAATACTGTTGCTTGTTGCTTCTTGTTGTGTAATTTCCATTTTCGTTTATTGGGGGTCCTAGAAATTTTTGATGAATTATCCTCTCTTTTTTCTCAGTTTTCTCTATTTCTCCTAGTTTAAATGGGTAATGCACTCTGCTGCATACGGCCTTGAAGTTTGACAGCTGTTTAATAGTGTCAAATTTTGACATTAACGGCAACTCATTGTTTACTGAGGTGTCCTTGGAGAAATGATACGGCATCTTCACTTCCATCTGCTGGGTTCTGGCGTTGTTTGCTTCTTTGGTTAGTTCACTGGTTTTAACGATTTATTTGGTGTCCTTTACTATTTATTTGAATAAACATTAACACAAATCTGCCGATGGCTCTCTCAATCCGTGGGCCAAGGCATACAACTACATGTTGTTATATCCTCAAGACTAGATTGCGGGCCTTTCAAACATTCAATAACTTAATTTTTAGGAATCAGCTGAAATTTTTACGCTTTCTCCATCTTCCTAGGTGTTACACGTCCTCTATTAAAGCATGAGGATCTGATTAGACGTGTTGGAATTGAATTGGATTGAAACAAGTGCCCATGGTACACTGCGACGTTTGCAAAGGGGTCATGAAGTCATTGTTTTCAATGCATTTATTCGTTGGGACCCAGAGAAAGTAAATCGAAATCCTGCATGCTGTAGCTCAACCATCCACTGCATTACGTTCATAAGGTGGACGTTGTTACCTCCCTGTGTTACTGGAATATTGAGAGCCAGTGGGGTACATATAGACTCTAATGTTATTAGGGTCTCGTTTAGCCTTAGCGACCTCACTAATTAAAGAGCTTGCATGATGAACAATGGCTGTGCCGAAAACACTGACGTATGTTGCGGGAAGAATATGACCATTCTGCTTGCACATCAACACAAAGAAGGCGTTGCTCACGTATGAATAAGCAATTATTTTCCACCCATCACACTGCATTTGCATTGGTATATTGAGTAAATGTGTTGTTATTGTTTGGTGAACAGGTGTACATACTAGTGAACGAAAACGATACTAAAACCTGCTTAATGGCCTATCGGTCTACCTTTGGAACTTAACACAGTTGCTATTATGCGTGGTATTGATTCGACAGGTCCTTGGTATGTTTCTGGATGTATGTGGGACCACATGCCTACACACATGTCACACAATTACCGTAAATTGTGGTTCGTGCCGCTGTCCTGGCGCTAGTAGCTTCCCAGCTGTGTCCTCGCCGCTTGTGGCGGGTTAGTTGCTGAAGCTATGGTGTTCATGGTCCCTGCCGTCGTTGTGTCCTCGTCCATCGGTTGCAAAGATGTAAAAGATCTCTACTAAGAGAGTCTGCGTACGAAGAAGGAACTATCTGGCGGAATACTTCACTGTGGGCTGTTAATGGAGTGAACAAGATGAAACTGACTACCGCCTATTTGTCTCTAGGCTAAGTACATTACTGGTACGCTCTCAGTATTAATGCACGGAAATGTTACCCTTATTATAAAAACTTTCGACTCATAAATAAATAGCGAGGCAATCTGCCTTTGACTGACGAAATATTAGGTAGCAAGCAGTCTTTCACACTGTCAAGAACTGTTTGATGGCTTTAAATGATTTGGTGCGACCTGCAGCTGTAATTTTTCTTTATTGCTTGTACGTTTGTGCAGTTTCGGTCCTACAACGTTATGAAGTATTTTACAAAAAAAATAATCGATGGCGCGTTATGCCATACAGGGCTCTGCTTTGTGTATCTTTATATACTGTACATCTTCACTGTGGCGTAATCATCATTAAACTGGAAACACTAGGTCCATTAGTTCGGGAGCACGATTGTGCAGCGATAAGCTGTCTGGGACATGAAATTTATGTAGTTTTTGTATGATGTTTCCAGTTTTATGACACTTACGACACTTGCACTCTTAGGCACGATTACGGAGGACGCTATTTAAACAGACACACAAGCAAATATCTGTGTACCATAACATGCCATCGTAGAATTTTTCGCAAAATACTTGATAATGATTTAGGACCGAAACTGTACAGTAGTACAACCAAAAAAGCAAAAATGACGACTGTAGGCGGCACTAAATAATTTAAGCAATACATTACATCTGCAGGTACAGTCTCAATGAAGATACATGAAGGGTTTCTAACATGCGTTAACGCAGTGCAAGATTGTAATCAAGATTTTAAATTGTGGTGGTGCTGACCATAATTGTGGACGTGTCTTCTCTTATAAAGAAAACGCACTCTAAGTGTATATATTGTCTAACGTCTGATAATACAGAGGTGAATTACAAAGTAAATAATCTCGTTGTCTTAGACCAATAACACGTGTCTCGACGCTCTTGGCAGCTAAAACCCACCTGTCGGCAGTTTATCGTGACAGCAGTTGTTTCACTGAAAGGCATAACGTATTCAGTGAATTGTGCTCGCATCAACTACGAACTGAGACAAGGCACAAATGAACACATGTAAATTGAGTTTGAAGATATTTAACCTTTATGAATGACTTCAGAATGAAATAATTAAGGAGACCTCTTAAATATGTGCCTGTTATTATTTAACAAACTAGACTTTTCTCTGCAGCTTCACTCGTATACACATTTGAGGCATACTGTAGATTGTACATACCTCCTCCACCTCCCTCTCTGTGTCCACGTCTTCTTTTCCCGTCTCTCTCTTCATCTCATCGTACTTCTATCTGTCCGTCTCCTCCTCCTAACTCTCTTTTCCTCTTCATATCTTCTTCCCTTCGCTTTGCTCTCTGCACCCTCTATCCTGTTTTATCTTTCACCCCT
This sequence comes from Schistocerca piceifrons, assembly GCF_021461385.2. Lineage (NCBI taxonomy): Eukaryota > Metazoa > Arthropoda > Insecta > Orthoptera > Acrididae > Schistocerca > Schistocerca piceifrons. Next base: position 716,877,740 of record NC_060139.1, on the reverse strand, counting down.
TCCTTCTGCTCATATCCTCCTATCCTCCCTCTTCCTCATACACCTGCCCACCATCCCCCTACAGTCTACAAGCGCCACCTGCCTCCTGCATCTCCCTCCTACACCTTCTACCAGTATCTGTCAATCTCCCCCTCTCTCTAACCATTTTCTCCTCCTCTCTCTCTCTATCTCTCCTCCTCGCCTCTCTCTCTAGCCATCTACATCCCTCCCATATCTGTCCATCTGCTCTTCCTCCCCACCTCTCTCTGTCCATCTCGTCCTCTCCCTTCTCCTTGTTCATCTCCTCTTCCCTCCTCTCAACTTTTCCATATCCTTGTCCCCTCTCTCAGTCCATCTCCTCTTGCTCCCATGCTCCCAATGTCGATCTCCTCATGCACCTCCCCATCCATCTCCACCTGATCTCTCTGCCTACACGTCCTCCACCCATCTCACTCTATTCACCTCCACCACCCCCTCTCGCTATCCATTTGCATCTCTCCTCTGACTGTACCCCCTCCTTCCCCATCTGTCCATTCTCTCCTGCCACTTATGTCCCCCTCCTCCACCTCCCTCTCTTTCTATCCATCCCCTCTTGACCCCTTTCTCCCTATTCATCCCCTCCTGCCCCCTCAGCCATTACCTCCTCTATCCACCTCATCCTTGCTCCAGCCATGCCCACACAATTGCGTAGCACCTGCAGATCGATAATATGCAAGCTGATAAAGCAGGTCTGCACTATTACAACATGCATCTCGTACAGGGCAACCTACATGTCAGGGGCTAGAAAACTGTAGACTGCCCTGAACAGCAGGTCCATAAGACAGGTGATACTACTGCCACAATATGCCTGTTGTGCAGGGCAACCTATATGGCAGGGGCTGAGAAACACGGGTTTGCCCATATCTCTCCTCCTATTGCATTTATGGGAGTATAAACCCCACAGTGCCGATACTTGTGAAGTTTGCTGTTTGTGTGTCAGAATTGGTTGAAGTCAATGCAACAGTTTGGGAGGAGATACTGGACATACATACTTAAAGACTGCATGATATATATATATAAAGCATGGATATGCAATAACAAACTTGTACATGTCCTCCAGGGGAGAAGAAACTACTTGGAATATAGCACAATGTATTATCAAAAACAGAACAAAATAACTACATATAGTCTTAAATCGCCATTACACTATGAAATGAATGGGAAAATAACAAAACTCATGATCAATACCAGCAGATGATGTGATGAAAGATAAGTATTAATTATTGTACAATGAACAAAGGTATGACTGGAACAGGAACAGGATAGCTAATCTTGGTTAGAAAGTAACAAATGTGCGGAGCTGAAAAATCTTCTAATAGCAGTTAACACCAAAACATGCTGACAAGCAGTGCTCTTGGCAAAATTTCCTAAGTTTGTGGCTTAGAACTAGCCGCCTCGAAACAAAAAAAAAGAGAAGCGTCTGAACAAATAGAAACATCTTCACTATGAGTGGCATCGATGCAAAGCATGAAAGATGTTTTTTAGTGGCTTTCAAGTTTTCATCACAGACTTGCGTGTGGTCGCTGACTGTTCCATCATCACTGCAATGGTGGACTTTGTTTTGTAAATGACATACTCGTCGCCTTTCGTCTAAAAAATTATTCAACTGTAAAACACACTATTGCAATTTCAGACATGTTGCCATTATCAGATGGAAATGATTATGCTTCAGCACGCATCAAAACCTTAAAAACAATGTGACACATCTGCATGTCTTGATCACATCTGTAAACTGGGTCTTTAATTTTACCATTGTTATCATCTTTTACATGAATCACATCAAATCAAACTCGTGTGCTCTGTATGTATGACAAAAGTATAGGGTGATCATGATGTCAGTTACGAAATTTTACATGACTGCGCATCCTAGATATGAGGTCTCAATCAGTTGACTTTGGGTACATTTAGGTGAACAAAAACTGGATTAAATGCGGATAGAAGACCCAGGAATCCAGTGTTTGCAGCTCAGCTCAGGCAGTTGGGGTGACGGTGAGGAGCCCAACCATGCCCCCTGGCGGCGCCTTGAGAAGCGGGCCGGGCCGCCACTGCCGGCTGCTGACTGCTGACTGCTTTGTGCGGCATGGCGCAGCACTGCTATCTCGTGCCTGCCTTCCGGCCGCGTCTGCTCCTGTCCTGGCCGCTGCTTACAGCTCTGCCGCTCGACACCTACGTTGAGCCCGTTACAGACGAAAACAACCACTTCTTTGTCACTCGCACATTTCTGAGTACCCTGCCTAGATTTCTGAAGAATATTTCCAATGTTTTCTTTGCTTATGTCCTTCCACATGCAGATGACGATCCAAAACAGAGGATTGACGGTGGGGTAGAAATTCTTATCTATATATAAAATTGAATGTATGTATATATGTGTCTATGTTCAGTGTCTTCTCCTGAACCACTGGATCCATTTCAACCAAATTTGGTACATACACTGCTTGCTGTAAGAGAATCAGCGCTGTGGGAAGTTAGAACCCCACAGCTTCCACAGGAGCAGAAATATGGTCAATAGGTTTTCAACCCATGACATGCAGGCTGCTCTATATGACAGGTATGAAGGTGCAGGTAGTGCTGGTATGCCTTGCAGGATTACATGAGTTAGCAAAGAGAGCAGTGGGAGAAGATGGAGAGAGAGGGGGAGGATGAGATGGACAGTGAGGGCCAAGGTGGGAGGGGATAAATAGAGAGGGGGACAAGAAGAAGATGGGCAGAGGGAGAGGAGGAGTGGATAGAGAATTGGAAGCAGGAGATGAATATAGATACTGAGAGGAGGAGATGCAGAGACAGTGAGAATGAGGAGGAGGAGACACATAGATAGAGAGTGGTAGGATGAAGTAGACAGAGAGGAGAGAGAGAGAGAGAGAGAGAGAGAGAGAGAGAGAGAGAGAGAGAGAGAGGAGGAGATGGAGCAGAAAGGGCGAGTTGGATAGTAAGAGAGGTGAGGAGGAGGTGGACAGATTCAGAGGGAGAGAGGGGGACGAGACTGGCAGAAAGAGTGGGGAGGGTGTGATGGACAGAGAGAGAGTGGAGGGGGGGATGGTCAGAGGGAGGGAAGAGGAGATGCTCACGGAAAGGTGGGAGAGATCTGCCAGAGAGAGGGGGAAGAAGAAGTTGGATAGAGAAATGGGCAGGAGGACATAGAAGAGAGACTATGCAGGAGGAGATGTGCGCAATATATATGCTAAACGTGTGCCTTGGCAAAGCTGCGAGGAAAAAGCTAATGTATATATATTTTATGCATCTCAATTTCCAAATTTCATAGCTGTCTTTTGGAGAACAAAATAGTATTAACAATCAGGAAATTCGAAAACGAAAATGAATTCTAGAAGTTATAAGCTACATGTAAATAAGACACTTTTCAGATACCCATCCCATATGGATGGTCTTCCAGCCTGACTGGCAACATTCCAGTCAGGGTAACACAAGAGCAGACAGAGGTTTGGGGCATGCACTCGTCACTGGGATGGGAACTGCCCCTAAAGGTCGGAAGAATCAGCAATGAGCAACGGTATAAGGATGTAGAATGGAAACCAATACATTAAAATCACTCAGTGTGTATCCACAGGACACATGACCTATCACTGGAAAGGTGTCATGATGTCTCTCCATTGGCAAAAGATTCTGGATTAGACCCCCGTTCGGATATCTTAGAGGGGACTACCAGGGGTAGGTCACATGAGAAAATGAAATTAGATACCCAACAAAAGAGTAACACGCAACGAGTCAGAATCTGGAATATCGGAAGTCTGAATCTGAGAGGAAACATAAAAAATCTGGAAAGGGAATACAAAGTCTCAGTCTAGATATAGTGGGGAGAGGAGGGGAGGTTAGTGAAATGCCGCCAACCATCATTCCTGAAGCGCTAGGAGAGTCGATGTTTTTATTATATTTCGAGCTTTTAAGTAGAAGTGAGTTACTTACTTATGTTTGTTCACTTACATTGATTAATTCTTCAATTCCTTCCATATTTGAGGATTAACGAGGCACAGTCTCCCTTTTTTGTAACGGCGCAGTATAGGATTGTGCCCTCTGTATCACTGCTTTCATTTGTTTTGAACAGCCAGTCACAGTTCTAAAGAAGATCGCTGAGGCACCAGTCTCCGTTCGTTACGCACCAGGAGAGTACCGGTAGATCGTTTGTTTGTGTATTATATTACGCGCTTTTAACTAGAACAACTTACTTTTTAGCTTTGTCTGCTTTTACAATTCAATCGTAAATGTATTGCTAGTTTGTGTAGTGTAGATTTTCGTGGTTTCTAGTATAGATAAGGACCGTAAATGCTGAGTTCGGATGTATGCTAAGTTGGTGATTCTTTGTACATACACTCCTGGAAATTGAAATAAGAACACCGTGAATTCATTGTCCCAGGAAGGGGAAACTTTATTGACACATTCCTGGGGTCAGATAAATCACATGATCACACTGACAGAACCACAGGCACATAGATACAGGCAACAGAGCATGCACAATGTCGGCACTAGTACAGTGTATATCCACCTTTCGCAGCAATGCAGGCTGCTATTCTCCCATGGAGACGATCGTAGAGATGCTGGATGTAGTCCTGTGGAACGGCTTGCCATGCCATTTCCACCTGGCGCCTCAGTTGGACCAGCGTTCGCGCTGGACGTGCAGACCGCGTGAGACGACGCTTCATCCAGTCCCAAACATGCTCAATGGGGGACAGATCCGGAGATCTTGCTGGCCAGGGTAATTGACTTACACCTTCTAGAGCACGTTGGGTGGCACGGGATACATGCGGACGTGCATTGTCCTGTTGGAACAGCAAGTTCCCTTGCCGGTCTAGGAATGGTAGAACGATGGGTTCGATGACGGTTTGGATGTACCGTGCACTATTCAGTGTCCCCTCGACGATCACCAGTGGTGTACGGCCAGTGTAGGAGATCGCTCCCCACACCATGATGCCGGGTGTTGGCCCTGTGTGCCTCGGTCGTATGCAGTCCTGATTGTGGCGCTCACCTGCACGGCGCCAAACATGCATACGACCATCATTGGCACCAAGGCAGAAGCGACTCTCATCGCTGAAGACGACACGTCTCCATTCGTCCCTCCATTCACGCCTGTCGCGACACCACTGGAGGCGGGCTGCACGATGTTGGGGCGTGAGCGGAAGACGGCCTAACGGTGTGCGGGACCGTAGCCCAGCTTCATGGAGACGATTGCGAATGGTCCTCGCCGATACCCCAGGAGCAACAGTGTCCCTAATTTGCTGGGAAGTGGCGGTGCGGTCCCCTACGGCACTGCGTAGGATCCTACGGTCTTGGCGTGCATCCGTGCGTCGCTGCGGTCCGGTCCCAGGTCGACGGGCACGTGCACCTTCCGCCGACCACTGGCGACAACATCGATGTACTGTGGAGACCTCATGCCCCACGTGTTGAGCAATTCGGCGGTACGTCCACCCGACCTCCCGCATGCCCACTATACGCCCTCGCTCAAAGTCCGTCAACTGCACATACGGTTCACGTCCACGCTGTCGCGGCATGCTACCAGTGTTAAAGACTGCGATGGAGCTCCGTATGCCACGGCAAACTGGCTGACACTGACGGCGGCGGTGCACAAATGCTGCGCAGCTAGCGCCATTAGACGGCCAACACCGCAGTTCCTGGTGTGTCCGCTGTGCCGTGCGTGTGATCATTGCTTGTACAGCCCTCTCGCAGTGTCCGGAGCAAGTATGGTGGGTCTGACACACCGGTGTCAATGTGTTCTTTTTTCCATTTCCAGGAGTGTATCTCCATGCAGTACTGGCTTGGGTCATGAAGCTTGAAGCTGTTGTCAAAGGACATCACTGCGGGTACCGGATATGAAGATCGAAGGCATGTCCAGCACATCCCACATGTCCCCCAGTCGGTCCACTAGTGTGGTCAGTCAAGATGCAACCCGAATTGAGTGTGTCTTGTGGGCGAATGGAAGATCTTTTCGAGGTGTGACTGGTTGTGAGTGGCTTTCGGGTGAGGGGGGAGGGGGGGGCTACTGAAAGACATCCCAAATTTGACAATCCGTTTCAGTTGCTATCTGTAGCTGGTAAAGATTCTGAGTTAGCTGCAGTGCCTTGCCATGTTTCAGAGGCAGTGTCTCTGCCTGTAACGTTTTGGCATGCACTGTGGGTGGGATTATTGGTAGTTGGGAGCTCCAGTGTTAGGTGCTTAGGTGCATTATGAAGCCCCTAAGGGATATTGCTACCAAGGCGGGACAGAAATCCAGTGTGCACTCTGTGCGCAAACAGGGAGCGGGGGAGGGGGAGGGGGGAGGAAGTCGCCTGCCTGAGATGTGGAACGGGTCCTTCTGGCTGCCATGTACAGCACAGGTAGCAGCCAGCTGCAGGTAGTATTTCATGTCGGTACTAATGAAGAAAGTCTCGGAAAACTAAAAAAAACTGGGCTTCAGTCTCAAAAGATGCACGTGAAACCCAGGACGAGAGTAGACAAAAAAAAAAAAATCATTATTATAGTTGTAAATCGTCTTAGCTATATTGAGAAATAACCAGGACTCCAGACGCTCATAGAAAGCACTCAAGCAGAAATTGTTACACACTGAAGCGCCAAAAAACTAATATAGACATGCGTATTCAAATACAGAGAAATGTAAACAGGCAGAATACGGCGCTGCCATCGGCTACGCCTATATAACACGAGTGCCCGACTCAGTTGTTAGATCGGTTACTGCTGCCAGAATGGCAGGTTATCAAGATTTAAGTGAATTTCAACGTGGTGCTATAGTCGGCGCACAAGGAACGGTTCACAGCATCTCCGAGGTGGCGATGAAACGGGGATTTTCTCGTACTTCCATTCCATGAGTGTACCGTGAATATCACGAATCCGGCAATACAACAAATCTCCGACATAGCTGCTGCCGGAAAAAGATCCTGTAAGAACGGGACCAACGACGGCTGAAGAGAAGCGTTCAGCGTGACTTAAGTGCAACCCTTAAGCAAATCTCTGCAGATTTCAGTGTTGTGCCATCAACAAGTGTCAGTTTGTGAAACATTCAAAGAAGCTTTCAGAGCCGAAGGCCAAGTTGTGTACCCCTGATGACTGCACGACACAAAGCTTAACCTGATGACTGCACGACACAAAGCTTAACGCCTCGCCTGGGCCCGTCAGCACCGACATTGGATTGTGGATGTCTGGAAACATGTTTCCCCGTCGGACGAGCCTCGTTTCAAATTGTATCGAGCGGATGGACGTGTACGGGTATGGAGACATCCTCAAGATTCCACGGACCCGGCATGTCAGCAGAGGACTGTTCATGATGTGAGTTCCCTCCAGCACTACTTCAGACATTAGTCGAGTCCATGCCACGTCGTGTTGCGGCACTCCTGCGTGCTTGCGGGGACTCTACACGGTATTAGGCAGGTGTACCAGTTACTTTGGCTCTTCATCGTAGATGCTGAAAGCTGGCTAAAGCCAGGAATAAGTCCAACCAAAATTTTTATCAAGGACCTCACAGTACCAAGGGGGGCGGGTACTTTATAACCACCCTTCGAAAATATTGTAATCCAGTTAGGTACTTTGCATTTTAAATTAAAAAAATATTTATTGGTTTTAATGAATTCATCTACCAGATTCCGCAAATGATCAAAATTTTTAAGTTAAACTTAACACGAAAATTTGACTCTTAGTAGGAGGTGTCACTTTTCCCATTGAATAGCATATTCAATATTTTCATGTTTGGGACCTTATTTACACATCAATATTTCTTTAAAAAGTGTTTTGTGAGAAAAAGTTAACAACAATTAACAAAAATTGCGTATGTTAAATGATTTTTTTGTATTTCTCATAAAGTACCCAACATTTGGTAGTACACATTATTGAAAGTGCATTGGTATTGATAAGAGTATGCTAAAAGATATTTTCAGTCTGGGACCTTCTTACAAATCAGTATCTCTTTAACAAGTATGTTGTTAATATAAGAAATAAAAATTAATAAATCCTGTTTTTTGCCATTTTTAAGGTGTGCCTCAATCTGTAAAACCAGAACCTTTGTTGTCCATCTGTCTGTCTGTGTGTCTGTCTATCCGACCGCGAAGAACCGTTTTTCTCAGAAACTGGTATACGTCTCAAGTTCAGATCCATGCCACATATTAAAGTTTACAGTCCCTTCGCAGAATAAAAATTTTAAGCTTCTAAGTCAACGCAGTCAAGAGATACTACCGTTTAGGTAACGTATTTTAATACTTGAGAACGCACTCATCAAATCTCACAGGATACTTCCTGTTGGAATAGAATCATGAAAGCTGGCATAAAGCAAGATTTGACAGTAAGTGCGAAGGGAAAAAATCCGGAAATGGTTAATTTGTAATTATACAACACAAAAAAGTATTTTGTCCGTCTGTTTGTTTGTCTGTCCTTGTGTCAAGAAACCTTTTTCCCTTGAACAGGTTGATGTATGAGATTCAAATTATTGCACATATTTAGGTCTATGGACCCTTGGTGGTGTAAAAATTTTGAGCTTTAAGTCAACGCAATCAAAAGATACTGCCATTTATGTCACAGATTTTGATACTCACAAACTCAATCACCAAATCCTATAGAAAACTTACCATTGATGCTGAATCACGAAATTTGGCAAGAAGCAAGCACACTATAAGTAAAGGAAAAGAAATTGAAAGCTGTTAAATTGTAATTATGTCATACAAGAAATATCTTTTTGCCATTAGGAAATACATTGCATTCATCACCTATCAGAAGCACAGTAGACGAACATTACTGCATGAAAACATAAAATTTAAATTGTAGTCTCATTTTAGTAAGAAAATAACAAATATTTTATTAAATCTCTTATATCTGTATGCTAATTCTTATACCTCAGCACCCTTCTTTTTGTACGTCGTGGCTAGTCTGAGGAACTACTGTAAAGTTTTTGATATGGTACTGGAATTCCCAGGGCCAATAGCTTGCCAGTTTCTATATCAAAAACAGGCAAAAATCGTTGAAATTCTCGATTACTAGGATGGATGCACTACATACATATATATTCGTAATTAAATCTGCACGGAACCGCCTGTGCGAGTCCTACTCAAATTTGGCCAGTTTTTTATTTTTTTGTTTGTGGTGGGCGCAAAGTGCCTGCAAGCAGACGACACCATGACACCCATTGGATGCCGCATGGCCACTAGTAGGGACTAGAGTAGCAGCGTAGCCTACCTGCAGGCGCCTACAGCTCTCATCAAAGGTTGTAGCTGTATGAGTACTTTTTTAGCCCCTCAACAGATCTAGTTGGTAACATCGAGGGTGGTCTTAGAGCAGGGCCAGCCACGACGTGCCGATCTTCACGCGTGCAAGATGTGTGGGCCACAGGTGTGCCAAGACCCGACGTGTCTCAGCTTTGCTCGGTCCTCCTTGGTAGCACGCGGCACAGCGCGATACTTCATTTACTACTGCGGTGCGACACTTTTCAGTCGGCACAAATCTTTTCAGTTCTGCAGAATCGTGGTGTCAGCACTGTTTGCCCTTCGCTATTTGTTCATGGTATGAACGACGTTCACACGCCCAGCAGCTGTTTGCTCAAAAAGAGGCAGTCTAGCGATATATAGTCACAAGCCTTTAAACGTTAATGGGAATGACAGCAGAGAGTGACGAGAATTCTCAATATCTATTATGCAGTCACGTAAGTTACGGGTGCTACAAATTTGCTATGAGACGACATTACAATACCATGCAAAAAGAATTTAACGATTTAGTTGATAATGAAAGAGCAAAAAATTACAGCGATCGACAGACGGGATCATTGTTCTGTATACGAAGACGTCATTCGTTCTAAATTTGCAGGAATGGAGCTCGTGAAGAAACTGGAGATACGAATAGAAACATTGCTGGCGTCATGCGCATTGTTTCGGCGTCAGTTGCAACAGTTTTCGGTGGAATTGAACGAAGAGTACGAAGAATTTGTATATTACTCCAAAGTGCGTTGGTTAAGTCAAGAGCCTGCCTTGAACGATTTTTTGATTTAAAACTCGTTATTGTTGAATTTATGACGGAAAAAGGAGTGCGGGAACGAACATTAAAACACCCTAAATGCATTGCAGACCTCGCATTTTAAATGGACTTTACTGCACACAGCCCACAATGAGGCAATGCAAGGCGAGAAATAACTTATTTCTGATTTAATGGAGAAGTACTTAAAAGGAAAATCGCATTGTAGAAGGGACAAATTCTGACACATAATTCAGTTTTGCAATCTCACTTGCGTCGAAGAAAATGTGAAGTTTGAAGAATTCATTATGTCTTTGAAAGAATTACAAGAACAGTTTCCTAAACGTTTCGAAAAAGACTGCCAATTTTACATCTGTTTTTGAGACCTTTGCCATTTCAGTCGAAAGTGTTCTTGTGCATGTGCGGATGTAACTGACTGATCTGCAAGGTAATTCCTTGTTTAAAGAAAATCTCTTTAACGTTAAAGCTCTCCAGGACATCTATATTGCTTTCCTCAGGCAGAGTTTCCACGTCTTCATAAAGGAGCTGCTCACATGTTACAATATTTCGACCAACGTGTGTGTGTGAAAGATGTTATTTCGATTACGAAATTAAATAAGCGACGATGACGTGGCAACCTGATTGCGAAAACCTGTGAAATTCTCTGCGTCAGTCCGTGTGCTAACAGTTTGTTTGAGATAAAAATTATGTGTCTTCATCGCACCAAAAATGGTCAACCAATATTAAATATTTGATTTGGTATTTGATCTATGTTGTTTAGGAATGTGAAATATAAAACCAAGTCGTACACAGTGCAACTGCACTGCCATTTAAATGTGGCGCATTCGCAGTTTCCCCATCTTCCCCCTCGATGTTCTCAAACGGGAGCACCCAACATTATTACGTGACACGAGGGCACGAAACAGCAGTACTGAAAAATCATAAGCTTTGGACTACAGTCATATTTCTTCGGATGGTTTTGAATGGTCCCTAGTGGTTCCAACATGTAGACGAGAGCATAAATTGCGACTGAAAGGGGTGCGAACACGTTCAATGGGGTTTCTGGCCCACGATGACCTTAGACAGGGGTCGAATCATCTGATGGGCCGGGGGAAGGGGGGCGGGGGAGGGAAGAGGGGAGGGATCAGCAGTGTCAAGTTTATCAAGAATGTCCTGCTGTTGATCGCTCTGAGAACTGGCCTTTTGGATCGCGAAATTTGTGGAAATCGCACCCGAAGGAAAAGGTTGGTATGACTGATGCCCTTTATGAGCCCCCTGAGGCATTTTGGTATAGCTTCTGACTGGCGGTATGTATGAAATGTTTTTGTTGGCCATCCTTAAGGAAACCACGCGATTTAAATTCTGGGCGTCACGGTTCTGATCTCCATCACTAAGGCATCAAAAGAAAGGGTTAAATGTAGGGAAGAGGAAGTATGATGACTTTCCCATAGTGTGACGAGTCCCCGGTGGCGCTGGGCAGAATTGTGGAGAAATTTGGTAACAACGTGACATTATTTATACGCCTTACACTCCTTTTTCCGCATGGGTAGATACCTTTTCTCGTTTGTATCGTCGCTGCACACGAAGGTGATAACGCAGGGGGCCACGCTTGTCCATCATACCAGAGAAGGTTGTAGGTACTTTTAAGTCAAATTTCAAACTTATGAGTCGCAATGAGACGATAGCGTGGTTTCGAAAAAGTGATCCTTTAGCTATGTTGTGCAGTGTAGTTATTGCATTCCAAGGGTTTCCTGGACAAATCCGTTGGAAAATTGACTTAATTTTGCTGTCGATTTGTTTCGCGATGCAGCAGACCTCTTAGTGAATATTGTCAACGAAGTCAGAAATTTTATCCAGTCTTTGTACACCGGTGCGTTGTGGAGTTTCAATTTTGTGAAAGCGACCTGCTACCTTCGCCACAGCTTTCACCTCAATCTGTTGTAATACGTTTTGTTCCTACGCAATAGCCTGCTGCTAGCAACCTATACACGAATTAACACCATGTTTTAGTTCGCTGATGTCCAGTGCTGTTTGTTGGTACCTGACGCACCTAGTTTGACTGATTATCGAGTTTTGAAAGAGTTCTTCAATTTGTTCGTTTTTTAATGGTATTCTTCAACGGCTCTTTTGAACGGGCAACTGGTGATTTAATTTCATCGAATCTTTCATTTCATTCCTTGAATTGTTTGTTCTTTTTGTGTACTTTCTGCCGAATTTTTCGTTTAGCTGCTTGATACTCCCGGAACTCTTGATTGCACTGGAAAGTACCATGCCTTGTACATCATCTTTGTCCTGAGTGATGCACCCGTTGTTTTGATGGTTTAGGGGAAGTTGCTCCCACATGGGACTCCCCCAACTGGCAGAAATACTACTGGGACTCCCCGTATTGGCCAAGATGCTCATTCACTAATACTGGAATCTGATCTCTATGTAAATTTTGTATATCCTCCACACCAGGACATACTCCGTTTCTTACTATTAAAACCATTGTCATGAGTATGTTACAATGATAGTAATACAGGCACAAATTCTACAAAAACAGCGTTAAAATTGTCCCTCGAACACAGATTGTACCCTACTTACAACTTGATAGCGGTATCATATTTTAGACACAGGTGAACAATATAATAACTTCTTGACAATGTTACACATCTTAAAATAGAGTTTCATCTCCAGATTTGAATTTTGGACTCACATTGGAGAATACTTTCTCAGGGTTTAGTGACATGCAATGCTGTTGCATGTACAAAACAGTAAAGAAATGGCCAGTATTTCTGATAGAATATTAGTAACATATGAACAGAACATCATACATGTCCAGTTGCATGCATTAATTTATACAGTACTTTCAAAATACGAATAACACGAATGAAAACATCTCTAGAGGGGTGGTCAAAGGTATGGGAATACCACAAACACAACACATTATCATACATAATACGGTGTAGGAAACCAGTAGCATTCAAAACAGTTTCCAGTCTTCTCGGAATGGAAAAATACAGGCCCTCACTGGTTTTCAAAGTAATCGTTCCTGCAAAACAGAGGCAAGCTCAGGTGACGATGATGCAGTTGGATGGCGATCAGCAGCCTTCTCTCCAAAATTAACCACAAAGGCTTGCAACATAATGAGGACATTGCACACGTGCCGTTCAAGGTCAAATACAACAGCGCAATCTGCAGCCTGATCTACTATCTGTATTTATGTTCAAGTGCGCGTTATGGTGTTCCCGTATTTTTGTCCAGCCCCAGTACTTCCGTAAAAAATACACGAATTATCTCGAAAAGTTTACGTACAATTGCTTACCACAGGGTTAATTACTTTGATCGATAGTTGATTGTCGGAAAATACCCATGACGTCAGGTACTAAAACGATACACTGAGGAGCCAAAACGTTCTTGTTGGGACTTCTTTGTAACGCAATGCATTACAGATTCTGCGAATCGTCGAGTCTTCGTTGGTAGATTTGTGGAGCTAGGCGTCTACGCACAAATCATGTAATTCCCGTAAATAACTGGCCGCTAATTTGTGTGCACGTTGATGGCGACCCAGATGAGAACCAGCGGTTTCGAACGTCTATCGTAGCATAATACTGCTTGCACTGGGCTGCGTCCGTGACACGGAGCACATTTCGAGCAGCCATTCGCCTGTATGATAGCGTTTGTGGACACGACCTTCGACCTGGTTTAGCAAAATCGTGATTCATCTGACAAGTCGACACGTTTACAATGATACACGATCCAATCTCTATGATACCGATCCCACTACAACAGTAGCTGAAAAAAAAGTTCCAATGTGTGTGAATTCCTAAGAAACCAAACTACTTAGGTCATCGTTCCCTAGACTAACTTAAAATAACTTATGCTAAGAACAAGACACACACACCCATGCCCGGGGGAGGACTCGAACCTGCGGCGGGAGGAGCCGCGCAATCGGGGCACCTCTAACCGCCCGCCCAGTTGTAATTGACTATATCGTTGGGCCAACACGTCTCTGCTACAGAGCCCCTTGTTCAACAGTGTTTGCTGAATGGTGTGCTCCGAAACACAAGTGCATCCACGGGCATTGTGCTCTTTCGCCAGAGGTGCCACAGATCGCCTTCTAGCCCATTTTTCAGAGCAGACAAGCATCCAAACACCACGTTCTTTCAAGAATCGTGGACGTCCAACCACATAGCACCTAATGGTAGTTTCACTGCCCTCCTACCACTTTCCGCAAATGCTCACGACAGTAGTACGTGAACATTCGAGCAGCTTCGTCATTTTCGAGATACTCGTTCACAGGTTCTGTCCATTGGTAAATTCGCTTATCTCAGTCGATTTCTCCACTTTCAGCGCATATCATCGGTGGGGTTATCCCCCACCCTTCTCTTCTCGTCTTACTTTTCTTACTGCGCCACGTGCCCGCAACGCCACCAGGAGGCATTCAATTTTGCAGTGGTCATAATGTTTTGGCTTATCAGTGTAGTTGACGTTCAGTTAAGCACTGGGCTACATTATCAAGCGAAGTGGGTTGTTATATAATCGTAGCCGATTACAGACCGATATTTACACTAAAATCTCGTCCTCCACTGTGATGATGTCCTGGGATGACGATATTACACTACTGGACATTAAATTTGCTACACCACGAAGATGACTTGCTACAGACGCGAAATTTAACCGAAAAGAAGAAGATGCTATGATATGCAAATGATTAGCTTTTCAGAGCATTCACACAAGGTTGAGGCCGGTGGCGACACCTACAACGTGCTGACATGAGGAAAGTTTCCAACCGATTTCTCATACACAAAAAGCAGTTGACCGGCGTTGCCTGGTGAAACGTTGTGATGCCTCGTGTAGGGAGGAGAAATGCGTACCATCACGTTTCCGACTTTGATAAAGGTCGCATTGTAGCCTATCGCGATTACGGTTTGTCTTATCGCGACATTGCTGCTCGCGTTGGACGAGATCCAATGACTGTTAGCACAATATGGAATCGGTGGGTTCAGGAGGGTAATACGGAACGCCGTGCTGAATCCCAACGGCCTCGTATCACTAGCAGACGAGATATCAGACATCTTATCCGCATGGCTATAACGGATCGAGCAGCCACGTCTCGATCCCTAAGTCAACAGATGGGGATGTTCGCAAGACAACAACCATCTGCACGAACAGTTCGACGACGTTTGCAGCAGCATGGACTATCAGCTCGGAGACCATGGCTGCGGTTACCCTTGACGCTGCATCACACACAGGAGAGCTTGCGATGGTGTACTCAACGGCGAACCTGGCTGCACGAACGGCAAAACGTCATTTTTTCGGATGAATTCAGGTTCTGTTTACACCATCATGAAGGTCGCATCCGTGTTTGGCGACATCGCGTTGAACGCACATTGGAAGCGTGAATTCGTCATCGCCATACTGGCGTAACACCCGGCCATTGGTTACACGTCTCGGTCACCTCTTGTTCGCACTGACGGCACTTTGAACAGTGGACGTTACATTTCAGATGTGTTACGACCCGTGACACTACCCTACATTCGATCCCTGCGAAACCCCACATTTCAGCAGGATAATGCACGACCGCATGTTGCAGGTCCTGTACAGGCCTTTCTTGATACAGAAAATGTTCGACTGCTGCCCTGGCCAGCACATTCTCCAGATCTCTCACCAACTGAAAACGTCTGGTCAATGGTGGGCGATCAACTGGCTCGTCACAATACGCCAGTCACTACTCTTGACGAACTGTGGTATCGTGTTGGGCAGCTGTACCTGTACACGCCATCCAAGCTCTGTTTGACTCAATGCCCAGGCGTATCAAGGCCGTTATTACGGCCAGAGGTGGTTGTTCTGTGTACTGATTTCTCATTATCTATGCACCCAAATTGCGTGAAAATGTAATCACATGTCAGTTCTAGTATAATATATTTGTCCAATGAATACTCGTTTGTCATCTGCATTTCTTCTTGGAGTAGCAATTTTAATGGCCAGTAGTGTAGCTGCGCCACAAATACTGCACTCCGTTTGTTGTGTACGTACAATCGCCACTTGTTCCTGATCTAGACCAACTGCTGACCAAGTAGCGACGAGGAAAAATGCTCCAATGTACGTAGCCACTTGATCACTGGCACATTTCTAGTATCAACTCTGGTATAGTTCACGAAAGCCTTCAGTAAAGGACCTTCACCTATATAGTCTTTGGTAGTTTTTTGCGGTATCACACAGTTCCTAAGAAAGTTCGTTGCTCTTAATAAATATAAGTTCAATAAAATTCACTGTTCACAAAAGTAAATATTCATCGATACTTCGTTTCCGAAAACTACAAATTGAAAAACATGTGTCGTCATGTCGTAATGTGTATACTGGTGCTGTTCTTATTATGCTATTTCCGCGCGTTGCCTGTATCTGTACATGGCGTGTTACGAAGTAAAACTTGCGTGATTCATTTGTATATTCACTAATGTACAATCAGAGAATGACACATTTACCTTTCGACGGTACATCGACTGCAACCGTTTACTGTCCACACTGCAACAGATAGCACATAAAGCTACATAGGTTAGCAAAGCGAGTTCCGAATAGCGCACCACAATCTCGAAAATTCACTCGTGTACATTCTGGAAATTCTATAATGAAAATAGTCAATTGCAATTTATGTTTGGTAACTGTTAATCGTACGTGTGTGGCCAGAACTGGTTATTGCTAGTTCATTATTGTATGAGTAAGTTCACAATATTTTTAGGACTGCAACAAAATTTTATAAATACTGACGTAGTATTGTCGGTGAACAGGCTTACATACAAGAAGTACAGTTCAGTTTAGAAATGTTACTGAAAGTTCTCAATTGTAAATATCTTAACAATTCCGGTTCGGTTGTATGTAAACAGGCATATATAAAATAAGTACAGTTCAGTTTAGAAATGTTACTGAAAGTTCTCAATTATAAATATCTTAACAATTCATGTTCGCTTGTATGTAAACACTACGACTAACAACAATACTTTCCATTTGTTAGGGATTGAAGTTCACGTCTTTAAAAATATTTTCTTCCGATTCTTCACAGCGTTCGAACCATACGGCTATAAAGCATTAGTAAAACTATTACTTCTTTCCGCATAATCCGATTTGCTTAACGATAGGGGACTGTCTAATTCAGACGTCCTCAGACTTTTTTGTCTTGTAGACCACGTGCAATTTATTTCTATTTTAGATAGACTCTTGCTTTTTACATGTCGAATTTTTGTAAATTCATCAACTTCAAATACGTTTTGACAGCTGTTGCGATGCTGTTTATTTTGATAGATTAAATTCAGGAAGTGTAGCCTGAAAAAGTTAAAATAAAGATACGTGTTGTGCATTGAATGAAATCAATAGGTAAATGCTTTTAATGTAAGGGATGAGCCCTGCTCCTGAAACTCCTTTCACGAGGCATTAAAATGGAAAAGCTATCAAAACCCTTCCAGCCGTAGTCAGTAATAAAGGACAAGTAACAGGTGTCTGTCGCTGAGGCCAGAATTGCTCATGTTCGTTCCTTAAGTTTTTCTTTAGTGCTTATTCCGATGAGTTCTTCTTGTGAAATGACATCCGTTTCTTCAACATCACTATACGGACTGATAATCGTCTATGATACCCAAAACACCCTCAAACCTAGTTCGAAAATCGGTTAAAGAATATTTAAACGTTGAACATAGGTTGAAACGTTTACTTCCCTAGTTAATACTGGCAAGAAAAGCTGAAATGATGGACTTTAAATATAATTCACCCCCCCCCCCCCCCAACATTTTATTCGCTGACACGGACTCCTTGCAGGTTGGTGTCGACCCCGAGGCGTCGTTATAGATCACTCTGGGAATCATTGGTCTAGCTGCTCAAGCGGTTCCCGACTCACGCTGATTGCCTCGAGCTTGCGATGACAATAATAACTAGCTCCAGCGACAATGCTTCAAATCAAATTACAAGCGCTACTTAAATGTTTAAATGTTCTATAAGATGCGACGACATTCATGCGCTGCTTCCTGGATTCGGGTAGGCGCGCCGGCCCTGGATCGAATCCGCCCGCCGGATTAACGACGTGGGCCGGTGTGCCGGCCACCCTGAATGCGGTTTTTAGACGGTTTTCCACATCCTTCTAGGTGAATACCGGGCTGGTTCCCACGTCCCGACTCATTTGCACGACTCACAGGTATTTGAAACACATCCGCACTTTTCCATGATTTACACTAGACACAGACAGATGTACTCACGGCGGGTACGGGGTGGCGGCAGGAAGGGCATCCGGCCACCTCTTCAAATTAACATGCCAAATCCGATTTAACCACGACAACCGCTCGCAAAATGCGGGACAAAGGCGCAAGCGATAGATAGATAGATAGGTAGACTGACAAGAAGGAAGGACAGGGTGACAGGACATCTGCTAGGACATCAGGGAATAACTTTCATTATACTAGAGGGAGCTGTAGAGGGTGAAAACTGTAGAGAAAGCCAGAGATTGGAATACGTCCTGCAACTAATTGAGGACATACGGTGGAAGAGCTACCCTAAGATGAATAGATTAACACGGGAGAGGAATTCGTCGCGGGCGGAATCAAACCAGTCAGAAGACTCATGAATAAAAAAAATAAAATAAAAAAAGTATAAGTAGCAGAAATGAGAATAGCGGGAAACTTAATATCAATATTTATCAAGAAGTAGACGAAATTAAGGAATTCTGCTACCCAAGAAGTAAAAAACAAGGACACAAAAAGCAGACTAACACAAGCAAAGGGGGCATTCTTGACCAAAAGAATCTACTAGTATCAAAGATAGACATTAATTTTTGGATGAAATTTCGGAGAATGTTCGTTTGGTGCACAGCATTGCACGTTAGTGGAACATTGACTGTGGGAAAACCGGTACAGAAGACAGTCGAAAGATTTGAGATGTGGTGCTGCAGAAGAATGTTGAGAATTGCGTGGACAGATAAGGCAACGAATGAGGAGCTCTTCCATAGAACCGACGAGGAAAGGCATACAGTTTATGGAAAACTCTGACAAGAAGAAGGGAGTGGATGATAGGACATCTATTAAGACGTCAGGGAATAGCCTCCACGGTATTAGAGGTAGCTGTAGAGGATAAGAACTGTAGGAACTGTAGTGGAAGACAGAGATTGGAATACATCCAGCAAATAACTGCGGACGTAAGTTGCAACTGCTACTCTCTGATGGAAAGGTTGGTTCGGACGAGGAATTAGTGGCCGGCCGCATCATACCAATCAGAAGACTGATGTCAAAAAAAGAAAAGGTGTTCGGTAATGAGAAGAGTCACGTTTCGTTACCGTCAATGTAATCAGAGATGGGAAGGTATCAGCGTTAGTTGCTCAGAAACTGGAAAGAAACGTAAACAGAAAGGATGAGAGAGACATACGTACTTGAGATAGAACGAGACTGATGCAGCGCACTTAAATGTGAAACATCCTTGCAGAGAAGCGAAACTTTTAATCTACTACATGCAGA
The DNA here is from genome assembly GCF_021461385.2 of Schistocerca piceifrons. NCBI lineage: Eukaryota > Metazoa > Arthropoda > Insecta > Orthoptera > Acrididae > Schistocerca > Schistocerca piceifrons. Next base: position 716,858,325 of record NC_060139.1, on the reverse strand, counting down.
TAGCGACCTGTGGTGTCACCGCCAGACACCACACTTGCTAGGTGGTAGCCTTTAAATCGGCCGCGGTCCGTTAGTATACGTCGCACCCGCGTGTCACCACCATCAGTGATTGCAGACCGAGCGCCGCCACACGGCAGGTCTAGAGACACTTCCTAGCATTCGCTCCAGTTGTACAGCCGACTTTGCTAGCGATGGTTCACTGACAAATTACGCTCTCATTTGCCGAGACGATAGTTAGCATAGCCTTCAGCTACGTCATTTGCTACGACCTAGCAAGGCGCCATTATCATTTTCTATTTATCTTGTGATGCATGTACCGTCAGACCGATGTTCACCAATTATGGATTAAATTTAAGTATTCCAGAAGCTACGTACCTTTTTTGCTAGTCTCAATTCCTTGACATTTTCCAGACCTCACGCCAGCCTGCGTGAGCTTAAACGCGTGCCTTTCGGCTTCCTGTCATAGTGGATTGGCTGTCTTGCCAGTCCACAACACGACCCTCTACTGAATACTGGGGAAAGAGTTGCTGGACCTCAGGAGGGTATCGAAGGTCTGTGCGGTTGATGGGAAACGTTGTGAGACATGTCCAGTTTTCTTCGAAGAATGATGACTACCACCATTTCTGACCCGGTTAGTTCACCTGGAATGTTGTTCGTTCAGCTGCTAACACCCGTGGGATATGGTTGGGCGTTAACATGTCTGAGATGGTCCTCGGCAAACGCTGATGACGCTTCGTCAACTGCCATACAAAAGTGTGGAGAGAGATTCTACACGAAATACCCGAACATCTCATCCCGTGTCGTAGGATTTAGGTTACATCAAGCGGAACCTTCGCGCCCTAATGAGTTCTCAGGATCAGAGAGCGTGTACAGTACTTGCAATCCGATCATACAGGGATTAGCCAGACATGACTGCTGCCCACTTTGGTACTGAATGTCACTTGGTATTGATACGACCATGTGTCGCGGTAACGGTTTACTGGGTATCCGACAATACCTAATACAGGCTTCTCAGTGTTGTAAATGGGACTTAGCAGATAAAATTTTGATAAGGAACCCATGCCCTGATATATCCCGTTTTGACGTAAAATATGAACACATATTTCAAATCTCCCGCTTCACGGTACAAAAACATGGGAGAGAATGAGCTCTGACGTGGTGCTCTACGGGAACTGGTGCACGTGGCCACACTGCTCCTCATTGCATAAGGTGTATCTGCAATGCTTGCTTTCATATACAGGATCCAAAAACCCTAGCGCGTCTCCATGGAGCACCAATAAACCCTCCTAGCTGCGATCGTACCAATTTCTCGCAGCCATTGTAATCGGACGAAGATGCTATGTGATGGACTGATGCGATTCGGAAAACAGTCTCGATACGTGCGTTGCGCAACTCTACCATTACGTACCATACCGTGAGTCGAGAGACTTCAAAATGATCCGATCATAAAATTTTTTTACGTCCAATTCACAACAGAAGAACTGCAAGTAGTTTCAAAAAGTATGAAGCACAGGAAAGCGTATGGACCAGATGGTGTTAATACTGAACCTTTAAAATATGCCGGCCCCTTTGGTCATTTTAGAGTATTACATTCATTTAATGGACGTTCGAATTGGTGTGAAACCCCAGTCTCTGGGAAAATATCAAAAGTTCAAAGAAACAACTGTGAAAATTGTAGAGCAATAAGCCTCCTAAACTAAACCTATAAAATATTTGCAAAAATGGTAGATAATAGTTTAAGAACCGTAACAGGGACTCTCCTATAAGAAGAAGAATATGGCTTCTGGAAAAGATGTTCGTGCAGCAATAATAAATTCGCCATAAAAAGAATTTTAGGGAAACGACGAGAATTCAATTTAGAGAGACATATACCTCATAAATTACAGTGGTTCGAAGGAAAATACCTTTTGCATGCTGCACATTAAGTTTTTTTATTTACCTTATGCGCCCAGACGTGTTTCGCCTTAATTACAAGGCATCTTCAGTGGGTGTCAGATCAGCGTCTAATTCATTATAGCTAAGGCAAATAGCTTTCTCTCTGGTAGCAAACTGGTTGAAAGTTTGCACTTTTCCTTTTTGTCACTGTTTTCAGCGTATAGTAGTGTAACTTAGCCCACTGAAGATGCCTTGTAATTAAAGCGAAACGCGTCTAGATGCAACAGATAGATAAAAAAAACTTAATGTGCAGTATGCAAAAGACGTTTTCTTTTGAACAACTACAGTTTGTGTACAGCTGCTGCGAAAATGCCCAGCACAAGAAAACTTGACATAGAGCATTGACTTCGAAAAAGCTTGTGGCAGCGTGAACAGGAAGAAACTATGGAACATAATGATAAGAGCTAGATATTCTAGAGCTATAAAAAGCTTATACGTGGTCATAAAAATAATAAAGCAGGAAATGGTACTAGTAAAACTGATGTAATCACTACCAATAAGGGACTCAAACAAGGCTGTAGTCTTTCACCAGCCTAATTTCATGTACATATAAATGTTACTATTAAAAACTGGAGACAGGAAGTTAATCCGGGTACACAGATAAACAGAAATAAAAATGTTACTATCCTCATGAATGCTGTACCAGCCAAGAGGAAAGAGGGACATAGGAAGACCCAGAATGAGGTAGCCGTGAAAAGTGAAGGCAAAACAGGCACCAGTGCCTAAGCCTTGAAGTGGGGAGGAAGTAGATCAAAAGGAAATATTTCTGGACATAGGTTCCTTATCAAACCTCTGCGTATTAAGTCCCCTTTATAGATCCTAGAAGCCTGTAATATGATGTGTGGAACATCCTGGATATGTACACAAACACAATTTTTTTTGTTTTGACTTGCATTTTGACTATTTAATAATTACATTTTAAACATGGTAGGTCTAATGGATTCTTATACTTAATTAATATTGGACAAAATGTTTCATTACTATTGAAATGAACAATTATTTGCATACATGAGTGAGTGATCGTGACATATACCTGTTGTGTGACAGACTTATTTTGTATTACCGAGGTGGTAACAGTACTATGGATGTTTATGGGTCTGGTAGTCACGGATGTCGTATGCAGATAATTGACGAATTAATGTGTAGGCTGCTTGAGGAAACGATTTTAACTTTTAAATCTTTGTGGTTTGTTTAGTTTTTAACTACTCATGGATTATTTAATTTTATTCACAATGTTTAATATTATTCAGAATATGTTAGACAACCTGAAGTTTGTTACTGTGAGCAGACTCAGCATGTTTCATTCTCAGTTTTCAAAGTGGAAGACTTTTTCCTCTTTAAAAACGACTTTCTATTCATTAAAGAATACACTCAGCTATCACACTGTTTGTTTCGTTCTGCGTCTGCTATATGTTTCTTGAAGGATCATAATATTTGTCGAATTCAGTCCACGGAATTCTGAAAAACAGCGGAGGTGTTAGCAAATCATGTCTTTTTCTTGCATACAGATTTCCTTGACTTTTGCACACATTTAAATTGACCCGCCATTCTATGAACTATTTTTCAAACAATAGAGCTCGCTGCAGTTTATCGTGAATGTTTTATTGTTGTCGGTGTAATATCATCGTATCATCAACGAATGTAGCAATATTGAGTGGATGTCAAATAAAAACGCTATAAGACAGAAAAAAAAGATTCACCACGAAGGAATTATACGAATGGGACGGAAATTGGTAGATGTTACCTACATGTACCGACAAACAAATGATTACAATTTCAGAAAAATTGGATGATTTATTCAAGAGAAAGAGCTTCACAAATTGAGCAAGTCAACAAAGCGTTGTACCAACTCTGGCCCTTATACTAGTTATTCGGCTTGGCATTGATTGATAGAGTTGTCGGATATCCTCCTTAAGGACTGTGCCAAATTTTGTCCAATTGACAAGTTAAATGTCAAAATCCCGAGCTGGTTGAAGAACACAGCCCATAATGCTCCAAACATTCACAACTAAGGAGAGATCAGTGAACTTTGCTGGCTAAGGTGGGGTTTGGCAAGGATGAAGATAAGCAGTAGAAATTCTTATCGCATGCGGGCGGGCATTATTTTGCTGAAATGCAAACCCAGGACGTCTTCCTATGAAGGTCAAAACAACCGGGCCGTAAAATATCGTCGATGTTCCTGTATGCTGTAAGGGCGCCACGGATGACAACCAAAGGGGTCCTGCTAATAAACTAAACCGTACCGCAGACCACCACTCCTGGTTGTCGGGCCGTGTGACGTATGACAATCAGGCTGTTATTCCGCCACTATCCAAGTGGTCTCCAGATACTTCTCCCCTCGTCACCGAGGCCCGGAATCTCACTGACTGGAGTATAATTGTCATCAGGGATGAGTCCCTCTTTGAACTGAGCTATACATGTAAAGAGAACATACCATGCTTTCGAGTTCATATTGGAGCAGTGCACAGATAAAAAATGCTTAGTGAGTTCATAATAAAAGTGCAGAAACAATTCAGATAGTTGCAGGCCTTACTTCCGCCCTACTTGGCTCTTTGACAGAGCATTAAAAACCTCGCGAAGTGGGGTACGGGGCCTGGCAGAGGGTTCATCGAACCTCCTTCACAATTCACTATTATTTCAATCTCGTATAGCACGCGGGAAGAACGCACACCTATATCTTTCCGTACGAGCTCTGATTTCCCTTATTTTGTCGTGGTGATCGTTTCTCCCTATGTAGGTCGGTGTTAACAAAATATTTTCGCATTCGTAGGAGAACTGTAATGGAATGGACCACCCATTCACTGGCATGTCTGTTGAAACATGGCTGATACAGAACGGGCTCTGTTAGGTCTCATCAGATTACCCGAATATTTGCTAGTATATTCTGTTTGCGTTTTTTATTGTTCGTCCTTCATTACATGTTTTTTATTGCGGGAATTGCAGTTCTTTTGAGATGAGTAGTGAAGTGTTTGACAGCATTTAGTAACGAATAACGAAATATGAAAACTACAAAACTAAAACGTCTCGACGTGAACGTCTTTCGATTTTCCGTAAATGAAATGACAGTGCGGCCTCTGACTTATGACCAGAAGACAATAAACGCTGATTTTCGTACAATAAATCGAATAATTATAAGTGGTACTTGGTTCACGAAAAAATTGTAGCGTAAACTGTTTCGAATCTTCAAGCATCGTATGTAAAACCAAATTGAATTATTACAGATTAAATCCACTGAAGATTCCTTAATATGGATGAAGCACGTCTGGAATGAAAATAAATATTAGACTGCAGCAAGAAAAAGACATCTGAATTAATAAAACGAATATTGGTACAAAATTGTCAAGCAATTTCTTGTTTCGTTCCTCTTTCTTTTCATTTTGGCTTGAGATCTAACGTTATTTTTGTGAAGAATAGTTAACAGGGAATTTCAAAAGGGCATGATTGTGCAGTAGTGCAAAAATAAATCAAAATTCAACAATTGAAGTTGGCATGGAACTGTTCAGTATGTTCTGAATCTGTGGCGGTAGGTGCCTCGAATTGGACGTGTGGTACGGATAGAAGGCTCAGAATCGATGGGTGTCGTAGCACAAAATCCGGTGATCTCACGACCAACTGAGCGTTGATGGACTGCGGGGGAGGAGTGGGGTGGGACGGACGGCTGTATTTAATGTTTCAATGCTGCAGTCAGCCGTCAGCCGCGCGCATCAGTCGTGACATTGTTACGAGCTCGTCTTCTCGAATCCTGAGGCAATTTACAGCCACACTGTGGGGCACACAATCCAGGTCTTTCTGCTGCTACCTTGTTCTTTTACCGGGAAACTGTTGCTATGTGTTGCGGTTACAGAAACGTTTCTGCTCCCTGCGAGACTTCAGGGGCGCAGCCCAGCGGTGAGCGTCAGTGCACGGGCTTTCGCGAAGCTGCACGTGCTGTGTGAAGCCCTGACAGGGCCGCGGCGCCACCCCTCATGCCTCGTCCCGTATTCCATGCATACGAACGTAGTTTGCGAATCACCCTGTGCGCCGCTGCTGAAACCTTCAGCAGCGACTGAAAATTCCCTTAAGAATATTGCTCGTGTTCACACAGCGATGTTGCACCGTGTCCTCGTGTTCCATTATGGAATATGTTTGGTCAGTCCTGTGTCTTCTCTTCTTGGCTTCAGACGGCACCGGGTGAAGCTGTGAGTTTATGGACTCGCGCAGGGAACAGGTGCTTAAATGGCACACAGCGTCACTATCCCAGCTACTGAATTGCTTCTCCAAATCGCCCTACTCACATTTCTTCTCTCCCTTTTTCCAGTAATTTTACGAGCTTCATCAGGTGGGCAGAAAACATAAACACGTATAAGATAACCTTTATTTGTCAAGAACACGAGTTTATAAAATGACTTTACCGGTTTTGATTGTGCTAGCAATCATCTTCAAATTTAAAATAGACAGAAAAAATGTTAGCAATAAAAAATTCTTTCTATTTAAAATATGTTCAGCATAAAAGAATAAGAACATGACAGAGAATATACCGTAAAATGTTGTTAATGAGTTTGACACATCACACTTTGTACAATCGAGAACTGAATCATTAAAACTAATGTGCTACTATGTAAAAAGAGTCGTGCATTTGCTAGAGGACAGCACTGTTTTCATAATTACCTAATAAAATTTACGACATTAAAACAAAGGTGAATAACAGACAAAAGCGTGTTGACTCCTAAGTTTACGGTAGTGAGACATTTCAGGTAATGAAAATGATACTTTTTTTCCTTTATTGAATTTCGATTCCCCCCGAAGGGGGGGGGGCGAGCTAGCAGCAGCTTAGTACGCTGCTCTGCAGCCTACAGAATTTTTAAAACGTAAGGAGAAGATATGAAGCAATAAAAACAGGCGATAAAACGGTGACTTAAATTGTAAAACGGCGGAAAATTGTGGACAGTTAAAACATAAAAGAAAGGGTGGGCGATGCTAATAAAATACACAGGAAGCAGACAGGTAAAATAGTAGATAGACAATGAAAAAAACACGTCGACAGTCTGGCTTCTCTTCGCAAGAGATACAAAAATCACACTCAGCGACAGTATGATGTCCGTTCGCAACACTTCGGAAAAAACGCACCCACTTAACAATCACTGGAAACGCTGCACTAAAAAGTCGGCACGAAGACGACACACCACAGCCAAGGGCAGATGGAAGGGGGGGGGGGAGGGGCCTGGACAGATGAGGGGAAAAAGGGGAGAGGAGAGGAAAAACGAAGGGGGGTGAAAATGATAAAACACGGGGGGAGTATATAAGAAGATAAAACAAGAATTATTGTGAGCTAACTGATAATGGAAATGCAAGCTACGAAAAAGGAATGTAGCGTCAAAAGGTTCACGTCGAATAAATAACTACGAACTAATTTAACAAATAAAATGATAAATACAGAATGACATAGAGAGAACATTGCTCCACCGCTAATTTCACTGCAGCCACCAGAGGTCGCTTCCTTCTGGCCTTCCCTCATCACACGAGGCAGTATGCGCCGAAATACTCTTGTTTCTGAATATCATTGTGTCAAATTTTAGCACTCAGCGTCAAAATAACAGACCACTACAGCAGCTCCACAAAAATGCTAATATAATTGTTGTCATTAAACTTGCTAAAGATTTCAATTTCCTCTAACATATCGAGCAGTCTATCTATATTTTTCTGTTACGTTTTATGTTTGTTGTACAGTGTTTATTTTCGATAGTGTGTGTGTACCAAAACCTGTTTTCCTTTTCTCCTTTTTTTATTTTTTTCGAGGTACGTGTGCTCTTTAAATTTGCTTTTAACAACTGTCCCGTATGGCCTACGTAAAACTGATATCACCAGAGTTCATTGTGTACACACGTGAATTCAAGACTTTGTCACGTTTAGGTCGAATTTTATGCCATGACGTAACGCAAAGTATTGTGTGAAAACCTACTGTAACGATTAATTTTTTAAAACAGTGCTCTATTTATTGTGATATCTTGCCTTTTTACATCACAGCGATATAGTTAGTTTTCGCTTTTTGGTCTTTCTTATGTTCTTTACCACTTTCTTTTCCTTTTATATTGTATGTATGTAAGCAGATAGAAGTTATTAAGAGTAATACTTTCTCTGTGTACTCTAGATCTGATGATGATTCTTAGCACAACCGAAACCGGTCATAACTATAGTATGTAACGTTTAACGTTGTTATACAAAAATCTCGAAAAATTCTTGATCGATTGGCGTCAAATTTTTGCACAATATTCTAATAAACTTCCAGACGGACAGAAGCTATAGTCTTTTAAAACACCAATGTACTGATTTTCTGTGAAAACCAACAGCGAGAAAAAATGATGCGATATGAAAGTGTGAAGCGTAGTTTTCTTTCTTGCAGCTAATTTTAACTACGGTATCGGGACATTTAAACCATTAGCTAGATTGTTCCTCATATTTACATTCTTTCTCCTTATACATAATTTTAAACAAAATTTGCGTACACACACAAAATGCTGTTTCGTTTTATTTCTCGCAGTCGGTTTCAACAGAAAACAGGAAAATTGTATTCATGCCTTGTCGGCTTATGATTAGAGTACTACAGGGTGCGGCGTGGGAACTTCCTTATTTTCAAAAAATTATAAAGCAGAAAGCATTAGAAACATCGATTTAATTCTTTTTTCTTTTTAAAGAGTAACATCTGAAGTTTTGTTCCATTAAGTTGTGAAAATGATATCTTGAAGGTGGCCTCCGTTCTGCTCAATGCATTTGGAGAGTCGAAATAGGAAGTTGTCGGTGCACTTTTTCCTACATATCTCTCTGTTGGTGTTGGCAATAGCAACACCAATATTGTTCCGTAGCTCAGTCAGCGTCTGCGGATGATTGGTATACACCAAGCATTTGAGATAGCCCCATAAGAAAAAGTCGCATGGCCCTTAATCTGGCGAGCGTGTTGGCCACTAGAGATCGCCCCTCAAAGAGACGAAACGATCGGGGAAGTGTTGGCGCAGCATGGTCACCGATGTTCCTGCCGAGTGAGCTATTGCGCCATCTCGTTGGAACCAGACATCATCCACATCCATTTCTTGAAGTTCTGGAAGAAAAAACTGCTCAATCATCTGAACATAACACTGTTAAGTGACCGTCACTGCCTTATCGTTCTCTTCGAAAAACCATGGTTCAATAATGCCAGCTAGTGCACACCAAATAGTCACGATTTCTGTGTACAGAAGTTCTCTGGGGTACATGCCATTACACTTCCGCATATTTTGTTTATTCGCGCAGCCAGACAAATGAAAATGTGCCTCGTCGCTGAAGAACACTAAGGCATCATGAGGCAGCTCATCAATCAAGGCTCAACAGGCATTTTTGCTTGAAACAGAATCACGTGGTTAAAGTGTGTGCACCACTGGCAGTTTATACGGATGTTCGCCTCTTCATGAATAATGCGTCTCACTGTGCATTCAGAAATTGCTAGGGCAGCTGCATGTTTGCGTGCAGATCGCTTGGGGGAATTCAAAATCGATTTCCTGACCCTCTTGATGTTTTCAGGCATTCTGGTGGATCTTGAAGATCCTGGTTTCTTTTTCTGCACACTTACAGTATCCATGACGGTGTCCCCCCACATGACAATTGATTTACCATCAGGAACATGACCTACAGGTGCGATGTTCAACTATTTCCTGAATGCTCGCTGAGTTCTAATGACCGAACGTCCGTTCGAAAAGTAGGCCGCAACGGCGAACGCGCGCTTCTCTCTTGTCTACGCAACAATTAGTAACAGCCTCTGCGTGCCGCGCGTTTCAAATAAGGAAGTTACCGAGCCGCACCCTATACTATGGAATCTGAATCGTCTAATAGCACGGAGTTATGCTGATCACCACATCATGCCATAAAATAATGAGACAAATTAGAAAGTAAATACAATGTTAAGAACGTTGTAAGTGGCATGCCAGGAAATTACTTACTCAAGGTGTCAGAAAGTTTTTCAAAATGATTCTTGGAAAGAAGAAAGTAGCAACCAGCCACAGTTAATAATGTTATTTATTTACACAAATGGTACCGTTAGCGGTTTCGAACTGACGGGTTCATCTTCAGACGGCTGTTCACTTTTATATTACACTTGTTGTTTACGTTAGCTGTTGAGAAAGAAAAACAGCTAACAATTAATGTAAATAAAAACAAATGTAATATAAATGTGAACAGCCGTCTGAAGAGGAATCTGTTAGTTCGAAACCGCTAACGGCACCATTTGTGTACATAAATAACATTATTAACTGCAGATGGTTGCTGTTTGCTTCTTTGCAAGGATCAACTTGTATTTTGTGTACAGTAACAGTCACAAAAATTTCAGTTTTCTTGGAAATAGGAAGAAACAAATTTCTGTTGCCAGTGCCATTAATACAGAGGCAAAAGTATTGCATTGGGTTTTTAACTAGTAGAACTGTAGTCAACAAAAACTGCTTTTCATATCTATTAAATTTTGGAAGTCCTTATAGAAGCACAGCCTGGCGCAAACATCACACGCCATCTACTAACTCGTGCTTGAAAGACTTTCTCCATGGTTTGGCACTTGAATCAAGCAACAAAATACCAAGAATACAATAGTACTGAAAACGTATTTTTTGGAAAAAGGAAAGGCTGTTAGAACGTTTTCTGTTTCTACTTTTCAGATAACTCACAGTTAGTTGTGAAACCGCTGTCAAATGAGAAAGTAGTTAAAAATATCCATCCGAACGGGAAAGGAGCAGCTAAAAACCAGCATGCCCATAAGCAGGAACTAAAATGTTGTAATTACACAAGTAGCTATTATTTACAACATTTTCACTAAAATTCACCAGAAAAGAATGATGTGCATGTTTTACGCTGGTTACAGGAACTAAGGTTCCAAAACTAAGTCTGCGGTTGGTGAGAACATGTTTCAAGAACTTTAATTAGCGTACTACAATGGATGACCGTCAAGATATCTTGATGCCACATTGAGCAATAGGCAGGTGAACGATTCTCGTGAACATCAGCTGAGTTCAGTTTTCTCTTGACGCATCTACATTATGGATCACTAGGGTACATTTTCTCACTGCAGCCTTATATCTCTCTCTGGAGCCAGTTCGTTTCTCCGAGACAATTGTGACGACTTTGCCCTGGATGAAGAAGGGCAGCAGTTTCCTAAAGACATTGTAATTGATACGTAGGAGGGATACTGGTCTAAAATGGAAGAACATCATACCTTCCTTGCCTGATAGGTGTCAGGGATTTCCTTAAGTTGACTTGTCTTAGTAGTAAAGAGTAAATGTATTGAAACTTCATGCACGATGTGGCATTTTTTCACGCATCTCAGTGCTGATGACGTCTTTTCTCCCGAACTATGCGTGGTACGACGACATAATTTCGTAGCAGCATTTATCAGCATATCCGAATAGTGTATATGCGAATAGTGTCTGCGAAATTTATTGCTAATACAGTTAGTAACACAGACGTAATAAATATATAAGAAGATTGAAACGTCCCCTTTAGAAAAATTTATACAAGACTGTGCTTAAACTGACACACAATATTTTTAGCGCAACGCAATCTGACTTTCAAAAATCCCTACAAAAGAATGGCCCTGACTAACATTAACCTATACGTTTCACAAATCACTTACCTCACAATAATCTTCGTTACTCGAACTACTGCAGTACAGCGAGCGCCACTACTGCCAGCTAAATAAAAGATTCAAACTACGGAAGGCACTAACTACTGATAGGCATAGTTAGCAAATGAAAGATTTTAATAGAGAACAAACAATGTATTTACCTTAATAGTCATAATATATATAGCAGTTCATGACAAATTACAAAACTCCGCCATCTCTCTCCCAACATCCACCACTGCTGGCGACTCACCTCCAACTGCGCAACGCTACGCGCTGTTCACAGCCAGCTGCCGAACACTACAGTGGCAGACAACAGTGCAAACTAGACACAGACTACACACAGCACAGCCAGTGATTTTTATACAGAGGTGGCGTTACCAATAAAAAAAACCTAAACAGCCTACTTACAAGATAAAATAAGAATTATTGGCTGGTTCAAATGGCTCTGAGCACTATGCGACTTAACTTCTGAGGTCATCAGTCCCCTAGACTTAAAACTACTTAAACCTAACTAACCTAAGGACATCACACACATCCATGCCCGAGGCAGGATTCGAACCTGCGACCGTAGCAGTCACGTGGTTCTGGACTGAACGTCATGTCTCCCAGCGCTTATGGTACTTATAATAATTATAGCAATATGGCATGGCAAAGATTTCCCATGATGTGTAGTTGGGTTGTCAAGAGACAGTTTGGATCAGACGACGAGCAGGAAAATTTTGTCAGTGTGTTACGACTACAACGGGCGAAATCACGCCCGGCTCACTTATTGCCACATCTGTCTCTGTCTGTCATTGAATAAATCAAGTGATTCATTTACAGTGCTACTATACCGTCTGCGGTCGAATCCTGAGAGAAAATTGTTTTACTTTCTGTTCAGTTATGATCGACATTCTTTATAATGAATTCAAGAAATGTTGTTGACAAAAATAATTGTCTGCATTGGCTGGTATTCGTTTCCACTATATTTTTATTATTTGTATACTCCCCCCATGAACCATGGACCTTGCCGTTGGTGGGGAGGCTTGCGTGCCTCAGCGATACAGATGGCCGTACCGTAGGTACAACCACAACGTAGGCGTATCTGTTGAGAGGCCAGACAAACGTGTGGTTCCTGAAGAGGGGCAGAAGCCTTTTCAGTAGTTGCAGGGACAACAGTCTGGATGATTGACTGATCTGGCCTTGTGACACTAACCAAAAAAGCCTTGCTGTGCTGGTACTGCGAACGGCTGAAAGCAAGGGGAAACTACAGCCGTAATTTTTCCCGAGGGCATGCAGCTGTACTGTATGGTTAAATGATGATGGCGTCCTCTTGAGTACAATATTCCGGAGGTAAAATAGTCCCCCATTCGGATCTCCGGGCGGGGACTACTCAAGAGGATGTCGTTATCAGGAGAAAGAAAACTGGCATTCTACGGATCGGAGCGTGGAATGTCAGATCGCTTAATCGGGCAGGTAGGTTAGAAAATTTAAAAAGGGAAATGCATAGGTTGAAGTTAGATATAGTGGGAATTAGTGAAGTTCGGTGGCAGGAGGAACAAGACTTTTGGTCAGGTGAATACAGGGTTATAAATACAAAATCAATTAGGGGTAATGCAAGAGTAGGCTTAATAATGAATAAAAAAATAGGAGTGCGAGTAAGCTACTACAAACAGCATAGTGAACGCATTATTGTGGCCAAGATAGACTCGAAGCCCATGCCTACTACAGTAGTACAAATTTATATGCCAACTAGCTCTGCAGATGATGAAGAAATCGATGAAATGTATGATGAGATAAAATAAATTATTCAGGTAGTGAAGGGAGACAATTTAATAGTCATGGGTGACTGGAATTCGAGAGTAGGAAAAGGAAGAGAAGGATAGATAGGAGAATATGGATTGGGGGAAAGAAATGAAAGAGGAAGCCGTCTGGTAGAATTCTGCACAGAGCATAACTTAATCATAGCTAATACTTGGTTCAAGAATCATGAAAAAAGGTTGTATACATGGAAGAACCCTGGAGATACTAAAAGGTATCAGACAGATTATATAATGGTAAGACAGAGATTTAGGAACCAGGTCTTAAATTGTAGGACATTTCCAGGGGCAGATGTGGACTCTGACCACAATCTATTGGTTATGAACTGTAGATTAAAACTGAAGAAACTGCAAAAAGGTGGTAATTTAAGGAGATGGGACCTGGATAAACTGAATAAACCAGAGGTTGTACAGAGTTTCAGGGAGAGCATAAGGGAACAATTGACAAGAATGGGGGAAAGAAATACAGTAGAAGAAGAATGGGTAGCTCTGAGGGATGAAGTAGTGAAGGCAGCAGAGGATCAAGTAGGTAAAAGGACGAGGGCTAGTAGAAATCCTTGGGTAACAGAAGAGATATTGAATTTAATGGATGAAAGGAGAAAATATAAAAATGCAGGAAATTAAGCAGGCAAAAAGGAATACAAACGTCTCAAAAATGAGGTCGACAGGAAACGCAAAATGGCTAAGCAGGGATGGCTAGAGGACAGATGTAAGGATGTAGAGGCTTTTCTTACTAGGGGTAAGATAGATACTGCCTACAGGAAAATTAGAGAGACTTTTGGAGAAAACAGAACCACTTGTACGAATATCAAGAGCTCAGATGGAAACCCAGTTCTAAGCAAAGAAGGGAAAGCAGAAAGTTGGAAGGAGTATTTAGAGGGTCTATACAAGGGCAATGTACTTGAGGACAATATTATGGAAATGGAAGAGAATGTAGATGAAGATGAAATGAGAGATATGATACTGCGTGAGGTGGTTTGACAGAGCACTGAAAGATCTGAGTCGAAACAAGGCCCCGGGAGTAGACAACATTCCATTAGAACTACTGACGGCCTTGGGATTCAAATGGTTCAAATGGCTCTGAGCACTATGGGACTCAACATCTTTGGTCATAAGTCCCCTAGAACTTAGAACTACTTAAACCTAACTAACCTAAGGACGTCACACACACCCATGCCCGAGGCAGGATTCAAACCTGCGACCGTAGCAGTCCCGCGGTTTCGGACTGCAGCGCCAGAACCGCACGGCCACCGCGGCCGGCCGGCCTTGGGAGAGCCCATCCTGACAAAACTCTACCATCTGGTGAGGACGATGTATGAGATAGGCGAAATACCCTCAGACTTCAAGAAGAATATAATAGTTCTAATCCCAAAGAAAGCAGGTGTTGACAGATCTGAAAATTACCGATCTATCAGTTTAATAAGTCACAGCTGCAAAATACTAACACGAATTTTTTACAGACGAATGGAAAAACTGGTAGAAGCCGACCTCAGGGAAGATCAGTTTGGATTCCGTAGAAATACTGGAACCCGTGAGGCAATACTGACCTTACGACTTATCTTAAAAGATAGATTAAGGAAAGGCAAACCTACGTTTCTAGCATTTGTAGACTTACAGAAAGCTTTTGACAATGTTGACTGGAATACTCTCTTTCAAATTCTAAAGGTGGCAGGGGTAAAATACAGGGAGCGAAAGGCTATTTACAATTTGTACAGAAACCAGATGGCAGTTATTACAGTCGAGGGGTATGAAAGTGTAGCACTGGTTGGGAAGGGAGTGAGACAGGGTTGTAGCCTCTCCCCCATGTTATTCAATCTGTATATTGAGCAAGCAGTAAAGGAAACAAAAGACGAATTCGGAGTAGTTATTAAAATCCATGGAGAAGAAATAAAAACTCTGACGTTCGCCGATGACATTGTAATTCTGTCAGAGGCAGCAAAGGACTTGGAAGAGCAGTTGAACGGAATGGACAGTATCTAGAAAGGAGGATATAAGATGAACATCAACAAAGACAAAACGAGGATAATGGAATGTAGTCGAATTAAGTCAGGTGATGCTGAGGGAATTGGATTAGGAAATGAGGCACTTAAAGTAGTAAAGTAGTTTTGCTATTTGGGGAGCAAAATAACTGATGATGGTCGAAGTAGAGAGGATATAAAATGTAGACTGGCAATGGCAAGGAAAGCGTTTCTGAAGAAGAAAAATTTGTTAACATCGAGTATGGATTTAAGTGTCAGGAAGTCGTTTCTGAAAGTGTTTGTATGGAGTGTAGCCATGTATGGAAGTGAAACATGGACAGTAAATAGTTTGGACAAGAAGAGAATAGCAATGTAGTGCTACAGAAGAATGCTGAAGGGTCTATCACATAACTAATGAGGAGGTACTGAATAGAATTGGGGAGAAGAGGAGTTTGTGGCACAACTTGACAAGAAGAAGGGACTGGTTGGTAGGACATGTTCTGAGGCATCAAGGCATCGCAAACTTAGCATTGGAGGGCAGCGTGGAGGGTAAAAATCGTAGAGGGAGACCAAGAGAAGAATACACTGAGCAGATGCAGAAGGATGTAGGTTGCAGTAAGTACTGGGAGATGAAGAAGCTTGCACAGGGTAGGGTAGCATGGAGAGCTGCATCAAACCAGTCTCAGGACTGAAGACCACAACAACAACGACAATTTGTGCACTACGTTGCTGCCGCGTCGCCATTTCAGAGGAAAATGTTTAACCAAAAAAAAAGTTCAAATGTGTGTGAAATCTTATGGGACTTAACTGCTAAGGTCATCAGTCCCTAAGCTTACACGCTACTTAACTTAAATTATTCTAAGGACAAACACACACACCCATGCCCGAGGGAGGACTCAAACCTCCGTTGGGACCAGCCGCACAGTCCATGACTGCAGCGCCTGAGAGCGCTCGGCTAATCCCGCGCTGCAAATGTTTGACCCCTTAACTACAATGTTTTAGGTTATAGAAATTTTCGTGGGCGGTCCGTGATTGACCGGGCCTGATACGTGTAGCCATGATTTTCTGTACGATACAAACAGCAGTACACAATCACGCCGTTTGCTACTGACAGGGAGCTACACAGCCGTAACTTAACCATACAGTGAAGCTGCATGCCCTCGAGAAAAATTACGCGTGTAGTTTCCCCTTGCTTTCAGCCGTTCCCAGTACCGTCACAGCAAGGCACACACATCCATGCGGGAGTCAGGATTCGAACCTGCGACCGTAGCAGCCGCACGGTTCCGGACTGAAGCGCCTAGAACCGCTCGGCCACAGCGGCCGACTATATATGTGTGTGTACGTGTTTATACACCAAAGGAAGTCTAATATTTAAAATATCGGTTCATCGTTATTTCATGTGCTAAGAGCGAGTTCACTAGTGCTAGGTGTTCTGAGTGTTTAACACATATTTGCTTTATAATGGCTGGAAGGTCATTTAAAATCTTTAGGACTACCGCACACACAATATTCAGTCTGATATGTGTTACATGAGCACGAGTGAGCAATATGACAAATCAATCGTACTTACTTTCCGAGTGTAAGGGTTTCCTTCATACTTAATTCTTTCTTCGTAAAAGTATTGAAACAATGATTGTCTTTAATTTTGTAAAATATCGGGTTTTAGGACGTACAACGTACATTGTCCTGTAGTTAACCTGTCAATCTGCAATACTACCAGCTAAATCGACACACAAGTATATATGCCAAATATGTAAAATCTTAAAGACAAGTCCTGAATCGGACTTCATCTCGTAGCTTCTGGAAGTTCATGGTTTGTGTCTGACGGGAAACTTTTGTTGCATTTATTTTTTAACGTTTGGGACTGTCTTTGCCTTTTTTTTTGAGTATTGCCTGCACAGTGAAAATATGAACGGGCCGCTAGTGTGCAGGTTGTCTATCACTTTTTACTTACGTACCATCCGCAACAGCGGTTATTCAGAACCTTATGTTTGTATAGGAAAATTTTTAAAAAAGGTAAATGTTAGCGTTTACCATTTGACGCACAACGCCTCTATGTTGCCTAGAAATGAACAATTAAGGTGAAAGTATCTGCCCTTTCTACTTCGCTCAGGGTAGTTTGTCTGTTGACTCACGAGACTGACGTGATAGTTTATAGAGCCTCGTCAGGGTCAGTATCAAGCTAAACAAGAAATGAAAAAAATGCATTGTAGTGAAATAGCACATTAATTGCAGCCGTGTTAAACGCATAAAAAACACGATTATAACCCCTTCATTTTGCGCAATGAAGCTTACGACTGCAGCCAAGACACGCGCGATACAGCTGTGAAGTGACTCCGTCTGTTTGCCCGCTCCGCACTCCACAGTGTTATTGCTGCCGCGCGAGCGGCAGGCCGTTTAACCGTTGTCAGCTTTCTCAGACTCGTTCACGAGTAGAGCTATTGCATATCGTACGTATCCGTTACTGACAAGGGAAACACCTCATCGCACGTCCCTCCGAGTTAGTGGTGAGATATGTTAGATGCAGTGGATTGCCCGTCAAGAACTGAACACAGATCAAGCATGGAAACAGGAAGAAGGCGTACTAACTAACTTTGTGTTCTGCCTTAACGGCAGGTCTTGTCATGGGGGAGCTTCGTCAGAGAGGTCCACCGCACGAGCGTCTTGGGGAGTGATTCCAGTGGTGGTTTCCCGTTGTCTTCCACTGATGATAATGAGGACAACACAACACCCAGTCCCTGAGTGGAGAAAATCTCCGACCCAGCTGGGAATCGAACCCGGGCCCGTTGGCGTGACAAGCCACCGCGCTGACCACTCAGCTATCAGGGCGGACGAAGGTGTACTGAATGGGAAAAAAAGCAAAATAGGAACATTGAATGGCCCAAGAACTAGAAGTGCAGTAAACAGTAGCCTGAAACAGCAACGGTGGCGTGGGTAAGCGGTCGTAGTGTTGGGCTGCCAAGCGGGCGAGCCGTGTGCCAAACTCCCTCGTCACATTTGTTTCTTTTCCTTTTCACAATATTACGAACTGCCCGTCGGGTCATTGAAATGCTTGTTCTTTTTCTGTAGTCTTGGCAGCTGTCACACAATACACTGGTCGTAGAATATGAGCCACGTGGTAAGAATACGTTACCATAGCAAGTAAATGTGATGAATAATGAGTGCAGGCGAGATACCACATTGAAATCTCACAGAAATGAAAGCAAATAAACGGGCGTGAACTATGTTACAACAAAGGAATTCGGGAGTCAAGACTTCCAAAACGGAACGCAACTTCAGAAACGTTAAAAACATGTTTTTGATAGAGCACAGAAAAACTGTGTGATTGTGAAACTGCATTCATTTATTGTAGCTTATGTGACAGAGTATTATGTTTTGATACGAACACCTATATCGGGCAACGAGGCACAAGCCACTCACTTACCAGTCGTTCAAATTAGGTGCGTCGATAAGAGATTCCTATCACGTGACACAAGTACTATCACTAATCACGTGTATGACACACCAGACGTGTTTTCCTATGGAGAATTCGGTTGACTTGCCGCCTTGTCATCAAATATTTGCGGATCCCATTCGAAGGCCGCTTCCTTTCGGCTGCTAATAGAGTAGTTGTGCAGAATCAACTGTCATTATAGATCCCTACCTTACACCTAGCTGTCGCAAACGGACGTTACTCCACGACACAGACACAAATTTGAATAAAGCGAACAGCGGAAAAAAAAGAAAGGGGAGTTGAACACGGCTTGCCAGCTTCATAGTCCAACATCGTAACCACGTAACAACGACACCATTTCTCTGCCTGACTGCTCTATATTTTACTTCTTGTTCTCGGACAGTTTACTGTTTATTATTTTTCAGTCAAGTGCACCTTCTTCGTTTTCATGCCTGATCTGTGTCCAGTTTTTGACGGACTATCCACTGGGCCATCTTACCACTAACTCCGAGGGGGATGGGGAGTGCGAGTATTCCACGAGACTACGTTATTGTCCGAAATGTTTCGTTACTCTCATGTTTCCTTCCCCGCACGCGGTTCGTATCACATTCGCTAGTTTTTATGTTCCTTCGATTCGTTATAATCAGCGGACGCGGAGTAACGGAAACGTTTCGTTACTTGTCTGTCTTCTTTCCTCCACTTCCGTGCGGACTCCATATTTTTCACATTCGTTCAATTCCTTATTCCCACCGTTAGAAGTACCGAGTACATTGTGTCTCTCGCCATCATTTCTTTCCAACATGCAGCTCGCGTCCGACTCGGATGGAATAGACGGTTTTCTTTGTTTTACAGACTGTGTATTCCTCTGTACGGCAAATCACTGTGCCTTTCCACTGCCATGAGTGTAACTGCCGAGGCTGCCTGTAGGGGACTTGCGTGAGGCACTGACGTCGCCATTCAGTATGGAATTATTTTAATATGATAGAGAGTTAGTTCTTGCAACTTCACCTGTTATGATTAATGTCAGATATACCCATGCGGTACATTCAACAGTATGTGTGGGAGGAAGATCTTTCAAGACAGGACATCTATTCAAACGGCGCAATCACGAGCGTGGTGACACCCACAGCTTGCTGTGATAGCAAAAAAGTATTTGTGTGTATTGGATACATCAGTATGAAAATCAGTGACGACAGCAATGAGGGACGAAGAGTTTGTAACATGTATGTGTCTGGAAAACACCGAACACATACGGCGCAAAATTTAGTCGTAACTTTTATGGATATTCGCAAGCGCCATTTGCGATCGATAGGATGTGATTACATACTTTAAAGCGGTGTCTGCTTCTCACTCTTCTTACGTTCTGCTCGCTCTGACGTCGCACGTCCGTGGCAGTTAATGTCAGTGCTCACTCTAACATTTAACAGTGTCGAATGCGGCTTGCTCTAATATGTCAGTTCATTGGTCGACTATCAACTTTTGAGCTCTGTAGAGGCGCCATACAAATGTTGCCGCGGGTTCAGAAGTACCAGACACGTCATTAATACGAGTGCGTGATGAAAAGTGTGCCTCCGTATTTTTTGCGTGAAAACTCTTAAAGCCTTTTAAACAAAACAAACGGCATAATATTCTGTATTTTTATTCTTTATGTCTGCACATTTATTTCTCAACATAGCCACCCCGGCGACGAACTCTCCTCCCACCGGGAGACCAGTTTGTTGATACGGTCACAGCAGAATGTTTGACGGAGCCACAACCTCACTTGTGCTCCCTCCGCTTCATCACTATGAAACTGAAGTCGTCGAAGGTGGTCTTTAAGTTTTGGAAACAGATTAAAATCGGATGGGGTAACGTGGGAACTGTGTGGATGATGATCGATGACAGTGAGTCCAAGGCTTCGGGTTGCTGCAGTTGTCACAGCGCACGAGTGTGATCTGGCATTGTTATGCTGAACGCTAGGGCGCAGCGCGTGTGGACCAACTCTTCGAATTCGAAGCTCGCTTATAGCACGCTGTTTCTCACGCAGCGACATAGTTACGTCGCAGAGCGCCTTGTCACACGCTACAATTCGGAGCCCTCTAGCGTGAGAGAGCTGGAGAAATCTAGACATGAAGATCAAAGATGTAGAATGTTAATAGAGTTTGTTTAATTTCGAAAATGTTTAAGATTTTTCAGAGATAAAGTTCGGAGGCGTTACTTTCCAGCACGACGTCTTAAAACGATGGCATTACTGGTTGAATTTCTTCAACGTTTTTTGCCGTGTGGTGACAGCTGATACGTGGATTTTACCCGTGTGCATATGAGAATCATATGAAATGTCCAGTCACGTCGCAGATGCTGTGCTGGTCTTCATGCGAGCTTTGTGTGGTTATAGCTTTTTTTATTAATTTTTTTGTTTAATAGAAGATCAGATGAAATGACATTGCTTTATTGGAACGGGGACGGGGAGAGGGGGGAGTGAATTACAAAATAAAAAAAGATCATCTATAGAGATGAAATTTTTGAAGAAAGAATGGACGGCTGGAATTCGTTGTGCCGTTGACGTCTGGTTGCTGATTAGAAACCGTTATGTTGAATGAGTTCGCCGTATACCACTGCACCAACTCGCTCGCTGTTGGGAGTGAGGGGGTGGGGTGGGGGGGGGGGGTGGAGACAAACGGGGGGTGCCTAAGAAATATTTTTAATATTTTAGAAGACGAATGGTGACTTGTAAATAGCCATCAAAAAGTTCCAGTTCCGACAGTTAGAAAACTGCATAATGCTAACTTTTAAATCAGAACCTGACTACACTATATTTTTTCCTTTCCCTGAGAGTTAGGGTTAGGCACCTTCCTCCTGCCTCGCTCCCCCCCCCCCCCCCCTCCGCCCTTGCCCCGGGTGTAGGAGTCATTGTGCTCGACGAACAAAATAAAGTAATAAAACACTACAGCAGTGTATGAAGTGGATGAACGTGGGGTAATTCGTTTTCTGGGTTCATGATGAGTTTGTGTAAATGTACGGCAAGAATCCACCACCACATGACGCAGTGGTTAGGTGGCACGCACTCTTTCAGGATGGTCAGACGCGTCTGCATGACGAAGAACGAAGTGGCAAACGATCTCTCTGTGAAGGAACGGGAATCGAGGAGAATGGGAGGCTATGGGGCTCGAATGTGGGTGCGTCAGAATCAAGGCGATCGTGATAAATGTGAAAATCTGTCGCTGATCAGTTTCAACATTTTAGAAGATATTTAGAACTCGCCGAACTGAGACAGCAGTGAAAATGTTGCAGCTGTGTCAGACCAATCCTAATGACTTCTTAGGCACCTAGTCATGATAGACGAGTGCTGGGTGCACCGTTATGCCCCGCACCAAAGGAGCAAAGCAAGCAGTGAAAAGCATGTGGGTTCACCACCGCTGGAAAAGGCGAAGGTTCAGCCATCATGGGGCATGATACTGCAAGTGGTCTGCTAGGACTGCCGTGATGTGGCGCTAGCGTATAATGCTGTAAGATTCAAACCGTCACAGGAAGCTCCTGGCGGGGTTACGGGAGGCTGCCGAGAGGAAATGTCGCGGGAAGCTCTGCATTGGCGTGTTTTGCTCTACGACGACGCCCCAGCTCATTCTGCACAGAAAACAGCCGGATCGGTGGACTGTAAAGTTTAAGCAACTACCCCCCCCCCCTCTCCTTGTCCACATTTTGTATTGTCCTGATATGAAGCCTCTCTTTCGTCGGGTAAAGCAATCTTTGCCTGGGAGTTCGAAGTTACTGCTCTGCACTTGATGTGACAAAGGGGCCAATATTCGGCTCTGAATAAAGCTTGGCTTGTAAATGTCCTACGGACGAGACGTGCACCGTTTTCTTTACGCCCTGTTTCTGTAGTAGCAAAACAATTTACTAAATTATAAGTTAATGAACATAAACAAATATACGTGTCTCAGTACATAAGTTCCATCACCCGCATTCTTAGATGCCTGTACCCGAGAAACGATTAGCAATCCGCAGTGTATTTACGTAAATAAAATCACACCACTCTGCCGTACTCTGCGGTGGCAGAAAACTGGAGTCTCTGCCTCTCGATCGACGTACCGCACTGTTCTGCTCTTTCTCCGTACCTCCTGCTCCCATGAGCACCTCTTCCATCACCAGCATCCACCCACGACACGTGTCTTCAGCCAATGAGAGCTCGAGCAGCTCCCCACCAAGTTACACACTTCGAACAACACTCTGAGATATAATATGCCAAAGGGGTACCATTCCTACTCTGATGATTCTATAACTAAAATTGACAGATTATGTTCAAATGTTCAAATGTGTGTGAAATCTTATGGGACTTAACTGCAAAGGTCATCATTCCCTAAGCTTACACACTACTTAACCTAAATTATCCTAAGGGCAAACACACACACCCATGCCCGAGGGAGGACTCGAACCTCCGCCGGGACCAGCCGCACAGTCCATGACTGCAGCGCCTGAGACCGCTCGACTAATCACGCGCGGCGACAGGTTATGTCATAATTGTTGACACCGATACTTACCATCTTATTAACACCAGCATGATCGTGCTTATATCGCGTATTATAAGGAGTATTGATCATAGATTAATAAAATGAGTCATTAACAACTGTTTACTGCTTCACTTTTTCCGTGCAAATTTGGAGAATGGTCTGGTCCGACGGCTGTGGACATATAAACTTAGTGTTAAGAAATACGAGATCTGTTCAGAAAATTCTGGAACTTTGTCCACACAATTCTTCTGCGCTTATATTTTGCTTATTGTATATGGCCTCCTTCGAAATACTCTTCTCCACAATTGATACAATGCTCCCAACGCCGTTGCCACTTCCGTAAGCAGTCTTGGTGCGCCTCTTACTGGATAGCGCGATGCGCCGTCTGCGAATTTTCTCTTATCTCGTGTTTCGTTATCCTTTCAACGGATTTTGAGCTTTGGAAATAAAAAAAGTCCGCAGGGGCCAGGTCTGGAGGGTACAGAGGATGAGGCAGCACAGTGATTTCGTTTTCCAGGCAACACTCACGCACCAACAGGAATGAGTGTGCGGATGCGTTATCGTGATGAAAGAGCCATGAATTATCTCGCCACATTTCAGGCCGTTTCCGTCTCACATTTTCTCGCAGATGTCGCAACACATCCCGATAGTACCATCGATTAACGGTTTGTCCCTGTGGCACGAATCCACGATGAACTAATGCTTCAAAGTCAAAGAAAACTGTCAACATGACTTTGACCTGTGACCTGAGCTGGTGAGGTATTTTTAGTCTTGGCGAACCTTTCCCGTCCTATTGTGAGGACTGCACCGTGGTCTGAATATCATAACCGTAGACCCACTTCTCATCACCAGTTATGATTCTCTTAAGGAACATCTCGTTCTCATTTGCGCGATCCAAACGCTTTTTGCAGACTGCGAGACGAAGTTCTTTCTCGTCTTGACTCATGAGCCCTGGGTCGAACTTGGCGGCAACACGACCATTCCAAGATGCTGTGTCAGGTATTCATGACACGATCCACCTGAAATGTTACATTCTTCTGCAATCCCTCGAACAGTCGGTCTTTGATTGGCACGCACAATATCGTTGACGTTCCTGACATGAGCGTCGTCGGTAGATGTCTAGAGGCATCCTGAACGAGTGTCGTCTTTAACTTCGTTCGGCCATTTTTACACCGTGTGAACCATTCATAACACCGAGTACGGCTTAGACACTCATCGCCGTTCGCTTCCTGCATCATTTGGTGTGTCTCTGTAATAGTGTTCTTGAGTTTCACGCAAGACTGAATGCAGACGCGTTGCGTCTCTAACTCTGCCATCTCGAAAATCACAAATTGTGCGATGTAATGTTCTACTCGGTACAGCATTGAACAATAACTAACAGACATACAATAATGAAACCGCTGGCAGTTAAACATTAAAAACAGGCGTTCGCAGGTATGCCAACCGCATTTCTCTCCAACGCACCATTGGCACGAAATTGCGAATGGTAATATTTGTTGTTTGTCATGATTATGGCTACTGTGCAATGCTGTTACCAGAAATATTGTTTATTGTGTATCACTGAATTATTTATCACTCATTAAGTGTAAACATTTGCGATGAAATGAAGGGTTTGATTGTAGATACGTTTATGATATTTATATGTAGTCTATTCCATTCATTGATTAAATGCTCTTACATTTACCGTAGCAGTCTTTCTGGCCTCAATTCAAGCTATTAGTGTGTGTTATGCTGGTCGTTAGCCAGCCTACTTAGGGTCCAACCACGGATACTAGAACACCCGATAGGGATCACGAGCTGTATGCGCAGTAGTATCCCGCGCCGCTGACGTCAGAGTGAACCCAACCAGCGATCAGTGGCCTGAAATTTACGTAACGTATTGTGTTGTAATTACGTTTACGAGCGAAAACAAGGTTATTTGCGGCAGTATGAATTTTTATTAGTGACTGGCAGGTAAGTACAGAGTTACGCCAAAATTATTAGCGCATCGAGAGATTTTTTAGAGTAAGTTTTTAATTGAAAACTAGTGGTTTGTTGCACGATCGGCAACTCTACTAATCGTACCCGAAAAGTACGTCATCACTTAAAGATGCATTGAATGTATTCTTGAGAGCTACTTCTCCTAAGTGGGATGGCGGGGGAGATTCTTTGCCTACCAGCGTCTTCAAAAGAATTAGGTGTTTGATTTTGACCCGTAAGGTGAGCGAAATCCTATCAGGTAGTACGTGTAAGAAAGGGAGAGAGTACGATACTTTAACATTGGCGGAAACTCGAGATACGACTGTAGAATCTTCATCTTCTGAGAAATAAGACACTTACAGTCTACAGGAGAGTGAATGGCCGGCCGAAGCGGCCGTGCGGTTCTAGGCGCTGCAGTCTGGAACCGCGAGCCGGCTACGGTCGCAGGTTCGAATCCTGCCTCGGGCATGGATGTGTGTGATGTCCTTAGGTTAGTTAGGTTTAACTATTTCTAAGTTCTAGGGGACTAATGACCTCAGGAGTTGAGTCCCATAGTGCTCAGAGCCATTTGAACCATTTTTTGAGAGTGAATGCGACAACAAGGAAACTGAAGAGACTGTTTCAGAGATGGTAGAAATTTTTGAGAACTGCACAGAATACGAGAGGGAAAATGTTCCAGATTTTAAGAAAATGTCGAGCTGTCAGAGACGATTACAGGATATGTTGCTTGTAGTCAAACGTAAACATTCCACCTATTCGTCAGCTGAGTGATGATTCCTAAACAATATTTTATTGTTCTAATACTGACTGTGATGATACACTTTTTTTCCGTTGCTAACCAGAGTAATTTTCGTGATTAATTGATAATATGCAATGCAGAGGTTGCGTATTTCACGAGAAAACACCTGAGGACTGTGACATTCATTTTTATGTAGTATCTTTCCTTCTTCCGTATCGGCAGTATTCAGACATGTTTAAAGGATATTGAAATATAGTGATTTTCGTCAACCAATGGATATTTATTTTAACTTATTCCACTACATGGACGTATTATAATTTCTGGAGACGGGGTCTGATGTCACACAGAAAAGAATTGCAAATAAGAAGAGAGTCTTACGTAACGACAACTGTAGGTGTCCACAAGAAGCTTTCTTGGTAAAGTATAACAAACGTTGTCCGCAGGCCTGCTCTATCTTGGATATGTACGGGTATATTTCACAAAAGGAAATAAAAAAATGGTTCAAATCGCTCTAAACACTATGGGATTTAACATCTGAGGTCATCAATCCCCTAGACTTAGAACTACTTAAACCTAACTAACCTAATGACATCACCTACATCCATGTCCGAGGCAGGATTCGAACCTGCGACCGTAGCAGCAGCGCGGTTCCGAACTGAAGCGCCCAGAACTTCTCGGCGACAGTGGCCGGCAGGGAAATAGATTACACACGAAAACCTAGGGAACTTCCCCCTTTCCACGCTATATTTCCCGAACAAAACACTACACCATTTGTACGGTAAAGTAACTGGTCTCATAAATGTTTCAAGAGAAAACTGGCTGTAGACAGGAGGATCATTAATGAAGCCAACTGAAAGATCTACGGAATTCGTTTTGAACATGGAAAGAGAATTTGAACAATTCCACGTCAGTTTCATTGATCTTACCCCAAAAGCTTTCGTAAGGTTAAATGGCATTATAAATGAAAGTATCCACGACTGGAGAACTTGACTGTAATGGATTTCATTAGAGTGGAAGCTATCAACAAGAAAAAAATGTGCAAAGGTAGTAAGCGAGCTGAGAGTGAACAAAGACAGAAACTGAGAAAAATGAAAAAGTTTTTAACGTAACTTTCCAGAACTGAAAAAGAAAACCTGTTGATAAAGTCAAAAATATTTAAATGATATTGTAGGAGTTTTCTCCGTACCAAAGATCTCTGTGGTCTAAGCCTGTGTCAGCCTATTCCACCAGAATGAAAGCAGTGCCTACCGAGATAGTGAAAGAGTTCGACATCCTTCGAAGGCTTTACAACAGCATTTCGCCGACCATAGAAAAAATCATTAACTAATATAAAGCTTCATAATAGTATTATTACACTAAAGCATGAAAAATCTTGATTACATTCACAGCTGCGTTTGAGTTAAACGTGTGTGCGCTATGTGCCTGTATGTCTGAATGCAGTGCGGCGTGGCGAGATGATTCACAGTGACGCCGCAGCTCACAGCCCGCCTGCGCGCGACCGCTACCAGTATTCTAGTATCCGTGGATCTTTCTGCGCGACTGACATGTGGCTGCTTCTAAAAGCCCTGCCGGTAAAACCCTATCTCTCGCTCGAGTTAATCTTCCCATTGCCCGTAAGCCTTCTCCGTACCTGCTCAACAGGAACCGTTGCCAACCTTTTAGATTTCTGTTCATATTTACTTGGACTCAAAACACACTTTAACTCTTCGTTATGTTCCATTGTAGCCTCGGGATTCTCCCAAGACTCGATCAGTTACGGTCTTCTATTGTCCCGACCTGAACCCTCTGGAACACCCGGGATGAGTTTATTTCGCTCCATACCGCATTTTCCAGCATCTCTACCTTCTCTGTTTTCAGCTCTTGAGGAAGATTGGGCTGCCATTCGTCCACATATTCAGATACCTCATTGAAAGTGACTCCAGCAGAGTTCAAGCTGTCATTAAGACAGACGGAGGACATATTCCATATTAATGTCCACTGACGTGTGTCCAGATATTTTTTTATCAGATATTGTATAAGCTCACTGGGCAAAAATTTAGGCCATCCTGGAGAAATAATTACAAGCGTAACCAAGCATAATTTAATACAGTTAACTCCGCCCTGAATTTGATAACAGCGTGGATTCGGTTCGGTACTGAGTCCATAAGATTGTACATATACGTCGCACCAAGACTATTCTACTCACTGAGGATGTGATCGCCCAGTTCCATCAGACTGGAAGGATGCTGATGTTGGGGTTTTACCTGCTGTTCCAATGTGTCTCACAGATTTTCTTTGGAGTTCAAGTCAGGTATTTTTACAGCCACTCCAGGTGTAATAGGGTAGGAGAGTGTTCAGTCATATATTCTTCCAGCCCTATAAAGTTTTCTACTGTTGTCTTTATGTGCCTGTGTGAGCAACGGAGTCTTGCGAGGTCAACAACTCCAAATGTTAATTATATGCAGTTCCCGTCGCAGTTAAGAGGTTGAAATGGACCTCCTGCACTAATTCCTGTCGGATTTGGGAGCGATTTTGATTCATAAGTCGTGACGAGGGTTTCCAGTCCCTCATAGTCAGGATCTTTTTCAGACCACAATTCTTGCGTCGCGTTTTGTGGCCGCATGTGGTACACCACTGCTTGTAGGCACCGGGGGCACACCAACAAATCCAACAACTTCACACACTGCATGGCCACGGGCAAGACTAGTCACGATTGCCCCTTTTTCCCCTCTGTCTTGTCATTGAATTTACCCATGTTTACGTACAATATCCACATGAAAAATAAATGCCTCACTGATGGCTACTGCTTTATGCTCACGTGGAGGCAGCGCGCGCGCTATTGAGCAAGTGACTATATCGCCGTCCGTAATGGCTTAGCGATTCATCTTTAGGATCACCGACTGGCGATTTCAAACATACACTACGAAAACAACACCTCCACCTCAGAGGGCACACGACTTGTACATCCCGCCAGGCTGACTGCCAACTTCTCGATTTCACGAGCACGAAGCCACTCCTTTCAGTCAGTCACCCTTAGCAACAGGATTTAGGCCTTTCCATTGGCTGTTTGCTGCTCCCGCTAATAGCACTTTCTGTAAGGTGCTTGTAACGGAACCCATAGATTCCGCGTGTGACCGATTCGTCTAAATTTTTAAAGTACTCGAATTACGTATACTCGAATATTTTAATGTTTTATTAGGAGGGAAAGTATTTACTTTTGTCTACGGCGATAGCAATTATTAGCTAGCATATTTTCTGTGTTTGCTTTCGAAGGTGTCTAATAAGGTACAAAATACGATATTTAGTTACTGAAATCCATGGTTTCGATGACTATAGCGCTATGTAAAAACAAACCTCTAAATCGTCGTTTTACACTGGCACATTGCGCGCGACCCGGGCACTGCCTCACGTAGCCACAGAAAATCGTCTAACTCGATATACGATCTCTTCCCAGAAGGCTTTTCTCGCTCAGCTGAACTTTGTCACTGTTACTATTCTGCTGACTCTAAGGATATTCAATTGACTTGTCGGTCATGTGTAACCAAACGGGACGTATTGTTAACTATTAAGCAGTTAATTTTATTATGAACCCCTGTCCAAAGCAAGAGGAGGTTAGCGGGGCTCGATGTGCACGTCATATTACCACCTTGAACTGCTGGTAAAATTCTTTGTTTACAGAACCAGTTTGGATCGGCTGACCATCACCAGGTTCATAAAAGTATTCACAGCTTCATGTTACGCGAAATATAAAATCATTGTTGGCAAATGATAAAAGCCTGAATTAGACACCGGTATCATATCATCATATAAATAAACTGAAGCGCGAAAGAAACTGGTATAGGGATGCACATTCAAATATAGATATATGTAAACAGGCAGAATGCGGTGCTGCGGTCGGCAACGCATATATAAGGCAACAAGTGTCTGGTGCAGTTGTTACATCGGTTACTGCTGCTACAATGGCAGTTATCAAGAGTTTAGTGAGTTTGAACGTGGTGTTATAGTCGGCGCACGAGCGATGGGACACAGTATCTTAGAGGTAGCGATGAAGTGGGGATTTTGCCGTACGACCATTTCGCGAATGTACCGTGGATATCAGGAATCTGATAAAACATCAAATCTCGGAAGTCGCTGCGGCCGGAAAAAAGATCCTGCAAGAACGGAACCAACGACGACTGAAAAGAATCGTTCAACGTGACAGAAGTGCAACCCTTCCGCAAATTGATGTAGATTTCAAAGTTGGGCCATAGAGTGTCAGCGTGCTAATCATTCAACGAAACATCATCGATATGGGCTTTTGGTGCTGAAGGCCCACTCGTATACCCTTGATGGCTGCACGACACAATGCCTTGCGCTTCGCCTGGGCACCTCAACACCGACACTGGACTGTCGATGACTGGAAACATGTTGCCTGGTCGGACGAGCCCCGTTTGAAATTGTATCGAGCGGACTGACTTGTACGGGTATGGAGACAACTTCATGAATCCATGGTCCCTGCATGTCAGTAGGGTACTGTTCAAGCTGTGATGTGGGGCGCGTGCAGTTGGAGTGATATGAGACCCCTGGTACGTCTAGATACGACTCTGACGGATGACAAGAACATCCTATCTGATCACCTGCATGCATTTATGTCCATTGTACATTCCGACGGACTTGGGCAGTTCCACCACGGAGTTTAAACACCTTCGCTGGCCGCCAAACTCCAAGGACATGAACATTACTGAACAGTCTTGAATGCCTTGCAGCGTGCTGTTCAGAAGAGATCTCCACACCCCTCGTATTCTTACGGATCTGCCCCCTTATTT
Source organism: Schistocerca piceifrons (assembly GCF_021461385.2). Classification (NCBI taxonomy): domain Eukaryota; kingdom Metazoa; phylum Arthropoda; class Insecta; order Orthoptera; family Acrididae; genus Schistocerca; species Schistocerca piceifrons. The sequence continues at coordinate 716,827,618 of NC_060139.1, read as the reverse complement.
CTAGGCAAACGAAAGATGATCCTTATCTTTATCTGTGATGCCGGGAATTATAATTAAACTGACGGTGTTCCGAGAGCTGCAGTGCCGGATATATAGCAGGACACTGAAACATCGCACGCACGTTCATTAATCGGTGCGCTCTTGGAGTATTCCAAAAAAATAATAGTTCCACTTTCTGCCACCGGGCGAAAATATAGTTCTATTAACCGTTAGAAGATGGTGTCCATACAGGAAAAGGGGAGGAACCATTCAACACCTGATGACGATGGTTCAAGACGTTTATTAGGAGATGGCCATAACTTGCAGCATGTGTTCAGTATGGTCTACCCATTCAACAACATGCTACATTGGTAACATGGCTTGGTGGACGGTTGCACGCCGCATATCCTGCGTAATCAGAGCGATATGTCGCCGTATGCAACCCTTCAAATCAGGAAGAGTCCGGATACAGCCCTGATAGACGCGATCTATCAACCAGAAACACATCGATTAAGGTCGCGGGGTATGGAAGGCTAAAAGTCTTGAAACTACCCGGAGATGATGAGGCAGTTACGAAGGTTTCTCGAAGCAAATCTTTCACCTGGCAAGCAACATATGAAGTCGCCCTATCTTGCATGAAATTAGTGGTGTGGACACAGGTGCATTCTTGCAAAGCTGGAATTACGCGTTGCACAATAAGGTCCCTATAAGGTGCAGAATTCACTGTACACGTAATAGGCCCAAGAGGTGTCATCGCCTCGAAGAAAAACGGACCGAGAATGAAGGCGCTTGTGAAACCAAACCACACAGTCACATAAGATGAGTGCAGTGGGCGTTCTTGCACAGGCTGTGTCGGAGTAGAACCCCATTCGAGACAGTTTTGTACATTCACTGCACCATTCAGAGCAAAAAATGCCTCCGGAATAAGATTTTAACTCTGCAGTGGAGAGTGCGCTGATATGAAACTTCCTGAGGGATTAAAATTGTGTGCCGGACCAAGACTCGAACTCGGGACCAATTCGTGGGCCAGTGCTTTACCGACTTTTTTTTTGTTCATCTCATTTTTGTTATAGATTGTTCGTTGAATTTGTTGGGGTCGGTCGTCCGATGACAGTCGTTCAGGTTCTTCGTTGCTCCGTTCACTCAGGATTGTTTTTTTTACGGATGGTAACTAACCATGTGAATGAACACGCTGAGCTACCGTGCCAGCACCGACTGAGCTACCGAGGCACGATTCGCGACCCGTCCTCACAGCTTCAGTTCTGCCAGTAACTCGTCTCCTACCTTCCAAACTTCAAAGAAACTCTTATGCGGAAAGTCCCGAGTTCGTGTATTGATCTGGCACACAATTTTAATCTGCCGGGAAGTTTAAAAAATGCCTCGTCCGTCCAAATCTTCGTCAACAACTGCCATAGGAATGGGTCTCCTCCATCTCCCTGCTGAACCACTTAATTCACTTGTTCCTTCAAATTTCTTGATCATATTCTTGAAGTCATTTGTTTACATGTGGCCTCTTCGGAGCTCTGTTGGCGATATTCCCGCAATGCAGTGCTGCTGTTGCTGCCGGTATGATAAAACAGCTTTACCAGCAAAGAAATGGTTCAAATGCCTCTGAGCACTATGAGACTTAACTTCTGAGGTCATCAGTCCCTTGAACATAGAACTACTTAAACTTAACGAACCTAAGGACATCACACACATCCATGCCCGAGGCAGGATTCGAACCTGCGACCGCAGCACCGCTCGGCCACCCCGGCCGGCATCTTTACCAGCAGTTCACGGTCTTTCTTTTTAATAGCAATTGCCTTTCGTACGGAGAACTTCAACTTCCGAACCCTTTATAACTGTCAATTGACAAAATGAATCAGCGTCCAGTGACAAACAGCAAACTGACTTCAAGAAGGGAAACATTTCACATTATGACTGCTTACAGCGCCACATCTTCACACGGTGGCAGAATGTGGAGCTATTGTTTTCTATAGCGCATTCCACGAGTGCACCGATTAATGATTGTAACTATGATGTATCAGCATCCTGCAATGTATATATGCCGCACTGCAGTACTCGGAACACCGTCAGGTTAATACGTTGAAGCGCCGATGAAACTGATATAGGCACGCGTATTCAAATACAGAGATATATGGAAAGAGGCAGAATACAGCGCTGCGATCGGCACCGCCTATATACGACAAGTGGCTAGAGCAGTTGTTACATCGGTTACTCCTGCTACAATGGCAGGTTATCAAGGTTTAAGTGAGTTTGAATGTTCTGTTATAATCGGCGCACGAGCGAGGGGACGCAGCATCTCAGAGGTAGCGATGAAGTGGAGATTTTCCGTACGACCATTTCACGAAGGTACCGTGAATATTAAGAATCCGGTATAACATCAAATCTCCGACATCGTTGTGGCTGGAAAAAGATCCTGCAAGAACGGGACCAACGACAACTGAAGAGAATCGTTCAGCGAGACAGAAGTGCAACACTTCCATAAACTGCTGCAGATTTCAATGCTGGGCCATCAACAAATGTCAGCTTGGGAACCGTTCAACGAAACATCATCGATATGGACTTTCGGAGCCGAAGGACCACTCGTGTACACTTGATGACTGCACGACACAAAGCTTCAGGCCTCGCCTGGGCCCGTTGATACTGACTTTGGACTGTTGATGACTGAAAACATGTTCCCTGGTCGGATGGGCGTGTGCGGGTATGGAGACAACCTCATGAATCCATGGACCCGGCATGTCAGCAGGGGATTGTTCAAACTCGTGGAGGCTCTGTAATGATGTGGGGCGTGTGCAGTTGGAGTGATGTGGGAGCCCTGATACGTCTAGATACGGCTCTGACAGGTGACACGTACGTAAGCATCCTATCTGGTCACCTGCATCCATGTACATTGTTAATTCCCTGCGGACTTGGGCAATTCCAGCAGGACAATACGACACCGCACACGTACAGAATTGCTACAGAGTGGCTCTAGGTACACTCTTCTAAGTTTAAACACTTACGCTGGCCACCAAACTCAAAAAATGGTTCAAATGGCTCTGAGCACTATGGGACTCAACTGCTGTGGTCATAAGTCCCCTAGAACTTAGAACTACTTAAACCTAACTAACCTAAGGACAGCACACAACACCCAGCCATCACGAGGCAGAGAAAATCCCTGACCCCGCCGGGAATCGAACCCGGGAACCCGTGCGTGGGAAGCGAGAACGCTACCGCACGACCACGAGATGCGGGCGCCACCAAACTCCCCAGACATCATCATTATTGATCATATGTGGGATGCCTTGCAACCTTCTGTTCAGAAGGGATCTCCACCCCCTGATACTCTTATGGATTTATGGAGAGCCCTGCAGGATTCGTGGTGTCAGTTCCCTCCAGCACTACTTCAGACATTAGTCGAGTCCATGGCACGTCGTGTTTCGGCACTTTTGCGTGCTCACGGGGCCCCTACACGGTAATAGGCAGGTCTACCAGTTTCTTTGTCTCTTCAGTGTACAACTACCCGTACCATGATGAATCTTGACTTTAATGTAGGAAACGGTTGTGCTAACGTGATGTTTAATGTCTGCGCCGCCAGCTGGCCACAGCTGATGTTGATGCTGATGCTGACGTGATGCTGTGTTGCAGGTGACGTGGGGCGGAGGCCGCCGCCAGCTGCGCTCTCCTCAGCCGGTCCCGCTCCCGGACTCGACGCGGACGATATGGTGAGTCCCGCAGACACGCTCTCTCTCTATCAACACACAGCTAATTAATGGCCTACTGTTCCTCTTCAAATCTTATTCAGCAACACTAGTTGTCAACGTTCTACCTCAGCAATCCATATACAGGCTACATTATAACTAATATGGAAAAGTGACACAGGTGTAGATACACAATAATAAAGCAGAAAAGTTCCAATATACAAGGGTCCAAAAAACGAGTTATTTAAGAAGTAACTGACTACAGCACGAAATATTATCCTAGTTACTACAAATGTACCTGGAAATGTAAACTTTTCGATTAAGAACCCATCCAGTTAATCTGAGATTTCACTTATGAATTATCTTAACAAGAGGAACACAACTGTTTCAGCATTTTACGTGTTACAATTTACGGTACACTCATGCGTTTTAAAATACACTACTGGCCATTAAAATTGCTGCACCAAGAAGTAATGCAGGTGATAAACGGGTATTCATTGGACAAATATATTATACTAGTACTGACATGTGATTACGTTTTCAAGCAGTTTGGATGCATAGATCCTGAGAAATCAGTACCCAGAACAACCACCTCTGGCCGCAATAACGGCCTTGATACGCCTGGGCATTGAGTCAATCAGAGCTTGGATGGCGTGTACAGGTACAGCTGCCCATGCAGCTTCAACACGATACCACAGTTCATCAAGGTTAGTGACTGGCGTATTGTGACGAACCAGTTGCTTGGCCACCATTGACCAGACGTTTTCAATTGGTGAGAGATCTACATCTACATCTACATTTATACTCCGCAAGCCACCCAAAGGTGTGTGGCGGAGGGCACTTTACGTGCCACTGTCATTACCTCCCTTTTCTGTTCCAGTCGCGTATGGTTCGCGGGAAGAACGACTGTCTGAAAACCTCCGTGCGCGCTCGAATCCTTCTGATTTTGCATTCGTGATCTCCTCGGGAGGTATAAGTAGGGGGAAGCAATATATTCGATACCTCATCCAGAAACGCACCCTCTCGAAACCTGGCGAACAAGCTACACCGCGATGCAGAGCGCCTCTCTAGCAGAGTCTGTCACTTGAGTTTGCTAAACACATCCGTAACGCTATCACGGTTACCAAATAACCCTGTGACGAAACGCGCCGCTCTTCTTTGGATCTTCTCTATCTCCTCCCTCAACCCGATCTGGTACGGGTCCCACATTGATGAGCAATACTCAAGTATAGGTCGAAAGAGTGTTTTGTAAGCCACCTCCTTTGTTGATGGACTACATTTTCTAAGGACTCTCCCAATGAATCTCAACCTGGTACCCGCCTTACCAACAATTAATTTTATATGATCATTCTACTTCAAATCGTTCCGCACGCATACTCCCAGATATTTTATAGAAGTAACTGCTACCAGTATTTGTTCCGCTATCATATAATCATGCAATAAAGGATCCTTCTTTCTATGTATTCGCAATACATTACATTTGTCTATGTTAAGGGTCAGGATCTGGAGAATGTGCTGGCCAGGGCAGCAGCCGAGTATTTTCTGTATCCAGAAAGGCCCGTACAGGACTTCCAACATGCGGTCGTGCATTATCCTGCTGAAATGTAGGGTTTCGTAGGGATCGAATGAAGGGTAGAGCCACGGGTCGTATCAGATCTGAAATGTAACGTCCACTGTTCAAACTGCCGTCAATGCGAACAAGAGGTGACCGATACGTGTAACCAATAGCACCCCATACCATCACGCCGGGTGATACACCAGTATGGCGATGATGAATACACACTTCCAATTTGCGTTCACCTCGATGTCGCCAAATACGGAAGCGACCATCATGATGCTTTAAACATAACCTGGATTCATCCGAAAAAATGACGTTTTGCCATTCGTGCATCCAGGTTCGTCGTTGAGTACACCATCAAATGGTTCAAATGGCTCTGAGCACTATTGGACTTAACATCTATGGTCATCAGTCCCCTAGAACTTAGAACTACTTAAACCTAACTAACCTAAGGACATCACACAACACCCAGTCATCACGAGGCAGAGAAAATCCCTGACCCCGCCGGGAATCGAACCCGGGAACCCGGGCGCGGGAAGCGAGAACGCTACCGCACGTCCACGAGCTGCGGACAGGTACACCATCGCAGGCGCTCCTGTCTGTGATGCAGTGTCAAGGGTAATCGCAGCCATGGTCTCCGAGCTGATAGTCCATGCTGCTGCAAACGTCGTCGAACTGTTCGTGCAGATGGTTTTTGTCTTGCAAACGTCCCAATCTGTTGACTCAGGAATCGAGACGTGGCCGCATGATCCGTTACAGCCATGCGGATAAGATGCCTGTCATCTCGACTACTAGTGATACGAGGCCATGGGGATCCAGCACGGCGATCCGTATTACCCTCCTGAACCCACCGATTCCATATTCTGCTAACAGTCATTGGATCTCGACCAACGCGAGCAGCAGTGTCACGATACGATAAACCGCAATCGCGATAGGCTACAATCCGACCTTTATCAAAGTCGGAAACGGTACGCATTCTCCTCCTTACACGAGGTATCACAACAACATTTCACCAGGCAACGCCGGTCAACTGCAGTTTGTGTATGAGAAATCGGTTGGAAACTTTCCTCATTTCAGCACGTTGTAGGTGTCGCCACCGGCGTCAGCCTTGTGTGAATGCTCTGAAAAGCTAATCATTTGCATATCACAGCATCTTCTTCCTGTCGGTCCAATTTGGCGTCTGTAGCACGTCATCTTGTGGTGTAGAAATTTTAATGGCCAGTAGTGTAAGTGTTGCGCGTCTTGTGCTCGCATTTGGAGAAAGACTGCGAAATGCCGTGTGTGAACGTACCAGATCTGCTTGAGCTGGACCAACGGAGAGGCAGACCAGTCCTTAAAATGCTTCATGAAGTTACTCAGCGGAATTAATTTTCACGCAATTTGATAGTCAAGTGGCCCTAGTGTTGAGTCCCAGGTACCGACATTTCCATAATTTTAATATTGATTAACTTCATAAGAGGGCTCTACTAATTACGAAATTAAATACGTGCCCAGGTAAATGTTAATTTTATAACAAATTATTGTGTGTGCACAGATTAATAGAAAACATTACAACGTTTAATAACACACACTTCGAGAATATTCAACTAGCACATTACATCGATTGCAAGAAAAGGAACTCTAAGGGTCTGGGAAGGCTATCTGATGCGGGTATGTACGACAATAATAAATCACGTTCTAAAAGATTCATTATACATAATGGTGCCGCGTGAATACAGTGATTGCAAGACCGAAAGAAAGAAGAACTGCACGTGCACTGCGCATGTGAACTCAATCATGGTGAGCTTGCGTGAATCTAACTGAATCTTTGCTGCGACTTAATCCGCAGCAGCTGCTGTAAGATCTGAGCAGACGTGATGACTTGAGACGTGTTGGTGGACGTCGCCGAAATTCAGACTGTTATCAGTCTAACTGTAGTTACCGCCTTCCCCTCCCTCATCTGCAAACCCAAGACCGTCCTACCATGTAAGGAGGAGAACCGAGCCAGTATCAGACAATGAAGTGAAGTGAAAAAGTGAACACCACTCCCAGCATCTGCTCCGAGCGGTATTTCGCGCTAAAAACCTTGTCCGCCCATCGCAAGATTTTTCCTTCTTCTTCTGTCAATAATATTTTTATTAGTTTGCAGTTTTAGTCCCACCATGTAGTGTGCAAAACTCAGCTCCCAATCCGATGTCTGGCGGCCTGCTCTGTTTTGAGAATTCCGTCATGAACGAGTGTTCTTTGGTCGGCCGGTTACTTGTCCTTTAGCATGAAACAATACCACAAAACAGCACTTCGTTCTTCAGGAGTTCTCAAGACGCTTCTATCTGTCCGTGGTTGGCGAAATTCCTCCCATCCTACTGTCATGGCGCCAGAGTTTTTCCTCTGGACCTGGTGGTGAAGACGATGTACAGGAAGTCCGCTGTAGGTTTTACTTGCCTTCAGACCGGGAAAGAAATACCCCCCCCCCCCCCCTTTCCCATTCCTAACGCGTTTCACGTGCAAAATACAACGTCTACATAAGCTCAGAAGAAGAAGGAGAAGTTAATCTGCCCTTACAATCACTGCCGTTACTCTCTTATTAAATTAAGATAGATTCATTCGATCTGAACATGTTTGTCGAATTATTAATTGGATATGTGATGTACACTTCAGATAAGAGATGATCCGAGACAACAAAACACAGAGCGTTGAAGTCAGTTGACACTGGAGGCCAAGGCACAGCAGGCATTGCTTGATCTATCCATCCTGGACCATGCTGGCGCGATGATGTCGTCTCAGTTAAGAAGCAAAATTTGCCGGTGCCTCGTCATTTACGCAAAACATTCCTCAGACTTACTGAAGGGACGCATATGGGTGCAATAATGAAAGTTCTAGCCTAAGAGATCGAAGGTACCCTCGATAAAGAAGGGTTCTTCGAAAATGTCCGACCCAGTGAGACAATTGTCTGATACCTGTAACCACACCTACAGAGAGAAAAGTTGCTTATGTTGTCGCCCATGAACAGCATGTGGGTTTAGATCAGATTTTAGCCTAATTAAATGGAGACTTGATTAAAAAGTTTACATTTCAGACACGTTTTTAGTAACAAGGACAATATGTCAGAGTGAAGTCAGCGGCGGCTGGTAATCACGTACTTGCAGCTGTCTCGCAAACGGCTCGTTTATGGACTAATGTTTAGTGGAACGCTTTTCTACTGTTATCATTCACTTTTAGCTGTGTCATTTTTCGCTGTCATTTGTGATACACCTTATATAACGGATACAAAAAGAGGTTAGAGGTTTATAATATACATCGTTTTGTTATATTTGGCGCACAGTGGTAAAAGATTCTCGGAATAATGAGGTACCTCAAACACTGTCGACAGTATTTAAAGAAAAAACTCTATTTCGAGCTGTGGCGTGAAAGCGATACCCGTCATTTGCAGGCGCTGTTCTACTTACAGGGTCGTCACTACATTCTCTACACCTTCCAAGAGCTGTGGGAACGGCCCCTCCGGGAAGGAGAGATATAGCAGAGGCCTTGCCTCAGCCTCTGTCCCGGAGCCGCTAGGTAGTTCAAGTGTCGATTCTGTGAGGCGTACTTGAACAGCGCAACTGGAAATGCGCTGCACACCAATGACCGGAGTCCGGGTTCGAGTCGCAGTCCAGCATATCGTTTGAACTTACCGCAGATCTTCATCTGCCTTATATTTCGCTAAAAACTGACAGAGTGTCATTTCGGCTCGCAGTTCTTTGTATGTGCGCTCAACGTGGGCAGTTGTTATCAATAGGTGCGCCTTCAGTTTTGCGTTCTCCTCATCTTGTACGGGCTGATTAAGATGGCACCTGCTACTGCCTTACTTTTGAACATGGATAGATTAGGTAGCAGTGGAGGCGTATACAAATATCGAAGAAAAAAATCAATTGATGTCTAATCAAGAGAACATGGCCACCACGAAAGACAATCCTGATTATCTGGTCTCTTGAGATCAGTCTAGCGACTGGGGACGATAAATTTACTGCCAGCCACATTCGGTCTTTGCCGGTCAGGATATGTTCCCAGGCCCACCCAGCTGTTGAAGAAAGGGCTGTCTACAAAGGAAGTTACGGTGTACTTATTTCATCAAAGAAGAACAGTCCATGTATAGCTTGACCACAATGTAAAAAAAAAAAAAAAATCAATTTTGTAGTCTTGTTCGCTACACGCTACAATATCTCATAGGGACCATCTAATCCCTGAGATACATCCATTATGAGTGTTTGTCGTTCAGTGTAGATGATATGTTGTGTATTATGTATTGTGCATTAAACTGGAGACCTAGAACCGACGGAGAGGCTTCGTCCTGCTATAGCCCTCAGTGTTTCACCACCCCACAACAGGCCACAGCAGTCCACCCACCCCACTGCCGCCCCACACTGAATCCAGGGTTATTGTGCGGTTCGGCCCCCACCAGTGGACAGCCCCCCCCCCCCTTCCCCCCCTCACCCGGGAACGTCCCATACCAGACGAGTGTAACCCCAAATGTTTGCCCGGTAGATGATACGTTACTTCAACATCACAGAAAATTCAACCACGAAATTCTTCATACACCCACATTTCAGTGTCAATTTGACATTTAAGCCACATCTCCATTCGCACCAACGGTACCTCCAACTCCACATCACTAATTTCACCACCTGGCGTAATCAGTGGTACCTCTACATCAAGCCTCAAAGGAAAAACCGCCCAAGCTTTCCGTTGATGAGTCCTTTCTAAAAGTCTAAAACCATCCAATTCACCTAAGACACTAAAGTGTTTTACACGTCCCCGTCAAATCCTGATATTCGTCCCTTCCGGCGGAATCCCCACCTATCAGTCATACAAATGGATTCTACGATAGACTAAAACTATTAAAATTGTTAACCGGCTGACAATGGGGGTTAAATCGCAGTGACATCAAGCATACCTATCAGGTCCTTATTCGTCTCAGCCTCATATATGAAAATGCCGCATTGACCTCTAGCCCTCCCAAGTGCCACCACTCCTTTCAAATTGTTGACCGTCATGCAATACGCTTCACTTTCCGCAACCAGTATGCGTGATATCTGCCTGAGACTTAGTCTACAGCAGGTAAAAAGCCATTCAGACTTGTGCTTTCGTAAACACATGTCTCAGGTGATGGACTGAAATGGCCCACAACGCTTAATTTGAACTAGGAGACGACAAGTCACTGATAAGACCAATGGGTATCATTTATTATCTTTCAAGGAACCCCTTGACTGCGATATCTCAAGCTCATTATTTAGTAAGGCTCACTTGAAAGTGTTAAGAATTACGACAGGAAAAATATTATTTGCTAATGACTCACCATGTATAGCAGGAGAGCGACAGAATATGTGTGTCCGGGAGGAGCAGAGATCAGCCTTTTATGGGATGTATGTATTGCACTTCACAAAATGGACATCGTCGATATTCAAGAAACGTTCAAAACAAACCATTAACTTGCACCACATGCACCGAATGAAAAATAGCACGCCACAGTGATGATAAAAGTTCGCATCATCAAGGCCGAAGACGAACTCCTTGGGAGTTACGAATCGTGCAGGACTTTCAGCTAGATATCTACTCTTAAAGAATGCATACAGAATGATATTGGTATAACGGGGTGATGAGAACTGATGGAATGTGATGGCATGCAACAGAATGAGAAACGGTCTGTAGTGGAGCTTATCCTGAAACTGGCTAGCCTTTAAGTGTAGCTGCAGATAACACGATACTATATTTTATAAGCACGGAAAAAATAAACATCTTGAGGCTGAATCTGTCCAGTGGTTCGAGGTGATATCAACTGCAATGTCACACACTTTTCAGGACGGATACCCTGCTCTAAAGGACTGTGTGTTTTACACTCAGATCAGGAAGCAGGCAAAAGCATGCTATTTTGACCAGCTATTGGCCAAAAGCAGTGCCCATACCATGGTTATAGTTCTCTTATGCCCATTTTCCCTCTCTTGCTTGCTGTGACGTAAATATTCCCTACTGCCCTTGCAAAATCACGCACATGAGAAAGTAAAGTAGGGGGCAGAGCACCACCAACTTCTCACAGCACACAATAAATAACTTTCCAGCCAATTTACCATTAAGTTTAACAGTATGAATAATTGTATACGAATGCGTAAATGCATTGATGTTAGTTGATCTTGATGCAACTCTCTTGGTACCTCTAATTTCCAGGGTTCCTTTGATATGAATTTCCTCTTCAAGTCCCGATAGGTCGGAGTTGAAGACAAATTCCTTACTGAACGATGGGATAACTTTGTTTATGTCACCTACAAATTTTCTGGCCGATTCCGCAGTTAGCTTTGCAATGCCAAGTTGACGCTTTGTTTGAAACTTCGCTGTCTTAGATCTTCCCAATTTTGTAACGCTGTAGTTATTAGCCATCCACTGCTTTTTTAAAATTAATGTTATCGATGTCGCGCGCAGTTTGATGTGTATAACATAGTAGGTCACTATCATGGTCATACTATAAATTGTATCGAGCATCCTTGAAACACGCAAACACCAGTTTTTGTAACAAGTGTGCCTTGTCCTCTCTTCAATATCCGTACTTTTTCTTAGTGGTCATATTGTGGCGGAATTATTCGAAATCTGTTGATTTTTTTTTTTACTATGCTGCGGATGATCTTCCATGCACATAATAATGTTTAGTGCCCGTTTTTGGACAATGAGTGTACTTTACTACTTTTCGCTGGAGACAGAATATGTGGCTCCCCCTTCGACAAAGGTGATGAACTACATAGCCTGTTTCAGTTTCACTTTCGCTTGTTAAGCAAGTATCTCGTCGCTATACCCCTCATGTACGTTCTCTGCACAGTAGAGTGTATATTACACCAAACATTCCACTGACTCATCTTGCAAAAACGCTAATATTTCATTTGCTAATTCTTTCTCGCTATGCGAAATTTCTTGGGTTCCTTTCTCACGAAATGTCAACTTCGGCAATTGTTATTGTAGACGTAATACAATGTTTGCTTTGTTTATCGTTGTCATTGCTCTGCTCTGTATCAACACCACTACCACTGTAGCAATGTTATGAGTTACTCGTCTACTATGAAGTTCAGCTACGCTCTATACCCTCATCCTGTGCTCCCATTGGATGCCTTCAGTCCCACCCCCTGTTGCCATTAGCAGCCAATATTGTGGCTGCATGGTAGGCAATATGTGGGGATTCGAATGCAGTAAACATCGTATGTATTTTTGTTGTGCTCAAACATATTATGTTCAAGTGACGAAAATAAATTTCTACAATATTGTAGAACAAAAGCAAACTGGTGCCTTTCATTTATTATAATGTTGTTCTACCAAGAACCGATGGAAGATTCTGTTAATAAAATAAATTTCCTTTCTATATGAGACTTATGTGGCCTATAAGCGATGGCTATTTAGTGGTGGTTACAATTCGTAAATGAAGTAGTGGATCACAAAGGATCTGTAAGTCTACTCCGTATTTAAAGTAAAGTATATTCTAAACTATGACGAACTGACGAATATCAGTGAAAATTACACTTCTTCTAAATCGCCGATACATGCATTGCTTTCCTGGATAAATAATACAAGTGCTATATTCATGTTCGACTAGCGAATGACTTTGAGATAAAGTGTGTGTGTGTGTGTGTGTGTGTGTGTGTGTGTGTGTGAGAGAGAGAGAGAGAGAGAGAGAGAGAGAGAGAGAGAGGGAGAGATAGATTGCATAATGTCCAATGCCATACCTCGAGTTCTTTTAGATTTTTTAAATATGAAGCTGTAATATTATCCTGTGCTTCTTTACATCAGTCTTCTTAATCAGATAAGTTTTACGTTTTTTACATTCAATTAATTTGCATTAGAGGCGCTATTTATCTCCAAATGGCTCTATTGTATCGCTCATTGGTTCAAGTTTTTGCTCTTTTTTAATTATTTTTCATTTTATTTAATTTTGATCATTCTTTAACAACTCTTAGCAACCTCATTTGAAACACGTGAGTCTTATTTTTTTGTTATTTAGTAAGAATGCAGAGTAATAAGGATTATCATAGTTTTATAGAATTTAATTTTAGTTCCTTTTTCAATTATTCTTTAAAAGTTGTGTTTACTGTGACATACATATATTGCAGTTTTACACGTTTTTATTTTCCTCTTGGGGGTGGAGGTAATTAAAACGTTTTATTTGTTCTATTATCTTGTCATAAACGACAGTTGTTGGTCTTATATGTTGGGATCCTGTGAGTCCCATTACTTTTATCAGTAGAGATATTAGAATTATATTTCTGTTACAGTACGTTCTATTGTGTGACTTACGTGACCTGAGGCTGTAATGCACTGCCTGAAGAGAAGTGAGGCACCCAGAAGTGAAGGAGAAAACGAAATCGAAATTTACGAAGAACTCAGTATTATGAGCCCTCTGCCCAGTATGACGCTGCACCTCTTCTGGCCTAGATGTATGCACTGATTTGCCTGGGAAAGGTGTCACAAAGCCACTGTATCCTCTGTGAGGCAAACTGGACCACAACTGTTGGTCCTTGAAATTGTGGATACTGGCACTAGGACGGAATTGACATCCTAGCTGGACCCACACATGTACTGTCAGGGACAGATCTTAGGATCTTGCTGGTCACGGGACTTCATCAGCATTATGCAGACTGTTCACAGGGACACGTGCCACATGAGGACGAACACTGTCCAGCACCACAGTACTGTCGGACGAACGGTATCGTATGAGGACGCATGACGTCTGCGATCACCATTATGCTATCGTAGTTCACTTAGTCACCACCAGCGAAGTCAAACACAATTGCCCTGGCATCAGGAGTCACCGCTGCGTCTAAAATATTGGAAGAGTTGGATATCTTCCCAGATCGTCGCCATTAGATCATCCAGGTCAGTGAAGAAACGTGATTCGTCACTGAACTCAATGCTACGCCATTCATGAGCAGGCCATTCTGCCGCTCACAGCACCTCTTAAAAACACAGCCGTTCGTGTTGTGGTTTAACGGCAGTCTATGCATGGGACGGTAATTCCCCACTCCGGCTGTTATTTAGGCTCCGATCAATTGTGTGAGACGACACAGGATGGATCAGCGAGTCCTTTATTTGCTTTCGGACGGCAGACAAAGATAAGAAGGGATCACGATGTGCTTGGTGCACAGTATGGCGATCGTCTCTTGTGGTATTCGGTCGTGGTCAACAGGAACCTTGATGACGAGTATGCCTAGCCTCACCTCCCCATGCAGTCGCGGCCGAATGCCCTACCAATCTGGATACTGCACGATTTGACCAGATGGCCAAAAGGAGGCCCACAGAGTGGTCACTTCCAAACTTCTGATGACGCCTTATCACATGCGTACACATCACTTTCATGTACTTACGTTATGTACCCTACTAGACCTGGTGGTGATGATGATGATGATGATTGGTTTGTGGGGCACTAAACTGCGTGGTCATCAGCGCCCATTCAAAGTCCCAATTTTTTCTCAGTCCAGGTTTTACGCAATTCAGTCTAGCCACAGTCACGAATGATGATAATAATGATGAAATGATGAGAACAACGCAAACACCCAGTCCCCAGGCAGAGAAAATCCCTAAGCCGGCCGGGAATTGAACCCGGGACTCCGTGATCCAGATCAGACCTGGTGATAAAGCTAAATGCAAACAACAGTAATGCGCTCTGGTGGTCGTTATACCTGTCACAGAGAACTGAAACTCCAAACATATCTAAGTTGACAACGAGCCATATCTCCTGGGGCTTAACTTTTTTTTTGTCAGGCAGAATATACAAGGCGTAACGGGTATAAATGCAGATATTTTTATATGTGGCACCTTAATAGGTACATCATCTGTGTGTTGATTCTTTTTTCGCGTTTAACAGTCTTCCTGTAAACTAGTCATGTAATTTACTACCTGTGTTTTCTGTATGGTCGTAAATGCACTACTACGTGGACTACACCTGTTATATACACTAAACGTTTCCTGTCCACATGTCCACACTTCAACACCTGACCTGCTGCCCACGGTAAACCAAGCAGTAATGGCTTCCTCATGCCACATTTAAAGGAGGTACTAACCAACCTAAAAACATAAACTCCCAATAGCTATAATTATTAGTATGCAAATGGAGTAAATACTGATGCAACGTTGTTCAGTACTCCGTCCTCAGTAACCAATAGAAATATCTGCACTTGCACCTGTTACAGCTAGTGTAATACAAAAATCGTCCACAAGACAGTCACTGTGCTCCCGTAAGACAGTGTTCTTAGTCTGGTCTGTCTAAGAAATTTGGTAACGGAAACAAGTGTGCGGAAGAGGGGGGGAGGTTGAAAACTGTGAACGAACGCTAGAGTTTAAGTAATAAGGTTCAAATGGATTACGCAGATGTAAAGGGACTTGTACAAGGTAAACTAGCAGGGTGATATGCATCATACCAGTCTTCAAAATTGAATGCAATAACAATAGCCATTCACGACCAGATGTAGGGTGACCACGTAAGACCAGGATCTGGACGATGGGATGTGGAACTGTTGTCGTCTGGATTGCGAGTCGAATGTGCTAAGTAGTGTGCCATCTCACCTGGTAATACCGGTTGATTTTTCTCATCAAATGCAATTAACAACCACAGAGGACTCCTGCGCATACCTGTATCGTTGCTCCCTGCTCGGCACTTATGTGAGACTATGTAGTGCAGTTCCCTACTGCAGTAGAGAAGGTCGAAAGAAGACCAGCACGTTTCGTCACGAGTTCGTTTAGCAAGAGGGAAACTGTCACGGAGACTGCGCTTCTAATTCAAGTGGCAGTCGCTGCGGGAGATACGTTGTGCTTCACCAGGAAATTTCCGAGAACGCACGCTCCTAAAGGACTCGGTTTATTATATTACGCGAGAAGGCCACGAAGGTAAAATGAGAAAGATTAGAGCTCGTACAGAAGCTTACCAAGAGTCATTCGGGTGTACCATCCGCGGATGGGACAGGAAAGAGGGGGAGTGACAGTGGTACACGAACAGCTATCCGCGAAGCATGTGTACGTCTAAATCTACATACACTCCTGGAAATGGAAAAAAGAACACATTGACACCGGTGTGTCAGACCCACCATACTTGCTCCGGACACTGCGAGAGGGCTGTACAAGCAATGATCACACGCACGGCACAGCGGACACACCAGGAACCGCGGTGTTGGCCGTCGAATGGCGCTAGCTGCGCAGCATTTGTGCACCGCCGCCGTCAGTGTCAGCCAGTTTGCCGTGGCATACGGAGCTCCATCGCAGTCTTTAACACTGGTAGCATGCCGCGACAGCGTGGACGTGAACCGTATGTGCAGTTGACGGACTTTGAGCGAGGGCGTATAGTGGGCATGCGGGAGGCCGGGTGGACGTACCGCCGAATTGCTCAACACGTGGGGCGTGAGGTCTCCACAGTACATCGATGTTGTCGCCAGTGGTCGGCGGAAGGTGCACGTGCCCGTCGACCTGGGACCGGACCGCAGCGACGCACGGATGCACGCCAAGACCGTAGGATCCTACGCAGTGCCGTAGGGGACCGCACCGCCACTTCCCAGCAAATTAGGGACACTGTTGCTCCTGGGGTATCGGCGAGGACCATTCGCAACCGTCTCCATGAAGCTGGGCTACGGTCCCGCACACCGTTAGGCCGTCTTCCGCTCACGCCCCAACATCGTGCAGCCCGCCTCCAGTGGTGTCGCGACAGGCGTGAATGGAGGGACGAATGGAGACGTGTCGTCTTCAGCGATGAGAGTCGCTTCTGCCTTGGTGCCAATGATGGTCGTATGCGTGTTTGGCGCCGTGCAGGTGAGCGCCACAATCAGGACTGCATACGACCGAGGCACACAGGGCCAACACCCGGCATCATGGTGTGGGGAGCGATCTCCTACACTGGCCGTACACCACTGGTGATCGTCGAGGGGACACTGAATAGTGCACGGTACATCCAAACCGTCATCGAACCCATCGTTCTACCATTCCTAGACCGGCAAGGGAACTTGCTGTTCCAACAGGACAATGCACGTCCGCATGTATCCCGTGCCACCCAACGTGCTCTAGAAGGTGTAAGTCAACTACCCTGGCCAGCAAGATCTCCGGATCTGTCCCCCATTGAGCATGTTTGGGACTGGATGAAGCGTCGTCTCACGCGGTCTGCACGTCCAGCACGAACGCTGGTCCAGCTGAGGCGCCAGGTGGAAATGGCATGGCAAGCCGTTCCAGAGGACTACATCCAGCATCTCTACGATCGTCTCCATGGGAGAATAGCAGCCTGGATTGCTGCGAAAGGTGGATATACACTGTACTAGTGCCGACATTGTGCATGCTGTGTTGCCTGTGTCTATGTGCCTGTGGTTCCGTCAGTGTGATCATGTGATGTATCTGACCCCAGGAATGTGTCAATAAAGTTTCCCCTTCCTGGGACAATGAATTCACGGTGTTCTTATTTCAATTTCCAGGAGTGTATATATTGAGCGAGCTACTGTGCAGTGCACAGTGGGGGCCATATTGTACGAACATTATCCATTTATTGTCCTATTCCATTGACATATTGAGCGATTGACAAACGACTATTTGCCTCTGTAAGTTTGCTAATCTCCCTTGTGTTATTGCTACGGTATGTGCACCAGATGTCACGGCAGTATGGTCACAGAGTCCTCGAATACAGCTTCTCAACATTTGTTCAACTGGGTTTCTGCGGGAGTGATGTCAGATTTCTTCCAAAGATTCCCATTTAATTTCTCCGAGCATCTCTATTACACCTTGGTATGAGCTATATCGTCGTTTTTCGCTCTTATCCTTGCATCTCTGGATTTTTTTGGATGTTTATTGTGATGCATTTTTGAAAAGGATCACAAACGCTAGACCGACACTATAGAATTGGTTGCACTGGTGTCTTAATATGTCTAGAGGGTGGCACAGTACAGTACAAATCTAAATGAGGTGGGTCATAGGGTGTAAGTAAGCTGTAGTGTGTCGATACTGTGTGTACTAAAAGCTATGCTGTAGATCAACACACTAGAAGTGGTCGCACTAGTGGCTTATTATTGTCTAGATGTTGGAGGGCCCGCAGCTCGTGGTCGTGCGGTAGCGTTCTCGCTTCCCGCGCCCGGGTTCCCGGGTTCGATTCCCGGCGGGGTCAGGGATTTTCTCTGCCTCGTGATGGCTGGGTGTTGTGTGAAGTCCTTAGGTTAGTTAGGTTTAAGTAGTTCTAAGTTCTAGGGGACTGATGACCATAGATGTTAAGTCCCATAGTGCTCAGAGCCATTTGAACCATTTTGATGTTGGAGGCTGGCGTGATGGCACAGAGCAGGTCAACTCTGATTGAGATATGTCGAGGCACGAATATAGCCTGTTGTGTGTTGATACCATGTGGACTAAGCCGAATTCTCTAGATCAACACTCTAGAGTTTGTCGCTGTAACATCTTAATACGTCAGTAGAGTGGAGGCTGCCATGATATCACAGAACATGTCACCTGCCTTAAAATTTCTAGAGGATGGAGGATGCTATACTGGCGCAGGACAGTTCAAGTATAAACGTGATAAGTCAAGAGATGAATATATCGTCAAAAAATATTCAAATGTGTGTGAAATCTTATGGGACTTAACTGCTAAGGTCATCAGTCCCTAAGCTTACACACTACTTAACCTAAATTATCCTAAGGAGTAACACACACACCCATGCCAGAGGGAGGACTCGAACCTCCGCCGGGACCAGCTGCACAGTCCATGACTGCAGCGCCCTAGACCGCTCGGCTAATTCCTCGCGGCTATAGCGTCAGGTGTGTGGATAACGTACACGATAAGTGGAATGCTCTACAATTTGCTGCATCAGCAACTTAATATGTCTAGAGGGTAAGGACTGCTATGATGGCAATGAACAGTAAATTCAGAATGAAATGGATCAATGGATGAATATAGGCTTCATTGTATATTAATTGCAAAATTCGAGATGAACACTCTGGAATCAGTCAAAGTATCTAGAGGGTGGAGGCTGCCATGATGGCACAGAATAGGTCAGCTTTGAGTGAGATAGTTCAAGACATGAACCTAGGATGCAATATGCAGATACCATGCATGGTAAGGCTCAAATGGCTCTGAGCACTATGGGACTTAACTGCTGTGCTCATCAGTCCCCTAGAACTTAGAAGTACTTAAACCTAACTAACCTAAGGACATCACACACATCCATGCCCGAGGCAGGAATCGAACCTGGACCGTAGCGGTCGCGCGGTTCCAGACTGTAGCGCCTAGAACCGCTCGGCCACATCGGCCGGCTGCGCGGTAAGGGAAACATTCTAGAAGTACGAGTAGCTGCACTAGTGTCTGAATACTTCTAGAGGGTGGGAAATGCCACGATGCCAGAGGACAGGTGAACTCAGAATGAGATGGGTCGAGGGGTGAACGTAGATCCCGGTGTGTGGATTCTGTGTACACTAAGCAAAATGCTCTAGATGAACATTCTAGAATCAGCCGCACATCTTAACATCCATAAAAGGTGGAAGTGGCCGCGACGACATAGGACGGCTTAACTACGGATGAGAAGCGTGAACGGTGAAGGTGGGCTCCAAAGTGCACTAACAGCAAAGCGCACGTCGCGGGCGTGGGAAGAGGTGCGGCTAGAGCGTAGGAGTGAGCAGAGTGTACGGGAGACGCCGTGGCATTTCCGTGGGCGTCGGCTGAGTCGAGTCGGGGCGGCGACAGCTGCCGGGCAGCGGTGGCGCGGCGCGGCGCGGCGGCGCCAGCCGGCTATCGATCCGCGAGGGACGGCCGCTGCAGCCGCCGCCGCCGCCGCGCCCGGCGCTGGCCGAGCGGAGCTCTGACCTCGCTTACGCTGCCGCCGCCGCCGCCGCTGCCGGCGCGCCCGCCCGGCCACGGGCCCCCGCTAGCCTAGTCCAGCCCGGCTGCCCCGCTGCTCCCTCACCTCACGCCCGCTGAGCCACTGCTCGCCGCACAGCGGTCACCTGCCTCCGGGCTGCTCAGTCCCACGTGCCTCATGGTGCGACCAGCAACACAGTCGTCACGGGCTGCTCTTCGCACTCCGCGCTAAGTATTTTGCCGATTTGAGAAAGATAGATGGGGTGTTCTGACCTTCGCGTAATCTACATCTACATCCTATTTTATCAAATGTACCCAGACATCACTGTGCAATGCGGAATCTTCAACTAGATATCAGTAAAGGCTAGTCTAAAAGGAGTTGGGGCTATTATGTTGTAAGTAGACACACACAAAAAAAAAAAGAAAAGTCTTGCATCACCCCTGGTCCCAGAACTCCAGAAGATAGAACGTTGACTGTGGACACTGTATCACAGACACAGTCCCTTCGACTGTTCAGAGATGTCACTAAACCCGCTCACAGAAATAAACAACCATGAATGAACAGCGCCTATTAGACGGAGGGGGTCCGACAGCCGATCAGTTCCAGTCATTCCACAAGGAAGGAGGTGGAGGAGGAGGAGGAGGTTAGTGTTTAACGTCCCGTCGACAACGAGGTCATTAGAGACGGAGCGCAAGCTCGGGTTAGGGAAGGATGGGGAAGGAAATCGGCCGTGCCCTTTCAAAGGAACCATCCCGGCAGTTGCCTGAAACGATTTAGGGAAATCACGGAAAACCTAAATCAGGATGGCTGGAGACGGGATTGAACCGTCGTCCTCCCGAATGCGAGTCCAGTGTACTAACCACTGCACCACCTCGCTCGGTCAAGGAAGGAGGTACACGGCTCGTGTTGTCCGTAGTTCAAAAAAAGTGGCTCTGAGCACTATGGGACTTAACTTCTGAGGTCATCAGTCCCCTAGAACTTAGAACTAATTAAGCATAATTAACCTAAGACCATCACATACATCCATGCCCGAGGCAGGATTCAACCCGCGACCGTAGAAATGACGCGGCTCCAGACTGAAGCGCCTAGAACCGCACGGCCACACCGGCCGGCTCTGTAGTTCAACCATGCCTAGACGGTAAACACCGCTTTCGATTGCGTCCGCATTGTTACTTTGTGACAGGAAGGGCTCTCAACAAGGGGAGTGTCCAGCTGTCTCGGAGTGAAGCAAAGCGACGTTGTTCGGACATGGAGGAGAACAGAGACACAGGAACTGTCAACGACATGCATCACTCAGGCCGCCCAAGGGCCACTACTGCAGTGGATGACCGCTACCTACGGATTACGGCTCGGAGGAACACTGACAGCAACGCCACAATGTTGAATAATGCTTTTCGTGCAGCCACAGGACGTCGTGCTACGACTCGAACTATGCGCCACTACGCTGCATGATGCGCAACTTCACTCCCGACGTCCATGGCGAGGTCCATCTTTGCAACCACGACACCATGCAGCGCGGTACAGATGGGCCCACTACATGCGCAATGGACCGCTCAGGATCGGCATCACGGTCCCTTCACCGATGAGTGTCGCATATGCTTTCATCCAGACAATCGTCAGAGACGTGTTTGGAGGCAGCCCGGTCAGGCTGAACGCCTTAGACACACAGTCCAGCGAGCGCAGAAAGTTGGAGGTTCCATACTGTTTTGGTGTGGCATTATGTGGGGCCGACGTACGCCGCTGATGGTCACGGAAGGCGCCGTAACGACTGTACGATACGTGAATGCCATCCTCCGACCGATAGTGCAACCATATCGGCAGTATATTGTCGAGGCATTCGTCTTCATGGACGATAATTCGCGTCCCCATCGTGCACATCTTGTGAATGACTTGCTTTAGGATAACGACATCGTTCGACTAGAGTGGTCAATATGTTTCACAGGCATGGACCCCATCGGACATGCCTGGGGTAGATTGAAAAGGGCTGTTTATGGATGACATGATCCACCAACCACTTGAGGGGTCTACGCCGAATCGCCGTTGTGGAGTGGGACAATCTAGACCAAAAGTGCCATCATGAACTCGTGGATAGTATGCCACGACGAATACAGGCATGCATCAGTGCAAGAGGACGTGTTACTGCGTATTAGAGGTACCGGTGTGTACAGCAATATGGACCACCACCTGTGAAGGTCCCGCTGTATGGTGGTACAACGTGCAAGGTATCGTTTCATGAGCAATAAAAAGGGCGGAAATGATGTTTATGTTGATCTCTGTTCCAATTTTCTGTACGGGGTCCGGAACTCTCGGAACCGAGATGGTGCAAAACATTTTTTGCTGTATGTAGGAAGCAGTGACAACAGAATTGGTAGGTCAGGAGAGTTCAGTGACTTCGAACGTGGGCTATGGATTCCACTTAAGTAACAGAGGCAACAGAGACGTTTCAGCCCTTATAAAGCTGCCCAGGTCCAGTGTTTATGTGGCCGTGAAGTGGAAACGTGGAAGAACAAGCGCAGTTAAACCAGAACCAGGCAGACTTCTTATACTTTCGGACACAGATCGTCCGGCTTTAACAAGGATGGTTCTAAAATACTACATAAAATCTCTAATGAATTCCAAAGTGCTACCAGGAGCCCACGTAGCTCAATGACTGTTCTTAGAGCCTTCAAAAGAATGGAGTACCGTGATCGAGCACTTCCCTATTAGCCACACATTTTAGTGCTGAGTGACGCTTGAGTCAAGTACAGAGCAACGCCATTGGACAGTAGATGACTGGAAACCTATGATTTGGATTTATGAATCACGCTATACCCAGTGGCAGTCCCATGGCAGCGTTTGGGTTTGGTGAATGTCTACGGAGTGTTAGCTGCCATTACGTACAGTGCCAACAGTGAAGTACGGAGGAGATTATGTAACGACTGGGGTATTTTTCGTGCTTAGGGTGTGGTCCCCTTAACGTGCTTAAGAACACGCTAAATGTGCAAGGATATGAAGCTACTTTACAGAATTCTGTACCGCGTACAGTATAGGCACAGTTCGGAGAAAATGAGTGTTTGTATCGTAATCACAGTATAGGCTGTCATAAAGGAGAATCTGCGGGGTAACGGTTTGTAGGCAAGAAGGTTCTTCAAATAGTCTGGCTTATCCAGAGAGCCGACTTGCACCCAGTCCAACACCTCTAGGATGTGTTACAAAGTCGATGACGCTCCAGACTTTAGCGTCCAACATCACAACCTTCTTTGGTTTCGGCTCTTTGGGAAGAATAGACTGTCATTCCTATACAGACATTCTAACACCCCAATGAAAGTGTATTCAACAGAGATCACGCCATCATAAACGCGAAGAGTGGTACCACCCCATATTAATGTCCACTAATAGGTTTCTGACTACTTTTAATCAGATAGTGAACATCTTCGTAAATACTCTGGACACCACTGAGAAGAGGATGACATTACAGACAGTTTTATATGCAGGGCATACGCAGCTGCTGAAGGTCATGATGAATGGAAACATCGCTGACAGCTAGTAAAACTTGGTTTTATTGAGCATACTACCGGTTTCACGGTTTACAGTCACATCTTCAGGTCCATCCAACATAGTTAAGAATTGATTGGCGACTCCATGGAGTGTTGCGTGCACCACAACCAAATAGTGGATAGAATTGGAAGGAAAAGCAGCATTGGCCGTATTTTGTTGTTTTATTGTGACTGAAAATCGATTTTGCCGACAATAAAACAACAAAATACGACCAATGCTGATTTTCCTCCCAATTCTATAGTTAAGAATTGAAATGTTATTGTAAAGTGTATTGGAAACGTATGCTATTATATAAAAATTATTTCAAGACTTATAATAAATAAAATTATTGCATTAATCCATCATAGGTGAACCCAGCATTCTTAGTCAAGGTATTGCCGTTGAGAGAATATTGTCTGTATATAAAAACTAGGCGAATGAAGGCTATTGGGAAGGTGCTTCATGTAATATCCTTCACTAACATTGCCGGGGGGATCGTTCTGATATACTAGCCATTCATTGCAAGTGCAAGTATCTATAAGAAAGGCAAATAGTGACGAAGGCTAAAACCGATTTCGAAGCTATCGCTCAAATGCAGTGCTAGACTGTAGGTACAAAGTAGAATAACCGAGACAGGCCGTTTCCTTACCATCCCAGACCAAACACGGGAGGCGCAGCTTAGAAGAGTGGACCTTGCCTACACTGGTCGCCAGGAACCATTGACTGCCCAGGTGCGAGAGCTGGGTCGCTCCCTTATAATTACGATTAACCGTATAAGGAATCAATGTTTGTCAGTATATTATAATGCCTTAAATCCAACTAGCTAATCAACGTGACCTGTGCACTATCTTTCTTGTATCGAAAAATTTACAATTTTTCCATTACATTCAAAACCTGACCTTTTTCTTTTGTATGGAGGTTAATGCAGATTTGGAATTTTTAAATTAAGATGTTCCTGGAACCTTTGACTGAACGATCTACCAGTTTGCCTCCCTCCCTCTGACCATCTCAAATTTCCCCTCTCTATTTCTGCCTCTGCCTTCCTGTCTTCCTTTTCCATCCATCCACCACCCCCCTCTGCACTTTCCACCTGCCTCATGCATCTCCTCATCCTCCTACCTCTCCACCCATTTCCTCTTTCCTCACTATATTAATCGCCTCCTCTATCCATGCCGACTTACCCCCCACCATCCACATGTCCTTTAAAATACAGTTCAATGAAGGAGGACAATGCTACTTCCAAATCACACCTGCCATGCAGGGCAGGCTACACATCAGGGGCTCGAAAATAATTTATTTGCCCTGTCATACTGGCTGCCCTGCAAAAGATACTGCCCTGCAAGATAATTCGATTAACTGACTATGAGGCACTTAATTGTAAATTTTAGTGTAATCATGTAGATGTATATACTACTCCAACATGACATGCCTGTCATGCTGGGCAATCTGCATGTCAGGATGGGGTAAAGTGTTTCTTGCTCGATATGTAAGCTGCCAGAAAAGCAGGTTGATTGGCAGCCCGACACTGTTGGCACACATAACTGTGCTGCAGGCTAGCCTATACAACAGGGGATGGAAAAAGCACTTTTTGCCCATATCTCCGCTCCTACTGGAACTAGGAGCTTAGAAACCTCACAGTGCTGATACTCTTGAGGCATGATGTTTCTGTGCCAAATTTGTATAAAATCGATCAAGTTATTTGGTAAGAATCCTCGACCTACACACGTTCACATCATTATTTGAGAAGTGTGAGAGGTTGGTATTAATATTGTCTGCCAGTTCGTTAGTGTATAAGATGAACAACAGTGATACTAGCTGTCTTCCCTGGGGCAAGAATGGAATTACCTCTTTTTCTTCTGATCGATCGCTGTCCAAGATAATATGCTGCATACTCCTTATCAAAGGACGCTCAGCTCAGTCACAAAGTTTGTTTGGTACCACATATAATCGTACTTCTATTAACAGAGGTTGGTGTGGTATTGAGCCAAGTCAAGAAATACTGGATCCGACAAATTTCCTTCATTCATGGCCCTCAGGATATCACTTGAGAAAGGAGCAAGTTGGGTATCACATCAATACTCCAAAAGCCATCTTATGGTATGGAACAGGAGGTACTCAATGTACTATTATCACTTCCCCTCTTTCACATTCCAGTCGCAAATGGTCTGTCTGGAAGAACAATTATTCTCAACGGTCCATGTGAGGTCTAATCTCTCTAGCCTTACCTTCTTAGTCTTTTTGCGAGATATGTGTATGAGGAAGTAATATATTCCTTGACTATTCTAGGACCGAACGCTCCTGAAATTTTAACAGTAAGCTACATCCTGATGTCCAACACCGCTCTCGTTCTGTCTGCCAGTGGAATAGCGTGCCACCTCCTTGACTATTTCATGATTACTAAACCAACTCATGATTAAACGCTGTTTTCTTGTTTTGCTCTTTTCTATTTCCTTCATCAGTCCAGACTGAGGAGCAATATTCAAGCATTGGTTGATCGTGGGTTTTGTTAACTACCTCATGCACTCCCTGAGAATTTTAGCAATGAATTTCTGGTATCTGTCATCCTTGCCATTAGTTTTATGTGGTTGTTCCGTCCCATACGCTTACTACCAGACATTGAGCGGATGTAAGAGTAACAGTGACTGTTCAGCAGTGGAGCATGCTATAACGGGCATGGGGCATATATTTCCTACACATGAAGAACTCTAAACTATCGGTATTAACTTCGGCCTACAGAGATTTTACGCTATCGAACAAACCCGCAACTCTTTGGGTTTCGGCAGAAGCCCAGCAATAGCTGCTGACAGGATATTTTTTCACAACGGGAAACTCAGCAATTTAGAAACTGTCAATGCAAAGAAGGTGCAACGCTGTGTAACACCAGATTACGCAACGTTTCACAGAAACATTATTATTGTTGAAATCACATCGGCATTTCAAATAAATAGATAGATTAACCTTGGAAACCAAATAGAAGTAATTTTAAGTAAATATTTACGTAAGGGAAAAGGTGAACGTTGGGGTTATTGTTAGGCGTATGCTGAGAATCTCGTTTTACGTGCCTTTTTAAGCTTGTAATAGTATAGCGCTGGTGTAGCGTAATAAGTTATATTTGTTTTAAACGGCATCCATTACTTTATTTGGAATGACTAGCCAATGGTAAAGATTTTAGTTAGCAAAGAAATTTCTGTCTATGACTGCGACGAAGTCAAAGCTAAAATCGGATCGCCATGGGGGAGTTCCCAGGGAGGTGACAAACCACTGACCGCCGTGAATAAACAACTGACTGCTCATTCGTTTCAAAGCTTCGTACCTTGGCCTTGACCCAGGCACACCCTCCTACAGCCCAAGACAAGGCGCCAAAAGCCAAGTTCACGGAAGTTTACTCCTTGGACTATCTGGTCCCACATAAGTTATAACGATGGCAGCATTAACGGGAGCTTGAATTAATTCTTGCAGTTGACAAAGAGTGGTACAGCAGCATAGAGGAAAAAGACACGAGGGAAGGTAGAACAGGATTTGACGCCCCGTCTATATGGTAGTGAGTAGAGATGGAACACATGCTCGGGCAGTTTCAACGATGGGGAAGTGCCCTTTCGAAGGAAAGATCCCTGCATTTTATTGAAAAAATTTAGGGAGATCACGGGAAACCTAAATCTCGATGGCAGGCCTTAGATTCGAACAGTCATCCTCTTCAACGTGAGAGTGACAAGAGACCATTATAATCACTGCACACCGCGACGTTGGATGCCGCCGGATGGCGTAGCGGGCATATGACACACTAACAAAAATGTTTAAGCGGTGCAGACAAGGACTCGTGATCTCCCTAGCCAAGATAAGGGCTGCAAATGGGGAAATCATTGATATAAGCGATTTTGACAAACGGCAGATTATTATTGCGCAGAGCCTGTGAACGAGTACCTCGTAAACGGTGAAGCTGGTCGAATGTTCACGTGCTACTGTCGTGAGCATCTACGGTAAGAGGTAGGACAGTGAAACTACCACTGGGGTCTAAATGGTTGGATGTCCACGACACTTCACAGAATGTCATGCTTGGAGGCTTGTCTGCTCTATAAAGTAGGATAGGTAGTGATCTGTGTAATCTCTGCCGAAAGAGCACAATGCTGGTGCACGCACAAGTGTTTCGGAGCACACCGTCCGTCGTACATTGTTGCACATGGAGCTCCGCAGCAGACCACCCCTAAGTGTTCACACGTTGACCCAGCGACATTGCAGTGGGCACGGGACCATCGGTATTCGACCATTGATCTATGGAAACGGCCGCTTCTTCGGGTGTATCACATTTTTGCTTCACTAAGCCAATGGTCGTCTCCACAAATGTTGTCAAACTTACCAAGAAACTGTCGGAAGCCTGATACGCAGAATCAGTGATGTATTTCTTTCCAAAGACGGACAAATAAGTTATTAAGCAGCTAGTCTCAATGTTTTGGCTCATCAGTGTATTTATAAATAGAACTATTAAACTTTGAGCTCTGTGTGTGGCTTTTGAGTGGAGTGAAAAGAACATAGCTATTTAGTGCCTCGAACGTAGGGTGATAACTGAAACTTTATTTCCACCCATCTTACAGACATATGAATGTACATACGCTTTGAAAATGTAGAAGGCGAGCATTTGGCCGTGACCTTCTTGAAGGAACCGCCCCGGCATTTGCCTGAAGTGATTTGGAGAACCGAGCAAAATGCACCCCTCATACAGATATGCCTAACTTACGTACTTTAGTGTACACTTAGGAGAAGTCATCTTTGTAACATCAAAAATATTTATCCACTCCTCTTTACCCTCCTCACACTTTTCGCTGTACACAAACCAACACACTTGAAGCCGTCTTTGGGACCACTAACAAGCTGCTACGTCTCTGCTTACTTCTCCACGTCCTCCCTTCCGAATGTCTGAAAAACTGAGTCTGCATTGCTTCATAAGGAGTGAAACGTTGAACTCAGAAAAATTGTATTCTGCCCTATTCATCACTGGCTGCTTATTATTTACCCCTACTCTGAATGCTCTAAGTAATTTTTAATTATGTAGTACGCAATATTAAGGGGTACGATTTGACTGCCTTTTTAAATAAATATATTTCAGTTATCACTTTCATTTCCTTGGGAATATTATTACACAATTTTAGTCCATGATAGAAGATGCTCTTTAGAGTTTTCTTTTTGTTTCTCCTTGCCAAATGTAAGTTGACGCTGTCAATCGTCCCTAGATGGTGTACTGAACTATTCGTGGCTCGCTGCTTAATGATTCCCCTGATCGGCACAGCACATTCACTTAGCGCAGTAAGACCACCCCATTTTTCAAATATTTCCTTACAGTGAGCCGGACTACTGCTTTTCTTATCTTTTCAGCCCTATCTCTGTGCAACTAATACACAAAACATCGGGCGTGGCCCGAGGTCCACTAATATTCGCAGTATACGAAGACATGCTGAAAAGTAATGCCTCCTAATTTTTTATGTCAAAACCCTTAAACTCTTTTAAAGAAATCAAGCGTTATTAACATTCTACTTCTTTATTTCTCATTTCTTCTTATTTATTTCTCAACATAGTCACCCTGGTGATAAAAACATTTCTCCCAACGAGAGACGGGTTTGTTGATACCGTCACTGTAGAATATTAGACTTCGTTCACGAACCTACAACCTCACCTCTGCTTTCACCGTTTCATCGCTATCAAAGTGGAGTCCTCGGAGGTGTTCTTTAAGTTTTGGAAACAGATGAAAATCGGATGGGGCCAAATCGGTAGTATATGGAGGATGATCGATGAGGGTGACCCAAAGGTGTCGGACTGTTGCAAATGCAGCCCTCGAGTGTGTTCTGGCATTTCCATTGTTGAAGGAGAGGGTGCTCCATGTGTGGACGAAGTTTTGTGCAGTTGGAGAGTCCATTACAGCACTCACGCACCGACAAAGAAACGTTAGACACCGTTCATGTTGCACGCTACAATTCGGAGCCTTTTAATGGCAGAGGGCTGCAAACATGTACACATGAAGAATACAGAGGTAGAAAGCCTATAAAGTTTATTTTAATTAAAAAGTTTCATCTACATCTGCATCTACATCTACATCTACTTGGATACTCTGTAAATCAAATTTAAGTGCCTGGCAGAGGGTTCATCGTACCACCTTCACAATAATTCTCTATTATTCCAGTCTCGAAAAGCGCGGAAAAAACGAACACCTATATATTTTAGTGTGAGCTCTGATTTCGCGTACTTTATTATGATGATCATTTCTCTCTATGTAGATCGGCGTCAACAAAACATTTTTGCATTCGGAGGAGAATATTTCGTGAGAAGATCCCTCCTAAACGGGTAACGCCTTCGTTTTAATGATGTCCATTCCATATCCTGTATCATTTCCGTGACCCTCTCTCTCCTATTTCTCGGTAACACAAAGCACGCTTTTCTTATCTGAACTTTCTCGATGCTATCTGCTAAGGATTCTACACCCCGCAGCAGCATTCCAAAAGTTGACGGACAACCGTAGTGTAGGCAGTCCCTCTAGTAGATCTGTTGCATTTTCTAAGTGTTATGCCAACAAAACGCAGTCTTTCTTTCGCCTTCCCCACAACATTTTATATGAGTTCTTTCCAATTTAAGTTGTTCATAATTGTAATTCCTAGGTATTTAGTTGTATTTACGGCATTTAAATTTGACTGTTTTATCGTGTAATCGAAGTTTAATGGATTCCTTTTAACACTCATGCGGATGATCTCACACTTTTCATTATTTAGAATCAGTTGTCAATTTTCTCATCATACAGATATCTTTTCTAAATCGTTTTGCAATTTGTTTTGATGTTCTGATGACTTTAATAGACGATAAACGACAGAATCTTCTGCAAACAACCTAAGACGGCTGCTTAGATTGTATCCAAAATCGTTTGTGTAGATAAGGAACAGCAAAGGGCCTATAACATTACCTTGGAGAAAGCCAGAAATCAATTCTGTTTTACTCGATAACTATCCGTCAGTTACTACGAACTGTGACCTCTGTAACAGGAAACCATTAATACATTCGCATAACTGAGACCATGTTCCGTAAGCACGCAATTTGATTACAAGCCGCCTCTGAGGTACAGTGTCAGAAGCCTTTTGGAAATCTAGAAATACGGAATCAATTTGAAATTCCTTGTCAATAGCACTCAACACCTCGTGTTAGCAAAGAGTTAGTTCTGTTCCACGAGATCGATGTTTTCTAAATCCCTGTTGACTGTGTGTCAATAGATGGTTTTCTTCGAGGTAATTAATAATGCTTGAACGAAATATATGTTCCAAGATCCTGCCGCATGTCGACGTTAGTGATATAGGGTTGTAATTTAGTGGAGTACTCCTGTTGCCTTTCTTGAATATTAATATGTTCTATGCAAGTTTCCAGTCTTTGGGTACGTGTCTTTCTTCGAGCGAGCAGTTGTATATGGTTGTTAAGTATGGGGCTATTGCATGGCATACTGTGAAAGGAACCTAACTGGTATACAGTCTGGACCGGAAGATATGGTTTTATTAAGTGATTTAAGTTGCTTCACTACTCTGAGGATACCTACTTCTAAGTTTCTCGTGTTGGTAACTATTCTTGATTCGAATTCTGGAATATTTACTTCGTCCATGAACCATGGACCTTGCCGTTGGTGGGGAGGCTTGCGTGCCTCAGCGATACAGATGGCCGTACCGTAGGTGCAACCACAACGGAGGGGTATCTGTTGAGACACCAGACAAACGTATGGTTCCTGAAGAGGGGCTGCAGCCTTTTCAGTAGTTGCAAGGGCAACAGTCTGGATGATTGACTGATCTGGCCTTGTAACACTAACCAAAACGGCCTTGCTGCGCTGGTACTGCGAACGGCTGAAAGCAAGGGGAAACTACAGCCGTAATTTTTCCCGGGGGCATGCAGCTTTACTGTATGGTTAAATGATGATGGCGTCCGCTTGGGTAAAATATTCCGGAGGTAAAATAGTCCCCCATTCGGATCTCCGGGCGGGGACTACTCAAGAGGACGTCATTATCAGGAGAAAGAAAACTAGCATTCTGCGGATCGGAGCATGGAATGTCAGATCCCTTAATCGGGCAGGTAGGTTAGAAAACTTAAAAAGGGAAATGGATAAGTTAAAGTTAGATATAGTGGGAATTAGTGAAGTTCGATGGCAGGAGGAACAAGACTTTTGGTCAGGTGAATACAGGGTTATAAATACAAAATCAAATAGGGGTAATGCAGGAGTAGGTTTAATAATGAATAAAAAAAATAGGAGTGCGGGTAAGCTACTACAAACAGCATAGTGAACGCATTATTGTGGCCAAGATAGACACGAAGCCCACACCTACTACAGTAGTACAAGTTTATATGCCAACTAGCTCTGCAGATGATGAAGAAATTGATGAAATGTATGATGAGATAAAAGAAATTATTCAGGTAGTGAAGGGAGACGAAAATTTAATAGTCATGGGTGACTGGAATTTGTGAGTAGGGAAAGGGAGAGAAGGAATCATAGTAGGTGAATATGGATTGGGGGAAAGAAATGAAAGAGGAAGCCGTCTGGTAGAATTTTGCACAGAGCATAACTTAATCATAGCTAACACTTGGTTCAAGAATCATAAAAGAAGGCTGTACGCATGGAAGAATCCTGGAGATACTAAAAGGTATCAGATAGATTATATAATGGTAAGACAGAGATTTAGGAACCAGGTATTAAAGTGTAAGACATTCCCAGGGGCAGATGTGGACTCTGACCACAATCTATTGGTTATGAACTGTAGATTAAAACTGAAGAAACAGCAAAAAGGTGGTAATTTAAGGAGATGGGACCTGGATAAACTGAAAGAACCAGAGGTTGTACAGAGTTTCAGGGAGAGCATAAGGGAATAATTGACAGGAATGGGGGAAAGAAATACAGTAGAAGAAGAATGGGTAGCTTTGAGAGATGAAGTAGTGAAGGCAGCAGAGGATCAAGTAGGTAAAAAGACGAGGGCTAGTAGAAATCCTTGGGTGACAGAAGAAATATTGAATTTAACTGATGAAAGGAGAAAATATAAAAATGCAGTTAATGAAGCAGACAAAAAGGAATACAATCGTCTCAAAAATGAGATCGACAGGAAGTGCAAAATGGCTAAGCAGTGATGGCTAGAGGACAAATGTAATGATGTAGAGGCTTATCTCACTAGGGGTAAGATAGATACTGCCTACAGGAAAATTAAACAGACCTTTGGAGAAAAGAGAACCACTTGTATGAATATCAAGAGCTCAGATGGAAACCCAGTTCTAAGCAAAGAAGGGAAAGCAGAAAGGTGGAAGGAGTATATGGAGGGTCTATACAAGAGCGATGTACTTGAGGACAATATTCTGGAAATGGAAGAGAATGTAGATGAAGACGAAATGGGAGATACGATACTGCTTGAAGAGTTTGACAGAGCGCTGAAAGACCTGAGTCGAAACAAGGCTCCCGGAGTAGACAACATTCCATTAGAACTACTGACGGCCTTGGGAGAGCCAGTCCTGACAAAACTCTACCATCTGGTGACCAAGATGTATGAGGCAGGCGAAATACCCTCAGACTTCAAGAAGAATATAATAATTCCAATCCCAAAGAAAACAGGTGTTGATAGATGTGAAAATTACCGAACTATAAGTTTAATAAGTCGCAGCTGCAAAATACTAACACGAATTCTTTACATACAAATGGAAAAACTGGTAGAGGCCGACCTCGGGGAAGATGAGTTCGGATTCCGTAGAAATGTTGGAACACGTGAGGCAATACTGACCTTACGACTTACTTTAGAAGAAAGATTAAGGAAAGGCAAACCTACGTTTCTAGCATTTGTAGACTTAGAGAAAGCTTTTGACAATGTTGACTGGAATACTCTCTTTCAAATTCTGAAGGTGGCAGGGGTAAAATACAGGGAGCGAAAGGCTATTTACAATTTGTACAGAAACCAGATGGCAGTTATAAGAGTCGAGGGACATGAAAGGGAAGCAGTGGTTGGGAAGGGAGTGAGACAGGATTGTAGCCTCTCCCCGATGTTATTCAATCTGTATATTGAGCAAGCAGTAAAGGAAACAAAAGAAAAGTTCGGAGTGGGTTTTGAAATCCATGGAGAAGAAATAAAAACTTTGAGGTTCGCCGATGACATTGTAAGTCTGCCAGAGACAGCAAAGGACTTGGAAGAGCAGTTGAACGGAATGGACAGTGTCTTGAAAGGAGGATATAAGATGAACATCAACAAAAGCAAAACTAGGATAATGGAATGTAGTCGAATTAAGTCGGGTGATGCTGAGGGAACTAGATTAGGAAATGAGACACTTAAAGTAGTAAAGGAGTTTTGCTATTTGGGGAGCAAAATAACTGATGATGTTCGAAGTAGAGAGGATATAAAATGTAGACTGGCAATGGCAAGGAAAGCGTTTCTGAAGAAGAGAAATTTGTTAACATCGAGTATAGGTTTAAGTGTCAGGAATTCATTTCTGAAAGTATTTGTATGGAGTGTAGCCATGTATGGAAGTGACGCATGGACGACAAATAGTTTGGACAAGAAGAGAATAGCAGCTTTCGAAATGTGGTGTTACAGAAGAATGCTGAAGATTAGATGGGTAGATCACATAACTAATGAGGAGGTATTGAACAGAATTGGGGAGAAGAGGAGTTTGTGGCACAACTTGACAAGAAGAAGGGATCGGTTGGTAGGACATGTTCTGAGGCATCAAGGTATCACAAATTTAGCATTGGAGGGCAGCGTGGAGGGTAAAAATCGTAGAGGGAGACCAAGAGATGAATACACTAAGCAGATTCAGAAGGCTGTAGGTTGCAGTAAGTACTGGGAGATGAAATAGCTTGCACAGGATAGAGTAGCATGGAGAGCTGCATCAAACCAGTCTCAGGACTGAAGACCACAACAACAACCTCTTTGGTGAAGGAATTTCGGAAGGGTGTATCTAGTAACTCTGCCTTAGCAGCACTGTCATCGATAGTGTATCCATTGCTGTTGCGCAGAGCAGGCATTGACTGTGTATTACCGCTAGCATACTTAACATCTTTCGCATAAGAATTCGGAGGCAGTAATTTTCAGCACGCCGCCGTACGAAAAACGATTCATAAAGTAGGATCGGCACCACGGCAGATGGTAGCTGAAGGTGTTGTTATCCACAGGAAAATATCATGGTTGAAAAACTCTAAGGAAATACAGGAAGACTTGGACAAAGTTTCTAGTTATTATAATGAATGGCACCTCTTTCTTCATGTTGTGAAATGAAGATAATGCCTGCAACAGTGAGGACGACACCTAAAGTAGCCCATTAAAAGAGTAATTCTTAAAATTTTGAGTGCACCGCGTTGTATGAGTGAAAATGTTCAAATGTGTGTGAAATCTTATGGGACTTAACTGCGAAGGTCATCAGTCCCTAAGCTTACACACTACTTAACCTAAATTATCTTAAGGACAAACACACACACGCCCATGCCCGAGGGAGGACTCGAACCTCCGCCGCGACAAGCCGCACAGTCCACGACTGCAGCGCCTGAGACCGCTCGGCTAATGGCGCGCGGCCGTTGTATGAGTACTTACTGCTAATGCTAAGAAACGATATGAAATGATACCATCTCGTAAAGTCAGTAACAGATAAGGTGAATAAGACACTAGCGTTCGTTAGAATGGTTCTCGGA
This sequence comes from Schistocerca piceifrons, assembly GCF_021461385.2. Classification (NCBI taxonomy): domain Eukaryota; kingdom Metazoa; phylum Arthropoda; class Insecta; order Orthoptera; family Acrididae; genus Schistocerca; species Schistocerca piceifrons. The sequence goes on along the minus strand of NC_060139.1, from coordinate 716,792,422 downwards.
ACGTGGATTTCATAAGCAAAGAAAGTAAATAAACAAAACACTACTTTTCATTACTGAGTAGCTGTTCAACCTGTGCTGCAGATCATTTCCAAGTCAGATCAACAGCTGTGAAGAACAAAAGAGGACACATTTAATAAGACATACCGTCCATTATGATGTAAAGGGAATGGCGTACTAGACACTAACTGGAACCATGCGAGGAAAAACAGGCTAACCCTCAAATGTAAAAGCTTAGTGTAAGTGTTGCAATCTGTTGCTGGGTACGGGAACTGTAAAATTTGACTTCGGTCTCACCCTTTAATACATTAGGATAGTTAAGGGTGAGATCAATGTCAATTTCGATAGGTCCCGTATCGAGCAACAGATGGAAACGCTCATCTCTAAGCTTTTACATCTGAGCATTAGTCCGGTTTTCCGCTCATATCTTCAGTTGTTCTAGCGTATGAAGACATTGTTAAGCAGACATATTGCAGACACTGGATGATGTACTGCTAGGATGCAAACAGATGTCTATAGCCCATATGAAAAGGGAACACTGATACTCTGAGAACGTAAATGGGAACAGAAAGTTGAGAAGACTGTCGAGGCCATTTGTTGATGTATTACCTTTTGGATATTGTCTTGGATTTCTCGGTCTCGACGTTTGTTTACTGATTTTTCTGATGTTTTTTAAGCACGAGTGGCTGGCTTTGTCAAAGTTCCACCTTCTATTTACGCTCCTCCACTATCAATAGAGAGTGAATCTTTGACAAATCCAGCCTCTCATGCTTGCGAAAAATTAGAAAAATCATTAACTGGGAAGGTTTGGAAATAAACGACGTTGTTATTGCAAATTCAGAGAACCTGTATTCAAGGAAGCCTCTGCAACCATTCTGTCGCGTCCATGGTATATGTAACATGGGGCTCATGAAGAGTGAAAGAAGAGAGATTAGAGCGAGTTCAGAGGCACAGATACAATACGTTTTTCGTCGCTCAGTACGCGAATAGACTAGGACAAAAAATAGATTATGTTGGTACAATGTACCCTACACGATGCGCTGCACAGTGGTTTGCGGAGTATATATTACAATAAAATAAGTAATTACGTAATTTCTTCAAATTACCGAAACGTACGACACCGCTTTTTTATGCTACGAGAATTAGTCTCCCCATAAACGTCACAACAAAATATAAAATGCAGTCTTATCTCCAATTTTCTTTTATAAACTCAGTTTATTGTCACTTATGAAGTGACCCACTTACATTCGTTTAATTTACCGACCTATATTATACTGAATTTATGAAGTCGCTTAACATTTGTGGTTTTGACAAATATTAAATTTATTTTGTCATTTTTACACATATCTTTTATTTCCATTGTAGCTTTGAAGAGTTTTCATCTGTGGAAAATAAACTATTTTTATATGTGTTAATTATTAAAACCAGAATTTTATACGACGCCGATCTGAGGCAACGAATGTTCGAATACAATTCACAAGATACTTTGTTATAAATGTTGCGAACAAAGAGTTACTACGTACAAAAATTTATTATGCGAACTGTGACTTCATTTGCTGTGGAAAATGTTCGTGATACGTCTACTAAATTGGAAGAGGTACAAATACAAAGTGGCTGTGAAAAAATTAATGAAATGTAGTTCAGTCACCGCTGAAAGATAGCCGTGGACCAAATTCTGTATTCGTTAATGTTATCAGGTGGACAAGAATCCTAGACGCTGATACAAACTGCAAGTTAAGTAAGCTTCGATATAAAATTCTCCTCCTCAAACATTTATATGAATGTTGTATCAACAGCGTTGCTCGCTTACTCATGTTTGTAATAAATTTGGACCTCTGACATACAATTTTTAATTTAATATTAAGGGAGAACCTTAAGTAGATCTAGATGTAGTGTATATGTAGAATCACAGTCATTTCTCACCTTTGCTGTTCCATTCGAGAACGGTGCCCCATAAGATTAACTGCTGGTAAGAATCCGTGTAAATTCTAACCTATCTAACTTTATCTTTACGATCTCTTCGCAATATACGCAGTGATATATGTAGAGCGAAGACTCTTCTAGAGAAGTATGTTCTCGGAATTTTCTCTGTGACGCAGTACACGTACCTCGCAGCGTCTTCCATTGGAGTTGAATGAACATCTCCGTCACGCTTTTCCGTTCACTAAACAAACCAGGGACGAAACCGGCAGCTGTCGATTTTCCTATTAGCGCAGTCTGTGAACTGCACAGTTCCTTCAGATACCTTAGGCCTTCGTATTCTGTCCCAAAGAGAAGTTAAAATAGTTTCAAGGTCCGGTTCTGACCAAAGTTTTGGGACGTTTCCCTTGGTTGCTGGTTGAAAGGTGAATGTTGGATCTGGAATCTGAGCTCTCCTGGCCTCCTAGACATTATCAACTGGGCTGCTCTGTTCGCCCCCCCCCCCCAACCCCCCACCCCCACATTCCCGCCAATATCAACTCGCCTAATATTTAGCTGAAAAGTTACTACGTATTGAACAATGCCGTAAAAAGTGTTTATACCCGTCGGTATTTAGAGTTTTCTTAAGCACAATATGCGGACAACACCGCAACCACGAAAAACACCACCATGGTATATCACCATCTTCTCCGAACTTCATTCCTGGCAAACCCTTTTACTGGGTTGCCACAGGGCATAGTGTGATTAATCAGTCCAAATCACTTCTTTCCTGTCAGTCACTGCCCAGTGACGTTGCTGTTTACACCGCCTCAAGCGGCGCTTAGCGTTGACTACAGAAATGGCTGGATTATGAGGAGATGCTCCACCATTGTACCCCATTCCCTTAGCTCCCTACGCACAGTCGTTGTGCTTGATGGACTGCTAGTACCACTTTGCAACTCACGAGTGATTCCTTTTGCTGATTTCATGCGATTTTTTTTTACAACGAACCTCTGCGATGCACGACGAACCCGGCCTGTCCGTACACGAGGCCTACCTGGTATGGTTTAGCCTTGGCGTTTCCACATCACAGTCACATCACGCACCGGCGACCTGGGCAGCCTTACGAAGGTCTGAAATATCCCGAATGGATCTGTAAATCAGGTGACATTGAATGACTAACCCACGATCGAACAGACTGAACAATCCTGACCGACACATTCTGCTGTCTCTGCTTCACTACTGACAACACAATACTCCCCGCCTTCGCTTAAACTGGTGGGTCCACGTTTCGTGTCATGTAGTGGTCAGTTCCGTGTGACTGTACGGCTTCGGATGCTTTTGATCAGATAGTGTGTAGCTAATACTCGTAATGTTATCTACCGAGATATAAAATAACTGAGATTACTAAAAATGGAGCAACGTACTTTTTAATTGTGTATGATAAAAGCAGTGCCGTGTACAAGACATGTAGATTTTCAGCCCGAAGATTTTCGGAAAAATAGTTAATAAATGTACTGAATGTGCGTCGGAAATATGTTAGCATAGTGATAGTTTGGTCCTGTTTGACTGCGTTTACAAGGAAACGGAAGCAAAAATACGCTATTCCAAGATATTTAAATCTAAAATTTGCCGCACATGCTATGTGATCAAAAGTATCCGGACATCCCCATATTCTGCCACCTACAGTCAGGTACTCCATATCAGCGACTTCAGCAGTCATTAGACATCGTGAGAGAGCAGAATGGGGCGCTCCACGGAACTCACGGCCTTCGAATGTGGTCAAGTGATTGGGTGTCACTTGTGTCATACGTCTGTACGCGAGATTTCCACACTCTTAAACATCCCTAGGTCCACTGTATGCGATCTGATAGTGAAGTGGAATCGTGAAGGGACACACACAGCACGAAAACGCTCAGGCCAACCTCGTCTGTTGACTGACAGAGACCGTCGACAGTTGAAGAGGGTCGTAATGTGTGATAGACAGACATCTATCCGGACCTTCATAAAGGAATTCCAAACTACATCAGGATCCACTGCAAGTACTATGACAGTTAGGCGGGGGGTGAGAAAACTTGAATTTCATGGTCGAGCGGCTGCTCATAAGCCACACATCACGCCGGTAAATGCCAAACGACGCCTCGCTTGGTGTAAGGAGCGTAAATATTGGACGATTAAACAGTGGAAAAACGTTGTGTTTAGTGACCAATGAAGGTACACAATGTGGCAATCCGATGGCAGGGTGTGGGTATGGTGAATGACCGGTGAACGTCAACCAGCGTGTGCAGTGCCAACAGTAAAATTCGGAGGCAGTTGTGTTATGATGTGGTCGTGTTTTTCAGGATGGGTTTGCACCCCTCGTTGTTTTACGTGGCGCTATCACGACACAGGCCTACGTTGATGTTTTAAGCACCCTCTTGCTTCTCATTGTTGAAGAGCAATTCGGGGATGGCGATTGCATCTTTCAACACGGTCGAGCACCTGTTCATAATGCACGGCCTGTGGTGGAGTGGTTACATGACAATAACATACCTGTAATGGACTGGCCTGCACAGAGTCCTGACCTGGATCCTATAGAACGCTTTTGGGATGTTTTAGAAAGCCGACTTCGTGCCAGGCCTCACCGACCGACATCGATACCTCTCCTCAGTGCAGCGCTCCGTGAAGAATGGGCTGACATTCCCCAAGAAACCTTCCAGCACCTGACTGAACGTATGCCAGCGAGAGTGTCATCATGGCTAAGGGTGGGCCAACACCATACTGAAGAGCTACCTATGGAGGGCGGCACAAACTTGTAAGTCGTTTTCAGCCAGGTATCCGGACACTTTTGATCGCATAGTGTATCTTTCTTTTATTGAGAAATGCTTAGATCCAGTTAGTGATAATCGTTACAGCGTTATCTGAAAAGTTAGTTCAAATGGTTCAAATGGCTCTAAGCACTATGGGACTTAACATCTGATGTCATCAGTCCCCTATACTTAGAACTACTTAAACCGAACTAACCTAAGGACATCACACACATCCATCCCCGAGGCAGGATTCGAACCTGCGACCGTAGCAGCAGCGTGGTTCCGGACTGAAGTGCCTAGAACTGCTCGGCCACAGCGGCTGGCGAAAAGATAGTTATGCTCACTTAACAGTAAGTTATCCACTGGAAAGAAAATTATTAATTTACAACAATTGACAGCGCAGAGCTATCAGAAATCGTCTGTAATGACCTCAATGTCGACTGGGTGTCAAACTTTGATTTTCCTTCTTGTAAGTATTAGACTGAAAAACGTGATTTGTTGAACGGTATACCATGACGGTCTAGTGATATTCCATTACATTTGGCCGAGCTTTAAAAAGAAATTGTCAATAATTAGACTGCACTACTTCTGCTGCTGTAATTCAGTGCATTCGTTGAATGTGACTGAATCTAGTATGTTTGTTTCAAAGTATTGTACATGTAAATACGGTATCCGTCGCATTTTGTTCGTTACGTTTATGTGCAGGATCTTTCTTTTGATTCGGAGAAAGGTTCATTGCCTAGATGTTCCACCTGACAGTCACATTTTGACGTGTTATGAAAAGGGAGTAAAAATGTCTCGTGGGATGGAAGCACTTATGGAAACAAAATGGATATCTTGAGTTGTGCAAGAAAAGAATGGCGTCCTGCTGTCAGTGATAAAAGCTTCTTATTTAGCAGGATTTCGAACAACGTGGCAACGCTAAGGTGTGACTCAGCAGAGGTCCACTGACAGGTCAGCACTCGGAGAGCAGCAGCACCGGACGTGTCAGCCAGAATGTCACGAGGAGCAGGCGCGACAGCTGTGTCCGGCGCAGCTCCAGGGCTCATCATTTATACACAGGGCTCCAGAGCGCTTACCGGTTGTCCAGTGCGATGCTACGTCGGTCTCACCAGCACAGATCGCTGAATGCACGTTAACGTAGGTTTCAGTTCAGTGATTTTGCTACATCGCTTTTCGTCTTACTTGATCACGGTTCTCAATAATGAAACGGTTTGATGCTGCCATCACATGCAATAACACTCATATATTCATGTTCTTGTTGCATAATTGTTTCTTTCATCATGTATTTTTTAGCAGTCATTGTTTTAATCGCTTACTGTGAAAGTGTGGCGTATATTTGAAGACAGCAATGTTTGGAAAATTCTGGAGGATAAATAATAATGAATGTCAAATACCTGACGATGATGATGATTATGATGATGGAATACTGATTGTAGGTCAGATCTGTTCTGACAGAGCAATAGGATATACCAGCGAACGAGAAATTGGGAGTTACCACACTAAAGAAATAAAATGTGCGTCGGGAATGACCGACAGTCTGCCATGTTCTACACTAATTTACGCATTTGTGCAGTTTCCTGTTTACGAGATATCTGGTTAAGCTTACATATTTGCCTGTATAAGTAATTGAAGAACATCTAATTAGAAGGTTGGTCAATACAAGGGGCGTTCCATGAGTAACACAACACTTTTTTTTCTGCAGGCAAGTTGGTTTTATTCAAAATTCCAATCACCGTATGATTCTCCACTTATTTGGGTACAAAGCCCTCTTTTCCAACATAACTTCCGTTCAATGCGACGACCTTCCCACGAGACATTTTTACGCCCTTTTCACAACACGTCAAAATGTGCCCATCAGCCGGAACAAGCCGACCAGAGTGGCCGAGCGGTTCTAGGCGCTTCAGTCTGGAACCGCGCGACCGCTACGGTCGCAGGTTCGAATCCTGCCTCGGGCATGGATGTGTATGATGTCCTTAGGTTAGTTAGGTTTAAGTAGTTCTAAGTTCTAGGGGACTGATGACCTCAGATGTTAAGGCCCATAGTGCTCAGAGCCGTTTGAACCATTTCTGTGATCCGTCAGTAACCTCTAATGGGAATGTCTGTGCATTTCAACATTGCAGGAGTCACAGATGTGTGCGGCCGGCAGGCTCGCGGGAGATCGGATAGCTTTGCGCAACCTTGTTGCGATGATAACAGACACCTTGCCAAACGACTCACAGTGCTTTTGTTTGTGGCCAGGTCTGCGACGAAATTCGGCAAGTGCCTATGAATATCTGCGATGCTTTGGTTTTCCGCCAAAAGAAATTCAATGACAGCTCTCTGCTCCGTTAAGAACGCCATTTTCGAGTTTATGTATAGCGCCGTTACCTATCACAACGTCATGAAAGTACAGGGGCTGAAGCAGGAATATTTCACGATATTCCACAATAAATTCCGCATTTTTCAACCGAAATTGGGCTAGAAAAAAAGTGATGCAATACTTATTGAATGCTTTTCGAGATTGTAGAGGGATGTGTCTCTTTAAACTACGGACATCAAATGATGCCGCTTTTTATCATGTTCATCAGGGAAATTTTCCACTGCCTAGTAAGTCTCTGTCAGACGACTTTATTGACGACGCCGTCCATCAAAATATTATCTTCATAACTCATCAAATTAAGGTTTCAAATATTTTTTAAAATTTAGTGACAATTAATAATTCGAACATATCAAGCAATTTCATTTTGTACGAGTGATTTGCTCTGTTTCTTAATGGACTACATGTAGGAAACTACGATCTCTGTTGTTATAATAAATGAACAGAAACCGTCTGGATCACTTATTTTATTACCGACTGCCGATTTCAATCTGGCTTGCCGACCATCTTTAGGTCTGGCGCCGCAAAGTGCAGTTGATTTGCTATATCCAAAAGTCTAGAAAACGCAACAAAACCCTACGTAACGGAAAACACAGTTGTAATGTCTGTGGCACTAGGGAGAGGAGATTAAACGGGCACTTCTCAAGTGTTCATAAGGACATATGTGATTTGTTTTCGTAAGCTGTCCAGGTCAACACACATTCCCTCAAGAAACGTACTTTCTCATTTCGCACATACAGCAAGAAGGTTAGTTTTGCACCTATAAATGTGTTGCTATGAGGACTGAATTATGAATGAAGTATATGGAGGAAGTATTTTAACTGTATTTACGTTTTATGTATGGTAATCGATTGCGCAAGTTTTAGCCAGTATGGGATTAGGTAACGAACTGCAAATTTACTGTCACCTAGATATGAGCTATATTTCGGAAACCGCAGAGATTGGTGTGTTTTTACGATGTTTCTCTTTTATGACGGTTGATACTACAATTTCTTGACTGTGTCTTCATCTGTATCTGTAACTGTACTCACAAAATCACCATAAAGTCCGTTGCACAGTATCGTAACAGTACATTAGGATATCTTCACATTACATTCACGGACGTTGTATGGGAATCGTCTCTTTGCGGGCTGTAATGGGATAGGCCCCCCCATGAACCATGGACCTTGCCGTTGGTGGGGAGGCTTGCGTGCCTCAGCGATACAGATGGCCGTACCGTAGGTGCAACCACAACGGAGGGGTATCTGTTGAGAGGCCAGACAAACATGTGGTTCCTGAAGAGGGGCAGCAGCCTTTTCAGTAGTTGCAGGGGCAACAGTCTGGATGATTGACTGATCTGGCCTTGTAACATTAACCAAAACGGCCTTGCTGAGCTGGTACTGCGAACGGCTGAAAGCAAGGGGAAACTACAGCCGTAATTTTTCCCGAGGACATGCAGCTTTACTGTATGATTAAATGATGATGGCGTCCTCTTGGGTAAAATATTCCGGAGGTAAAATAGTCTCCCATTCGGATCTCCGGGCGGGGACTACTCAAGAGGACGTCGTTATCAGGAGAAAGCAAACTGGAATTCTACGGATCGGAGCATGGAATGTCAGATCCCTTAATCGGGCAGGTAGGTTAGAAAATTTAAAAAGGGAAATGGATAGGTTAAAATTAGATATAGGGGGAATTAGTGAAGTTCGGTGACAGGAGGAACAAGACTTTTGATCAGGTGATTACAGGGTTATAAATACAAAATCAAATAGGGGTAATGCAGGAGTAGGTTTAATAATGAATAAACAAATAGGAGTGCGGGTTAGCTACTACAAACATCATAGTGAACGCATTATTGTGGCCAAGATAGACACAAAGTCCATGCCTACTACAGTAGTACAAGTTTATATGCCAACTAGCTCTGCAGATGATGAAGAAATTGATGAAATGTATGATGAGATAAAAGAAATTATTCAGGTAGTGAAGGGAGACGAAAATTTAATAGTCATGGGTGATTGCAATTCGTCAGTAGGAAAAGGGAGAGAAGGAAACATAGTAGGTGAATATGGATTGGGGGGAAGAAATGAAAGAGGAAGCCGCCTTGTAGAATTTTGCACAGAGCATAACTTAATCATAGCTAACACTTGGTTCAAGAATCATGAAAGAAGGTTGTATGCCTGGAAGAATCCTGGAGATACTAAAAGGTATCAGGTAGATTACATAATGGTAAGACAGAGATTTAGGAACCAGGTTTTTAATTGTAAGACATTTCCAGGGGCAGATGTGGATTCTGACCACAATCTATTGGTTATGAACTGCAGATTGAAACTGAAGAAACTGCAAAAAGGCGGGAATTTAAGGAGATGGGACCTGGATAAACTGAAAGAACCAGAGGTTGTAGAGAGTTTCAGGGAGAGCATAAGGGAACAATTGAATGGAATGGGGGAAAGAAATACAGTAGAAGAAGAATGGGTAGCTCTGAGGGATGAAGTAGTGATGGCAGCAGAGGATCAAGTAGGTAAAAGGACGAGGGCTAATAGAAATCCTTGGGTAACAGAAGAAATATTGAATTTAATTGATGAAAGGAGAAAATATAAAAATGCAGTAAATGAAGCAGGCAAAAAGGAATACAAACGTCTCAAAAATGAGATCGACAGGAAGTGCAAAATGGCTAAGCAGGGATGGCTAGAGGACAAATGTAAGGATGTAGAGGCTTGTCTCACTAGGGGTACGATAGATACTGTGCCTACAGGAAAATTAAACAGACGTTTGGAGAGAAGAGAACCACTTGTATGAATATCAAGAGCTCAGATGGCAACCTAGTTCTAAGCAAAGAGGGGAAGGCAGAAAGGTGGAAGGAGTATATAGAGGGTTTATACAAGGGCGATGTACTTGAGGCCAATATTATGGAAATGGAAGAGGATGTAGATGAAGATGAAATGGGAGATAAGATACTGCGTGAAGAGTTTGACAGAGCGCTGAAAGACCTGAGTCGAAACAAGGCCCCGGAGTAGACAACATTCCATTAGAACTACTGATGGCCTTGGGAGAGCCAGTCATGACAAAACTCTACCATCTGGTGAGCAAGATGTATGAGACAGGCGAAATACCCTCAGACTTCAAGAAGAATATAATAATTCCAATCCCAAAGAAAGCAGATGTTGACAGATGTGAAAATTACCGAACTATCAGTTTAATAAGTCACAGCTGCAAAATGCTAACACGAATTCTTTACAGACGAATGGAAAAACTGGTAGAAGCGGACCTCGGGGAAGATCAGTTTGGATTCCGTAGAAATGTTGGAACACGTGAGGCAATACTAACCTTACGACTTATCTTAGAAGAAAGATTAAGAAAAGGCAAACCTACGTTTCTAGCATTTGTAGACTTAGAGAAAACTTTTGACAACGTTAACTGGAATACTCTCTTTCAAATTCTGAAGGTGGCAGGGGTAAAGTACAGGGAGCGAAAGGCTATTTACAATTTGTACAGAAACCAGATGGCAGTTATAAGAGTCGAGGGGCATGAAAGGGAAGCAGTGGTTGGGAAAGGAGTGAGACAGGATTGTAGCCTGTCCCCGATGTTATTCAAACTGTATATTGAGCAAGCAGTAAAGGAAACAAAAGAAAAATTCGGAGTAGGTATTAAAATTCATGGAGAAGAAGTAAAAACTTTGAGGTTCGCCGATGACATTGTAATTCTATCAGAGACAGCAAAGGACTTGGAAGAGCAGTTGAACGGAATGGACAGTGTCTTGAAAGGAGGATATAAGATGAACATCAACAAAAGCAAAACGAGGATAATGGAATGTAGTCAAATTAAATCGGGTGATGCTGAGGGGATTAGATTAGGAAAAGAGACACTTAAAGTAGTAAAGGAGTTTTGCTATTTAGGGAGTAAAATAAGTGATGATGGTCGAAGTAGAGAGGATATAAAATGTAGACTGGCAATGGCAAGGAAATCGTTTCTGAAGAAGAGAAATTTGTTAACATCGAGTATAGATTTAAGTGTCAGGAAGTCGTTTCTGAAAGTATTTGTATGGAGTGTAGCCATGTATGGAAGTGAAACATGGACGATAACCAGTTTGGACAAGACGAGAATAGAAGCTTTCGAAATGTGGTGCTACAGAAGAATGCTGAAGATAAGGTGGGTAGATCACGTAACTAATGAGGAGGTATTGAATAGGATTGGGGAGAAGAGAAGTTTGTGGCACAACTTGACAAGAAGAAGGGATCGGTTGGTAGGACATGTTTTGAGGCATCAAGGGATCACAAATTTAGCATTGGAGGGCAGCGTGGAGGGTAAAAATCGTAGAGGGAGATCAAGAGATGAATACACTAAACAGATTGAGAAGTATGTAGGTTGCAGTAGGTACTGGGAGATGAAGAAGCTTGCACAGGATAGAGTAGCATGGAGAGCTTCATCAAACTAGTCTCAGGACTGAAGACCACAACAACAACACAATGGGATAGGAAGTTCAAAACCGTTCGTACGGTTTTACTCTAGTGTGTGATAGCTGAAAGGTGTTTTTCTCCTGTACAGTACAGGCATCTCGTGAAGCATGCTTCCATCAGTCCATCCACAAATTTTCCCTAGTAGTTGCTAGCTATTCCTTACTCTTTGCGAGGTCTGGACGGGACTGGGTGGGAAGATTACTTCATCTCATTAATGAAACTGTATGGGATGGCCTCGTGGCACGTATGGAGAATACATGTTGTCATGAGTGGGAAGGCCTTCTTTTTACGACAAATGCAGACAAGTTGACATGTAATGTTGTCGGTGTATGAAAAGACACACTCTTACTTCTTCAGATGATGGAGGATTACGCACATCAGAAAGGGAAAACGGTTTAGATCGATACTTGACGCTAGTACATATGGTGGACACAAATACTTTGAAATATCAGATGCCGATTGACAGGACTAGACATTAACAAGACCTTAATCACTTTTTCTTATCACCGATTGATAGTGTGATACTGCTTTTAATTAAATGAACGGAAATTTTAGATAATTTCTCACTCACAAACATTGACATAACTTCGTGCGCAGACATAAACACAAACATCACAGACGAAACGAGTAGTATCCTCATAATATTCCTTCCCTGTTGGTCAACATTGCAACAAGGGTAGCTACAACAACGTCATCGCTAATCGACCATGTAGCCGGAAATATAGTCATGGATAAGTGTGACGTAGCTCTAAGAGACCTAGGGCTCTCAAACGATATCTGCCAAATAATAACACTGAAATTGTGTATGGAAATAAAACTGTAGATTGACAAAGAAGTCAAAATACAAAATTTTCTAGGGAACTATCTCACCAGGGTGGGTTTCAAAGTTATGTTGGAAAATGTAAATGCAAAGTTCTCTTAGTTCTGTACATTATTTAAACATAACTTTGAAAAGACAATTTAAAAAGTATCTAAATCAGAATTAACATTTCACAATAGCAAATGGATAACAGAAAGTATTAGAACCACTGTCTAAAAGTGGAATTATTGTACTCCAGTTATCAGTAGCACCTATTCCATTTCATACAATAAATTATTCAACGTGAACTGTAAATAGAAGAGCTATGAAAGTCGTCATAATAACAGCAATCACGACGTTGAAGAAAAAAAAGTGGCTCTGAGCACTATGGGACTTATCATCTATGGTCATCAGTCCCCTAGAACTGAAAACTACTTTAACCTAACTAACCTAAGGACATCACACAACACCCAGTCATCACGAGGCAGAGAAAATCCCTGACCCCGCCGGGAATCTAACCCGGGAACCCGGGCGCGGGAAGCGAGTACGCTACCACACGACCACGAGCTGCGGACGACGTTGAAGAGATGAAGTGTAAGCAGTCACTGAGGCACGTAGTCTAGCCTACACTAAAACCTTTGTTCGGCCACGTACCAGAATTGATATCGAGGCTGTATTAAATTTTCGACATTTCAAGGCGACGTCTGCAGTGTCACCCTTGTCGTGATGCCAGAGAAACGTAAGGGCCTGAACAATTCATCAAAGACGACAGCGGTCGTTAATTTTTAATGAAACGGGGATTCTCCGGCCGGACTGAGTGCTTTCCGATGGTCGGCCCTCGGCTGCCCTCCCCCGCCCCCTCCCCCTCCTACCCACTCGGCAGGGTGGCACTCTGCAGGGCGTGGCCTGCCCTCGGGATGTCGTCGGAACCTTCACAGGAGGACGCGAGCGCACGGACATTTGACTCTCCCGTATCAGCGAACAATTTCATGAACTAAAGCAACTATTAGATTTGTTTTGGGAGAGGGTCCACCTTTAGCCAAACACAATTTTTCGTTTTCTTTTTATTCCCCAGACAAGTTTTACTGAAGTTTCAGCATCCTCAGTGGGCTATTGGTATCTTCCATAAAACAGGAAAAATGCTTTTTACTACTTGTACACATATAAATTTGAGTTTTTAAAAGAGAATTTATATATTTGAAAACCAAACAAAATTTTGTGTATATGCCCTGTTACCGCATCCTGTGGATTTCCTACATTTTATGTATTTTGATGTAGTTATTTTGTTCCACAGTTTGTTACCTGAAGTCATACAAAACGACATGTAGAACAGTTATTTACTTCAGAAATTTACGACTGGGCATGTTATTGTATGGCTACCTTTAACTAATTCTGTATAAAATATCGTGCGTGTGTGTTTGTAAGTGGGTTTCGGGTGTTTAAGGGTTGGTATTGTACACACACACACACACACACACACACACACACACACACACACACACACACACACACATACGCGCGCGCGCACGTACAAACACACACACACACACACTATCATCCACATAGAATTAGTTAATGATAGGCATAACCGTAACATACCTAGTCGCGAATTTTGGAAGTAAATAATAGTTGTACATCAAGTACTGTGTGGTTGCGGATGATGAACTGTGAAATAAAACAACTGCATTAAAAGAGATACACACACCAAAAAAAGGATTGCATCACATCGGTTCCAAAGGTTCCGGAACCTATTCAGAAAATTGGAACAAAGATCAACATAAACATCGTTTCTGCCCTTTTTATTGCTTATGAAAATAATACATTGCATGTTCTACGACCATACAGACAGACATTCACAGTTGGTGGTCCATAATGCTGTACACACCGGTACCTCTAATACCCAGTAGCACGTCCTCTTGCATAGATGCATGTCTGTATTCGTCGTGACATACTATTCAAAAGTACATCAAGCAGATTGTCCCACTCCTCAATGGCGATTCGGCGTAGATCACTCAGAGTGGTTGGTGGGTCACGTCGTCCGTAAACAGCCCTTTTCAATCTATCCCAGGCATGTCCAATAGGATTCATGCCTGGAAAACGTATTGACCACTTTAGTCGACCGATGTCGTTATCCTGAAGGAAGTCATTCACAAGACGTGCACGATGGTGGCACGAATTGCCGTCCATGAACACGAATGCCTCGCCAATATACTGACGATATGGTTGCACTATCGGTCGGAAGATGGCATTCACGTATCGTACAGCCATTATGACGCCTTCCATGACCATCAGCGGCGTACATCGGCACCACGTAATGCCACCCCAAAGTAGCAGAGAACCTCCATCTTGCAGACTCGCTGGACTGTGTGTCTAAGGCGTTCAGCCTTGCCGGGTTGCCTCTAAACACGTCTCCGACGATTGTCTGGTTGAAGGCATATGCGGCACTTATCGATGAAGAGAACGTGATCCCAATCCTGAGCGGTCCGTTCGGCATGTAGTGGGCTCATTTGTACCACGCTGCATGATGTCGTGGTTGCAAAGATGGATCTCGTCGTGGACGTTGGGAGTGAAGTTGCTCATCATGCAGCCTATTGCGCACAGTTTGGGTCGTAACACGACGTCCTGTGGCTGCACGAAAAGCATTATTCAACATGGTGGCGTTGCTGTCAGTATTCCTCCGAGCAGTAATCCGTAGGTAGCGGTCATCCACTGCAAGAGTAGTCCTTGGGCCGCCTGAGCGAGGCATGTCATCGACAGTTCCTGTCTCTCTGTATCTCCTCCATGTCCGAACAACATCGCTTTGGTTCACTACGAAACGGCTGGACACTTCCCTTGTTGAGAGCCCTTCCTGGCACAAAGTTTCAATGGAGACGCGATCGAACCGCGGTATTGGCCGTCTCGGCATGGTTGAACTACAGATAACACGAGCCGTGTACCTCCTTCCTTGTGGAATGACGAACTTATCGGCTATCGGACCTCCTCCGCCGAACAGGTACTGCTCATACACGGTTGTTTACATCTTTGGACGGGTTTAGTGACATCTCTGAACAGTCAAAGGGACAGTGATACAATATCCACAGTCAACATCCATCTTCAGGAGTTCTGGGAACTGGAGTGATGCAAAACTTTTTTTGATGTGTGTACAATCCAGGAAACCCACAGCATGTGGTAATAAGTTATATATCCAAAGTTTGTCTCTATTTGAAATATGTATGTAGTGACTTAAAAACTCAAATTTTTATATGTACAAGTAGTAAAAATCATTTTTCCTGTTTGATAGAAGATTAAAAAAATCTCGCTGGTGATGTTACACTTGCAGCGAAACGTGTATGGGGAATACAAACAAGAATAAAAATTGTGTTTTGCTTAAGGTGGCACCCTCCCCAAAAACGAATCAATTTGTAAGCAAACACGGACAAAAGAACTTCAGTCTCAAGATGGTTTTAGCAACTATATTACGTTTTGGTTTCGGGTACTTTACGTTATACCCTAAAAAGTAAACGACGACCTTTTCACGTAGATCTCGGAGCGAGTGCTTGAAGTGTGCTTGAATCGTTTGTGGAAGGGTGCGCAGGCTATTTCCGTTTTCAAGAAGCGTCATCAAACAGGCACACGCATCTATACACTTATATCGCTAACGACGATCTGCTCCAAAATCTTAGAATTTCTTATGCTCTCGTGTTCTTTCTGGAAGCAGAAGATCTCCTCTGTCCGAATCAGCATGGATTCCGCAAACAACGATCGTGTGAAATCCACCTCGCTCTGTTGGACACGAGACCCAGAAGGCAATACATTCGGTGCCTAGGTTGCTCCCGTGACCCTTAAGTTTTGGAAAGTGTTCAGTACAGCTCCGCTCTGTCGGCTGATGCGTAAAATACGAACGTATGGAATATCAGACCATCTTTATGGTTGAATTGAAGAGTTCTTGACGAATAGAACGTATCGTGTAATTATGAATGGAGAGAAAGCTTCAGAGGTAAAAGCAAATTCACACGCACGTCAGGCGAATGTTATATGAC
Source organism: Schistocerca piceifrons (assembly GCF_021461385.2). Taxonomy (NCBI): domain Eukaryota; kingdom Metazoa; phylum Arthropoda; class Insecta; order Orthoptera; family Acrididae; genus Schistocerca; species Schistocerca piceifrons. The sequence goes on along the minus strand of NC_060139.1, from coordinate 716,776,130 downwards.
CACTACTGTTCAAAATGTGTATAAATGGCCTTTTTGATAACTGTTCTCGGATTATGCTGTTGTACACAGAAAATCGCAACGCATAAGAACTGAGATGAAATGGAGGAGACGCATGGTGCAGGGTTCGCGGTTGAACCTCAACGTAAACAAATGTAGTATATCGTGCATTAATAGCCGGAAAGATCCATCGCTGTCAGATTATACAATTTCCGGTCAATCTCTCGAAGCTGTCACATACATAAAATATTCAGGATTATTCCTATGGAAGGATTTAGAGTAGAGCGACCACATAAAACTAATCGCAAGTAAGGCAGATGCTAGACTGAGAGTCGGTGGAAAAATCGTCAGGAAGTGCGTCCACCCACGGAGGAGGTAGATTAAAGAGCCGTCGTTCGACCGATACATGAGTATTTGTCGTCAATCTATGACCCTAATCAGATCGGAATGATAGAGAAGATACAAATAAGTGCATCGTATTTCGTCACGTATTCGTTTGGTTAGCACGTAATAGTCGCGTAGATGCTGACCCAACTCCAGTGGCTGAAGCTACAAGGGAGACAACGTGCATCACTGTGTGCTTTGCTGTTAAAATAGTCGCACATGGTACACTAATGGTGAGGCGCGTACCTGGAAACCAACAGGTCGCAGGAGGGAATCCCGGTAGGACTACGAACATATCCAGTCTTTAATTTTTGAGAACATATCTTGTGCAGAAACACCGGTCTGGCTAAAAGTATTTTAAAAATTGATTACAAATAGTCTGGACCGTAAAAACATTTATTCGACGGTAACCGGTTTCGGTCAGTTTTGACCATCCTCAGACCCTAATACTATGGTGGTAGGCGATCTACATCTACATCTACATCCATACTCCGCAGGCCACCTGACGGTGTGTGGCGGAGGGTGCTTTGAGTACCTCTATCGGTTATCCCTTCTATTCCAGTCTCGTATTGTTCGTGGAAGGAAAGATTGTCGGTATGCCTCAGTGTGGGCTCTAATCTCTCTGATTTTATCCTCATGGTCTCTTCACGAGATATATGTAGGAGGGAGCAATATACTGCTTGACTCCTTGGTAAAGGTATGTTCTCGAAACTTGAACAAAAGCCCGTACCGAGCTATTGAGCGTCTCTCCTGCAGGGTCTTCCACTGGAGTTTATCTATCATCTCCGTAACGCTTTCGCGTTTACTAAATGATCCTGTAACGAAGCACGCTGCTCTCCGTTGGATCTTCACTATCTCCTTTATCAACCCCACCTGGTACGGATCCCACACTGGTGAGCAATATTCAAGTAGTGGGCGAACACGTGTACTGTTACCTACTTCCTTTGTTTTCGGATTGCATTTCCTTAGGATTCTTCCAATGAATCTCAGTCTGGCATCTGCTTTACCGACGATCAACTTTATATGAGCATTCCATTTTAAATCACTCCTAATGCCTACTCCCAGATAATTTATGGAATTAACTGCTTCCATTTGTTGACCTGCTATATCGTAGCTAAATGATAAGGGATCTATCTTTCTATGTATTCGCAGCACATTACACTGTCTACATTGAGATTCAATTGCCTTTCCCTGCACCATGCGTCAATTCGTTGCAGATCCTCCTGCATTTCAGTACAATTTTCCATTGTTACAACCTCTCGATATAACACAGCATCATCCGCAAAAAGCCTCAGTGAACTTCCGATGTTACCCACAAGGTCATTTATGTATATCGTGAATAGCAACGGTCCTACGACACACCCCTGCGGCACACCTGAAATCACTCTCACTTCGGAAGATTGCTCTCCATTGAGAATGACATGCTGCGTTCTGTTATCTAGGAACTCTTCAATTCAATCACACAATTGGTCTGATAGTCCATATGCTCTTACTTTGTTCATTAAACGACTGTGGGGAACTGTATCGAACGCCTTGCGGAAGTCAAGAAACACGGCATCTACCTGGGAACCCGTGTCTATGGCCCTCTGAGTCTCGTGGACGAATAGCGCGAGCTGGGTTTCACACGATCATCTTTTTCGAAACCCATGCTGATTCCTACAGAGTAGATTTCTAGTCTCCAGAAAAGTCATTATACTCGAACATAATACGTGTTCCAAAATTCTACAACTGATCGACGTTAGAGATATAGGTCTGTAGTTCTGCAAATCTGTTCGACGTCCCTTCTTGAAAACGGGGATGACATGTGCCCTTTTCCAATCCATTGGAACGCTACGCTCTTATAGAGACCTACGGTACACCGCTGCAAGAAGGGGGGCAAGTTCCTTCGCGTACTCTGTGTAAAATCGAACTGGTATCCCATCAGGTCCAGCGATCTTTCCTCTTCTGAGCGATTTTCATTGTTTTTCTATCCCTCTGTCATCTATTTAGATATCTACCATTTTGTCATCTGTTCGACAATCTAGAGAAGGAACTACAGTACAGTCTTCCCCTGTGAAACAGCTTTGGAAAAAGACATTTAGAATTTCGGCCTTTAGTCTGTCATTCTCTGTTTCAGTACCATTTTGGTCACAAAGTGTCTGGACATTTTGTCAAATTACTTAGGATCAAAATTTCTTAGGATTTTCTGCCAAGTCAGTACATAGAACTTTACTTTGGAATTCATTGAAGGCCCCTCGCATAGCCCTCCTCGATAGCTGCGAATGGAGCCTATGTTGTGACTCCACGAATGTCAACTGCATTTTAATCTAGCCTTCAGCTCTCGGTAATGTTAAGAGTTGCCAGGAACGACTTTTAGTTCGCACTACACGTTAACCTGTAGGTTAACACTGGGGCTGGTTAGAGGCACGCAAGTGGCAGAGGAGGCGGCCAATAGAAAGACTTGCACCAGACCATTTAGTCGATTACTATTAAAATTCAGATAGCGTTGATCCTAGAAGAGTCAACCAACATATTTCTTCCTCTAACGTGGATCTTACGAACAGACCGTGAAGGTTAAATTAGATTCGATATCATAAGGAGGCGTACCAAAATGTTTCTCGTCATGCACTATTCGCAATTGGAACAGGAAAATGGGGGTAGGGGAATGGAAGTGACAAAGGTGACAGTAGTTCACATACTACCCTCCGCCACACATAACAGGATGGACTGCGGAGTATAGCTAAAGATGTTGATGTAACTACTTAGTTTGGATGCTTAGCCATTCGCAGCTTGCGTAAATTTCACGAACGACGTCTTAATTTAAAACAAAAACACCTCAGCTGCGTTTTTCGTTTATCATGCGACCGGTTGACGGACTTTGCACCCCACGCATCTGAGGTACGATAGAGGAAACGCACATGTAGACGCTCACAAAATTTCCCTACTACATTTTATTTTTCTTAAATTTGGTTTATATGTGAAACTTCTTATTCACGATGACACAACAGTTTTCCTTCGTCGTCAATTTATAACTTGCACTGATTAAGCAAAGTGACAATGTGTAACATTTTTGCACACTTGCTAGTCTTTAAAAAGCAAATCACAAAAGTTTTGTGAAGTACTTCGACAAGCGGGTATACTTCTGTTACTGGTGTTTGCTCGTACATGAGGCTGGGCCATGTTTCCAGATTATGTGGTGAGAGGTGTGTTGATGTGTGCTATAAAGTGGAGTGTCTTTGTACTAGGTTTACAGTTTCTGTTACCAATTGCAATAACTATATTACGTGTATGAGTGTCATACGTAGTGTCGACAGCGGTAAGACTTCCATTACTCCTTCCTGAAGTTACTGGGCAAAGTGCAACCGCAGCTACCACTCGACGAGATGAGGGAGGTAAACCTTCGAAAACAACCTCAGATGGTCGGTACAGCCATCTCTAAACATACTAGGGCCAAAACGGCCGTTGCTTCCATAGTTCGTCATGTCAGTGGGCATCCATGCCAAACAGACTGCTGAAATCGTCATTATATGACTGCGTCTTGCTCTGAGTTACGCCATGTGCAGTTTGAAAAGGTTTCAATTCCTGTAACGGAAATATGTTCAGACTTAGAATTTGTCGCGGTTTTCCTATCGTGTAGATCAGATAATGGCATTTTTATCTTTTAGATCGGTGCATTGGAATATTCGATACGCTTTGACTTCACATTTTGGTGTGTATTTCCACACTGTGATCGATAGTTTGCAAAGCCAGCGATTGCGGAAGCAAGAAACTGGTTCTTATGGCAGACTGAGCTGTAGCTTAGCCCGAGGTCTAGGTTACTTTGAAAGGTAACGGTATGGTCGTGAGGTGGTGAAGTCAACGAATGTGAAAGCAAAAACCGTGGTTGTTGTGACACTCGCATCTGTATCTTAGCCCGTTTGAAATAATCACCATTGTAAACACCTTATAGTTGCCATATTTTCTCCTACGTCACTGGCCAAAGACGACGACTAGTATCGATTGTTTCTCTTTATCCGAATTTGGGTTCAGAGACAAAGTGCGGATGAACACACTTGTGGAATCCGTCTTATCGTTCCTTTTTTGACGACTCTCTTGACCTTCAATACGGGTTGTATGTCTCTGCCTTGCTACCCCCTGGAGTTCGCTTTCGTCGCCTCCTTCAACACCTTCATTTTTCACTCCCTGCAACCTTTCGAGTGGGCGAGAGCCGCACGCCACCTTGGCTCCAGGCTCAGGTCCGCGTTCACCTCGACCTCAGCTCGCTCCCAAAAGAGGTCACCCCCGGTTCGGTCTACCACTCCCGTTTTTTGGAACTTCGTTCGAAGTTCAACAACATGACTTTCATTTATACAGATGGCTCTAAGACCAATGACGGGGTCGGGTGTTCCTTTATTGTCGGGGCACAAAGTTTCCAATACCGGCTCCATGGCCATTGTTCGGTCTTCACAGCTGAGCTCTTTGCCCTCTACCGGGCTGTTCTTTACATCTGCCGCCACCGACATTCTGCTTATGTCATCTGCTCAGATTCCCTGAGCGCCATCCAGAGCCTCAGTGATCCGTACCCGGTTCACCCTTTCGTACACCGGATCCAACGCTCTCTTCAGCAGCTGGTGGACGTCGGTACGCCGGTTAGCTTTATGTGGGTTCCTGGCCATGTCGGTATCCCTGGGAACGAAGCTGCAGATGCCGCGGCCAAGGCTGCGGTCCTCCAGCCTCGGACAGCTTCTTGTTGTGTCCCTTCGTCCGATTTTAGCAGGGTCATTTGTCGGCGCGTTGTGTCGCTGTGGCATGCCGATTGGGCTGCACTTACCGACAACAAGCTTCGGGCCTTAAAACCTCTTCCCGTGGCTTGGACGTCCTCCTCACGCCCTTCTCGGCGGGAGGAGGTCGTTTTAGCAAGGTTGAGAATTGGACACTGCCGGTTCAGCCATCGCCATCTGCTGACGGCTGCGCCGGCGCCGTTCTGCCCATGTGGGCACTTGCTGACGGTTAGACACATTTTAATGTCCTGTCCAGATCTTAACACACTGCGCCTCGATCTTAACCTGCCTAATACTTTAGATGCCATTTTAGCGGATGACCCACAAGCAGCTGCTCGTGTTCTTTGTTTTATCAATTTGACAAACCTCGCTAAGGACATTTGATGATGTTTTTTAATCCTATGCCTGTCAGTCTGTCTTTTATTGTGTTTTCCCTTTTAGTTGTTGTTGTCAACTTATGCCTCGCGGTGCATTCTTAGAGTAGTCAGGGCGCTAATGACCATTGAAGTTGTGCGCCCGAAAACCACAAAAAAAAACAAAAAAAAAAAACACTTGTGGAAGGGTACGACCATGCTCTTCAGAGCATACTACAACAGCTCTGACGCTGCAAAACGGTGTATTGTTTCACAAACCCGTGACGAGTGTTTTTGAACACGTGGAGATGGTAAAATATTCTAGTGATTAATTTGTGCAGCAGGGGAAGGGAGCATTACGTAGCAATTAAGCTGGTGTACTGCATCCATATTTATCTAGATTGTGGACTCTACTTTGGCAATGTTTTATAAGTTTTCACACCCTCCTGGAGTGCAAAACACTGCCGAAACCATTGTCGCTCCTCGAAAAATGTATAATTTCCTGTGAATAGCCTGACAACCAAACCAGCCCCAGCTAAATAGTGATTTCTACAGCCACAGTATTTCTCATGGTACTCAGCAGCTCTAGAAACTATTGTTTAGTACAAACACAGACCAGCATATCTCGAAACGGGTGAGGACTGTATAATTAATGAAAAGTCTGTACCCTACAACCCAGGAGCGGACGTCTACGTGCACTAAAACCTACATTTTTATGTCCAGGGTGTCGTGGTGGATCAATGTTACGTCTGCAGCCACTCAGTAATACTAAACATCCGTCGGATTATGCTTCGAATTTCCTAAATAAAAATTCTTCTAGCGTATTTAGTCTGATGAAGATGAGCCTATCAAGACCAACCGACCAGCGTGTCGTCCTCTGCCAATGACTTCATAAAGTGTGGTATGCAGAGGTGTGGGGTCAGCATGCCGCTCTCCCGGCTGTAGTTGGTTTCCTTTACCCAAGAGTAGCTCCTCATCTGGCATCGCGAGGCTGAGTCCATCACGATCAAGTCCTCCCACCAAAGAAAAATCCCTAACAGCACCAGGAATCAAACCCGGGTAGCTCCTCTTAGCAGCCAGACACACTGACCAATGAGCCCAGGTCGTGGACATATGTAAACTAGAGGTAACAAATACGCCACGCATTCAGCGCCTTCACTTGCAGAAATTAATTAAAGATATATGTCACCTTTTGTATCATAAGGCTATCACCTAAAAAATTTCACCAATGTTAATGAAACGATCTATCAGAACAGTGCGAATATTATTGCCATTTTCTTCAGAAGAAATCCCAATAAGATACATGCTCTCGTATGAGCACTGTCATCTCCGTCTGGCCAGTAATTTTTCTGCAAGCCATCGTAGTGTATATGGGTGAGTGTACTTGTTTCCATTATTTTTTCGGTTTCTGTCCTCCGTTCGCGTATGGAGCAAGAGAGATGACATCCTTCGTTAGGGGGACCACCAGACCTTTTAATCACGGATTTTGAGGAGTCTTAGGCATGTTGTAGATGGACCTGTCCTGAATTCCTGGCTAGCGGCTTTTCATGCGTCGGCCCCTAGTCTCCGATAAAATCGATGTTGAAGTTTTATGCGTAGCACCTATATCTGTAACGCTAGACATGTTACGAGCCAGCGAAAGTAGCGCAGCGGCTAAGTTTTATGGCTATCACGCTGACGCTACAGCCGGTGCATTTTTATTTCCTTTTTACCGATTTGATCGTCCAGCTTATCGTTAACTAGTAAATGTCGTGCAAAAAGTAGTCTTTTGGGAGTAGTAAGTTCAGTTATAGATCAATCATTACAGCAGGCTTTCATCAAATGTGTATTTCGTTTGTCACATAATATAGTTCCGGATTGTATTTGTCATAGAATCGACTGAAACACAAATTCGTAGAGCACGACCCACGTTTGCCTTGCGGGCACTCGCATTTTTCAGAGAAGATACCACAAAACACAATTTGTTTGGATTAAAAAACTGTTCATTCTTCGATCAACTTCTGTTCGAACCACACGTATTTGATCATTCCTGTGAAAGCAGGTCCACTAATCTGATGTAGAATTAAAGAATGATTTTTTATGGAATCTTTCCTCAATACGGATTCTTTATAGAGGTTGAAAAGGTTCTTTTATTTAGAACACGACCAGTTTCGGGCTCTTATATGCCAAATTTTTGGTGTTGTAAGTCCGTTCTGTGGCTCGCAGCGCCGCGGCGGGCGAGTACAGGACGCGGTGTACGAGGGTTGTTCAGAAAGTAAGTTCCGATCGGTCGCGAAATGGAAACAACAGTGAAAACCAGAAAACTTTTATTTTTAACAGTTAGGTACATCTTCCACCTACTTCTCTACATAGTCGTCGCTCCAACTTCGAGTTCTGTCGTAGTGTAGTATCAGCTTTCCAGTACCCTCGTCATAGAAAGCAGCCGTCTGTGCTTTCGGCAGGTTATTTGCACTGGTCTGTAGCTCGCTGTCTGTGGAAAAATTTTGTCTTCATAATGAGCGGTTCTTGTGAGCAGAGATGAGACTCAGGGGGATCCAATTGCGGACTGTATTGTGGGTGATAAAACACTTCTCATCTGAAACGCTGCAGGAGCGTCTTCATTGCCCCTGAGGTGTACGGCCGAGAATTGGCATGAAGATGGAACTACTCGACAGTTGTGTTATGTCGGCTGCATGACACGGGCGAAATCTCTAGCCAGGTCCTCTTACTTGGCGGGAGACGCTATTCCCTACGCATCTTTAAGTGCTGACTGTTCACTCAAAACTGAAAAGAGTCATTCGACACGATCGACAGGCTTACTAGAGACACTGCCCAACACATCTGTGCTAAGCTTTACCGGATTTTCCCAGTGGTTTCCATTTCGTGACCAATCGGAACTTATTTTCTGGACAACCCTCGTATTACCAACCACGGAGTGTCTGCGCTCGCTGGTAATCACCGCGACCTGTACTCGTCCATCGCGGCGCTCGCAGTCACAGAACGGACTTAGCAAGTTGCGAACATTTAAAATTTCTTTCGTGAAAATTTTAACCTGCCTGGAAAAGAAAAAGAACAGGGTTGGCAATGTGGAATACACATAGGTGAGATAATTATTACCGTGTAGATGCTGGATTTTCTGTTCTCTACGAAGATTTGATCACGAAGTTATCAGACTGCCCTCACAACGAATCAAGCGAACATACGAACGTCATCCAAATATTTGGCATCTTAACTATGAATCACAAATCGCATACACATCTGAAGAATGTTTGCTGTAATAATAGATATATTAACGAAATTACTGCAGTTAAGGTGATTGTTTTTGAATAATTTTACATTATACATAGTATTTAATGGTCCTAAGTGCGATGAAACTATAATAAAAGTTCCCTGGTAGGATTCGAACCTGTACTGTCAGTGTGATAGTCGTGAATCTTGACCGCTGCGCTACTTTCATCTGATCGCAACATGGCTAACTTCAACATCGATTTTCTCTCAAAACTAGAGGCCATCGCATGAAAAGCCGTCTGCAAGTTATCCAGGACAGATCCTGTCACAACATACCTAAGACTCTTCAGATGGCTCTGAGCGCTATGGGACTTAACATCTGAGGTCATCAGTCCCCTAGAACTTAGAACTACTTAAACCTAACTAACCTAAGGATACCACACACATCCATGCCCGAGGCAGCATTCGAACCTGCGACCGTAGCGGTCGCGCGGTTCCAGACTGAAGCGCCTAGAACCGCTCGGCCACCTCGGCCGGCAAGACTCTTCATAATCCGTGATTAAAAGGTCTGATGATCCACTTCTAAGATGTCATGACACTTACGGATGATACCGTCCCTTTGCAATACAGCGTCGCGTCTCTAAGCTCATTAACCATCTGCCGCCAAGATTTCTAACGAGGACTCCAGACGCTGACGCAGTACTCTAGCCCTGGTCGTACTTGTTTTGTATGCGTTTCTCTTTACAGCGGGTGGCATTACAACTACCCAGAAACATTTCAGTAAATCTATGCTGTCTTTCGTTTCTTTTACCTACTACTGATTTTACGAGTTCGTCATACTGCATATCGCATCTTAGTAATATATCGAAATATGTAATGGAAGTGATACGCTGAGCAAGTTTACCACTAATCTGGCTGTCAGATACTATTGTTCTCTGTTATGTTGACTCAAGTGGAAATTCTGTCTTAGTCATTCTGTACTACTACACGATTATCCAAAGACTACAGCCGCGCGGGGTTGCTGCAGGTCTCAGGCGCATTGCCACGGTTCGCGCGGCTACCCCTGTCGGAGGTTCGGGTCCTCCCTCGGGCATGGGTGTGTGCGTTGTCCTTAGCGAAACTTAGATTAAGTAGTGTGTGAGCCTAGGGACTGATGACCTCAGCACTTTGGTCCTATAGGAACTTACCACAAATTTCCGATTTCCAAAGACGATAAATTCCGGTTCGAATCTGTACCGCATTCCTCCTTTAACGCTGAGTGATAACTAAATACATCCTTCTACGAAGGGCGCAATAGCGATCACTCTTTCAGCAGCGAAATTGATTAATGGAATTTGGATCTATTTCGTAGGTATTTACCAGTTTTAGCAGTCCACTCTCGTAATTCTACCGTACATGGCCCGTATGTAACAGCCAACAACAATCGTTTCCTCAATGTAGGGGCTTGTCAGAGTTATCTCTACGGTTTCCAAGTGACAGTACTTCTTTGCATCAAATCATTGTTATTTTACTGTTATTTTCTACCTCCTATAATGCAGAACCTAGAACGGTTCAGGAATTCTGACAGATGTTAAAAATCTAGAATGAAAGTTTCACTCTACAGCGGAGTGTGCGCTGATATGAAACTTCCTGGCAGATTAAAGCTGTGTGCCGGACCGAGACTCGAACTCGGGACCTTTGCCTTTCGCGGGCAAGTGCTCTACCGGCTGAGCTACCCAAGCACCACCCACGCCCCGTCCTCACAGCCTTAATTCCGCCAGTACCTCGTCTCCTACCTTTCAAACTTCACAGAAGCTAGTTCTGCTAGGTTCGCAGGAGAGCTTCTGTAAAGTTTGGAAGGTAGGAGACGAGGTACTGGCGGAATTAAGGCTGTGAGGACGGGGCGTGAGTCGTGCTTGGGTAGCTCAGTCGGTAGAACACTTGCCCGCGAAAGGCAAAGGTCCCGAGTTCGAGTCTCGGTCCGGCACACAGTTTTAATCTGCCAGGAAGTTTCAGATGTTAAAAATGTTGTTGGGTTGGTTCTCTTTATGCATGTTAGGATCACGTAAATACTGCAAAGGTAGAAACAGTTCTGTACAAAATGAATAACTGTACCATGGAGTAAATATTTTTAACACAATGTGACTAAAATAAGGAATGAATATATAGGACATCCTGAGACAACAAGGAATTTAGTTATGGAGGAGTGTGAGAGCAAAAACTATAGGCTTGGTTACAGTCAGCGTGTAAGAACGGAGCTGCATTGACATAGTCTTTGGGCTGAAGATTACAATAGCAAGAAGTAATAATAAATTTCTACGTAATAATAATAATAATAATAATAATAGTGCAGAAATAACATTGATAAATAGCACTGAGCGAGTCACTGCTGTTACGGACGTCTGTGGTATTGCATATCAATACTACTCTACTGGCGTCTTCAAATCGACAACAGATTTGCAAATTTCAGTCAACGCCGATGGCGGTGATGTGGCGTCTGGTGGACCCAATGGTGCGCACCCACCGAGCCATGCCTCCAGTGGCTTTCTACCGTGCTCACCAACTGCTACCGCGATATAGGATAGCCAACAACAGTCACTCAACCCACTTGCACTTGAAGCCTCTTAACGACGACACCATCATCGGTGCTTAGTACAATGAGCGTCAACATTGTTGACATTGTGGTAGCTGGACTCTGTTTCTCGCTGTTTGTAATGGGTCTTCATACTTGGAGAAATAAAAATTTCTTGCCTTAGCTAATCATTTCTGCTCTTGTCCAGCTTTCTTACGATGGCAGTTGGCACACTACTCTGTAGGCGACCTGTTCTTATCGTTATGTTTGAAGACATAGACAACAGCATCCATCTACCTAACACCCATAATTTGCAAATCACTTCCATCGAGACGATGGTCAAATAGAGGGATTAGGTAAAATAAAATGACTGTAAGCACTATGGGACTGAACATCTGAGATCATCAGCCCCCTAGACTTAGAACTACTTAAACCTAACTAACCTAAGGACATCACACACATCCATGCCCGAGGCAGGATTCGAACCTGCGACCGTAGCAGCAGCGCGGTTCCGAACTGAAGCGCCTAGAACCGCTCGGCCACAGCTGCCGGCGATTAGGTAAAAACAATGTGTAAATCTAAGTCAGTTGACATCGTCGCTCTGAAAATATTGGTCACTGGCGTTTTTCCAAAACTGATGGCGAAGAGCCTACAGCACCTAAAACTACATTCCTCACTTTGTTGGCAGCTGCAGAAGACTGTCGCACTGAAGACCTGCAAAACAGGTCGTCTGATTCTTGGAGAACAGTTAATGTAGCGGTAACTATTTATTTAGACCGTTATCATTATATGATGATAATGGTGACGTGATTACATAATACGCTAATTACACGACTATGGCCTACTGCTAAGAAACTGCCTGGCAGTCGCGAGGAATAGCTTGCCAAAATCATGGAAAACTAATATCAGCGTAGTTGGACTAGGAAAACACCTCAAAATTGTCTTAGAAAAATTGCATGTCTGAAATTCCATTGAGTTTAATAATAATCGCAGTTACAGGGACGTTAATTATTCCTTCAGCGAATAGAAAATAATTTAAAAGCGAATTTCGTAACTCACGTGCATTTTCTTCAATTGCTGAGCAAGCTTGTGGAAAAGTTGTACTAGACGAGCCTCTACGTGCCGTGTTCTCTGAACGTATGCCGCTATTCCTTAGGTAAGTGTATGTTGTCAGTTACAAATCTCACCAATACGCAGACGTACTGCCTCGTCAGTATAAGTATTCTCAGAAGTTTGAGAAATTTCCTATGGAAAATTAACACCATATGCAGTTCAAGCGGCTCAGATTTTCGTTAAAAATATCATTTTTATCCGAGCTGAGTTGCTCCAAAATATAACCTCATACGCTCAACCATGTAAAGCAGACCACAGTAGATGGCTGTAGACAATATTCTCACCATAAAGGTAAGCGCATTCAGCTGCTTCACGAGGTCACGAATGAATGCCTTCTATGACAGGTTCACAGTATACTTAGTCCCAGAAGTTCGATGTCCACCATTCGATTTAACAAGCTACAAGTGTAAGAAACTGTAAAGACACCATTAGCAAAATTAAGAATGAAAAGTCAACTCATCGTTTTATTATAACTGAAATTAAATGCGTTGACTGTGAAACGAGAACTGATTCCCTCCAACACGTTTTTTGGTTTATTATTCACTTACCAATATGAATATGTAAGAGTTCTTTTGTCATCGAGTAATAAAAGACTTTTCAGCTGGCTGAGACATACAGAGTTAAGTCAGTAGGCTAGATGTTTTATTATACTGCGAACTCCAGAAACTATCTCTCGGCATGGAATCTTCATCCCGAACGTAACTGATGTGTCATCTAGCCACACTGTCGGTGTGCCTACTGTCACATGTTGCTAATTGCAGTGTATACGGGAAATGCAGCTTTAGTAAAGCAGTTTCCAAGTGAAGAATTGCCATGAGTCGGTTTCCAAGAGAGTGACCATAAGGATCGACTGGTAGACTGCAGTAATGGTACAGAAATCCAAAAGGACAAACAGGGGAATCCAATTCATGGAAGCCAAGAATCATCAACAGCGTAGAAACAAAGCCACAGAACCAAACCTAGAGCAAGCAACTAACTCTGTGTGAAAATAACGTCGGTGGTCGGAAACTTTCGGAAAAATTAGCTCATTTGGACAGTGAACTTACCTCTTAGTTTACTCCGCCGGAGGGTCTTACCAAACGACGTGACAAGCGCGGAAAGGAGTCAGCCTAAAAGTGCTCACTTCTGGCCCTGGTTCAGATCCACCTGCTAATTGACGACGAGGGTCTGTGTGCCGGCCTGCCTGGACGTAGTTTTCAGGCGATCTTCCACTTACTGCTGGGCGAATTTCGGGCTGGTACCCACGCCCCGCCTCAGATACATGCCACTCAAACATTTACCGTCGAAAACTTTCTCACACTTGCACACAGAATTTACTGGAACTAGAGACAGGTGTGGTACACTGATTTCGTCCTGGGGGATGGAGACTGATGACCTTAGATGTTTAATCATCACCTTAAACTCATAATCATCATTATCATCATCATCAGCAGGAGCAGCCGCCTAATGACGAGATGTCCAGGCCGCCCACTGTGCGGATGCTAAACCAAACAGCTCTGGATGGCCAATGCTCCTGCGACAATCTCGATCTCGATGCCAGAGTCCGGCGAGGGTACTAAAGAAGCCGATCTATGAACAGTGTTACGAGATTTAGCGTACCTTCGATTCACTTTGGAAGACTAAACTCATAGCCGCTTGCTACGTGTACTTTAGTACTGTGACCGACAGCTTCTCTATGGTTGGTTTCTTGTTTCTGTTTTACGCAGTCCTTTAATTTGTACCAGGGTACTTAGTAGGGTAGAAGGCAAGAAGATTATGGTTTCAAACCTCATCGACGATGATGTCATTACAGACAGAGAGTGACTTCTGGGTGTAGCAGCATGACTGAGAAATCGACAGCACCTATTCAAAGTAACCACTGCGACATTCATCCTCAGAAATTAGGGGAAATAATGGAAAATGTAATCTGGCGGTCCTCCCGACATTTGTTCTGTGTCCTTATCATTTCAGCACCTCAATCGATAAGAGGAATTACTGTTGTGCAGGAAGTTGCCAGACTTTCCACAAAATCAAGAGCGAATCATTTTAATTTTATTTTCAAGAGTAAGGAACTGTACGTCTAGTTTTCAAGAACGAGGAAGTTTCATATTCTAAGTGAGAAGACAATAATTTCCAAGAAAAAGGAACATAATTTATCGCCAGATCGGATGTTTTCACTGAAACAATACGTTTCATTTCAAGAGTAAAGAATTTTTGTTTCCAATTCACAGTTCTTGTTTGAAAGAGAGAAATTTCCTTTTTCAGAGTGCAGATTTTTACTTATTTACTAGAGAAAAACTAAGCCAATAATGGCAGGAAGAGTTGGCAAAAGAGCTTACGCCGATGAAAGCTAAATTGACAGGGGGAGTGTGAACTGGAGGTGGGAGTTGGGAGAAGTGAAAGTTAATAAAAGTCCGAAGTCTTAGAGACAGTTGGACACCCATGAAGCAGTGAAATGCCGCTACTCCATCTATTGCAAATTGCCGGATTCTCACAATTTGTAGAGATGCGGTACATTCGGGTGGTACCTGCCGATCATCGAACGACAGTGTTCGCCATGCTAAAAATCTGTATTACTCTTCGTAGCAAGGATTTAGACAAAACCCCTGTATCTACGCTAAGTGAAAGAATAAATTATTTGTTAATGTTCAGGTTTACGTTACTAGTAAACTACTACACACGACTTGCCATTCACTCAAATTGCAGCAGACAAACTAAAATCGGTTAACACTGTCGAGTGTTAAAAATTTACTGTACTTAATGGAGAAAACAAACTATTTGCCACCCGTTTCACCAATAATTAGTAAAACAGTGGCAAGAAGTGTTTTTTTTTCTTAAATCATTCTTCACCCAGTAGGGAAGGATGTGGGGAATTTGCCGTAGCTAAGGGAATTTTATTATTTCTCACAGTATTGCACCCTTAAAAATCATGGAATTTATTCGAAAATTTTTATTCCTGTCTCAATAATTCGTTACTAAGATGATGCCTTTTGGATGGTACAGTCACTAACTGCTCACTTTGACGAGTTTTAAGACCGGCTTCACCAATCGAACATTCCGGTTATTACTCTCACTGAGATCTAGCTCAGACGAAACATAACCTCCTACCCTGTTCGTTTCATATTTTAAAGGCTTCTAAGGGGTGATAACGTAACTCATCATGGGAGCACTATGAGCGCGTACCTTTGCTCTGATTTTAAAACCGGTGCTACTAAGTACATCGGCGATATGAGTGTTATAATCCTGGATCCAGTCAATCACGTGGTACCTGTAAATATAACAGTAACGAAGAGGACAAATAAAGTGATTCTAATCAGACTTCTGCCCCAGGAATTTCTGTTCATGATTAATGTTCTCAATGCTGACCACCAGAGAAAAATGTCAGCTAATAACCCACAAAATCTAAAACAAATTAAACATGAGACCGCACGATATGAGTATTCAGGTATTCAGTGGCATGACATAAGCAAAGGGCCGACATTACACAACGAAGTCCGAGAATTAAAGTTGCAGACTTACTACATTTTGTGACAAAAACGATACTAAATGTTGTGTCAAAGTAGAGGACGCTCCTGCTCCATCACTGACTACTGAACTATGCCAGATAATGAATAAACTTGATTCTGAACATAGAAGACTCAAGCGACGGCCAGCTCCTGGCCTACGAGCGGATGCTGCCAAGTAAGGCCACTGAATTTTTCATGTGAAACATGAACATTTAAACGATTTTTCAATAAAAAACTTTATTAACATTCTACATCTTTGTTCTTCATGTCTACGTATTTATTTCTCAACATAGTCACCATGGGGACGAACACATTTCTCCCAACGAGAGAACAATTTATTGATGCTGTCACTGTAGAGTGTTTGATTTCGTTGGCGGAAGCACAACATCATCACAGCTTACACCACTCCATTACTGTCGAAATGAAGTACTCGAAGAGAAGGTGCTTTTTAAGTTTCAGAAACAGATGAAAATCTTACGAGACCGAGTCGGGACAGTTTGGAGGGTGATCGGAGACAGTGAACACAAGGCGTCGGATTGTTGCAGATATATCAGCGCTCGTGTGTGGTCTGGCATTGCCATGCTGAAACATAGGGTGTTCCATGTGTGGACGAAGTCTACGAATCCGAAACTCGATTACAGGACTCCGTTTTTCACACGCTGACATCGTTACATCCCATACCGCTGTTACATGCTGCAATTCGGAGCTCTCTAACGGCAGAGGGCTGCAAAGAGGTAGACATGAAGGATAAAGATGTAGAAAGATACACATTGATGAGCCAAAACATTATGTCCACCTGCTTAATAGCTTGTATGTCCGTCTTTGGAACAAAATACATAACTGATTCTGCGTATCAGGGATTCGATAATTTGTTGGTAGATTTGTGGAGGTATGTGGCATTAAAATCTACGCACAGGTCATGTGATTTACATAAATAACGGGTCGGTGATTTGCGTACTCGGTGACGCGTTCCACAGGATTTTCGTCGCCGAGACTTCAACGTGAGTTGACGATGAAGCTCCTCAAATCAACCGGCCGGAGTGGCCGAGCGGTTCTAGGCGCTACAGTCGGGAACCGCGCGACCGCTACGGTCGCAGGTTCGAATCCTGCCTCGGGCATGGATGTGTGTGATGTCCTTAGGTTAGTTAGGTTTAAGTAGCTCTAAGTTCTAGGGGACTGATGACCTCAGATGTTAAGTCCCATAGTGCTCAGAGCCATTTGAATCATTTTTTTTCCTCAAATCACTGTAGCACGGTTCTAGCTACGAGACATGGACATTTGACTGCTGAAGATGACATCGCCGTCGAGCAAGACATCAAGCTTGAAGGGATGCAGGTGGTTCGCAGCTGTCACTGTGTTTTCGATTACTACCACGGGTCGCATGCAAGCACAGAAAAACGTTTCCCATAGCATAATACTGCTCCCTCCGGCCTGCATTCGTAGCGCGCTATGTATTTCGAGTCGCCGCTCAACCCTCATGACGGCGTTAGTGGAGATGATCGTCTACATAGTGTAGCAAAAATATGATTCACCCGAAGAGCGACGGTTTCCATTGGTGGACGGTCAAATCCCAATGGTCTCGAGCCTACTGCAATCCCAACTGACGATGTCGTTTGGTCAACATGTGAACACGTAGGGGTGGTCGCTGCGGAGCTCCATGTTCAACGATGTTCGATGAACGGTGTGATTCAAAACACTTGGGCGTGCACCATCATTGTGCTCTTTCGGCAGAGATGCCACAGATCACCATCTATACCATCTATCCTACTTCACAGAGCAGACAAGCCTCCTAACCCCGCTTTCTGTGAAGAGTCGTGGACGTCCAACCATTTAGCGCCTAGTGGTTGTTCACTGTTCTTATACCTCTCTCCGTAGATGCCCATGACAAAAGGACGTGAACATTCGACCAGCTTCGCCGTTTTCGAGATCCTCTTTCACAGCATCTGTCCTTTGTCAATGTATTTCCTCCATTTGCAGCCCGTATCTTCCCTAGGATGATCTACTGACCAGTTATCGCGTCACGGGCCCACAACGCCACCAGGCGGTATTCAACGGCGCGGAGGGCAGTGATGTTTTAGCTTATCACTGTAGAACGTTAATAACATTCTTTTCATTTAAAAATCTTCAAGAGTTTTCACATGTAAAATTCGGTGACATTACTTTTCAGCATACAGTATACAGGAAGCTCTGAAACAAAGCGAAGCAAGATGTGACCAATGCAACACTCAGGCATCCCCATGTCGAATCATTCACCATGTCGAATCTTACAGTACTGTAGAAAAAGACAGTGCAGCTTTACTTAGGAAAGGCATAATCTGATGCTGTTTTTCAAGTCTCTGCGGACGAATTAGAAGACTTTTTCTTATCAGCAGTCAATTCTGAAGTTGCGATAAATTGTCAGCCAAAAGACATCGCCAACGCGTTCTTCCTTAAACATGTTTCTAAGCACACGGTACGAAAAGCAATCATGAGAATTTTCCGTAAGATAGCAGGAAATGAGCATAGGTACGATTAAAAACGTTGTTGGTGGTACACATCCTATAGACCAACCAACTAATACTGAAGAATGATGACCCAGAGTACCAGATGACTGTTGTACCGATCAGCACGTGTGTGCAGTATCTAAAGCCTTGCCGGCCGGTGTGGCCGAGCGGTTCTAGGCGCTACAGTCGGGAACCGCGCGACCGCTACGGTCGCAGGTTCGAATCCTGCCTCGGGCATGGATGTATGTGACGTCCTTAGGTTAGGTAGGTTTAAGTAGTTCTAAGTTCTAGGGGACTTATGACCACAGCAGTTGAGTCCCATAGTGCTCAGAGCCATTTGAACCATTTTGAACCATTCTTTCCTTCAGCATGGAGCACTAGTTGTTTAATAAATTTTCTACCACCATTTTCTCTAAGTATATGTTAATGATTTTACTTACAGACTATTACCTACTACACAGGGTGATCCAACTACCCCTAGCGATATCGTTTTATGCAATCCCACATAACAGAACAATGTTGTTAGTCAAATCGCTCTGTTAATGTGAAGCACACTGCCAAACTTTAGCAGAATTATTGGTGAAGTACACAAAGGTAAGCCGGCCGGTGTGGCCGTGCGGTTCTAAGCGCTTCAGTTTGGAACCGCGTGACCGCTACGGTCGCAGGTTCGAATCCTGCCTCGGGCATGGATGTATGTGACGTCCTTAGGTTAGGTAGGTTTAAGTAGTTCTAAGTTCTAGGGGACTTATGACCACAGCAGTTGAGTCCCATAGTGCTCAGAGCCATTTGAACCATTTTGAACCATTCTTTCCTTCAGCATGGAGCACTAGTTGTTTAATAAATTTTCTACCACCATTTTCTCTAAGTATATGTTAATGATTTTACTTACAGACTATTACCTACTACACAGGGTGATCCAACTACCCCTAGCGATATCGTTTTATGCAATCCCACATAACAGAACAATGTTGTTAGTCAAATCGCTCTGTTAATGTGAAGCACACTGCCAAACTTTAGCAGAATTATTGGTGAAGTACACAAAGGTAAGCCGGCCGGTGTGGCCGTGCGGTTCTAAGCGCTTCAGTTTGGAACTGCGTGACCGCTACGGTCGCAGGTTCGAATCCTGCCTCGGGCATGGATGTGTGTGATGTCCTTAGGTTAGTTAGGTTTAAGTAGTTCTAAGTTCTAGGGGACTGATGACCTCAGTAGTTAAGTCCCATAGTGTTCAGAGCCATTTGAACCATTACACAAAGGTAACTACAACCTATTGCACAAATTTTGTTTATGGAACTACTTTAGCACTTTAAAGCGGCGAGTCACACATTAATCTTTTCATTGTGTTATACACCAGAAAGATGTTACTTCCACTCTTCCCATTTTGAGCTCTCTCAATGGTGAAACACAATTTACAAGGCAACATTTCTGAACTATTTACGAAAGATTAAGTACTGTAAACGGAATAAATTCACACAGATATCCAAAGCCTATACTACTCCACTAATAACACGAAGAAAGATTAGAGATACAGATAAGTATGGCAGAAGTAGGATATATCTTGGTCCAACAATACTATGTCACTCATGACGAATCCTCATTTGTATTTTTTACTGTATGATTCCGTTTGCTAACGGTCGCCCAAAGCTCCAAGACGGAACTTACATCGATTACGTAGCTGTCGCCCGCCTGGATACCGTTCCTGATACAGACGTAGTGCGGGTAGCATTAAACGACCCCGATAGCGGCAGCTGAATCACACAGCATACATTTAGTTCAGCGCTTTCGTGCCGCTGCATTTACGAAACACACTTCGAATGTAATGATGCTGATACAGTTAAAAAGCTTATCCCAATGTCCATGCACAGATTTAGGTCTAATACGTTACTTATCAATTACCATCACACAAGAAATAGAGGTATTTAAGATGAACCAATATTATTTTCTCTCTAACAGTGGCTGTAACTTTAGTTCGCTGGTAGAACATAAATTTTAATTTTGTGATTCACTAAACTATTTTATTAACTCGTTAGTTCGTGGTATACTGCATTGTTACCCGCCGAAAACCCTACTAAAAGATTCATTTTTGTTCACTGGACAGGTCTTGAACAATGTTCTGCTAGGACAGCGATGCTTTAGGATTCCGTGCATTTTCAAGATAGTGTGTAAAAGTGCAAGGAACACTGGCTGCCACAGGTCTGATTAACCATGCAGATCAAGCAGACGGTACATTGTTATTTTTTCTCTTTCTACGCAGTTTGTCTGCTTGTGCTACACAGTGTCCTTGTATCTGGTTCTGGTCTTCTGGATTTTTTTTTGCTACGTTTGTGTCATTGATCTCATCGTGATTTGATGTCCAGTGTCCTGTTTCTGCATTTCCAGTTGCTGCTCAATGTAACTGATGATGATGCTATGGCTGTTCTTTTCACTTTTAAATTTTATTTTTGTTTTTGCAACGACTTATCAACCCCAGCAACAACGGTAAAGCTCTCTAATAAATTTGTGGCAGTCCATTACCTCAACGTGTGATTTTTAGTGTATTTTGAAGGCTTGCTGCTAATCAGGGTGTCCCAGGAGGAATGATCAATATTCAGGGCTATGACGGGAACGATCTTTCGAAGAAAAAAGGCCGGGCAAACATTGGCTTTAAAATGCATACCCTAAGAGCTATGAAGACTTGTTCAGTAGAAGAGATGTGTTTCCCAGTAGCGAAGATGAATCAATGCACAAAGCCCATGTTTTCTGGACTTTTTTTTCATGTTTTGGTCCATACTACCACCTTTCAAAATATGGAAATCAAAGAGCTTGCAGTAGAAGAGATTTGCTTCACAGTACCGAAGATGAAGATGTCCTCATAACTCTTAAGATATGCACACTGATATGCTTCAAATGATAGTTCTTGTCGTATCCCTGAATATTAACTATTTCTCCTGGGACGCCTTGTATTTGAGAGCTGAGTCATAGATTAAATATTTCGATGTGGGAAACACTTTGGCTGTAACAACGTTGGAATCTGATCTATAACTACGTTTAAATACATTCGAAATAAACAACTAAAATTTCAATTAAAATAATTACCTCAGAATTATAAATATTTCTGACCTTACATCCGATCACCATCGTTGTGTCAATAACTTTCTTTTAAACAAATAGTCCAGATAAATTAAATTCTCTGTAATACATTTACGCTTATGTAATAAGGTAATTAAAAACCGTTACTCGCTCTTAATAATATACAAACATCAAAAAACTTTTGCATCATCTCGGTTCCGAGAGTTCCGGAACCTGTACAGAAAATTGGAATAGAGATCAACATAAACATCATTTCAGCCCTTTTTTTTGCTCATGAAAACCACACCTTTAAAGGTGGTCGTTCACATTGCTGTACTCACCGGTATCTCTAATACTCATTGGCACGTCCTCTTGCATAGATGCATGCCTGTATTCGACGTGACATACTATCCACAACTTCATCAAAGCACTGTTGGTCAAGATTGTCCCACTCTTCAATGGCGATTCGGAGTACATCCCTCAGAGTGGTTGGTAGGTCACATCCTCCACAAACAGCCCTTTGCAATCTATAACAGGCATGTTCGATAGGGTTCGTGTCTAGAGAACACACTAGCCTCTCTAGTCGAACGATGTCGTTATCGTGAAGCAAGTCATTTATAAGACGTGCCCGATGGGGATGCTAATTGTCGCTCATGAAGACGAATGCGTCGTCAATATGCTGCGCGTGAGGTTGCACTATCGGCCGGAGGATGACATTCACGTATCGTACGTGAGCCCCACATAATGCCATCCCAAAACAGTATGGAACCTCCAACTTGCTGCACTCGTTGCACAGTGTGTCTAAGGCGTTCAGCCTGACAGAATTGCCGCGAAACAAGTCTCCGGCGAGTGTCTGGTTGAAAGCATATGCGACACTCATCGGTGAAGAGAACGTGATGCCAGTCCTGAGCGTTCCATTCAGTATGTTGTTGGGTCCATCTGTATGGCTCTGCATGGTGTTGTGGTTGCAAAGATGGACCTCGCCATGGACGTCGGGAGTGAAGTTGCCCGTCATGCAGCCTATTGCGTCAGTTTGAGTCGTAACACGACGTCCTGTGGCTGCACGAAAAGCGTTATTCAACATGGTGGCGTTGCTGTCAGGGTTCCTCCGAGCCATAATCCGTTGGTAGCGGTCATCCGCTGCAGTAGTAGCCCTTGGGCGGCCTGAGCCAGGCATTCACTCCCAGACGCTTGGACACTTCCCTTGTTGAGAGCCCTTCCTGGCACAAAGTTGCAATGCGGACGCGATCGAACCGCGGTATTGGCCGTCTAGGCATGGTTGAACTACAGACAACACTAGCCGTGTACCTCCTCCCTGGTGGAATGACTGGAACTTATCGGCTATCGGTCCCCCTCCGTCTAAAAGACGCTCCTCATGCGTGGTTGTTTGCATCTTTGGGCGGGTTTAGTGACATCTCTGAACAGTCAAAGTGACTGTGTCTGTGATACAATATCCACAGTCTACGTCTATCTTCAGGAGTTCTGGGAACCGGGATGATGCGAAACTTTTTTTTTATGTGCGTATAATCAGTTTTGAAATATCGCTTTACAACTATTTTGGAAGTCAAACAAGAATCAATAACAGTGCGATTAGAGTTAAACATTGTAGCTATGCTAACATAAAATATGCAGGTTAACTGTTTTTAAATTTAAATCTATTGTCTGTTATTGCTCTGAAGCTGTATCTTTAAAGTATAACGCAAATATGTACCACAAATTAATGTGTCTTGAATAAATGGGTAATTACTGAATTGTAGGAGGGTTATAAATCGCATTAATGAAAACTTCCGAAAATATAACCGAAATATTTTTATGACGGTCCGAATGTTCTCGAAAATGGCTTAGTGTTAGCAGCCCTGTAGCTTACGTTGTTCCCTCTCTCGGTCTTTCCGTAGAATTGTTGCCTCATAACTTCGTTAAGCAAGATCGGAAATTTATGGCCGTAGCCGCATCGGACTTCGTAGGTAACCGAGGGAACTCCACAAATCTGTTTATATTTTTTCGTAGCCAATTTTTAATACAGTCCTACGCGTTGCTCCTTTAATTATTTCGATTGTATTTTCAATTTTATCGGTTTTTGGAGGTCGCAATGCAGAAGATGAAAGAGTTGTAGAGTACTTAAATCTTGCTGTTTGTGAAATCCTTCTGAATTATTCAACCAAAAACAGTTACTAGTAACTTTTTATTATGCAGGTTCTACATTCTGCACGTACAACTTAGAATAGTTATTTTACACATATTTATTTTGCTTTAGACTGCGAAATTCTGATATTCCACTTTTTGTCAAGATAAATAAATGAAATTATTCACCAGTGATAAAAAGAGAAGTGTAATAATTTCAATTCCAATGGAAGAACGTGCTTACATGTGTGAATATTACCGAACTATCATTTTAGCTAGTCTTGGTTGCAAAATACTGGCACGAATTATTTTCAGAAGAATGAAGAAAATGGTACAAGCCAACTTCGGAGGAGATCAGTTTGGGTTCCGGAGAAATATAGGAACACGCGAGGTAAAACTGACCTTATGACTTATCTTAGAATATAGTTTAAGGAAAGGCAAACATAGGTTTTTAGGGTTTGTCGATTTAGAGAAAACTTTTTCCAATTTGACTGGACTACAATCTTTGTAATTATGGAGGTAGCAGGTATAAAATGCAAGGAGCGACAGGTGATTTACAACTTGTATGCAAAGCAGCCTGCAGTTGCAAGAGTCAAAGTAAATGAAAGGGAAGCAGTAGCTGAGATGGGAAAGAGACAGGGTCATAGCCTAGCCCTGATGCTATGGAATCTGTCCATTGAACAAGCAGTAAAGGAGGGCAAGGAGAAATCAGGAAAGAGGATTATAGTACATGATGAAGAAATAAAAATTATGGGGTTCACTGATGACATGGTAATACTATAATAAACGGCAAAGGAATTGGAGGAGCAGCTCAATGGAACGATTAGTGTTTTCAGGATACATTATAAGACGAACACTAAGAAATCTACATCAGGCGTAAAGGAATGCAGCTGAATTAAATCGGGTTATGGCGATGGAGTAATATTAGGTTATGAGACACTGAGAGTAGTCGACGAGTTTTGCCATCTGCGCAGCAAAATAACTGACGATGGTCGAAGCAGAGAGGCTATAAAATGCAGACAAGCGGAGGGTAAGCAGTTTACACTAGAAGTGAACAAAAGCTTTTGACATGTGGTGGTACAAAAGGACGCTGAAGATCAGGTGCTTAGATCGAGTAACTTATAAGGAGATACTGAGCGGAATTGGGGAGAACAGAAATTTATGATAGAACTTGAGTAAAAGAAGGGATCGGTTGGTAGCAGACATCCTGAGACATCAAGGAGTTGTGTTTGGTAATGGCGGGAAGTGAAAGGGAACGGGGGGTAAGAATTTCAGAGGGAGACCGAGGGATGAATATACTAAGCTGGTTCTCTAAGCTGGTCGTCGGTTGTGTTCCAAAAATGAACAGCATAGAGACAGTAGTGATGACACTTTCTGCAGGACCTGACCATCATTTTGCAGGACAATGCTCAACCACGTATAGTGCAAGCTCTTACTGATTTGTTTGACTGATGGGGCTGCTAAGTGCTATACCACCTACTGCACTCCCCTGACTTAAGCTCTCGTGAGTTCAACTCGATTTCTAAAATGAAGGAAACACTTCACGGCATTCGCTTCAGAACTGCTACAAATCCGCCGGGCAATGGACCGCGCCGCTCGAACTGTCAACGCAACTGGCACTGCTATGAGTGTCCTACGTCTTCCACATCGCTGGCAACGGGTTATACACAATACTGGTGACTACTTTGAAGGTCAGTAAAACTTTGTAACACGTATCTATTTTGTACGAGCTGTAAATAAATAGTTGCCACTATTAAAGTTCCAACACTCGTAGAAAGTTCGATTATAATACCATCTCGTTCCATTTTGCTTAACTGTTACTATGAAGATCAACGATACTCTTGACACTGGTAATTCTACGTTTTAGCGTTCGCTGACGGCCGACAAATACATCGCGCCGACCTACACTAAAAGCTCCACGTCAAATTATGAAAACGAAATCGCGTCGTCC
Organism: Schistocerca piceifrons; assembly: GCF_021461385.2. NCBI lineage: Eukaryota > Metazoa > Arthropoda > Insecta > Orthoptera > Acrididae > Schistocerca > Schistocerca piceifrons. Next base: position 716,750,701 of record NC_060139.1, on the reverse strand, counting down.
CGGGATAAGCATAAACAGCACGTGACACAGAGAAAAAACACATATTGTTCATATAGTGAAATATAGCTAACGTTCACACGTTCAAATATAAAAATATAAATATTTACGTGACATCGTTCAGGATGGAGAGGAGGCGGTATTTGTGTAGACACAAGCTACTGAGTACGCGCTGTCATGCTGAGCAGGAAAAATTAATGTAAAATCACGTAACTTAAGTATGTTTAAAGGCAATTAAATTATAAATTAAGCCTACAATCTGTGCTCCGTAGGTGTCGAGGTCATTAGGGAATGAGCAGTAGATCTACCTACTCACTAAAACCATCCCGGTTTCCGCTTTAAGTAAACAAGGGGAATAGCTGACAGCCTAAATCTCAAAATCTGCACGGGGATTTAAGTTCCACTTATTTTGAATGCTAAGGCACTTCATTTAAGCACTGCATCATTTCGCCGGGGACATGGCAAGACGATGACACTGAATTCGAAACAAGTAACCATTCTGGCCGACGAACAATACACACCTTGAATGAGATTTTCACTCTGCAGCGGAGTGTGCGCTGATATGAAACTTCCTGGCAGATTAAAACTGTGTGCCTGACCGAGACTCGAACTCGGGACCTTTGCCTTTCGCGGGCAAGTGCTCTACCATCTGAGCTACCGAAGCACGACTCACGCCCGGTACTCACAGCTTTACTTCTGCCAGTATCTCGTCTCCTACCTTCCAAACTTTACAGAAGCTCTCCTGCGAACCTTGCAGAACTAGCACTCCTGAAAGAAAGGATATAGCGGAGACATGGCTTAGCCACAGCCTGGGGGATGTTTCCAGAATGAGATTTTCGCTCTGCAGCGGAGTGTGCGCTGATATGAAACTTCCTGGCAGATTAAAACTGTGTGCCCGACCGAGACTCGAACTCGGGACCTTTGCCTTTCGCGGGCAAGTGCTGTACCATCTGAGCTACCGAAGCACGACTCACGCCCGGTACTCACAGCTTTACTTCTGCCAGTATCTCGTCTCCTACGTTCCAAACTTTACAGAAGCTCTCCTTCTTGTATGAATTACTAGTAACCACAGTGAATCTTCCAATTTGCGGGAGAATGTGGGCTGTTATGAAACTTTCAGGTGGATTAGAACTGACCGGGACTCGAAATCGGTAACTTACCCCTCGCAGGCAATATTCTTATCGACTGAGCTGTCCAGGCATCACTCACCCCCTTCCGTTCCCTCGTCCCACCCCCCGAATTTCCGCAACTCAACACTTACGAACATTACACTTGAGGGGCAACGTTGCATCTTCCAGGTCGCTCTGGAAACAATCCCCTGGACTGTAGTTAAGCCGTTTCTGCACAAAATTCTTCCTGCCAGGAGTCTTAGTAGCACAACGTGTGCAGGCGGCCTTCTGTGACGTTCTGAATGTAGGAGAGGGTGCTGAAATGAAGCACTGAAGGCGGGTCTTGGGTCTTACTTCGAAATATCCAAACACAAAGTAGCCACATGTTTGGAGTAACATCCAACCGGATACTTTGCTCACAAATCTATGTTATTAAGCGACTATCCCGGAATCCAGTTTCAGTTTCTGGTTATCTGTCTATCTTGCTTCCAGGTATAAGAAAAATTTGATTTTCAGTATTTCGTGTGATTATTTACCAAATTTAAAAATTTAAATTTCTGTCACAATCTACTCATTAAGAGGTACAATCTTATATTAAAAGTGTAACACAGCACTAAATGTATTACAGTTAGGAACAGTGTGTCTTGAGCTAGCATAAGTGACAGTGCAGAATTACCTCCTGAACTTTACGAAACGTTTTCTCGCTGACAACCCCCCCCCCCCCTCCCTGTCCATGCGGGTAGCTTCAGCGTTTTAATTTATTACTTCTTTACTACGAACTCTGTTCGCAATACAGATTGCAGACAGTATACACATATTCCACTGAATGTATCTGCGAAATCGTGTCATTGTACGACACATGGTTCAGGAGATATGACCTCGTAAACATTGAGATGCATGAAACAGTAGCTTTTGCTTAAAATGGAGAGATAATTTCCCAGACTACTCTCGTATATTCATCCAGTGTTTCCTAATAAGTGCACTTCGCTACTTCCAACAAACTTTCAGCATCATTTCAAACCTTTTATAAACTTTTTCTCGCCTACATACTTAACATCAAATATTTACCACATTAAATAATTTCTAATCAGACGTTTGAAACTGTCTTATATATGTGAGTTCGTTTCTTTCAATAATCGTAGTTTTACTGGAATGAGAGCTATTTGGCAAGGTATCGTTACCGATACCTTTCCAACTCATGAGAAACATAAAACCAAATTAACCCACCTCAGCTCTATGCTGGGTAAGAACCTTTGAAGCGAATGTGGCATATCTGTGCAAGAATACCATTACCATTTGTAACTGTCTGAGAAAAAAGCTTTTTCCTTACGAGAGCCATCATAAATGTAATAAACATCCACCATGGTTTATGGCTAGATTAGAAATTTTTGCCTCACACTAAACACAATGGTTTTGCCTGGCCAATCGGGTATTTGATGTTTGTTATCGCCAAGCTCAAGGGTTCCAATACACAGAAATGTATGGTTTTTGGACATTACAATATCGGAGTCTTCAGTCTCATCTTGGAGCCAGACGTAGACCGTCACTACACAATTACTGCGTACAGTTTTCGAGAAAGGTTAAGAACCGAAAACGATGGTGACACGTTCGCAGTCAAACCAGCAGTACCATCGCCTCACGGAAAAACACAGTACGGAAAATTATATAAAATTACAAAGCAAACAGATTAAAATTCAGAATGTTGAGGGTGCACTTATATGAAGAAACCCGAGAAAGTGATATGTTTTGAATTTAACGTCTAATTTTATTATGTGAACAATTTACATAACAAAAATTTGGACAAATATATTTTAGTAGTAATAAATATCATGTATTGACCAACTTTCAATACATTTGAAATTCTTACTTCAGGAGAAAACAAAAATTGTGTGTGGTGAAAGTTATAATTCTGCTGTTCAATTAGTTCAGTTTCTGTCTAAAAGCACTTTAAGCAATACATCAAAATAGTAGAAGTAAAATTTCGTGCAAGAAGGTAAAATCAATTTATGTTAAAAAATCATATTTCTGTGGCTACAAATATACACTGGTATCTCATCATTTTTCTTTGTTGTTTATTTAATTAAAAAAGTTCTTCCTTAATGTAATAATCTGAAGTTTACTTCTATGGCGCTTAAGTTTTGCTTTTTCAATGTTGTAATTCATTGTACGAGGATCATTCGATAGGCAATGCTCCACACTTTTATTCTCAGAACATTTTTATTCTTATGAGTTAGAATTT